>NC_064642.1:181388045-182027503 GCF_023864345.2 Schistocerca serialis cubense
ATGTACACGATCAAGATACAATACTCTCCAAATCCCGAGTGATTGACACAGGGTACAGCATTAAGCGTGGTGTACCAACTCAAACACAAACTGACAAAGTGAAATCGAGCTTACATTAAACCGTAGTCTGTGAAATGTCATACTATACGAGGTGTGGCTAGAAAAAAACCGGACTAGTACTGGTGAAACAATAAAACGAATGCAATAAGGCTGAAAGTCGCGTGGCCTGTCACGTGATTCTCGCTCCGACTACTGCTCGAGTTTCATCTGCCTCCTGCACTCAGTCTGCCCGTGGCGTCTGTTTTAAGTAGTTGACGTTTTGTCTGTGCGTCGGAAAATGTTGAGTGTACAGAAAGAACAGCGTGTTAACATCAAATTTTGTTTCAAACTAGGAAAATCTGCAAGTGAAACGTTTGTAATGTTACAACAAGTGTACGGCGATGATTGTTTATCGCGAACACAAGTGTTTGAGTGGTTTAAACAATTTAAAGATGGCCGCGAAGACACCAGTGATGACACTCGCACTGGCAGACCATTGTCAGCAAAAACTGATGCAAACATTCAAAAAATCGGTAAACTTGTTCGACAAGATCGCCGTTTAACAATCAGAGCAGTGTCTGAGTTAACAGGAGTTGACAAGGAAAGTGTTAGGCAGATTCTTCATGAAAGTTTCAACATGAACAAAGTGTGTTCAAAAATGTTTCCAAAGTGTCTCACAATTGAACAGAAGGAACGCCGAAGAATGATTTGTTCTGACATCCTGGAAAACATTGAAAGTGATCCCACCTTCTTACAAAATGTCATTACTTGCGATGAATCGTGGTTTTTTACTTACGATCCCGAATCTAAACGCCAATCGATGCATTGGAAAACTCCTGGTTCTCCACGACAAAAAAAAGCACGAATGTCAAAATCGAAATTCAAGGCAATGATGATTGTTTTTTTTTTTTTTTTTTTTTGACATCAAAGGGATTGTGCACATTGACTGGGTACCAGAGGGACAAACAGTGAATCAGCATTACTACATTAGCGTCCTGGCTACCCTACGTGAGCGAGTACGGAGAAAACGGAACGATTTGTGGAGAGAAAAGTCATGGATCCTTCACCAAGACAATGCCCCAGCTCACAGTGCGTTGTCAGTGAAGACGTTTTTGGCAAAACACAACATTCCCATCTTAGATCATCCACCCAACTCACCTGATTTGACCCCCTGTGACTTTTTTCTTTTCCCTAAAGTCAAGTCAGCTTTGAAAGGAACTAGATTTGAGACTGTTGAAGCAGTAAAAGGAAAAGCGACGGAAGTAATGTATGGACTTACCGAAAATGATCTGCAGCATTGCTATGAACAGTGGAAAATTCGTATGGAGCGGTGTAGAGAGCGAGGAGGAGAGTACATTGAAGGAGATAACATGAAATTGTAAATAATTGTAAATAAATGTTTTTTCCAGCATCAGTCCGGTTTTTTTCTAGCCGCACCTCGTATATAACTCTCGGCAAATCCCCAGTCAGAGATCAATGTCACAATAATAATGCTTATGATTCAAGGCGCCTTTTATCACTTACTTAAACGATTTATGGTTCCTTCAAATTTCGTTTCAGATAGACTACCTGGAAAAAATAGATTATTATTCTTGGTCTGAATCGGCGTTCTGCATCACCTTCAGAGATGTTCCCCTCAGTGATCAATAAAGTGACATCCCAGTCCTGGATTCCTAAGAAAATAATAAAAAAAGCTTCACTTTACCAGTAAGCACCCAAGCACTGCAGGACAGCCCGCCTGTATATTTTCCTAATGTTCCAGGATAAATGCTCTTCCAGTACATTTATAACGAATCACATACCATGAACATGAACAGTCACCGATCTGCCCCATATTCAGTCTCTTGAGAGCTGAGGGAAATGAAGGAATCTCATATTATTGTACTGAACAATTTACTAATTGCTGTACCTTAATTATTGTTTTTATATTGTGCTTGTATTGTTTCTAAATATTGCATGTCGATGGTTTCAGTTAAGCCTCTGAAGGTATGCTGCTGACTGTCCCCACGATTTACGGTTTCCACTATCAGCATTTTTTTAAAATTTTTTTTTATTTTTGCTGTACCCAGCCCCATTACAAATTTACTACCTGCAGTGCGTTAAATTATATGGCTACTCAAATCAACCTACGAAAATACGGTATGGTGCAAGTTCAATGGTAGTGTCTTGCCACGGACAGCTATAAGATCATTTTCTATGTAGTTGTTTTCGCCTTTTGTGTTGGCGTATCTCCTTCACCTGTTTGCGAGAAGAGTCACTCTCTTCATTGCTTCTTTCTATCACACATTCTCCGAAGAGAGGCTACTGCCTTCTGCAAAACTTCCGCTACGGGTTTTAATGTAACTGTCGCTGCATTTTCATTAATTTTCCCTCGTCTGTTACAATCTAATACAATTTATGTTTTTATGGCTCTTCTTGATTCATGGGCAACCTATTCATGTACAGAACATGCACTGAGGAGAGACCAGCTTTAAAGGATCAACCAAAGTGAAAATTATATTACATTGTTACTGAGAAACTAGTTTAGGCACAGATAATCACCTGCAAAACATCATTTGGAACATCAGTATTGAAGAGTGACGTACCGCTTTCGCCAAAACCCGCTATGAATGTATGGGAAAGTCTCGGTTTCCGATGATGGGATGGGTATGAAAACAGTAACAACATACTCGTATAATCTCTCTTTGAAAACTCTAACAAAGTTTTCAGTGCCCATCGCAGAGATACAGAACAATTTTTAGTGTGCAGCTTGATATTTGGCAGAATTCATGGGTGACAGCATGATTACAATTCGGGGTGACGTTACTGATAGACGTTCATCATTTTTCATGCCCTCAGTATAATCGCACCGCATCTCGAGCACCTTGTCCCACAGGGATGGAAGGCATCAAACACGGTCAGCGCATCCATCTCTGTCGACCACCCGATGGCAAGAACGGTGTCTTCTCTTGCTTTGTACCCGTAGGCTCCTTTCTGAAAAAAGTAGGGGTAAGCTATAGGGAGAGACGGGTCATATACAATATGTACAACAAGCAAGAGGGAATAATAAGAGTGGACGATCAAGAACGAAGTGCTCGTATTAAGAAGGGTGTAAAACAAGGCTGTAGCCTTTCGCCCCTACTCTTCAATCTGTACATCGAGGAAGCAATGATGGAAATAAAAGAAAGGTTCAGGAGTGGAATTAAAATACAAGGTGAAAGGATGTCAATGATACGATTCGCTGATGACATTGCTATCCTGAGTGAAAGTGAAGAAGAATTAAATGATCTGCTGAACGGAATGAACAGGCTAATGAGTACACAGTATGGTTTGAGAGTAAATCGGAGAAAGACGAAGGTAATGAGAAGTAGTAGAAATGAGAACAGCGAGAACCTTAACATCAGGATTGATGGTCACGAAGTCAATGAAGTTAAGGAATTCTGCTACCTAGGCAGTAAAATAACCAATGACGGACGGAGCAAGGAGGACATCAAAATCAGACTCGCTATGGCAAAAAAAGCATTTCTGTCCAAGAGAAGTCTACTAATATCAAATACTGGCCTTAATTTAAGGAAGAAATTTCTGAGGATGTATGTCTGGAGTTCAGCATTGTATGGTAGTGAAACATGGACTGTGGGAAAACCGGAACAGAAGAGAATCGAAGCATTTGAGATGCGGTGCTATAGACGAATGTTGAAAATTGGGTGGACTGATAAGGTAAGGAATGAGGAGGTTCTACGCAGAATCGGAGAGGAAAGGAATATGTGGAAAACACTGATAAGGAGAAGGGACAGGATGATAGGACATCTGCTAAGACATGAGGGAATGACTTCCATGGTACTAGAGGGAGCTGTAGAGGGCAAAAGCTGTAGATGAAGACAGAGATTGGAATACGTCAAACAAATAATTGAGGACGTAGGTTGCAAGTGCTACTCTGAGATGAAGAGGTTAGCACAGGAAAGGAATTCGTGGCGGGCCGCATCAAACCAGTCAGTAGACTGATGACCAAAAAAAAAAAAAAAAGGCTCCTTCAATTGGTGAACAGTTCGTAACCGCACGGCCTCACAACGGTTGAATGCGCTGGATTTCTAGTATCTAGCATCGTGCATTGTCATGAAGGATGGTTGGATGCATCACTGTGCTAATCGACAACGAGCCACTCCAGTCTTGATAATCCAATCTCGGTCCACGAACGTTCTTCGTGCTAGCTAAACATACTGTTAAGACGTTTGAACTGACCTTTCGCATTTTCAGCCAGTACGCACAGCAACAGACCCATAGACTCAAAACCGGCCGCCGCTGCTCACGGCACTACTTCAGCTGCCCTTCTGCTATCAGCTACAGGCAGCGGTCGAGCCATGTGAAGCGCATTCTTCGTGTTCCGATGGTGTTGCCACTACGTATTATGTATGTCACACATTAATACGCTAAACACTTTGTGGATAATAAAATCGACTTGAAGCAGCATAATAAAATCTATGACAGTCCACTAAGATCGTCTACGTTATACCATAGGGCGGCAGGAGAGGGTCAAAGGGATGAGGTGGTGGTGGCGAGGGGGAACGGGAAGGAGGGAGTTGGAGTCCATTTTTTATAATTATTTTTACGTATTGATATCCAAATCTCACATTACCTATTTATGAGAATAAAGTGGCATGGAATGTAATAGCCTGTAGCTTCCAGAAACGCTCAGGCGGATGTACTTGCAATCTCACCAGGTAATGGCGAGCAGTCACAGGCTGATTGCCAATCAGAAACCCGACAGGGTTCGCGAATACACAGGTAGGAATGGTTAACTGCGGGAAACTGAGTAAGTCAAGAACTGAGTAAACAAAGACAGGAAAGGAAATGCCATCCACTGAGAAAAACAAAAGAAAACAGGAAACCGACGACCTCTAAGTAGGTGGGAAGGCCTGAAGGAAACAACATTTAACACCCCTATAGCCATGCTTTGGAGAGTTGTAATCGTGATAGCATTGCTTGATGAAATACTTATGACTACGAGTGTGTTCTTGGATTTCTTGTTGCTGAAATTACAACGTAATCACAACTGTGAGGGTTTCGTAGCTATTATATACGGAGGTGACGCAAGTCATGGGATAGCGGTATGTACGTATACAGACAGAAGTAGTACAACGCACCCGAAATATAAAAGGGCAGTGCCCTGGCGAAATTGTCATTTGGACTCAGTTGATTCAAGTAAAAATGTTACCGACGTGTTTATGGCGAACGACGGGAATTAACAGAATTTGAAAGCAGAGTGGTAGTTGAAGCTAAACGCATGGGACATTCCATTTCGAGAATCGTTAGGGAAGGCAATATTACTCAGTCTGTAGCGTCAAGAGTGTGCCTAGAATATCACATTGGAGGCATTGTCTCTCACCATGGTTAACGCAGCGAGCGGAGCGGCACTTGCGTAGAGGTGTCACTGCTAACACACAAGCAACACTGCGTGAAACAACAACAAAAATCAATGTGCGACGTACGACGGACGTATTTGTTACGACAGTGCGGCGAAATTTGGCGTTAATGTGGTATGGCAGCAGACGACCAACATCGGCTGCAGCGCCTCTCCTGGGCTCGTGACCATATCGATTGGACCCTAGATAACTGGAAAACCGTGGCCTGGCCAGATGAATCTCTATTCCATTTGGTAAAAGCTACTGGTATTGTTCGAGTGTGGTGTAGACCCCACGAACCCATGAACCCAAGCTGTCAACAAGGCACTGTGTAAGCTTGAGGTGGGTCCGTAATGGTTTTGCTCTATCTTTACATAGAATGGACTGGGTTGTCTGGATGTTCAGCTACTTGCAGACTATTTGCAGCCATTCATGGACTTCATGTTCCCAAACAGAGATGAAATTATCACGGATGAAAATACGCCATATCACTGGGCCACAACTATTCGTGATTGGTTCAAAATGGCTCTGAGCACTATGGGACTTAACTGCTGAGGTAATCAGTCCCCTAGAACTTAGAACTACTTAAACCTAACTAACCTAAGGACATCACACACATCCATGCCCAAGGCAGGATTCGAACCTGCGACCGTAGCAGTCGCGCGGTTCCGGACTGAGCGCCTGAACCGCTAGACCACCGCGGCCGGCCGTGATTGGTTAGAAGAACATTCTGGACAGTTTGAGCATTTGGTTTGGCCACCCAGATCGTCCAACGTGAATCCCACCGAACGTTCTTGGAACATAGTCGAGAGGCCAGTTCATCCAAAAAATTCTGCGCCACGACACTTTCACAATTACGGACACAGAGGCACACGGCTCAGTATTTCTTCGGGGGAATCCAACGAGTTGTTGGGTCTATGCCACCACGAGTTGCTGCACTTGGCCGGGAAAAGGAGTTCCGACACAATATTAGCAGATTTCCCATGACGTTTGACATCACTGTGTACAAGGGCATCCTGAAAAGTAATGCCTTCGACTTTTTTTTTTTTTTTACTTTAAAACACTTAAAGCTTTTTCATTATGTCTTTATTAACATTCTACATCTTTATTCTTCATGTCTACGTATTTACTTCTCAACATAGTCACCCTGACTTTTTTCACAACATATTTTTCACAACGAGAGACCTGTCTGTTGATACCGTCACTGTAAGACGTTTGACTATGTTAACGGAGCCACACTCTCACCCTTCTTGCACCGCTTGAATACTATCAAAGTGAGGTCCTCGACGGTGTTCGGTAAGTTTTGGGAACAGGTGCACTCCTGTTCTCAGGTCAAAATGGTGAACTCAGGTTTCATCACTTGTCACAGTGTTGTTAAGGAACCTTTCAGTCTACCACTCAAAACTCAAATTAAATTATCAACGGTGTCCAATTCCTCTGTTTCTGGCCAGTAGTGAGTATCTGAGGCACACACAGTTTCTTCCTGTACCGTACATCCGCAATGATGCCTCTACAAGCTCTTGTGATGTGCCACATTACCTGAGAAGTGTTTCTGTGTTATCCGACGATTGTAACTGATGAATTCGTGAACCCGATTCCGATGAGTCTCGTTGGTTGCCGTATGCGGTAGTTCACACCGAGCTCTGTCACTCACGTTCAGGTTAACACCACCGTCTCCTTCGTTACGAGTACAAACAAATCAACATCGCACATTACTGACATCGATACATTCGTCACAGCACATGGCTCTCATCCTTCTATGTATTTCAATTGCAAACGCCTTTTCTGCGGTGAGAAGCCCGATTACAACACGCTGTTTGTCATGCATCGACGTAGTTACTTAACACACTGTCGTGGAACAAGCTACAGTAGGAGCTCTCGAGCAGCAGGGGGTTGCAACGTGTGTCATCGAGGCGAGAAAGTCAGAGTTACATGCAGGACATGTAATACCTCAACCGATATTGATAGCAGAAAAGAACTTTGAGGCACTGGTTTTCAGCGCACCCCCGTAGTTCTTAAGTTACACTCTGCGATCAAAAGTATCCGGACACCTGGCTGCTGGATGGTTTCATGGGGAATGACAGCCATTCTTCACGGAGTGCTGCACTGAGGAGAGGTATCGATGTCGGTCAGTGAGGCCTAGCACGAAGTCGGCGTTCCAAAACATCCCAAAGACGCTCTATAGGATTCAGGTCAGGACTATGTGCAGGACAGTCCTTTACAGGGATGTTATTGTCGTGTAAGCACTCCGCCACAGGCTGTGCTGTAATGGTGTCACACAAAAGAACAAGGGGTGCAAGCCCCCTCCATGAAAAACACGAGCGCACCATTACACCACCACCTCCGACTTTTACTGTTGGCACTACACACCGTAGCAGATAACGTTCACTGGGAATTCGTCATACCCATACCCTGCCATCCGATCGCCATCTTGTGTACCGTGATTCATCACTACTCACAACGTTTTTCCACTGTTCAATCGTCCAATGTTTAAGTTCCTTACACCGAGCGAGGCGTCGTTTGGCATTTACCGGCGTGATGTGTGGTTTATGAGCAGCCGCTCGATCATGGAATCCCCGTTTTCTTACCTCTCGCCTAAATGTCCAAGTACTTACAGTGGATCCCGATGCAATTTGGAATTACTGTGTGATGGTCTGGATAGATGTCTGTCAGTCAACACACGAGATCGGCTGTAACCTTTTGTGCTGTACGTGTCCCTTAACGTTTCCACTTCACTATCGCAACCGAAACAGTGAACCTAGGTATGTTTAGGAGTGTGGAAATCTCGCGTACAGACATATGACACAAGTGACACCCAACCACGTTCGAAGTCCCTGAGTTCCGCGGAGTGCCGCATTCTGCTCTCTCACGTTGTCTAATGACTGCTGAGGTCACTGATATGGAGTACCTGACAGTAGGTGGCAACATAATGCACCTAATATAAAAAACGTATATTTTTGGTGGTATTCGATACTTATGATCACATGGTGTATGTTTAGGGCGCTCAACAAGGTGATTAGAAACGTCCGTACTCAACTGATATGAGACGAATTCGGTTTTGTTTAGTGAAAAGTATGCAAACGATGATAAAATATAATCTGTAGCCGGCCGGAGTGGCCGTGCGGTTCTAGGCGCTACAGTCTGGAGCCGAGCGACCGCTACGGTCACAGGTTCGAATCCTGCCTCGAGCATGGATGTGTGTGATGTCCTTAGGTTAGTTAGGTTTAATTAGTTCTCAGTTCTAGGCGACTGATGACCTCAGAAGTTAAGTCGCATAGTGCTTAGAGCCATTTGAACCATTTTTTATAAACTGTAATGTTCAGCAACCATGGGTCCCTCTCATTCACTCGCCTTCAAACTTTCACACAGAACACCAAAAGATGGGTGTCTGAAGTCCTGGTTAAGCAATTGGAAAGTAAGAGGTGAGGCAACCATCAAAGATACTACTGAGAAGACAAGCTATCGCACAGAATCTTAAAACACGGACAATATTCAATACATCGTCTCCTGAAGTAGAGGGCTTTGTCCGGAGATGCATTAAGGGTACTTCCTTCCCCTGCAGCGACCGGAGGCAGGAACGCCACGGCCGTGTCGTTGGTTTCACCGGCCGCAGTGTATTATTACTCAACCCTAACGATCCCTCCTCCCCTGGACTCGTGACCCTCTGTCTCAACACTGACTTAACTGCATGTACATGGATAGCATATTCGGATATCGTATTTTCCAAGTAGGCATTCTTAGCCAATGATATTGAGATCTGGTGACCGTGGTGTCCAGAGAAGATGTGACAGTTCCCCCTCATTCTCACAAAACCAGTTCTCGACGATGTGATCTGTGTGAGCAGGGGCCCTGCCGTCTTGGAACACAACATCACCTTTGGGGAGCAAATATCGCACGATGGGATGGACCTGATCAGCCAAAGTGGTCACATAACCCTTGGCAGTAATGCGACCTTGTAGAATACCCATGGGGACCATGGAGTACCACGATATGGATACCCAAATCGTTACCGAATCTCACTATCGGGACGTAAGCTCGGCTATAAACTGGAAACAGTCAGAAACAAAACTCATCCTACCAAATGAAATTCTTACATTGCTGCATAATCCAGGTTTTACAGCTTCGGCACCACATTTCCCTGTTAAGGGCATTAGATTCACTGATGAATGGCTTTCGAGCTTCAGCTCGCCCAGCAGTTCCTGTTTGTTGAGCTCCTTTCATGTTGTTTTGCTGCTGACAGCTCTCGCTACTCTGATATTTATTTCTACAGAGACTTCTGCAGCTGTCGTCCTCTTACATTTTTTTACATTCCATTTCTGTGACCGTCCGTCACTATCAACACCCACTTTCGTCTACGTTGTGACCTAGGAGATGTGCCTCATGAAGCACAAAATACTTTGAGTTGGATACGGAATTATCCACCATATAAGCACCAACGATTTGACAGTATGTCCACGTTTGCATTGATTTAGCTCCTACATAACGCACTCACAACTACACAGAATTCTGTTCTGACCATTACGAACACTTGAAACGCCTTAGAGTTGCAGAAGTGAATTTCGTGGTCAAATACAATAGCACAACCTGCATACTTACCTAGCGCATTTATTTATGTTGAACCATGCATTTTCGTGGTGTTCCCATATTTTCGTCGAACCCTACAATTTCATTAATACGTGAAAAATCATAATCTACGGAACAAGTCAGAGGCACTGAATGAATGGGGGTGTGTAAATACCATTTTAAAATCGGTAAAAAAATTTGTAGAGAGAGAACTACATTTATGAGTTAGTCATGTTGCAGTGTCAATTTTATCTTGGGTCAACAGTAAACAGTTTCAAAATTCTTCGCTTTGTCTGCAGGATTCCGAGACAGTGTCGCGAAATGACTAGCGATGCTAGGATTTGGCGTTTCTGCGCTGAAATTAATGTCTCTAAATCCACTACATATAATAAGACTCCTGTACTGTCGTAGCTGTCTTCGTGAGCTCGATGTCGTGTGACTGCAGTTTTTAACGTGACATTCTCCTCTTGCATTACTTTTCTTCAGAAGTAGTTGTCGTTGGCAGTATTATTTTTCGAATTTTGGACAGGGCAGTATTATGTCAGCTGCATTTTCTGAAAAATTTCATATAATTTTATACACAATATGGTATATTTCAAGCTAAAATTTATGAAAAGGATTTACTTTACTTTCGATGCTACAATCGATAAGTACTAGTTCTGATTGTACAGTTAATTTTTTTTTTAGAAACATTTGAAATTACGAATTATTTGGCAGACTTAAAATTGCTGTTATTAATTACGCAATCTAGTGCTGTTTACTATGTTTATTTCTGAATTCATTTATGAAATAATAATCGAAATTAACAGAAATCCGTTTGTCAAGAAAAATTGTAAGCCCTTTGGAATACGGTTATTACCGCAGAGTGAAGTTGTAGTAGGCATGCCTCTGATGTGATCGGACGTATTTTTGCGTTTTGGGCGAAAAAAGTAATTTCGGTTTTGTTAATATGATAATTCAAAAGACTGTATGATATACTAAAATGTGACAAAATATACTACCGTCAAAACAAAAATTCTGCAACAACAATCTTAAAAATTAATTAGATCAATTGAACCATGAGGACCTAAAATGTCATAATTTCAGCTGCAAGAATCAGACCCCTAGACGAGAAGAAATGGAGCCAACTCTACAAGACAAGCTAAGTAAACTAAAACGTTTATCGTAATCTTACTCCTCTTGTAACTTCAGAAAAGACTTTGCTTATTGTGGACAATATCAGTAATTGGGAAGGAGGGGGAGATCACAAGTTTCAGGGTCTGCGTTTTACATCAAGATATGAGGGCTACAAACGGCCTGTCACCTCTCTTTTTAGGACACAATAAACTGAATGAGGTTCGTGTTTCAAGATACAGTCTGACGTTCAATCTCCTAAATAATCATAAATACATAAAATTGCTACTGGTAACCTTGTAGTTTATGCCTTTAACTTGCAAACCAACCAACCAAACAAGCATCTATAAAACTGGACCCAGTCACTTTTTTGAAATAAACGTAAACATGGTCCGTAGTAGACTGTAATGTGATTTTTATTTAATCATGCAATTAGCTAATTTCTACTACTTGTCATTGTCAAGCAACTAAGACTCCAACACTTGAAAAGTTATCACCCCATCATCAACTCTCCAAGCACTGACCTCCTGGCCTGAAGGGTGACGGTTACAATTGGAGCACAGAACTGGGCCTTTTGACACCTGCCACTGTCCCAGCTGGTGGTCAGAAACGGTCTTCACGACACCCAACATAATCACAGTTCTCATCAACTTGACATCGCTGCAGTCAGCCTCACTCATCTCGCAGTTTGTAGTTCACAATGAAGAGCTGTGAGTGAAAGTTGTTTTGTTACCTTGTAGATGGCCTTTTTGTTTCATTGTATAATTGTTGGCATTGGTAAATCACAGACACAATCATTTCAATCTGAAACTAGGTCTAGTACAACACTGTGAAAATCTTGAACTGCCCAAGTTCAGGGACGGTTGTCGTGAAATGTATATGTGAGGTGTGAATTTTGAGCTAATCTTTCTGGGCACGGGTTGCCGTGCACCAAGACCTGATGTTTTACTTGCCGACATTGAGGTCGTTTGGGACAGGATTGTATGAATGTAGATGGCTATGATACATCGTAAGAATTAGAGTAACTCCTTTTGTTTTGCGTACCTTATAATCTGAACATGGTTTTCACGTCTCATGTATTGTATATTTCTTTGGCAGGTATAGGTAGTATGCTGAAGGAAACATGTTCTGCTAATACGAGTGTTTCTCTTGCCACTATGTCCCAACATATTGTTAGATTACAAGCTGCGCTTGAGCTGAAAGGTGGGGAATTAGGCCATTAAGAATCACTGCACGCTGAAAAGCTAGAAGGTTGATCTGAATAATCATGCCTTCGTACGGCCAGTTTGCGACAGACCTAGCAGGAGACAAACATTTGAACAATTAGCTGAAGGGTTACAGCAGAGGTACTGGAAACAAAATAGTACGCCCATCTTTAGGGGAATATTAAACACATTGACTCAAAAGCATAACGAGTTGGGCAAGTCATTTTCGGATGTGATCAGGAAATTAAAGTTTCAGACATATGTGCTGATATGAATGAAGAAGTCAATATAATGTTACACCAAAAGGTGGAAATAAGATTCATGATGCGTTTTTGAGTGGCACTGCTGCTGAAATGTCGAATCTGTTTGTGGTTACGCACTTAGAGGAGATAGCTATAGCGAGCAAAGACCGTGGTTTGTTTCGACAGTAAAGTATCCCACGCGATGGCGTGACGCGCATCTCCAGAAACAGTGTCATCAGCCAAAGTGTTAACGAATGGGAACATGTGGATCACAACGCACAGGTAGGCAGGGCTAAGAAACGAAAGAATTGGTCTCGGGAGAACCGTTCGCTAAACGCAAACTGGAAGGTATCAGTCGTCGGAAGACAGTCCCAATAAAATTTGGTACTGCACGGTTAAATGCAGAGATGTAATGTTGCTTGTGAGATTTTGTCGATGGTAGGCAACGTAGATTTTTAATAGAAGTCTTCGGTAGGAAAAGATTAGAACCCCCTCATTACAGATTTCATGGAGTGGATAACAGTGATATGTATTCAATGGAGCAACACAGCTCAAGTTCAGCGTTAGAGCTAAGAGTTTTTCTGAGTATTTCGAGGTGTTGCCTGCCGGAGTGGCCGAGCGGTTAAAGGCGCTACAGTCCGGAACCGCACGACCGCTACGGTCGCAGGTTCGAATCCTGCCTCTGGCATGGATGTGTGTGATGTCCTTAGTTAGGTTTAAGTAGTTCTAAGTTCTAGGGGACTTATGACCACAGCAGTTGAGTCCCATAGTGCTCAGAGCCATTTGAACCATTTTGAACCATTTCGAGGTGTTGTCACAAATGGGGCAAGAGTATTGTAGAACTTCATTTCCATGCTAACCATCATGCCAAAATCAAGCTTTCACAGCATACATCTGAACGTGGAGGAACTTGGTTTCCACTGGGTGATACTGCTACAAGTGAGGCAATGTCACAATGCATACCAATATAGAGGAGTTACCGACTACATTGCATACACGCACGCTGAAAATGAGTTCTCATAAAAATGTGCCATCAGACACAGGTGAATTAATTCAGGTATCCATAGGTACAGACTTACCACAGGAAATGCTACACGTGGTTGAACCACTGAAAGATTACGAGCATTTGGGTACGACGCGCTGTTCTGTGCACAGAAGCATAGCATGCATAGGTAGCATACATGGGGAATATATGGTTCTGATAATAATTTTGGTATGGGCGACATGAATTAACCAAAGGGCTTAATGATCGCCACATTGGATATTTTGGTGGAAGAGGATATAGACATCATATTCAGGTCACAAGCACACCGTCTGGGATCCTGCATAAAGCGAGTCACCTACAAGGCTGTGAGCAGGAAGTTACGGAAGAATTATTGTTGCCGTTTAAGAATTTGTTTAATGAACAGGATCCATTACATGTGACTCTTATTTCCCAACATCGCATACCAACAGTGAGTAGTGATCCAATTTATAAGGAGCCATATCTCATACCAAAGTGTTTACAAAACCTCAAGCAAGAATTTATCGACCTACAAATGGCACAAAGTATTTTTCAAACCAGTGATAGGCCGTGGGGACCCTGCCCCCAAAAAAGGCGACTGATGGAATTAGGAAATATCACTTTTGTTGAGACGAAAGATGTCAGAGTGCGCGAACTACCACCGAAGAGTATACGATAGTAAGTACCATGGATGCTTGACAGTTTAGAAAGATGCAGGTTCTTCTCTACAACGGGTTTATCTAGTGAGTAGCATCAGATGGATGTAGTACCGAAGGATGGATCTAAAACAGCTATTTTGGTCCGATGGGGCATTTTCAATACCGCCAAATGACATTCTGACTTAAAAACGTGCAGCCACATTCCATAGATTGTTAGATGGAGTTTTTCATGGCCTGAAACCTAGGAAGTGCATGGTGTATCTCTGTGACGTTACAGTTTTTTCGCAAGATGTTGACGAACATGTGAAACGGTTGGAGAGAGCATTCGACACACTAAGAGCAGTGCATCTTTCGCTTAGTCTTGACAGATGTAATTTTGCACAGACTCAAGTCAAGTACTACAGCCATGTCATTACGGAGGAGGGTGTACAAACCAATCCCCATTTAGTATCAGCAGTTTATGAATTTTCAACTGCACAAAAAACGAAACGATTACAATCCATTCTTAGCGCTGCTTCCTCACTTTGATGTACTGAAATCAAAGTTAAGATCCGACGTTGAATCAGC
Organism: Schistocerca serialis cubense; assembly: GCF_023864345.2. Lineage (NCBI taxonomy): Eukaryota > Metazoa > Arthropoda > Insecta > Orthoptera > Acrididae > Schistocerca > Schistocerca serialis. The sequence goes on from NC_064642.1 coordinate 181,402,815, forward strand.
GAATAAATATGGAAAGAGATACGTGAGGTGTGGCAACGAGTTTGACAAGCCAGTACAAAAGCACTGGAAAGGCGAGAAAGTGAGGGACAACGAGGAAGTCAACATCCACGTTTCAGTGTCGGTCAATGGGTGTTGGTTACCAACTCATTCATGCCAAAAGGGAAAACCAAGAAATTTTTAACGAAATGTAATTGTCCATATCAGGTTATAGAGCTTACCTACCTGGTCAATGTTAAGACCCAATTACCTAAAAAAACTGTCATTGTACATGAAGTAGAGTGTAGCAAATCGATGTTGCGATAGATGCTTTACCCCAAGTTCTGGTAACAGTACCACAGCAAACCTAAAAACCCAAGGAAGTTTAAGGAGAATGTGCTACCAGATACTCAAGCTATGCACAGGGTACAATATGAATTTAGCCATTTCCTCAAGGTGGCGAAGGAGCAGGGGACAACTATCGTTCAGCAAAAACAATTACCGGTACAAACATGATTAAGTTATCAACATCAATGTTGTACTGACAAGACAGACCTTTGAGTATCATATCTACCCAGAATATAACATTTCTGAACGACATCCTGACTACAAAACTCTTACATTCGATTAATGAGCTAATCAAAGAAGGAAAAGAAAGTATTTCTACTGAACAGATGTTCAGGAATATTCAGAATTTTCGGGAACAGCATCGTCGAAAAGGTATTACTGTTTTCAATTACCAGCATAAAGGTGTTTCTTATAGCAGCCTGCATGCTCTACCTCCACTTTAAGCAAACAGTTGCCAGTCATTCAGACTGCATAGAATCTCCATAGAATGGCTTGACATCATACATAAGCAATAAAAACTAGAATTACCTGTTGCACTGTTTATTACCAGGTTATAGCAAATAGAGGTTAAAACTAGATTTTAAGGAAGAGAGTGGTAATGAGCATAAAACCGAGTCTCGTGAGTTGTTAAACAATTATTATTAAATATAAACCTTTGTAAATATAAGCTGTGTACACGAAGTTGTTCTAGAGTTTCCTTGTAGCAACTAGTACGCCTACGCTTGAGGTGCACAGTTGTCAATCCTTCAGACCTACCAGATCACCATATAATGGCTTGACACTACATATAAACTATACGAACTAGACTTAATCTCTCGTGATACTTGTTATCAGAGTACAGTAAGCAGAGATTAAAATTAGTTTTTAAGGAATGGAGTGGTAATGAGCAGTGAAACCGACTCTCGTGAGTTGTTAAACAATAATTGCTAACTGTAAACCATTCTAAATATAACCTACGTATAAGAAGTTGTTCGAGGGTGACACCAACACAAAATTCATAATGAATCTTTTGAAGACCGGAGGACTGTTGCACAAAAACCTTAATCCTGTGGGTACCAATAAGTTTTGGAAGTTACTGCTCGATACCCACGGTAAAAGAACCACATCCGAGAACCACATCCGACTCAGCCCATGTGTTGCAATCATAATTTAGAACACGCAAAGAGTGTCAATATTGCAAACACAGTGTAACACTCGTAAATCATTGCCACACACAAGGAGAGCCATAGCAAGGAACGCTAACAGTGCAGTATGACTACAGCCAGGAAGTCATTCTGCATATGCAGAGGAAGGGAAAAATGTCTGAGACACCGCAGTGCGGATAGGACTGCAGACACCTCTGCTTGAAAGAGGGAAAATGCCCACCTAACCTGCTACAGTGTCGTGAGTCTGGCTTTAAATGCTTCTGTTTCTGACATGTCGTCCCCAGTGTCTCGTCATTCAGTCTGCATCACTGCTACAGACAGAATGATAGTCTCACTATTTACACATGAACTCCGCTGGTGAATTGTAACGTGCAGCTTGCTGTCTGTTTGCAGGTTTCAGCTACGAGACTGCAGCCTGATGCTACGGTTGGACTTTATGGCTCCACACTGCTCCTACTGGCACGTGTCATCAAAGATGCGGACCTACTGAGTCTTCCTCTGGTGAAGGACCACAGCCCGAAGGGCCAAACGATTGAATATAAGGTGCTATCTTCTGCTTGCTGGTAGGGCACTTGAGGGAGGGTTTCCAGACAGTATGTGTATCGCCTTTGTGGCTACATGCCGTGTGTGTTCACGGAGCCCTGGGCTTCTGTCTTCACGACAACGGCCATCAAGGCCCGCCTCACTGACTCCCGCTACTGCATCCCACTCTGTCTCGTTGCCAGGCAATGTGCTTGACGTGCCGCAAGCTGCATGAGCTGCCGTGGTGCTGTGTCTAGCATTCCTCGCTGACACCTTAGCGAGCAGCCGACCCATATTCTGCACACCGGAGAACGCAATATTCATTTTAGCAATCACGTTAACATTACGTTATTTCAGATACCGCTGGAGCACTGATACCGTCGGACACAAGATTGAAACGCTCACCAGCCCTCGGAGCTCGGCCTGTAAAGTCACTGCCTCACCTGTTCACTCTCGATGCCCACTGATTTAGGCTTACTTGCAGATCGTATCTTTACGCTTAGCAGATCTATGCCAGATTCTTTGCCAATCGCAGTCCCCCTTCCCAACTAGTAAAATCTCATTAGGAACTTTGGTGTCATTACTATTAACTTGCAACCAATAACTTGTCTCCCACGGCGCCACTTCTGATATGTGTGACTAACACGTTCTTGGTCATACGACATTGACCGATCAAGAAGACTGCTTGCAGAAGACAAGAGTAGGTAATTGGAATCTTTGTCTCTTGACGGTGTATGAGTTGAGCTATGTGCCATCCGTTAGGTTCGTGTCATTATATTCAATAATCGTGCTACATACCTGGGTTCAAATACAGTAGTGAATCCAAACTGAAGACATAAAACCAAACAGTGATTAGTATCTTTGAATTAGAACCTGTCAAGGCAGATTTCAGACTGCTGCACTGATATACTCCTTTCATCGACTACTAGGAGAGTCTGTGGATGTCACATAGCAACCAAAGTCCATGGTAAGAGCACGATATTAAAATGTAGGAGGAAGGCAATAACGAAATCATAGCTCACAACGTGATGTGTCATTCCGAGTGTCTATGGTCCGTGAATCGAGCCAGAAATTTTTTCCTCACTTCAGGAACATGTATTCTGTGTTTTACTCTATGTGGTGAGACAATTGAGATTAATTTGTTTGTAACACTGTGATGGACTTCGAAGGCTGATTTTTATGTAGTGCAGTACGTTGGACTGTACGGGCAGATGGCAGATAAAGGCGTGGTAAGCATAATGTCAACTTCACACTGTTAACGATTAATTAGGAATATCCTGTACTCGCAGATAGCTGTATTTATCGAAAAGGGCGGAACACATTCAGTCCTTAATAGTTCTCATCCGTCGCCTTATTATCGCTACCAGAAATGATTATTCTACCGTTTTGCAAAGAGCTCCAGCAGTTTTTAACCATCTTTGCAATGGCCTGGGTTTTTCCTATTTTTTTAGTCCTTCCTTATGTTGTGGCATATCTTGGGCATTAACTTATACATAAATTTCTAACCTGATCTAATGTTGAACTCAGCACGCATTTATACTACGAAGTTAACAGTAAAGAATAAGTGGACTGAAGCTGTAATTCACACTTTGTCATCTAACACTAGACACTAAAATTCATTGCTGTTGCGTCCGAAATGTTAATACTAAACAGTGTTTTCTTTCATTAACAGTTTTAACTAAATAACTGTGGCCTAATGAACTGTATTTGTCACTTTCAAGACTATCAAGATACTGAATAACCTAAAACACTGCTACGTAGTAGTTTCTGAAGCACATTAAACCTAATGATTTTATTTTCTGCCTGTGTAATGCTCAAATAGATACTTTTTCTTTTCAGAACCACAGTACCAATATTTAGAACCGAGTCAGGAACCACTGAAAGTCATCTGCAAAAAGTTCCATTGTGATATATTACATTTTAAATCTGCCGCCGGTCCAGGAGGGCAGTTAATTGTTTTCTTCTTCAGCCAGCTAGTTAGCTTTAATCTTTAAGGGGCTAGGTCCCATTTGAAAACTTCAAAAATATTCTGTGGGCTGTCAGCTTTGTTGTAGTGATCATCCAAGTTCGCCAGAAACCCCGTGATCGAGGTACAGGGCGATTTGTGAAAAAGTGTCTCCGAAAAACATTCACAGAGGGAAAAAGAAGCCGACAATGAGGTCACTGAGGCGGCATACAGTTTCAACGACCCTCTGACAGATATTAAGGAAAGTATAAACGGACTAGAACTTTAAATCGGACCCGCCTGTTACGACTCCTGCATAAAAAAGAAAGAAAAGCGTATAGAGCAAGCAGGGCAGCGGATGACAGAAGGTGCGAAAGTAGCAAGCAGGATCACCAAGGCCACGAAGAAGAGGGAGGAGGATCTTACTTTTGATCTGGAATGGACGCTGTATGTTCAGGGATCGTTGACTAGAGGTTTGTCTAACTTACATCAAAAAATGATGCAACCCAAAATTTTAAACCTGGCTTTGTTGAAACTGTATTTTTCAAACTGGCGGGAAACGTAACTTGAGAATGACACATACGATTTTGACCGTATTTTGATGCCAGCATTCTAAATTTAATTGCCTGTCAACGTAAGTAGCCGTTTTCCGATATCTTTAAACATTTCTTTTTGGTGCACTGTTTTGCATCGATTTTTTGGATGACGTCTATGACATTTGTTTTAACACGTCACCATTTTGTTAGGGCTTAATATTTTTCGATTATCCTATGTCCGCTGATATAAAATACATTGAAAATTACTTACACAAAATTATTTTGTTGCGGGTCCAATAGGAGGGCTTCGGGAATTCCCGCCGATAACCAGATGACCAACGTTTCGGCTGCAAGGGATCCTTCCACCTGGTGCAGCAGTAGCAGTTACAGGGAGCCTTCTATATGGACAAAAAAAATGATTTCTTAACGACAAAAGTGTAAGGAATAAAACTATATTATTAGATTTAGCATTACTTTTTCTCTTACTTGAAAAAGAAATCACGAAAGTCACCTATTTTTCATGCGTTCGAAGAGGAATAGCTGGTTTAGTGCGTGTTAGTAGCTTCTGTACCTTAGACTAAAATTAAACAAGCCGCACCGTGACATTACGAGCAGTTTGTCTGCTTGTGTGGCTGGCAGGTTGCCATGGTGCGGCCGGCCATTTAAGTCAGACTTGGCACTGGGCAGAGCACCCAGGGTGTGCAATGAGCTGCGAACGGCCGGGGATGGCGGCTCGATAGGTAGCCACTAGAAAATCCCGAGGTGGTAGGGGGAGAGTGTGTCGTCACGAGCTTGAGCAAGCGAAGCAAAATGGTCCAGAACCGAGTAAAAGCTGAAATCTAACACGCTGCCAGAAGAGGTTTAGTATACCGTTTTAGAGATTTCATTCACTCAAGAATTATTGTTGCAACAGTGCATATGAGTACAAGAAACAATTACATTTACAGATCAATAGCACAAGTGGTTCTGAGGTATCACTTATCGGCCCCTACTGAACACCCATATTAATACTTGGTACAGCTTCCACGGACGGCAATGCAGGCGCTGTCCCTGGCACCCAGTCGATCGTACAGGCGGCAAATGCTGTCTTGGGATACTTTACGCCACCTGTTCAAGTAGTTTTATAAGAGTAGTTGGTTGACGAATCACACGAGCCACTTCTCATCCAATCACATCCCACATGTGCTCGACTGGAGACACGTCTGGAGATCGTGCTGTCCAGCTGTCGATCTTTGAGATTTCGCTGAAGTTTTAGTGATTTTACTGTCCGCCTCCAAGCCTTTCGTCCGCTTTCAGTACTCGCTGCAAACACTCTTTTTGCACTGCGAATCTTATCTGTATCGTGTTCGGTAACGAGCTATATGAGTCCACCATTCGAGTAGATTTGTGTATCGTTTGAATAAAGAAATAGTTAAAGATTTATCCACCTGTTGTAGCCCATATTATTATCCTACGGGATGTTCCCTTAATTTTTTCTTTTAATGTTCACAATCCATATTAATGTGTTTAATTATGTCTCTATTTGTCATTTTTAATTAATGTTACTCATGAATAATGCATGCTTTTATATCAACAGTAAGTAGGCGAGCCGCTTTTGATCAGCTAAGCCATATTAAAATGTACCATCATATGCTCGTCCTGTTGTGGTAGGTAGTAATGAACTGCATGTTGACTGGCGATTAATTTCACCCGAGTTACAGTGAAGTTGCAGTACCTCAGTATACGGGTATTAACATGTCTTTATGGGTCGTTTTCTTGGGTGTTTGTTCGGTATATTTTTTGCTATTGATTTTAAACTAAGTTCCCGATGAGCTAGAGACTTGAAACTTTTAACATAGTTCAGAACTAGATCACAGTGCAGCATTTACCACATACCTCTGTTGTAATCTCATAGAAATGCTATAAATCGATTGAAAAATTTGACATGCACAAGACTAAAAACAAAAAATAATTATTTAAATAAAATTGTTTATAATATAATACGTTTTTAAAACGGACTATAAGGTATAAAATAATTTCTCATAGCCTGATACAGACTGCTAACCCCATACAGGTAGTCCTAAAAATTTGTGCTCGTCAATTTTTAATAGCTATGAAACGTGCCTGTCGCGGCCTTCGTCAGTGCAGTTGAGCAAGTGGTCAACACACTACCTTCCAGTGTGGCCGAAGAGATCCAAAGAGAGACCTGCAGGGCGCTCACCAAGCCCAAGCCACCCAAATCCAACATTTCAGGTGATTAAAGGGTGGCACTGAGGCGACTCCGGGAGGATGACAGCATTGCCGTGATGCCCGCAGACAAGGGGAACTCCACAGTCATCCTAAAGAATACGGAATGTGACAGAAAGGTGCAACAACTTCTGGAGTATCCTGTATACAGGTCAATAGGAAGCGACCCTACAGAGAAAGTGGACAAAAAGACCAGGGATCTGTTGAAGGAGACGGGCCTGCCTGAACAAGTCGTCAAGAAGCTGCGTCGCAAAGCGCCAGCACCACCTAGACGGTATGAACTCCCCAAGGTTCACAAGGATGGAGTTCCTCGGCGACCTATTGTCAGCAATATTGGCGCAGCAACCTACCCTACTGCGAAATACCTGAAGATGATGTTGACACCACATGTGGGTAAATGTGCACATCACATTCAGAACTCAGAGGATTTCCTGCAACGGCTGAACCAACAACACATCACAGACACAGACATCCTAGTTAGTTTCGATGTGGTATCTCTCTTCACATGGGTTCCACTGAAGGAGTCACTTGAGCTTATTGGAGAAAAGTTCGATGGGGCTCTCATTGACTTATTCAGGCATGTACTGATCTCGACATACTTCCTATATGGGGTCAATTTTACGAACAAACAGAAGGGGTGGCGATGGGCAGCCGTCTATCACCAGTGGTGGCCAACCTATTTATGGAAAGGTTTGAAGAGGAGGCACTCTCTTCAGCCACATATCAACACAAGTGCTTTTTTAGGTAGGTGGATGATACCTTTGTCATCTGGTCCCATGGTAGGGAGAAGTTAGATGAATTCCTGCTTCATCTGAACTCTTGCCATCCGAATATTCAGTTCACAATGGAAATGGAGAAGGATGGACTACTTCCATTCTTACGTGTTCTAGTGAAGAGAAAGGCAGCTGGCACATTTGGACACAGTGTGTTCCGCAAACCTATGCACACTGACTTATACCTACAAGCCAGCAGTTGCCACCATTCGGCACAGAAGAATGGAATGCTCAAAACACTGGTCCACACAGCACAAACTCTGTCAGATCCTGATAGTTTGGCCACGATCAGTGTTCAGCAGGAATCGGTACTCCTCTAGAGATATCCAGAAGGCACTTCAACCTGCCAATCAGACAAAGGATCCAGAAGAAGAACCAGAAGAGGCAAAGAAGATGGAATACCTGCCATATGCCGGTCCTATCTCTGCCAAAATCAGCAGGATTCTCCAGAAATATGACATCAAGTTTAAGTTACCACATTAAAATTGCGTAAGTTAAAGCATTACAGCTATTTGCCCACCCGCCAAAATTGGGGCTATGCTGGGGAATGTAAAAGATGACCTGGGGCCACGCAAGCCGGGTATTTACAACATACCATGCCAGTGTGGGATGTTATACGTTGGCCAGACCACCAGAACTGTGGACATCAGGTGTAAAGAACACCAGAGACACACCAGACTTAAACAGGCAACTAAATCAGCCATAGCAGATCATTGTCTGGAACTTGGTCATTCAATGGATTACAATGACACCAAGATTGTGACACGGACCTTAAGATTTTGGGACAGTGTCATTAAAGAAGCCATTGAAATTAAGGTCACAGATAATCTAATCAACCGTGACTCAGGATACCAAATCAGCACTGCCTAGAATCCAGCGCTTGAGCTTGTGAAAACTCAACGCAGGACACCCCAGGATTCTACAAGAAATAGAAGTGGAGACCGAGAGACCACGCAAGCCAGGTATTTACAACATGCCATGCCATTGAGGGATGTTATACATTGGCCAGACCACCAGAACTGTGGACATCAGGTGTAAAGAACACCAGAGACACACCAGACTCAAACAGGCAACTAAATCAGCCATAGCAGATCATTGTCTGGAACTTGGTCATTCAATGGATTACAATGACACCAAGATTGTGACACGGACATCAAGATTTTGGGACAGTGTCATTAAAAAAGCCATTGAAATTAAGGTCACAGATAATCTAATCAACCGTGACTCAGGATACCAAATCAGCACTGCCTATAATCCAGCGCTTCAGCTTGTGAAAACTCAACGCAGGACACCCCAGGATTCTACAAGAAATAGAATTGGAGACCGAGAGAACAACCGTGAGACAAGGGGTAGGACATTAGAGACCAGATTTGACACACTCCAGATCATGAACTCGACTTCAGAAGATGGCCAGGCTGGGCGCGGACGGCGGTCGGAACACCGGCGACCAGAGAGGGACAATGTAGCCGCGTCTGGCGGGCGCGGACTGCAGACGGAACACACGACGCGGCGCGGACCGATTATAGGGCGCCCAGCACGAAACAGAAGTGGAAATCATAGTAACAGTAATGAGACCGAGTACACAACATGTCATGTCGGGTCTGACACACCTCAGATGACGACCATAACCGTTGGGGACGGCCAAAACGGGCTCGGACGGCAGTCGGAACTTCCGCAACTGGAGGGGTCCGTTGAAGTCGAGTCTGGCGGGCGCCGACCACAGACGGAACTCGACTCGGCGCAGGCCAGTTACGGAACGCCCAGCTTCTTCCAGGCATAAATACTGCACTCGATCGACCCAAGGACCAGCCCCAGGTAGCACCTGAAGAAGACGGCCAGGCACGCTGTTGAAATATCGTGCGAGAACAACGCGAACATCCGGCTGGATTCCCGAATATCCAAGATGTCAGCTATGAAAATAGTTGCAGAATTTAAGAAGAAAATCGTGAGGCGCATGCAACACATAATTGATACGTGAATAGTTCATTTCCTTACTATTATCTCTTGCATGGCCCCACCTTTTTCGTTTTAAATTCTTTAACTACTTTCAGTGTTATTAAAAATTCACAAGCACAAATTTGCAGTGCTATTTGTGTGGGATTAGGAATCTGCTAGGAGTAATTTTTTGTGCTTTGTAGTTCGCTTTAAAAATGTGCTATGTTAAAAGATTTTTATTGAAATAATTATTTGTAACAGTATTAGATATCTTTCCTAATCACAAACCTTAGTTAAACAATAGTATAGCACTAGACGGACTGAATCTGTTCAACATTTCTAGTCGCAACAGGCAGGAGCGTTCCTTCCAGTACGGCATTTTGTGAGAATACCACGTTTTTTCACCCGTAACCAAACAAATAAGTCTTTTGTTACCACATTAAAATTGCGTAAGTTAAAGCATTACAGTGACAGATATACTTTGATCCAGAAACTGTAAATATGCCTCACAAATAAAGTGTATCTTAAAGAAAACATTCAAAATTTTTTACATTAAAAAAAGGTAACAGATAGAAAATTCATTTGTAAATAATTGCGAATACATTTTCAAAATACGACAGAGAAGTGTTTTGTCGTTTTAACAATTGATCAGCGATTAGAACACATCTGAGAAAGTATTAGTCACCTGCTGGTGACGTCACGCTAATTCGGCGTGACACCGCCTCCAGCCTTGATAATGGCCTCAGTTTGACGAAGAAGAGAATCTAGAAATTTCTTCAGATGTGTCCTATCCAGCTGCAGCGACTCATTGATGATAAGATCCAGCAGAGATACTCAGCTGCGGTGATGTTGAGTGCTACCTTTCGTCCGCTTTTCCAAAGAATCACAGACATTGTCTGTGGGCAGAAATGTAAAGGTGACTATGGTCAGAAGACGAGACCTTCCACACCTTACTCAACCTGAAGATGTAGGTAGACTGTCACCGACAAGGCGCGGCACCTATCTCTGGTCCCTTCAGTTAGCATCTTTTTACAACCACTGTCATTACGCTGTGGGCTTCACCATTCGTTGTAGGCACGTTGTATTCTCGCGTTGGCACATCAACAAATCGGGCAGCTTCGTTCACATTGTGGTCTGGGCATGTCAGAACACAACAGCTCCTTTCTTCCATTCTGCCACGTCTCCAAGTCGACCTATCCCTAGTACGCTCATTCCTTACAGCCCACTGACACATTTACATTGCTTAAGGCTTATCTCACTAGGGGTAAGATAGATAAAGCCTACAGGAAAATTAAAGAGACCTTTGGAGAAAAGAGAACTGCTTGTATGAATATCAAGAGCTCAGATGGAAACCCAGTTCTAAGCAAAGAAGGGAAAACAGAAAGGTGGAAGGAGTATATAGAGGGTCTATACAAGGGCGATGTACTTGAGGACAATATTATGGAAATGGAAGAGAATGTAGATGAAGATGAAATGGGAGACATAATACTGCGTGAAGAGTTAGACAGAGCACTGAAAAACCTGAGTCGAAACAAGGCCCTGGGAGTAGCCAACATTCCATTAGAACTGCTGACAGCCTTGGAAGAGCCAGTCCCGACGAAACTCTACCATCTGGTGAGCAAGATGTATGAAACAGGCGAAATACCCTCAGACTTCAAGAAGAATATAATAATTCCAATCCCAAAGAAAGCAGATGTTGACAAATGTGAATATTACCGAACTATCAGTTTAATAAGTCATGGCTGCAAAATATTAACGCAGATTCTTTACAGACGAATGGAAAAACTAGTAGAAGCCGACCTCGGGGAAGATCAGTTTGGATTCCGTAGAAATGTTGGTACACGTGAGGCAATACTGATCCTACGACTTATCTTAGAAGCTAGATTAAGAAAAGGCAAACCTACGTTTCTAGCATTTGTAGACTTGCAGAAAGCTTTTGACAATGTTGACTGGAATACGCTCTTTCAAATTCTGAAGGTGGCAGGGGTAAAATATAGGGAGCGAAAGGCTATTTACAATTTGTACAGAAACCAGATAGCAGTTATAAGAGTCGAGGGGCACGAAAGGGAAGCAATGGTGGGGAAGGGAGTGAGACAGGGTTGTAGCCTCTCCCCGATGTTATTCAATCTGTATATTGAGCAAGCAGTGAAGGAAACAAAAGAAAAATTCGGAGTAGGTATTAAATTCCATGGAGAAGAAATAAAAACTTTGAGGTTCGCCGATGACATCGTAATTCTGTCAGAGACAGCCAAGGAGTTGGATGAGCAGTTGAATGGAATGGATAGTGTCTTGAAAGGAGGGTATAAGATGAATATCAACAAAAGCAAAACGAGGATAATGGAATGTAGTCGAATTAAGTCGGGTGATGCTGAGGGAATTAGATTAGGAAATGAGACACTTAAAGTAGTAAAGGAATTTTGCTATTTGGGGAGCAAAATAGCTGATGATGGTTGAAGTAGAGAGGATATAAAATGTAGACTGGCAATGGCAAGGAAAGCGTTTCTGTCGAAGAGAAATTTGTTAACATCGAGTATAGATTTGAGTGTCAGGAAGTCATTTCTGCCGGCCGCGGTGGTCTCGCGGTCTAGGAGCGCAGTCCGGAACCGCGCGACTGCTACGGTCGCAGGTTCGAATCCTGCCTCAGGCATGGATGTGTGTGATGTCCTTAGGTTAGTTACGTTTAAGTAGTTCTAAGTTCTAGGGGACTGATGACCACAGCTGTTAAGTCCCATAGTGCTCAGAGCCATTTGAACCATTTGAAGTCATTTCTGAAAGTACGGAGTGTAGCCACGTATGGAAGTGAAACATGGACGATAAATAGTTTGGACAAGAAGAGAATAGAAACTTTTGAAATGTGGTGCTACAGAAGAATGCTGAAGATTAGATGGGTAGATCACATAACTAATGAGGAAGTATTGAATAGGATTGGGGAGAAGAGAAGTTTGTGGCACAACTTGACTAGAAGAAGGGATCGGTTGGTAGGACATGTGTTGAGGCATCAAGGGATCACCAATTTAGTGTTGGAGGGCAGTGTGGAGGGTAAAAATCGTAGAGAGGGACCAAGAGATGAATACACTAAGCAAATTCAGAAGGATGTAGGTTGCAGTAGGTAGTGGGAGATGAAGAAGCTTGCACAGGATAGAGTAGCATGGAGAGCTGCATCAAACCAGTCTCAGGACTGAAGACCACAACAACAAGTCCCATTACTTAGGTTAGCGGTGGATGGTCACATGACAACCCCTGTAACGGTTCTACACCATGTAGCCGTAGCGCTCCAAAGAGACCAGTGACCTCTTTTAAGGGAGAGGGTGATTTTCTTACGGTGAGTTATGGTCTCGCCTGTTTCCGTTTGAAAAAGGATGCTCAGAGTATCGGCAGCTGACCGCATCATCCTTAAATCGTCCACAGGTAAGCATGCCACACCTCACCACGCGTGTTAGTTTGTAACACGTTCCATTCACAGAGTATTAAATTTTGGCATTTACATCCAAATCATGCAGCGACCTTCGGTAGGAACTGCTAGCCTCGATATTCTTCTGTCCAAGGTAATGTGAATATCCGCAAGTCAGGAACAGTTGTAGTCAAGTTTCCTCTGCTCCGTACCATTTCATCTATTTGAATTTGACTAACATCGACCACGGCTAAACGGCGCCGCCCCCTGCTTTCCCCACGGGCGTCAAGGATCGATGCGCCACAAGTGTTGGTACTTCACCAATTTCGTATGAAATGAAATGGTCGTAAGGCATTGTTGGCCGGGATGTCTCATTCGGGTTCGGTCTCCAAGTGCAAGTCTTATTTCATTCGGTGCCATGTTGGGTGACTTGCGGCCGATGATAAAGATGAAATGATGATGAGGACAGCACAACACCCAGTCCACGAGCGGAGAAAATCTCCGACCCGGCCGGGAATCGAGCCCGGGCCCAGTGCATGGGAGGGAAGCAAGGTACCACCGGACTAAGCAGGCGGACTACCCAATCTCGTGGTAGAAGATCAAGTTTAAAACGTAGTGCTATTTTTCCCTCAACGAAAGAACAGCTTGTACAGAGTTGCAGTAAATACCTTATTAATATATAATTTCTGTATAACTTTAAAAATGCTTCTGTTACCGCGTATACACAATCTATCGAAATATAATTAAAACAAGCAGTAACATATGTGTGCAGTTCATAAAAAAATAAGAATGGACAATATCAAAAGTATACGTGTATGTAGTGTTGTAACATCATCCATGACTTTGGCGCATTAGTCGGTTATTAAAAACTGCGTGCCAGTATCTGTTTCATCCACAAAGCAATCACAGCTGGCCAAGACTTTCCGAACATCGAACGCGGAACAGAAGCATTTCAGTCCTAACACCCTGACGTCGTGAGAAACAAGCAACTGACGTCAATCAAAGACAATGTTCTTTTTTCTATATCGTTTGTTCCGAATGTGTGATCGCACAATTCAGCCTTGTGCTTCACCAAATTCCGTACAAACAGTGCTGGATCTCCTTAAGTCGGTGTTGAAGTGGTCTTGTCGTTCCCAGGGCCGGCAGTGATAAGATACTGTGTATGACAGACAGTTGTCCTGAGATGAGCACTGACACGAGCTGATAACTGCGCACTTCAGATGCCGAGTTTATCGCACATATCAGATATCTTTGTCCTCCGCTACAGCACGCTTAATAAGCAGCGGTAAGTGTGAGAAAGGGCGCGATGCAGTCTCGAGAGTACGTAGTGTTCTATGCAGCTAAAAAACCGCTCCTTTTGCCTTTTTATTAATATGTACAGAAAAACAGCCTCCGCGGTCAGCGAATTGTGATACCGGAAGAATATGTCAAGCGTTTCATGGAGAGCGACATTTGTGACGGACGAGTGGCGCATAACAGAAATCCGGCTTATACAGGGTGTTACAAAAACGTACGGCCAAACTTTCAGAAAACATTCCTCACACACAAATAAAGAAAAGATGTTATGTGGACATGTGTCCGGAAACGCTTAATTCTCATGTTAGAGGTCATTTTAGTTTCGTCCACCTACGCTCAATGGAGCACGTTATCATGATTTCATACGGGATACTCTACCTGTGCTGCTAGAACATGTGCCTTTGCAAGTACGACACAACATGTGGTTCATGCACTATGGAGCTCCTGCACATTTCAGTAGAAGTGTTCGTACGCTTCTCAACAACAGATTCGGCGACCGATGGATTGGTAGAGGCGGACCAATTCCATGGCCTCCACGCTCTCCTGACCTCAACCCTCTTGACTTTCATTTATGGGGCATTTGAAAGCTCTTGTCTACGCAACCCCGGTACCAAATGTAGAGACTCTTCGTGCTCGTATTGTGAACGGCTGTGATACAATACGCCATTCTCCAGGGCTGCATCAGCGCATCAGGGATTCCATGCGACGGAGGGTGGATGCATGTATCCTCGCTAACGGAGGACATTTTGAACATTTCCTGTAACAAAGTGTTTGAAGTCACGCTGGTACGTTCTGTTGCTGTGTGTTTCCATTCTATGATTAATGTGATTTGAAGAGAAGTAATAAAATGAGCTCTAACATGGAAAGTAAGCGTTTCGGGACACATGTCCACATAACATATTTTCTTTCTTTGTGTGTGAGGAATGTTTCCTGAAAGCTTGGCCGTACCTTTTTGTAACACCCTGTATAAGTCTGGCCTGTTTACGCTTACGTAATGTTCAGTCAGGACTTGTATTTGTCTTCCCCGGAGTAGTGGTTTTTCGGAACAGCTCGATGATAAATAAAACTATAATTTTAAAGTAAAATAGAAAAATATTAGACACTGAAAATATCAAACGGAAAAATTTTAATAAGTTTCTCATTGTATATTATTTTCTGAAAAAGAGAAGCAAACGAAAGAAAATTCACTTAACGTGTGGAAAGCTCATGTATTAATAGCCTGTGATTAGTTGCCTAGTTCTGGGCTCAACATTTATTCATTTCATGAGATATGCATTTAACTGCATTTCTGTTCAGTATCATGTATGGAACCTAATAAGTTGTATATATAATTTGTTAATGTTTTCATAAAACGTGCTTTCCCTTCAATTAATTCAAAACAACCTATTTTAAGCGTAATACAGCGAAGGTATAGAGCCGATCAGAAGGAGGCGGCAGAGATCGTTTGGCGGTAGGCCGCATCAGGCTTTTTTCGTAATTTTCTTTTTTCTCCCATCCCCTTATGAGAAAATTAAATGTTCCAGACGTCTCTCGTACGAAATTTACTTTCACGTGGTGTAGAGATTTTGTTGGTAACATGTACATTTTTCTAGTTATAGGGGGCGGGAGTATGCACTTTTGACGTTTTCTGAGAAGCGTCAAAAAGTCTCCGCTCTTCAGCGCTCTCTAGCGCCGATACCGATCGCCATAAAATCAGACCTGGTTAGTTAATTTTGTAGGAACGATCGTTTTCAGAAAACGCCTAGTTTTCGATATAAGAGAGACATTGAAAAAGACTGCTAAAAATTTGAGGGTTTCTGCGTTTTACGTTGTGAAACCGACGTGCTACATGGCGGCAAACATGAAATTCAGATTCAGAACCCAAAAAACAGATAGAACAGTTGACAAGAAAACTTCTGCAATTTTTTTTGTCGGGAAAACCGCCATTTGACTGGGCGTTTAACCTCTACTGCAAAGTCCGGATACGAAGTTTGCCAGCAATGAAGGAAATGTATTTGAAAGAACGACCATGCAGTTCTGATGTAACGTACAGTGATATCTAGGTAGCTTTTATAACTAAACATTTTCGGTTTATTTTTGTTTTAAATTGCGTCGCTTATGTGATAGAACTACAAACGGATCGACGGCAGGTCTTTAGCCCAGGGGTGTCCAACCTTTAAGCTTACCTGGGCCACGCTGGATAAAGACGAGTATATTTGGGCGGCCTAGTGGCCATCCGGGGCTGAGTTACAAGTGAAACTCATCACTGAAGACAATTCTACTCCAGTCAACCATTCCAGGCCGGATGCGTGACTGCAGACTCCCCGACAGTAGTGGAACACCATCCTAACTGTAGCCCGCCGTACAGCCCAACAAACATGAGTGATTGACTAAGGTGCCATTAGTTTTCACACAAGGACTCCTCTGGTTGCCATCCGCGGCAGCCTCGCAGCATATCGGTATGTCGACAGTATTCTACGTCCTGTTAGTTGCCCTTCATGGCAAGCCATCTTGGGTTTACATTTCAGCAAGATAATGCCTACCCGTACACACCTGTCTTTGCGCTTGCCAAAACCTACCTTGGCCAGGAAGGTGGTCGGATTTCATCCCCAATTGAGAACGTTTGGAGCATTATGAACAAGGCCTTCCAACCAGCTCAGGATTTCGACGGTCTAATGCACTATTTGGACAAAATTTTGCACGATAGCCCTCAGAAGGACATCCAACATTTCTGTAAATCAATGAAAAGCCGAGGAACTGCTAAAAGGGCCAGAGGTGGACCTACGCGTTATTGCCTTTTTCATTTTCTGAAGCTCTTATTCTTGAATAAACCAACCAATTTTTCTCAAATTGTAATCATTTGTTTGTCTGTCATGTACATTACAACTACATATTTCCGTCCCATTTGAATAATTCCTTTTTTCTTCTCAAAGTGCAGTTGAAATATTTCAGTAATTTAGAATTTATAGAATTTATTCATTTATGATTCTTTATTCTACAAAAGCAAGGTCGAATTGATATTTGATATATACAGGGTGTTCATTTTAAATGAAGACATTGAAATATCTCAAAAACTACACATCGGATCGAAAAAAGTTATAATTCCAATTTGTTGTCTCGTAGGGGGACATCCCATGATGCCGCACTTGACCCATCCCCCGTGCGTGAGTGGTGGGGATGGGGGTGAGGGAACTTAGAAATCTTCAATGGGAACGCCCATTTTTAATAGAAGATTCCGATAATGCGACAAAATGCACATGCGTTTTGGCTGAAGCATTTTCTTCGTTTCACCATGAGTGGTGTTGTCATGGGAGGAATAGAAATGGGTACATAGTCGTAATTTACGACATGTTACTCAATAGTCCTGGAATATCCAGTGGTACGTGGGACCCCATCTCCTCGCTGCGAGGGTAGGACAGGCCTTATTTCATAACTTCTAATGGGAAACCACGTTCGCAACATTGTACACCTCCGACATCTGAAATATCTGACAGTGGACACGCGACAGTGGCCTTGACTCGCGGCGAACGCTACTCAACTTTTTCAATTAGAGTAAGTGTTCAACCGTAGTACCGCCAACTTCAAAGCATTAGTGATCCGGTTTTCAAATGACCGCACACACGACAGAAGCATATCTGCGGAAATGCCAGCAGAGGCGTTTCTGAAGCAGTCAACCTTGTCTTCACGGCCAGTTGGCACTCGTTGGTAAATCTTATCATTTAAATATCCCCACAGAAAGAAATCTAACAACGTCAAACCCGGTGACCTAGCGGTGACGTTGAACAGGGCCACCTCTGCCGATCCAGAGACCACTGCAAATACAATCTAACACCTCCCGCGTTTCAGTTGCACAATGCGCTGGGCAATCGTCATGCTTGCAGAACGTCCAGGGCAACATCCTGCTCTAATGCCGGTATTTCCTGTTTCGGAGATATTCGATTTTTCCTTCCATTCAACGTGCCGTCGATAAAATACGTACCACTGCGTTTGTACCCCAAGATGCCATAACACACGTAACAGACCAAGGATGCTGATGGTCAACTTAACTTGCCTTAACCAATGAGGACTGTCTACACTCCCGTAATGCATGTTATGCGGGTTAACGCTTCCATGGTCTGTGAAAGTAGACCCATCGGGAAGTTGTACCTGGGCAATGAACGTTGGGGTCGTTCGCATTTGTTGACGTGCCCATTCACAAGACATTACCCGGTTACGCGCGGAGTGGCCGCACGGTTCTAGGCGCCATGAAACGGATTGCGCGGCCCCTCCCTCCGGAGGTTCGAGTCCTCCCTCGGGCATGGGTGTGTGTGTGTGTTGTTCTTAGCATAAGTTAGTTTAATAGTGTGTAAGTCTAGGGACCGATGACCTCAACAGTTTGGTCCCTTAGGAATTCACACACACAAACACAGACACACACACACACACACAACACACACACACACACACACACACACACACAGATCGGCGCTACGAAGTTCTTGATAAAGTGACATGTGGTATGGATGACACTTACGACGATGCAGCATTGTGGCAATACTACCTGCAGACATACTAGAATCGCGGTGTAATTGCGTGGCATACATCCGTGGGTTGTGGTGCACTGCTGCTAGTACAGTAACACTTTTGCTATGTTTCCTTTCGCCGGTATATACGCTGTCATCACACATAACGGTGTTCACAACCTCCTAAAAGAAAGAACAAGAGCGAGCTTTCTCTGGAAAACGCTCGACATATAAGGCAACAGCAGCCTCAACATTTCTCCTACTTACATCATAAACTAGAATCATTTCAGTTTTTTTTTCTGTGGTTGCAACATTCACCGTTCACTTGTACGTCTGTCCTCCAAATGATGTCTACATTTACATCTGCATAGATACTCCGCAAGCCAGCATACGGTGCGTGGCGGTAGGTACCCTTACCACTACGTCGTTTCCTTTCCTGTTCCACTCGCAAGCAGAGCGAGGCAAAAATCGACTGTCAGTATGTCTCCGTATGAGCCATAATTTCACGTATTTTGCCTTCATGGTTCTTACGCGCAGTGTATGTTGGTGGCCGTAGAGTCATGTGGCAGCCACCTTCAAATGCCTAAATTTTCACAATAGTGTTACTCAAAAAGAATGTCGCATTATCTCCAGGGCTTCCCATTTGAGTTCCCGAAGCATCTCCGTAACACATATTGTACGAACCTACTGGTAACAAATCTAGCAGTCCACCTCTGAATTAGCCGGCCGGAGTGGCCGTGCGGTTCTAGGCGCTACAGTCTGGAACCGAGCGACCCTACGGTTGCAGGTTCGAACTCTGCCTTGGGCATGGATGTGTGTGATGTCCTTAGGTAAGTTAGGTTTAATTAGTTCTAAGTTCTAGACGACTGATGACCTCAGAAATTAAGTCGCATAGTGCTCACAGCCATTTGAACCATTTGAACCATTTGAACCACCTCTGAATTGCTTCGTTGTCTTCCTTCAATTCGACCTGGTACGTATCACAAACACTCGAGTAGTTCTCATGCGAGTAGTTCTACATGCGATCTCCTTTACAGGTGACCTATTCTTTCCTAAAATTCTCCCAATAATCCGAAGTCGACCAATCGCCTCCCTGGAACAATTCTCACACGCTCTTTCCATTTCATGACGCTTTTCAGAGTAACGCCCAGATACTCGTATTTAAGCGACAGGACTGTGCCAAGCAGGATACTAGTAATACTGTATCCGAATATTACAATTCTTCCTACTCATCCGCATTAACTTACATTTCAGCACTCTGGGCTAGCTGCCATTCATCACACCAACTAGAAATTTTAAGTCGTCTTCTATCTTCCTACAGTCTCTCAAATTCGGCACCTTACCGTACACTGAGTTTCGCACAAGCGATGCTTTCTAAAAACATGTTGATTCGTTTACACAAGCTTCTCAGTCCCGAGGAAGTTTATTTTATTCGAACTGAGAATATGCTCAAGGATGTAAACCTAAATTAGGGATCTTGGTCTGTAACTTTGCAGGTCCGTTCTTCTACTCTTTTGTGTACTGGAGTCACCTGCACTTTTTTCTAGTCGCCTGGGACTTTGGGTTGGGCGAGAAATTCACGATAAACTCGGGATAGGTAAGGGGCCAATTCCATAGAGAACTGTTCTGGATTCCATCAGGACCTGGTGATTTCCCTATGCGAGGGACTTATTTCTGTGTCGTCCATACAGAAGAAAGTCCAATGATCAAATGACGGTATGTTTGCTCTGTTCTCCAGTGTGAACGATTTCTTCAAGGTGACATTTAAAATTTCTGGTTTCGTTTTGCTATCTTCAACTGCCACACCAGACTGGTCAACAAGAGACTGAATGGATGCCTTAGACCACCAAAGCGATTTTACACAGGACCAGAATTTTCTAGGGTTTTCTGCTAGATCTTTTGCTAAGGCTTAACTGTGGTAATTGGACGCACGAATCTCTACTAACCTTCGCTTGTCGTCATCTGTGCGTTATCTTTTGAATCGAGAGTGAAACTGCCTCTGCTCCCTCAGCATCTTACGAATTTCGTTATTAAACCATTGTGGATTTTTTCCATCCTTAATCCACCCACGGGACACATAGCTCTCCATATCACGATTTACAGTCTGTTTAAGCTTCATCCATAATTCCACTACATCCATCTATCCATCTCAGTGAAAATAAGTGATGGAGACGCTAACAACTGCTTATCTGTTCTATCTTGCAGAACCACTCTCCTAGCCTTCTCGACTGTTGTATTAACTCTCGTAATCATAAATGCTATAATGACATCATCGCTACTCCCATATTTCTGTACTGACATTGTCAATAAGGTCCGGCCTATTTGTAGCTACAAGGTCTAAGACATTTCCATTGCGTGTGGGCTGCCGAGCTAACTGCTCAAGACAATTTACAGAAAAGGCGTTCAAAAGTATTTCGCTTGACTGTCTGTTTGTACCCCCGCAATGAATCCACAGACCACCCAGTCTATACTCGGTAGGTTAAAGTCGCCTCCAACTAGTAATTGCAAGATCTGGGTATACGGACCGTAGACTAATTTTGAATGACTCTAGAACTGTCACAGCGGAATCGGGTGGCCGATAAAGGCATCCAACAATTAGCTTGGTTTCATCTACACCTGTTATAAGCGATCAGATTACTTCACAGTCGCTCTCAACTTCCACCTCAATAGATACAATGTTTTCGTCAATTGCAATGGACACTCCCCGTCCTGCGGACTCTATCTGTCTTTCCGATATACATTCAAGAACTCGCTAAATATCTCAGCCAGCTCTCGTTTCCAAGAATAATTTGAGCGATAGAACTTTCCTGGTGGGCAGTAAAAAATGGTTCAAATGGCTTTGGGCACTATGGGACTTAACATCTGTGGTCATGAGTCCCCTAGAACTTAGAACTACTTAAACCTAACTAACCTAAGAACATCACACACATCCATGCCCGAGGCAGGATTCGAACCTGCGACCTTAGCAGTCACGCGGTTCCGGACTGAGCGCCTAGAACCGCACGGCCACCGAGGCCGGCGGTGGGCAGTAAATTAGGGAACTTTATTGCGAATGCTTCGACAGAATAAGTCGAAGGTTCTTTATTCTGATCTATCACCTGACTTCCCCTTGTTGCATATCGATTGGCGAGTTTTCAACAGAGCACCTAAAACTACTGTCTAACCAGAAAAACCCTCATGTGCACTCCACAGGTACTCTGCTGACCTAACAATGTCAGTTCTACAAATCCCCAAACAATAACGCAGGTCTAGAAATCTGCAGCCACGACTGTCACAGAGTCGACGAAGCCTGTGGCTGAGACCATTCGGCTCCAAACCAAAGGGCCCCGATCAATTCTGGGAAAAATGCTGCAAAATGCGAGCTCTGCTTGCACCCCAAGCACGAGGCAGGAAGTCTTCACCACCTC
The DNA here is from genome assembly GCF_023864345.2 of Schistocerca serialis cubense. Classification (NCBI taxonomy): domain Eukaryota; kingdom Metazoa; phylum Arthropoda; class Insecta; order Orthoptera; family Acrididae; genus Schistocerca; species Schistocerca serialis. The sequence continues at coordinate 181,424,796 of NC_064642.1, forward strand.
CGCCAGCCGCCTGTATGAACTGAGGATGACCTCAGAACCCATGCGACAGTCGTCGTTGGTGCCGACGTGAGCCACAGCTTGCAGACCACTGCAGACTGCACGCTCGATAGTCGCAGGCAAGGCAGCCTCGTCATCTCGGGTGGGGCTCCAAGGCAGACATACAGTACCGACTGCACATTGGCTTTCTTTCCAGTCCTGCCTCTGCCTTTTTCTTTTTTTTTTTTGTCATCAGTCTACTTATTGGTTTGATGCGGCCAGCCACGAATTCCTTTCCTGTGCTAACCTCTTCATCTCAGAGTAGCACTTACAACCTACGTCCTCAATTATTTGTTTGACGTATTCCAATCTCTGTCTTCCTCTACAGTTTTTGCCCTCTACAGCTTCCTCTAGTACCATGGAAGTCATTCCCTCATGTCTTAGCAGATGTCCTATCATCCTGTCCCTTCTCCTTATCAGTGTTTTCCACATATTCCTTTCCTCTCCGATTCTGCGTAGAACCTCCTCATTCCTTACCTTATCAGTCCACCTAATTTTCGTCTATAGCACCACATCTCAAATGCTTCGATTCTCTTCTGTTCCGGTTTTCCCACAGTCCATATTTCACTACCATACAATGCTGTACTCCAGACGTACATCCTCAGAAATTTCTTCTTCAAATTAAGGCCAGTATTTGATATTAGTAGGCTTCTCTTGGCCATAAATGCCTTTTTTGCCATAGCGAGTCTGCTTTTGATGTCCTCCTTGCTCCGTCCGTCATTGGCTATTTTACTGCCTAGGTAGCAGAATTCCTTAACTTCATTGACTTCGTGACCATCAATCCTGATGTTAATTTTCTCGCTGTTCTCATTTCTACTACTTCTCATTACCTTCGTCTTTCTCCGATTTACTCTCAAACCATACTGTGTACTCATTAGACTGTTCATTCCGTTCAGCAGATCATTTAATTCTTCTTCACTTTCACTCAGGATAGCAATGTCATCAGCGAATCGTATCATTGATATCCTTCCACCTTGTATTTTAATTCCACTCCTGAACTTTTCTTTTATTTCCATCATTGCTTCCTCGATGTACAGATTGAAGAGTAGGGGCGAAAGGCTACAGCCTTGTCTTACACCCTTCTTAATACGAGCACTTCGTTCTTGATCGTCCACTCTTATTATTCCCTCTTGGTTGTTGTACATATTGTATATGACCCGTCTCTCCCTATAGCTTACCCCTACTTTTTTCAGAATCTCGAACAGCTTGCACCATTTTATATTGTCGAACGCTTTTTCCAGGTCGACAAATCCTATGAAAGTGTCTTGATTTTTCTTTAGCCTTGCTTCCATTATTAGCCGTAACGTCAGAATTGCCTCTCTCGTCCCTTTACTTTTCCTAAAGCCAAACTGATCGTCACCTAGCGCATTCTCAATTTTCTTTTCCATTCTTCCGTGTATTATTCTTGTAAGCAGCTTCGATGCATGAGCTGTTAAGCTGATTGTGCGATAATTCTCGCACTTGTCAGCTCTTGCCGTCTTCGGAATTGTGTGGATGATGCTTTTCCGAAAGTCAGATGGTATATCGCCAACTCATATATTCTACACACCAACGTGAATAGTCGTTTTGTTGCCACTTCCCCCAATGATTTTAGAAATTCTGATGGAATGTTATCTATCCCTTCTGCTTATTTGACCGTAAGTCCTCCAAAGCTCTTTTAAATTCCGATTCTAATACTGGATCCCCTATCTCTTCTGTTTCTTCTTCTATCACATCAGACAAATCTTCACCCTCATAGAGGCTTTCAATGTATTCTTTCCACCTATCTGCTCTCTCCTCTGTATTTAACAGTGGAATTCCCGTTGCACTCTTAATGTTACCACCGTTGCTTTTAATGTCACCAAAGGTTGTTTTGACTTTCCTGTATGCTTAGTCTGTCCTTCCGACAATCATATCTTTTTCGATGTCTTCACATTTTTCCTGCAGCCATTTCGTCTTAGCTTCCCTGCACTTCCTATTTATTTCATTCCTCAGCGACTTGTATTTCTGTATTCCTGATTTTCCCGGAACATGTTTGTACTTCCTCCTTTCATCAATCAACTGAAGTATTTCTTCTGTTACCCATGGTTTCTTCGCAGCTACCTTCTTTGTACCTATGTTTTCCTTCCCAACTTCTGTGATGGACCTTTTTAGAGATGTTCATTCCTCTTCAACTGTACTGCCTACTACGCTATTCCTTATTGCTGTATCTGTAGCGGTAGAGAACTTCAAACGTATCTCGTCATTCCTTAGTACTTCCGTATCCCACTTCTTTGCGTATTGATTCTTCCTGACTAATGTCTTGAACTTCAGCCTACTCTTGATCACTACTATATTGTGATCTGAGTCTATATCTGCTCCTGGGTACGCCTTACAATCCAGTATCTGATTTCGGAATCTCTGTCTGACCATGATGTAATCTAATTGAAATCTTCCCGTATCTCCCGGCCTTTTCCAAGTATACCTCCTCCTCTTGTGATTCTTGAACAGGGTATTCGCTATTACTAGCTGAAACTTGTTACAGAACTCAATTAGTCTTTCTCCTCTTTCATTCCTTGTCCCAAGCAATATTCTCCTGTAACCTTTTCTTCTACTCCTTCTCCTACAACTGCATTCCAGTCGCCCATGACTATTAGATTTTCGTCCCCCTTTACATACTGCATTACCCTTTCCATATCCTCAAACACTTTCTCTATCCGTTCAGCTTGCGACGTCGGCATGTATACCTGAACTATCGTTGTCGGTGTTGGTCTGCTGTCGATTCTGATTAGAGCAACCCGGTCACTGTAACACACCCTCTGCCCTACCTTCCTATTCATAACGAATCCTACACCTGTTATACCATTTTCTGCTGCTGTTGATATTACCCGATACTCATCTGACCAGAAATCCTTGTCTTCCTTCCACTTCACATCACTGACCCTTACTATATCTAGATTGAGCCTTTGCATTTCCCTTTTCAGATTTTCTAGTTTCCCTACCACGTTCAAGCTTCTGACATTCCACGCCCCGACTCGTAGAACGTTATCCTTTCGTTGATTATTCAATCTTTCTCTCATGGTAACCTCCCCCTTGGCAGTCCCCTCCCGGAGATCCGAATGGGGGACTATTCCGGAATCTTTTGCCAATGGAGAGATCATCATGACACTTCTTCAATTACAGGCCACATGTCCTGTGGATACACGTTATGTGTCTTTAATGCAGTGGTTTCCATTGCCTTCTGCATCCTTATGTCGTTGATCATTGCTGATTCTTCCGCCTTTAGGGACAATTTCCCACCCGTAGTTCAAGAGAGTGCCCTGAACCTCTATCCGCTCCTCCACCCTCTTTGACAAGGCCGTTGGCAGAATGAGGCTGACTTCTTATGCCGGAAGTCTTCGGTCGCCAATGCTGATTATTTATCAAAATTTAGGCAGTGGCGGGGATCGAACCCGGGACCGAAGACGTTTCGATTATGAGTCAAAGACGCTACCCCTAGACCACGGGTACATAATCTCTCTGCCGAAGGAGCTCATAATGCACCTAACGTTGGAGCTCCCGATAACTAGTAAACCCTTCCCCCCGTGTGCCTGCTCGGACCGTGCCGAAGGAGCAGCCACCTGTCGACTCACAAAATAGGTAGATGTGCAGGAAATAAACATTGCACACGTATTGCAATGTTAGAGCCACTGTCTGTTCTACGTCTGCAAGATGGGTAAGCTCCGGTTGCAGTGTACTGCTTATTACAATACGTCGCCGTTCGCTACACGGCCTCGGTGTCTCGTTGAGTATTTCCTGTTTGATATGTCGGAGGAATACAATGTTGCAAATGGGGTTTCCAATTAAAGTTATGAAATACTGGCCTACCCTCGCAGCGTGAAGGTGGGGTCCCACCTGCCATTTAGCAGTATGTCATAAATTACGATTGTGTACCCATTTTTATTCCTCCTATTACAGCGGCTTCTATGGTGAAACGAAGAAAATGCTTCTGCCACAACATATGTAGATTTTGCCGTAGAATCGCAATCTGCAATTAAAAACGGGTGTTGCCATTGAAAATTTCAAAGTTGCCTCCGCCACCCACTAAGGGGTCAAGTGTGGCATCGCTGGATGACCCCCTTCGAGAGAACAAATTGGAATTATAACTGTTTTCGAGGCGATGTGTAGTTTTCGAGATATTTCAACGTCTTCAGTTAAAATGAATACCCCTTATAAGTAATTACAAACCATATCATTAATGTGACAACTTTGCAGTCAGGTCGCTTCAACCCCACAAACCAACCATTAATGTGACATTTGACTTCGTATTTGGGAATCTAATGTTTCAGTATTTGGTTCGACAGAAGTCGCAATTTCCGGGGTATTATTAAGGTTTGTATCTGAGAATTTGGTTCTATTTTTACTCTTTGTGTGCTTCGTATGTGCTTCCAAACAATGATGAACAATAACGTGTTAATCTTCAGCAAGAGATATTTGTCACTGGGCAGGTATGATTCGTTAAAGTTCAACAAAGATACATGACCAGATTTTTCTTTTAGTTGAATGTTAGACTGGAACTCTATCCATTCCATCTGAAAATATTCTAGCGACGTATCCATTACGACAGCGCGGTGAAATTTGGCTTTAAAGGGCTATGGCAGCAGACGATCGACGTGAGTGCCTTTGTTAACAGCAGGACATCGCTTGCAGTGCCTCTCCTGGGCACATAACAATATCGGCTGGACCCCAGAAGACTGGTAAACGGTGGCCTGGCCAGATGAGTTCTGATTCCAATTGACAAGAACTGAAGGTAGGGCTCGAGTGTAGCGCAAACCCCAAGAAGCAATGGACACAAGATGTCAACAAGGCACTGTGCACGCTGATGGTGACTCCATAATGGTGTGGACTGTGTTTACGTTGAATGGACTGGATCCTCTGGCCCAACTGAACCTATCATTAACTGGAAATTGTTATGTTCTGCTACTCGAGACCCTCTGCAACCCCTCAAGGACTTCGTGTTCTGGCGCTGCAGTCCGGAACCGCGGGACTGCTACGGTCGCAGGTTCCCTCGGGCATGGGTGTGTGTGACGTCCTTAGGTTAGTTAGGTTTAAGTAGTTCTAAGTTCTAGGGGACTTATGACGTAAGATGTTGAGTCCCATAGTGCTCAGAGCCATTTGAACCGTTTGAACTTCGTGTTCCCAAACAACGATGTTTTGTTACCTGTGTCAGTGGCTACAGTTGTTCACGACTGGTTTGAAGAACACTGTGGACAGTTTGAGCGAACAATCTGGTCACTCACTCTGCCCTGATGTGAATCCCATCGAACATTTACGGGTCGTAATCGAGAGGTCAGTTCGTGTACAAAATCCTGCCCGGCAACACTTTCGCAATTATGGACGACTATAAAGGCCGCATGGCTCAATAAATATGCAGGAGATTTCCATCGAGATGCTGAGTCCATACCACGTCGATTTGCTGCACTACGCTGGGCAAAAGGAGGTCCGACACAATATTAGCAGGCACCCCATGACTTCTGTCACCTCACTGTAGGTACATTTTACAGTATTGTGTACTAGTACAGTGTAGGTATAGTTCAGAGACGATGACTGTGCGGGCTTTCAGCAATAAAAATGAAATGGTGTGATGGCCCTCAACTATGTAACCTCGGCCTCAGAGTTGAAATATTGAAAGTTTTGGCTTAGGAGGTTGTAATATACCCCTACAGTCATCGTTTAAAGCCCATTCTTGAAACTTTGTTAGTAGACTTTCTCGGTATAGTTTACGTTTATCTTCAAGAGTCTGCAGTTCAGTTTCTTCAGCGTCACTGTAGCACTCATCCAGGAGCCAAACAAATCTGTGACCATTCGTGCTGCCATTCTCTGTACACGTTCAATATCGCCTATTAGTCCTGTTTGGTACGGGTCCCAAGCACTCAAGAAATGTTCTAGAACGGGTCGCACGAGGATTTGTAAGCAATTTCCTCTCTAGATTAATTGCACTTCTACAGTTTTCTACCAATAAACCGAAGTCTACCGCCTGCTTTATGCACAACTGAGCCTATGTGATCATTCCATTTCATGTCCCTTCGGAGTGTTACACTCAAGAATCTTAGGGCGTATGACTTCAATTTCATGTTCCCGTGTTTTTAATAGTAGTGGAATTAATAAACAGAAACAAAGGTATTACGTCATCTTTTGATCTCGTCGTATCTGTATTCCACAAATAATCTTTAATCTTTGGACTCCATTTGCGAGCTCAACAGTTCGTTTCTTAAGATAGTCATTATCCCGTTATTGTGAGACAAAATCACATATAAACCTACTGTGATACCTCTGCTGTAAGCAATTTCACACAAATGTGTTAACTGATTGCAGTGTAAGCCGCGAACAGTTTCTTTATCAGTAGAGCATGTGTTAATATGACGATTGAGGCGGTGGCGTGGATCTGTCGCGTACGTGCGCCCCTTCAACATCTACATCTGTACTCCACAAACCGTTTTGTGGCGCCGAATATTTCTGCTGCCCTTATCATTTGTGTCTTTGTGTTCCATTCGAATGGAACGTAGCAGGAACGACTGACGGTACTACTAGGGATGACCTTCAATTTATAATTTTGCCACCATAACCAAATCACAAAACATTTGTGGGAGAGAGTAATTTGTTGTCTGGCCGTTCTTGCAACGTTACTCTCTTCATGATGCAAAACGATGCTCTTGTAGTGTATGCCACTAGAGTTTGTAGAGCTCGCCATGGCACTCTTTCGCTTAGTAAATTAACTTGTGATCAAAGATGCGGCTCTCCTTCCTATTTTCTCTGTCTCCTTAATTAATACTACCTAGTACGCATCCCCGTCTATCAATATCCTTTGAATAAGAGGTTTTGTAAATAATTACTAAGTAGGGGAATTAAATTTAAGATTTTTCCCTACATCTGGTTTTATGTGATTGTTCCACCTTTCGTCATTCCAGACGAAACCTTTAGATATCTGCGGTTGTTACTATTTCAGTATCTTTCCGCCGTTAGTGATATTCAACAGTAAAAAGTGTTTCCGCCTCTTTAAACGCATATGCCTTGGCTACATAGTACGGTTCAAGTCCCGCCACACTCAACTGATGCGAGAGAGCCCGCCGATCAGCAATGGAGCAGGGATTGTGGTTGTCGCAGAAGTAACAGTTTTTCGGTTATACCAGTCTTTTCCTCTCCAGTTTAACCAGACTGTTAAACCACTCAAAAACCGGTTTCTGAAACACCCGATTTTTATTGTTTTATTGCGTTTACTTCCAGTAATAAATGTAGACCTCGAACAAAGACTGAAAAATTCTATAGAGGGTAAAACAGTAGAAGAATTGGATCGATATAGGGTTGAGGCTGCAGCACAAGTGGATCTCATTGTCTCTAGCAAATACTGCGAAAGTGAATGAGGTTGGCGTGGTGGCAGCGAGAGTGAAAGGTCACAGTTTGACGACTTCCCTGCATCGTCGCTTTTGGATGGTATCAGTTTTTCTCCATGAAGTAACCACAAAATTGAGGGTTCAGTTGTTAAGTTTATGAGAGGTCAATAAAATTATAGGATTATGAATCAAGTTTGCTTTCTCTTCCAAGGAACATTGTCGTCCTTTTGTCCTTATAAGATGTCGCACGTTTGTTGTGCCTCCCCTTTTTAATCTTGTAAAGCAAATGAAACATTGTACATCAACGCAACCGCACTTCATAAATACCGTCTAATAGGACACACCACGTGATTAGAGGTACATTTTCGTCTCAGCAACTCTGTACTAATGTTATGTTCAAAATGGTTCAAAATGGCTCTGAGCGCTATTGGACGTAACTTCTGAGGTCATCAGTCCCCTAAAACTTAGAACTACTTAAACCTAACTAACCTAAGGACATCACACACATCCATGCCCGAGGCAGGATTCGAACCTGCGACCGTAGCGGTCGTGCGGTTCCAGACTGAAGCGCCTAGAATCGCTCGGCCACTCCGGCCGGCTAATGTTATGTGCTTTTTACTAGTTTGTAACTGCCGGCATTCTTGTTAAAATATCGCTGAATTTTTTTTTCACTTTCTTTACTAACACAGTATTTCAAAGCGATGGAAATTTCGCGCAGATACGTTATTCATTTTAAAAAAAAATATTTCGAAATATAATTTTGGCACTGTTGTTACGGCAAAACGAAAAGCCAGGTTTTTTACCCGATTGTTAATGAAAGTTAAAAATAACCTGTTGAAAATGAGACTAAGTAAATACCAAAAACTACCGGTCATTTAGAACCATTACCAGTACCGATTTTAACCGGTCTGTTTTTCCCATACCTTCGCTGGTGTCGCGGACAACGCCAGCAGTTTCATCAAGCGGTGACCGAGTCTTGAGTACACCAGCGGAACGGTCGGAACGTTGGGTAACGGCTTTGTGATCGTAGTGACGCTTGGCGGCTAATTGCTGGCGCCGCACGTATCGGGGACCGACCGGCCGATGCTGTCGTGGTGCCTGGGGTGCAGGGATGTGGCTGCGACTGGTGCAGTGTATCCCGTACACAGGAATGTCGACGAAAACCTTACAGTAGGCAACAACAGTTTGTATTTTTCAGACGGTGCACTATACTGCTAATTTATCTACTGACATGCAATAGCACAGGCACTACCCTGACCACAGACTTACGTTGCCTACACAGACCAGTGTTGTTCCACCTTGTGTTTGGTGAAGTTTGTGGCAGATTATTTTTGGCACTACTATAACATTGTTTACAAAATTGCCAATTTCTTATGGTTAATGATTGAACTATCTTTTCTGATTTTGTGTTTGAGTATTCTAGTTTCTTGTTACGAGCTTCCTGGTTGAAATTATTCTACAATGATAGTTGACACATGAGAATGGAATGAAGAAGGTTTCAGTTCTTGTATTAGTTATTATGTCCAGCTACTTTTGTGTGTGTTGTGCCAACGGCCCTGCCGCCGTGGTATCACCGGTTTCCGTCAGATCACCGAAGTTAAGTGCTGATGGGCTGGGCTAGCACTTGCATGGGTGACCATCAGGTCTGCTAAGCGCTGTTGGCAAGCGGGGTGCACTCAACCCTTGTGAGATAAACTGTGGAGCTACTTGATTCAGAAGTAGCTGCTCAGGTCTCGTAAACTGACATACGGCCGAGAGACCGGTGTGCTGACCACAGGCCGGCCGAAGTCACCGAGCGGTTCTAGGCGCTACAGTCTGGAACCGCGGGACCACTGCGGTCGCAGCTTCGAATTCTGCCTCGGGCATGGACGTGTGTGATGTCCTTAGTTTAGTTAGGTTTAAGTAGTTCTAAGTTCTAGGGGACTGATGACCTCAGAGGTTAAGTCCCATAGTGCTCAGAGCCATTTGAACCATTTTTGCTGACCACATGCCCCTACATATTTCCGCATCCAGCGACGTCTGTGATCTGATGATGACACGGCGGCTGGTCGGCACCGTTCGGCGTTCCAAGGCTTTTCTGGACGGAGAGAGAGTTTTGAGTGTGCACCTCATTATGCTCTTACAACCTGGGCTAAATTTATTCGTTAAACTTTAAATTTTAATAGCTAAGGTTAGATCACAGTACCAGTGTACGCAATATTTTGTTTCCTGTGTAATGGAGGATTTGGAGCGAGAATTCTGGCACACCATGGTTGGCCCTGATTTAAAATATTCCAAGTCCTTGCATTAACAGCTGTCAATGTACTAGAAAAAGTTTCACCTGCTCTTTATCATCATAGGAAGCAAGACCGTTGCTGCTTGTCTACAAGCTCAATTTCTGCGATGATGAGCTCGTCACCGACGAGAAGTCAAACCCCAACCTTCCTTGCCTCCTTCAACAGGCTGTCGTCCTCCCACTGGAGGTATTTGAAGTTGAGAGGCTGAATCTGTTTCCAAGGAAGAGCATAGGCTTACTTGTCAGAACTGCTAACAGAAAAAAGTCATCCCTTAGTTGAAGTTGTATGTCAGACCCAGATTCAAAAGTACAGCTCCTACTTATTTCGAGCAGTTTTAATAATACGCTACGACGTGGTAGCACACTCCTGTCTCTCAGGCTTTCAGTGTACCTGATATTTTTGTACCATTACTTATGAACACAGCATACATGAGGTGTTCCCCCGGTACAAGCGGTACTACTATCAATAGTGGCATGACACAGTAAATCCTATACACCAAGCATCACTGGTTCTCTGGAAGTTTCGAAGCTGACCGCGCCTTTTTTTTTTCGGTAGAGCCTTTGCCTTGCTGCCTCGTGTTCAACAATGCCCAAGCGCTAGCGGTCACGCGCAGTAATGCAAGGACGGACGTTTTTGATCGGATTTCGCATGGAACACTCGCATACAGTGAGTCCCACCAGAATTCTATGAATAGCATACTGTTGTGGTGGAATACGGGTTTGGTAGTTTTCTGTCGATTGGTAGGGGAATTGTGAGTAGTTATTCGGTTTATTCGCGGAAGATGCACATAACTGCACACGAAAACAGTGGACAAAACACTATCGCCATTAGTAGGCTGTAGTACCTGTTAGCAGGACATATTTATTACTTGTACGTTGATAAAGGTTATGTGGACTGTCACAGTGTAGAATATTGATTAGGAAAAACAATGCAGTAATGCCAAACTTCAGTGTGAAAGTGGAGTAAATTTAACCGTTAATACGAGCAATGGTTGGAAGCAGGCATTTTTATGAAGTTTGTTATTTACACAACCAATAAACAAAGCAAAATAGTATGTACTTTCCTCATTAACTGGTTCAAATGGCTCTGAACACTATGGGACTTAACAAATGGTTCAAATGGCTCTGAGCACTATGGGACTTAACATCTATGGTCATCAGTCCCCTAGAACTTAGAACTACTTAAACCTAACTAACCTATGGACATCACACAACACCCAGTCATCACGAGGCAGAGAAAATCCCTGACCCCGCCGGGAATCGAACACGGGCGCGGGAAGCGAGAACGCTACCGCACGACCACGAGCTGCGGACTGGGACTTAACATCTGATATCATCAGTCCCCTAGAGCCTAGAACTACTTAAACCTAACTAACCTAACGACATGACACACATCCATGCCCGAGGCAGGATTCGAACCTGCGACCGTAGCAGTCGCACGGTTCCGGACTGAAGCGCCTAGAACCGCTCGGTCACCTCGGCTGGCCTTTCCTCATTACAGAGCAACATTGTTCCACCTAAATTTAAGCAAGCTGAATATTCGCAACGAGATTTCGTTTTCGTTTTAGACAACGCGATCAGTTTTCGTACAGAAACGTGTTTGTTAACCATCCGCTATCCATGTCTGATCGCCACAAACAAAGCTGCCACCATGAACCACGAACAAAAAATATAAGATAAGACGAGATTACACAGGAGGGGCACCGACGTTGCTACGGGACCTCGGTTATATGTTGTAATAAGACTGTTCGTTATAAACTAGAAATCGGAGATCGAATGCCTGTGCAGCACCAGTTTTCACAATAAATTAATCACATCCCAGTAACTGTAATAGTGAACTGATTTGAAAGAGTTCGTTTTATATTTCAGTGTTTGCATGGATATTAAGCAATTCGTCTTCTTTTGCTTGTGCCTTTGTCCTGCTGTTTTCGCAGGGTCGTCACGGTTACAATCGGATTTGGCGTGGTTAATTTGAAGGGGTGGCCGGATGCCCTTCCTGCCGCCAACCCGTACCCCCCGGGACGGAATCAGAGTACCCCATCTGTCTGCGTCTAGTGTAAATCGTGAAATAGTGCGAACGTGTTTCAGATTTCTGAAAGTCGTGTAACTGAGACGGGCCGTGGGGACCAGCCCGGTATTCAGAAAGGGGGATGTGGAAAACTGGCTAAAAACCATATCCAGTCTGGCCAGCGCACTGGCCCTCGTCGGTAAGCCGCTGGGCGGATTCGATCCTGGCGGGTTCCAGGGATATTAAGAAGTAATTTAATTGTATTATTCCTTGCTAGAAATACTCGCATAACGTAAAAAACCAGTATTCTATCAACGGATGTGTTCTATTGAGAATAAAGATTTCACAATGATTTTCCCGATAACTATTGGTACGCCTCAGCGGATATGTTGTATTGAGAGTAAAGATTTCACAACGATTTTCCCGATAACTGTTGGTACGATTTAATGATTACACAACGCCACAAGACGTCCGACTGACCCAGTTAAAAGTGGCACCCGACTATTAATTGCCTGAATATCGCAGAAACTGGTCTTTCTCGCGGGCTGTGGAGTTTCAGAATGACTTATCCGGCTGATTTCCCAGCTACTTTGCTCTGAAGTAGAGCACAGCCGGGCGGGATGGACGGCGCGTGTCAGGTGGAGTGGACCGGCCGCTCAAGTGTATCCCAAGTGCCCGTGTGGCGCTGACTCACGCTGCCAGACGACTTCCACTCGCAAACTTCTAATATCGAGGCACGTACACACTGGGCCAATGTAGACGACGAACGACAGCCAATGGATTTCGCCGAACGTCGGTCGCCAACGCATTATTTTTCGTTCTCTTATCCTCGTCAAAGCAAGTGGTTGGGGCCAGGTGAAATCGCAGTTGGCCCTGATACCATGCGTAGGTAGCTCCCGTTATGTTATCGTTACGAAGAACCGCTTCTATAATTTCGCCGGCTGTGATTACGAGGAAAGAAGACGATTTAACAGTCGCCGCAAGTACAGTATTTGTCTTACTGCAAGAAGCCGATCATCAGCAAACGCTGGTGGACGACGTCTCCTTTAAAAAGTAGGCGGCGGTGTGGAGGAAAAAAGCTTAAAGCTGAATTGGAATGCGGGCTATTTCATTTTTTTTTCCCCGAACGAAGACTACAAATTTCGAGTCGTTACTAAATTATGTAGGTTCTAATATTTCCAAAGATGACATCTTTTTAGGCTCCACACAGAAGTTTTGTCTCTATCGTTGCCGCGCGGGATAGCCGAGCGGTCTAGGGCGCTACGATCCTGGACTGTGCGGCTGGTCCCGGCGGCGGTTCGAGTCGTCCCTCGGGCATGGGTGTGTGTGTTTGTCCTTAGGATAATTTAGGTTAAGTAGTGTGTAAGCTTAGGGACTGATGACCTTAGCAGTTAAGTCCCATAACATTTCGTACACATTTGAACATTTGAATTTCTCTGTATCGTTCACTGCGATACAATGTCAGAGAAAGACTCATTTTCTCTTTCACATATTGCACATTGGTTTTTAACGCCTCACTCATTTCCTTCCAAGCTGCTAAACTTTTCAGTTCGTTTTTATACTCGCTGGTCGTAGTGTCCCATAAATATCTCACGATGAAACTATGTCAGCTTTAATGCTGTCTCCGTATTCCACCCCATTCTTCAGTATTTTTAAGTACACCCGTTCATCAGACGCAGCAAATCGCTACGGAATCAACAAACATTCGACGCGGCTTCCATACTAGGAGAAGGTTCATAAGGACAACCAACCGCCCTACCAACCGCCAACGCTTTGATGTTACCGCCAACAGCGTTGGCTCCGGTTTGTCGTCCGTACACATTAAGCAACTCTAGGCCAACGAAGCGGTTGGCTGTCGTTCGTCGACCTTCGTTTGCCAAGTGTTACCCGCCTTCCACTAATCGGTCGGCAGTTGTTCTCTGCTGTTGTGATGAAACGTCTGATACCAGAATCGGAACCCGGCAGTTTATTTTCCACTGTGATATTTATCTTTCTCACTTCCCTGCAACAGTACTCCAGGCAGATACAACTCTTTATCCAAACTTCTACTACAATTTTTTTCTGGAAGCTACAAAGTTTTGAGCTGACGCTGCTTATTTACGCCGTCCGTGAGTTTTTACCCCTACTTGTACCCTACGTGGCATGCTCCGTCTAAGCCTTAGGGAATAGAAACGCAGTAGCTGGGAAGAGTCTGTTTAGGTTCTTAGAGGGTCTGTTGATCAGCTGGAACACCACAAATGCTTCGGTCTAGTAACCCCCACACGACCTTGGTACAATTGAAGCCAGGACTTGTACATAAATGACCTTCCGTTTCACACTGTTTAACTGATGAACAGAAATTGTACTCGGAATGATATTTTCACTCTGCAGCGGAGTGCACGCTGATATGAAGCTTCCTAGCAGATTAAAACTGCGTGCCGGACCGAGGCACGACCTCGTGACCTTTGCCTTTCGCTGGAAAATCCTCTACCGACTGAGCTACCCGAACATGACTCATTTCATTCTGGAAACATCCCCCAGGATGTGGCTAAGCCATGTCTCCGCAATATCCTTTCTTGCAGAAGAGTCTTGCAAGTATTGCAGAAGAGATTCTGTGAAGTTTGGAAGGTAGCAGACGAGGTACTGGTGGAAGTAAAGCGGTGAGGACGGGTCATGAGTCGCGTCTGGATAGTTCAATCGGTAAGCACTTGCTCGCGAATAGTAAAGGTTCTGCATTCGAGTCCAGATTGGGGTAATAGTTTTAATCTGCGAGGAAGTTTCGAAAATTGCGTTCTCTGTGGGTGATGCAAGCAAGCATCATAATGAAGCCCAACAGGCCTGTCACAACAGGACGAGCAAAAAATCAAATATTTAAAAGTATTTTTGATTGGTTCTCAGGAAATGATCTGTCAATCAATTCACAAATAAATATAGTTCTTCGAGTTCTGTACAAAGCAAGGTACACAACTGTAAATAAAAATAGAGTACCGAGGAAAGAAAACACATAAAGCAGAAAATTCAAAATTCCAGGGTGTGCACAATGATCAAAACTTGAAATGGAAACCACATATTACACATCTTCTCAGACACTTGAGTTTAATTGTTGATCTTGATGACGAAAGCATCAGAAAATTAGTTTATTTCCAATCTTCCATTCATTGATGTCAGATGAAATAATTTTTTGAGGCAATTCCAAACATTTATTACACAGAAACCTACTGTAAGGGTAATACCTGGTTTCTATGCTCGAACTTCATCTAGTCAACTGTTTAAAAATTAGGCCTTTTAAAACAACCTCACAGTACATACGCTCTGGTATTAAAGTTTCCGTGCAGAATTAGCCATTATTTGAAAATAACAGAAGCATTCATAAATGTATCGTTAGGAACAGAAATAGTCTCCACTTTCCAGAACTTACTCTTACTTTCTCACAGAAAGGAATACAGTATCAAACTATAAAGATGTTTGACCACATCGTTTGTAAACAGAATCGTTGCCAGATAACGAAAGTTTTAAATCTTGGCGAATTATCACGAATGTGATCTACGAAACATACAAAAAACTAACGAAAACTTTGAATGGATTGAAGAGTTTTTGGTTGGTCGCAGCAAGTTATCTTGGATGGAGAGTCATCGACAGTTCTAGCGCAAAATTTTAATCTAATATATCAGCGCGTCGGACAGCGAATCAATACAGATACCCGAATGTGGCACTTTGTGGGGATATGAAATGCAGTTGTAACACGTAAAGACGGTGGTGATTTCGGTTTATTGGTAGCGTGGAAGTAAAATACAATGAGTCTACAAAGGAAACTGATCATAAAACATTCGTATGACCCACCCCAGAATACTTCTCAAGTCTGTGTAAACCGTCCCGAATGCCTCTAACAAGGGAAGGGAGCCACGACTGATCGCAGGTTTGTAGGACCCACGGGAGAAAAAAATGTGTGAAATCTTATGGGACGTAACTGCTAAGGTCATCAGTCCCTAAGCTTACGCACTACTTAACCTAAATCATCCTAAGGACAAACACACACACCCATGCCCGAGGGAGCACTCGAACCTCCACCGGGACCAGCCGCACAGTCCACGACTGCAGCGTCTAAGACCGGCCACGGTGGCCGAGCGGCTCTAGGCTCATCAGTTCGGAACCGCGCGACTGCTACGGTCGCAGGTTCGAATTCTGCCTCGGGCATGGATGTGTGTGATGTCCTTAGGTTAGGTTTAAGTAGTTCTACGTTCTAGGGGACTGATGACCTCAGATGTTAAGTCCCATAGTGCTCGAGCCATTTGAATCATTTTCAGCGCCTTAGACCGCTCGGCTAATCCCGCGCGGCCCGACGGGAGAATGACACGCAAAAGTGCGGACGCATAATGATAGATGCTATCTGTCCCGTGAACAGCCTGTTTACAAAGTTTCAAGAACTTGTATCAAATGACAATCTAGACACATACTACAGCATTCTAAGCAGTGCTCCCGTAAGGCTGACTAAGTCAAGAATGGGTTAATTAATCACATGCTCAGAGGCCTTTAAACAGTCCTTTTTTACGCGCTCCACACGCAGATGTCCACAACTACATCAATACACCGCAAGTCACCTTACGGTGTGTTGCGGAGGGTACTTCTGGCACAACTAACCGATCCCGTCTCCCGTGTTCCAGTGACGAATGCCGCGTG
The DNA here is from genome assembly GCF_023864345.2 of Schistocerca serialis cubense. Classification (NCBI taxonomy): domain Eukaryota; kingdom Metazoa; phylum Arthropoda; class Insecta; order Orthoptera; family Acrididae; genus Schistocerca; species Schistocerca serialis. The sequence continues at coordinate 181,441,099 of NC_064642.1, forward strand.
GGAACAATGAATGTCGGCAAGTCACTATATTAGTTCTAATTTCTTCAATTTTCCAGTTGTGGTCATTGCGAAAGACGTATATGAGAGAAAATAATATATTGTCCGACTCTCCTTGGAAAGTACACTCTCGAAATTTCCTGAGTAAAAGTCTTCGTTATGCACAGCACCTCTCTTGTAGCGCCTGCCAGTGGAGTTCTTTGAGCATCTCTGTAATGCTCTCGAGCGTACTAAACAATCCCGTGACGAAACAAAACATGTCGCTCTTTGTTGGATTTTCTCTATCAGTCCTACCTGGTAGAAGTCCCAGATTTATTTTATTTTACACCCATTTCCGTAGAACCAAATTGAGGAGCAAATCTCGCTGGTCATGAAACGTGTCAGTACATGCAACTACAACAGAAAGTAATAACAGATAAACAATGTTTGTTAATTCTAAAAGATGACAAGCTATAAGTTTATAGAAATGCAAAGAACAATTTAACACAGGAATCAGCTTAATTTTTCAAGGAACTCCTCGACAGAATAGAGGATAGATCCATGAGGAATTCAGGCTATATTTCAAAGCGTGTGGATTACTGCTAAGATTTTTGAATTCTTGTGGTAACTTTTTGAAAATGAACGCATCAGAATACTTCACGCCTTTCTGCACAAGAGTCAAGTAGTTGCGCTCCAAATGCTGACTGGATTTCAGCCTAGATTCAAGTTAGCGAAAGCTGCTAATTCTTGAGAATAAGCTGATATTGTTAACAAGAAACGACACTAAAGAATATATATGTATTGAGAGGTCAACGTCAGAAGACCCAGACTAATGAACAAGGGTCGACAAGAGGTTCGCGAACTTACACGACTTATTGCCCGAACAGCCCGTTTCCGAGCCAAAAATACCGTTTGAGAATGGGAAGAGTTACCCCAAAATATGGTACCACACGTCATAGGCGACTGAAAATAAGCAAAGTAGACTACTTTTCGTGTCGAACTATCACTTCCTTCAGATACTGTTCTAAAAGTAAAAATAGCAGCATTAAGTCTTTGAACAAGGTCCTGAACAGAGATTTCCGGACAGTTTGTTATCTGTATGAACATCTAGAAATTTGAACAATTCAGTCTTACTAATCATATGGACTTTCTGTGTAATTACTAGGTCTATTACTTTGCTTCTGCCGTTTTTTCTCGTAGTTCGAGACTTTATTGTGAAAAACTTGCAAAAAAATTACGATTCAAAGTATTGGCCTTCGATGGCCACTGCTTTCTCCTAGCTTTAGGGTAGCATACGAATCTCGCAGTGTATAAACTGGGCATCTCTTGAGTGGAGCCATGAATCGATCCAATTTTGCACTTGTTCATATGACCGCAAGTGCTAGTCAGCTAGGTCGTTGTCATAGATCGAGAAAGATGGAAGTCAGAGGGAGGAATATGTGGAGAATACAGCGGGTGGGGTAGAACTTCCCATTTCAACGTTTCAAAGTATGTTTTGTCGGGATTTTCGACATGGAGTATTGCACTGTCATGGTGCAAAATCATTTTTTTCATGTCTATCGCTGTAGTGTGGCCGTTTGTCTTTCAGTGCTCGGATCAAACACATCAATTACTTTCGATAACGATCTCCTGTGTTCGTTCCCGTCGGTTGCAGTAGCACCGTAAGCTTTCTCTCTTTCACATCCATGTCGGTCATCAACGTCAAGCGTGGAAACCATTTTCTGCAAAGTTCTGTCACTAACTGGCGTCTCATCGTAGGTCTTGCCCAGCTTTTTATGAGCCTCATCCGCAGATTTCTTCATATCAAAGCAGAAAATTAAGATATCCCGCAGATGACGAGAATTGGGCTCTTAAGTTGACGTATTCAGTCGAGAATAGCTTTATGATGCAATAAAAAATCGACTGATATTTTGATGGCGTTATGTTCTCAAATGCCTAAGCTTACTGCATGACACTTACGACGAACTACTTGCACCACAACTTTCCACTACTACCATCTATTGCAAAACGGTGGATGAAAAGTTGTAAACCTAATAGAACGTTAGGTTTTATTGAATTGTGTGTTAGAAACTGTAAAAACTTAGGCTTAGGCTTACTGTGATATGGCAGTTTCTACTAGCCACGAACTTATGTCCTGAACTGCACTATTTGAAACAGTGCCAGTGTTGCACACAGCATCCTTTACTACCAAGTTACGAGGATCACTCCAAAAGAAATGCACACTAATTTTGTAAACATACAGTTTTCATTCTGCATGTGTGAAAGTTTTACAGTGTGTAGATACATCCTTCCCGCTTGTTTTCAAACTTAGTTCAACCTGTTCCCGTGAGTGGCGCCGTCACAGCATGTCCTGCTCCTCGTCAGAAGTAACGTGCTTTCACAGAGGTTGAAAAAGGTGTATGGAGATGCTGCTGTCGATCTCAATACAGTTAGTCGGTGGCCATACAGGTTACGTGATGAAAGCGGGCACGGCAATATTGAGGATTGTCCTCGAAGCGGCAGGCGTCGTACTGCACACACTCCAGACAATGTGCAGAGAGTTAAAGAATTGCTGATTGCTCACAGACAGATCACAGTGAACGAATTGTCACGTTATGTTGGGATAGGGGAAGGAAGTGTTTGCAGAATACTGAAAGTGTTGGCGTTAAAAAAGGTTTGTGCCAGGTGGGTTCCCAGGATGTTGACGGTGGCTCACAAAGAAACAAGAAAAACGGTATGCAGCGAACTTTTGGAACAGTATGATAATGGGGGAGATGAATTTCTTGAAAGAATTGTGACAGGTGATGAAACATGGTTCCATCATTTTTCTCCAGAGACGAAGAGGCAATCAATGGAGTGGCATCATTCAAATTCACCCAAGAAAAAAAAATTCAAAACCACACCTTCTGTTGGAAAAGTTATGGCTACGGTGTTTTTCGATTCCGAAGGTCTCTTGCTTGTGGACACCATAAATTTTGATGCGTACCTGACGACACTGAAGAAACTTCAAGCTCGATTGAGTCGTGTTCGACCACATCGGCCAAAGCAGGATGTTTTGCTGTTGCACGACAGTGCACGGCCACATGTCAGTCAAAAAACCATGGAAGCGATCACAAAATTCGGATGGACAATACTGAAACACCCACCTTACAGTCCTGACCTGGCTCCATGTGACTGTCATTTCTTTGAGAAACTGGAAGACTCTCTTCGTGGAGCATGGTTTGAAGATGATGACTCCCTTGTGCACGCTGCCAAACAGTGGCTCCAACAGGTTGGTCCATAATTCTACCGTGCGGGTATACAGGCGCTGGTTCCAAGATGGCGTAAGGCAATATTGTTCCTAAAGAATGTATCTACACACTGTAAAACTTTCAAACAATAAAAGATGGATTTAAAAAATAGTGTGCATTTCTTTTGGGGTGACCCTCGTAGTTTCATCAGCAAACAGAAATATTTTAGAATCATCTGTAATACGAACAGGCACATCACTTACATAAGTAGAGAACATGAGTGGGCCCACCACTGATCCCTGCGGCACCTCCATTTAGCCACGCCCCACTCGGACCCCACATCATTGCCTTTCTCAATACTGTTTAGAACGACCTTTTGCTGTCTGTTCTTAAATTAAGAGGTGAACCAAATGTGAACTACAGTTCGTATTCCATAACGGTCCAACTTCTCGGTTGATGAACAGTACTCAAACCTCAGTCGAACAAGCACCCTGGAAACCACTTCTTTAGTTATGAGTTACATTTCCTAAAGAATCTCCCCGTGAATCTCACTCTGGCATCGCCTTTTCCTACTATTTCTTTTTATGTGGTCATTCCACTTCAGGTCGCTCCGGATAGGTACAGCCAGGAATTTTACAGGACTTACCGTTTCCAGCAATTTTTCATCGATTGTGTAGTCATTTACTTACGATTAAAGTCAACTAACAGTCTCTGCACCATCCATCGATCGTCTGCAGGACTTCCTGCAGTTCGCAATAGTCCTGTGGCTTCCTACTTTCTTATAGACAACAGCACTATCCGCAGACAGAATCAAGGAGCTTCCGACGTTACCCGATAGGTCATTTATATATGCTGTAAAAAATAACGGTACTATCGCACTTCCTTCGAGCAATTCTGACTTTACCTTCACATCTGTCGATTTTGCTTCGTGTTGAGATCTATCTGCAAGGAAGTCTTGAATCCAGTAACAAGACTGATCCAACACTCGCTGAGCTCGTTTTTTTTCTCACTAAACAAGTAAAATTCATACTGGTTTGTAGAGTACGGTCGTAGATATATTTTTCCCTTCAAGCTATTAGTTACCTTAGAGTACTCCAATTGTAAAGTGTTGACTTACTGTCTACGTAGTTAAAAGTAATAAGTATACTTCCTGGCAATTCAAAATCATGTGCCGAATCATGTCTCGAACCCGGAACTTTACTTTTCAGGGTTCTGAGACACTGACAGAAGTAAAGCTGTGAGAACAGGTAGCAAGTCGTGATTGGATAGCTCTTTCGGTAAGGGCAAGATTCCAGATTTAGGTCACTGTCTGGCAGTTTTCATCGGTGGAGTAGATTCAAATAATCACATACTCCATTGCAGAGTGACTATATTTATTTCATTAGGGATATTGCTATACAGGGTGATTTATATAAAAGAAGAACAGATTTCAATGTTGTTCATTACAGAGTATAAAAGACAGAAACTCATTGCTCATGTCACTGGTTAGAGGAGGGTTCAAAGTTCGCACAAACACTAACACCCCTAAACCATACTCTCAACATAAACACCAAGCGTTGGTCAAGAAGCATTGAAACGGTAGTCCATTTCGATCCACGCACGAATCAACAGGTCCCTGTCTCTTGTATCACAGTTACCTTGTCAAAAAAGAAAAACCCATAAACTGTATGGACCGAGACGGCACAGTACAGATACGGTTTCGGTGAGTCTCTTTCGATAACGACGCCAGAATTTTTTGTCCTCGTCCCTCCCTCTTCCCTCCCCCGATACTTACATTATGGCGGTTTACTTTACAGGATAGATGAAAACTCAATTCTTCCGGAAAGATGAGCCATCGCAAAATTCGTAGCTTCTGTTATGGTCGCCAGGACGCAATTGCTGCAGTAACTGTAACTAGTAAGGCTACATATGCAGGTGTCGTTTCAGATCACGCCATACCGTTGTTTGTGGATGTTATTGACCTGCCCGTCTTGTGGTCTTCCGAAGGCTCTGCGTGAATGCGTCTCAGATACCCTCAACATTGTCATCAAGTGCGCGTGGCCGACCATCGCTCTTCCATTTGCATATGCAGTCAACTTCTAAGAACATTTTATGGCAGTCATAAATTTGCTTGTGCAATTCTTGCTGAATCGGTGGTGCAATGCACACTGCCCTTGACTTCGCGCAAATTCCAACAGAAAATGATTTCTCTTGTAGTATTTGTACAAACAAACTATAGCGTACCGGTTTCAAAACTTCGAACCTTCCTCTATCCAGTGACATGCACAATGTCTTTTACAATTCGCCTGTAATACACGTTTGAAATCTGTTCTTCCTTTTTTAATCACCTTGTATGTTTAATTACCACAACACACAGTTAATAATGTAACATTTTATTACAACCAGACATTTGTTGGTCGATGAGACATCCGCATTATCTACATCCGCAGTGATACACAGAGCTGTCGCGGCTTGCGTAATTGTCTCGGCAGGAGAGGGTGTTCACATTGGAGCCACGTGTGCGGAGCGCCTCTCAGCCTGGAGTGTTTACGCGCCTACGTGCGGCGGGGCACGCAGCCGTGCGAATCTGCTCTAGCCGTCAAGTGTCTCCGTACCGATCACTCGAGAGCCGGCGCCCGGACTCAATAAACACAGGCGCGTCTACGTCAAACTATAAACCGAATAGTTACAAACGCTCGCGTATAGTTCAATCTTCAGCGTCAATAATATTAATTCCATGTTTCTGGTCGTATACCATGTAAACCTGTTGTTGTTGTTGTGGTCTTTAGTCCTGAGACTGGTTTGATGCAGCTCTCCACGCTACTCTATCCTGTGCGAGCTTCTTCATCTCTGCAACCTACATCTTTCTCAATCTGCTTAGTGTATTCATCTCTTGGTCTCCCTTTGGGATTTTTACCCTCCAGGCTGCCCACCAATATTAAACTGGTAATCCCTTGATGTCTCAGAACCAACCGATTCCTTCTTCTAGTCAAGTAGTGCCACAAGCTCCTCTTCCCCCTAATTCAATACCTCCTCATTAGTTATGTGATCTATCCATCTAATCTTCAGCATTCTTCTGTAGTACCACATTTCGAAAGCTTCTATTCTCTTCTAGTCCAAATAATTTATCTTCCTGTTTCACTTTCATACATGGCTACACTCCATACAAATACTTTCGGGAACGACTTCCTGACACTTAAATCTATACTCGATGTTAACAAGTTTCTGCCGGCCGGCGTGGCCGAACGCTTCTAGGCGCTTAAGTCCGGAACCGCGCGACTGCTACGGTCGCAGGTTCGAATTCTACCTCGGGCATGGATGTGCGTGATGTTCTTAGGTTAGTTAGGTTTAAGTAGTTCTAAGTTCTAGGGGTATGATGACCTCAGATGTTAAGTCCCATAGTGCCCAGGGCCAATTTTAACATAGTGCTTAGAACCATACCATACTACCAACAAGTTTCTCTTCTTCAGAAACGCTTTCCTTGCCACTGCCAGTCTACATTTTATATCCTCTATACTTCGCCAATCATCAGTAATTTTGCTCCTCAAATAGAATAAAACTCATTTACTACTTTAAGTGTCTCATTGCCTAATCTAATTCCCTCAGCATCGCCCGACTTAATTCGACTACAATCCATTATCCTCGTTTTGCTTTTGTTGATGTTCATCTTATATTCCCCTTTCAAGACACTGTCCATTCCATTCAACTACTCTTCCGGTCCTCCACTATCTCTGACAGATTACAAAGTCATCGGCGAACCTCAAATTTTTTATTTCTTCTCCGTGTATTTAAGTTTCTACTCCGACTTTTTCTTTTGTTTCCTTTACTGCTTGCTCAGTATACAGATTGAACAACGTCGGGGATAGGCTACAGCCCTGTCCCACTCCCCTCCCAACCACTGCTTCCCTTTCATGCCCCTCGACTCTTATAAGTGCCATTTAGTTTCTGTACAAACTATAAATAGCCTTTCGGTCCCTATATTTTACCCCTACCAACTTCAAAATTTGAAAGGGAGTATTCCAGTCAATATTGTCAAAAGCTTTCTCTAAGTCTACAAATACTAGAAACGTGGATCTATCGTCTAAGGTAAGTCGTAGGGCAGTATTGCCTCATCTGTTCCAACATTTCTAAGGAATCCAAACTGATCTTCCCCGAGGTCGGCTTCATCCAGTTTTTCCATTCGTCTGTAAAAACCTCGCGTTAGTATTTGGCAGCCGTGACTAATTAAACTGATAGTTCGGTAATTTTCACATCTGTCAACACCTGCTTTCCTTAGGATTGGAATTATTATATTGTTCTTGAAGTCTGAGGGTATTTCACCTGTCTCACACATCTTGCGCACCAGATAGTAGAGTTTTGCTAGGCCAGGCTCTTCCAAGGCTGTCAGTAGTTCTAATGAAATGTTGTCTACCCCGGGCCCTGTTTCGACTTAGGTTTTTTAGTGCTCTGTCAAACTCTTCACGCAGTATCATGTCTCCCATTTCATCTTCATCTACATCCTCTTCCATTTCTATAATATTGTCCTCAAGTACATCGCGTTGTATAGACATTCTATATACTCCTTCCACTTTTCTGCTTTCCCTTTTTTGCCTAGAACTGGGTTTCCATGTGAGCTCTTGATATTCATACAAAAGGTTCTCTTTTCTCCAAAGGTCTCTTTAATTTTCCTGTAGGCAGTATCTATCTTACCCCTAATGAGATATGCCTCTACATCCTTACATTTGTCCTCTAGCCATCCCTGCTTAGCCATTCCGCACTTCCTGTCGATCTCATTTTTGAGACGTTTGTATTCCTTTTTCCTGCTTCATTTACTGCATTTTTATATTTTCTCCTTTCATCAATTAAATTCAATATTTCTTCTGTTACCCAAGGATTTCTACTAGCCCTCGTCTTTTTACCTACTTGATCCTATGCTGCCTTCACTATTTAATCCCTTAAAAATACCCATTCTTCTTCTACTGTATTTCTTTCCCCATTCCTTTCAATGGTTCCCTCATGCTCTCCCTGAAACTCTCTACAACCTCTGGTTCAGTCAGTTTATCCAGATCCCATCTCCTGAAATTCCCACCTTTTTGCAGTTTCTTCAGTTTTAATCTACAGTTCATAACCAATAGATTGTGGTCAGAGTCCACAACTACCAATGGAAATGTCTTATAATTTAAAACCTGGCTCCTAAATCTCTGTCTTATCATTACATACTGTATCTGAAACCTTCCAGTATCTCCAGGCCTCATCCATGTATACAACCTTCTTTCATGATTCTTGAACCAAGTGTTCGCTATGATTAAGTTATGCTCTGTGCAAAATTCTACGAGACGGCTTCCTCTTTCATTTCTTACCCCCATTCCATATTCACCTACTACGTTTCCTTCTCTTCCTTTTCCTACTATCGAATTCCAGTCAAGCATGACTGTTAAATTTTCGTCTCCCTTCACTATCTGAATAATTTCTTTTGTCTCTTCATACATTTCATCAACCTCTTCGTCATATGCAGACCTAGTTGGCATATAAACTTGTACTGCTGTGGTAGACGTGGGCTTCGTGTCTATCTTGGCCACAATAATGCGTTCACTATGCTGTTTGTAGTAGCTTACCCCCACTTCTATTTTTTTATTCATTATTTACTTACTCCTGTGTTACCCCTATTTGCTTTTGTGTTTATAACCCTGTAGTCACCTGACCAGAAGTCTTGTTCCTCCTGCCACCGAACTTCACTAATTCCCACTATATCTAACTTCAACCTATCCATTTCCCTTTTTAAATTTTCTAACCTACATGCCCGATTAAGGGATCTGACATTCCACGCTCCGATCCGTAGAACGCCAGTTTTCTTTCTCCTGATAACGACGTCCTCTTGAGTAGTCCCCACCCGGAGATCCGAATGGGGGACTACTTTACCTCCAGATTATTTTACCCAAGAGGACGGCATCATCATTTAACCATACGGTAAATCTGCATGCCCTCGGGAAAAATTACGGCTGTAATTTCCCACTGCTTCCAGCCGTTCACAGTACCAGCACAGCAAGGCCGTTTTGGTTAGTGTTACAAGGCCAGATCAGTCAGTCATGCAGACTGTTTCCCCTGCAACTACTGAAAAGGCTGCTGCCCCTCTTCAGGAACCACACATTTGTCTGGTCTCTCAACAGATACCCTTCCGTTGTGGTTGCACCTACGGTACGGCTATCTGTACCGCTGATGCACGCAAGCCTCCCCACCAACGGCAAGGTCCATGGTTCATGGGGGAAGAACTACTAACTCTATTATGAAAAAAAATGCAGGCAGTATCCACGTACACCACTGAATGTACCTGCAAAATTATGTCTTTGTATGACACATAATTCAGGAGATTTTACGTAATAAACACTGAAATTCGTGAGAAACTAGTTTTTGTTAAAATCACTAATGGCCGCGACTACACTTATTTGATAATGAGAGTACTTAGCGGCTTCCAATATAATTTAAACGTAATTCCTAACTTTTCCAAACTTTTTCGTTAACCGATAGATGAATAATTCAAAACTAATAAAACCAATATACTGGGGTTTCGTGTCTTCAACCATAAAAGTTTCACGTACTTACCGTCAAACGTCTAACCTATTAACTCATTTGTAAATTAACCACACGTTTGAAGCTCTTTCAGACATCAGAATTTGAATCTTTAAAGAATTGAGTGCATATATGCGTGCGTGCGTGTGTGTGTGTGTGTGTGTGTGTGTGTGTGTGTGTGTGTGTGTGTGTGTGTGTGTGTAGGGAAGGTTAGTGATGGGGGGGGGGGGGGGGAGGCGTGAGGGAAGTGGTGGGGGTGTTCGAATAGTTGTAGAAACGACATCGTAGTCAAATGTGTGACAGTTCATGATTAAACATATCTATTCAACTTTAAATCAGGAGCACATATAGGGTACAGTAGCTGTGTGGCTTAGCACATCACAGTACGCAATAATAGAAAAGGCAATCCACTTAGAAAAAACGTAACACTTACATTGACTTTCCTGAACGACTGAAAGAAACAACGCCCCCTACATTTACACTCTCACAAAGCTAAAGTGTGCAACCCAGTGATAAAAATCGTAGTGATAGTGATATGCTAATGCAGATGAGAGCACACGTCGGTTTTATTCCGTACCAATTGTGATGTCTAAGTTGTGTGAATTTTTTGCTCTTATAACTCTTAAATTAATTGCATCAGAGAGATACTTCTCAAATTTTCAATGGATTTCAGATGATGTTGAAACTAAACAATGTGACCCACATTCATGGTGTTTGTGTGTAATGGACAGCACAGTTCGATACCAGCTGGCAAATGTATGTAATTAAAATTTTTTAATGCTGGAGATTAGTCACATTGCCAATAGTGAAGGAGAATTCACACGTGTTTCTTAATTTTTTTACGTACTGTAACCCTTCATCCTCGCCATCTGTATCATTCCGTGAGAATGTAGAATTGGCCAACGGTCTTGCCGCTGTGGTAACACTGGTTTCCGTCGGATCACCGAAGTTAAGCGCTGTCGAGCTGGGCTAGCTCTTGGATAGGTGTCCATCCGGTCTGCCGAACGCATCGGGTAAGCGCGGTGTACTCAGCCCTTCTGAGGCAAACTGAGGAGTTACTTGTTTCAGTTGGGCGTTCATGTGCTGTTCGGTCGCAATTTAGTGGAATTAATAATCAAGGTTTAAAGAACATTTCAGACAAACTCCTTCAGAGCCAGAGTTGTGTACTGGCGTAGACTTAGGGCACCAACATCTTCCTGTCTGTGAGAGGATTCAGAGAGGCCACGTCGAGCAAGATAATGTCTTCTACCTTTGTGTCAAGCGCTGGTAGTGGCAACCTGTTTCCTCTCTCCTCTCCGGCAGAGTCTCAGGCAGGCTAAGGGAAAATGCGGCAGCCATTTGGCTTGCTCCGCTGTGCTAGTAGGAATATCGTTAATAATTCGGAACTTGATCAAAATTCCCCAAGTACATTGATGGAACCTATTTGCGGTAATGATTACCTTTTGGTCCAGCCACCATGTGAGTGTAGAATTTCTCTAGATCAATTAGAAGTATGTGTATACTAACTGATCACTTACCACGTTGATATCCACTAAACGGAACGGCTTATTCATGTAAATTTTATGGTAAGTTGTTACACCATCTTTCACAGATTCGCCGCGCGGGATTAGCCGAGCGGTCTAGGGGGCCGCAGTCATAGACTGTGCGGCTGGTCCCGGCGGAGGTTCGAGTCCTCCCTCGGGCATGGATGTGTGTGTTTGTCCTTAGGATAATTTAGGTTAAGCAGTGTGTAAGCTTAGGAACTGATGACCTTTGCAGTTAAGTCCCATAAGATTTCAAACACATTTTTCTTTCACAGATTCCAAAATACCGTGAGCTGTCACGTAAGATGTGTACTTCACATTTCGTAGATGATATTGTGGTTGTAAGTTTCGGCGTGCATAGGTTCAGTGTATGTGACAGCCAGTAACAACACAGCGAACGAAGCGTACAACCACAAGCTTAGCAACAAGGATCTGAGTAAACAATTGCGTAAAATCTCTTTGCGTTGTTCTTTAGTAAATCACGAATGCTACGCATTCTTCGTTCCACACGGTGCAGAAAACGAATAGAAAAACGAAGCCGTACGGCCATTAATAAAATATAAACTTGCTCACTATCTGAACCTTCTTTAGGTGATATTTAGGACAATATTTAGGTAAAATTACGGCTTGTATTTATATGAAACGCGTTTGAATCGAATTTATGTCCACCCACCTATCCTATCAAAACGTGAAACGACTTATAGATAGAATTCGATCCAATCAAATCAAATACAACTGAAGAACGAAATATTTTCTGTTTGTATAGTTAGTGAAAAAGATCAGATTTTATAATAAACCAGAATTTAGATTAAAAATTTTAGACTGATTCTCACCCTCTAACATCCACACTTATTGCCATTGATCCTCGCAATAAACTGTCAGAAACTGAGTCCTTCGGAGATCTTGTTACTATTCAGATAACTACGGGAAATGTGTAACTCCCTCCCAGACTAATTGAAGAGATAAAATTTGCCATTCTCCCGACTTAAAGCATTCACTTGCATGTCGTTCATACAATACGCATGCAAGCAATGTTATCCAGACGCGACTTGCTTTTGCTATTAATTTCCAGTCCAAGATTAAGAATAATTGAACAACATATGGTCCGCATAGGTGCACTTATATGAATAGTCCAGAGAGAAAACATGGAACAGCTGCATATAAAATTAGAAACTGACAGGAAAGGTGTAGCTGAAGGATAAAGATAACAGAAAAATCCCATATAAAATATTAAATTTTTACGTGGCTCATCTGCTCAGATCCCATAAGTAATAGATCGTTTTTATGTTTCGAACGTGCCCAGGTTTGCAATACTATGTTTTTATCTGAGTTTCTATTTCTTGGAAGTTATGTTGTATTTTATTGTTATGAAAAACTAGATGTCTGTGTAACATTAAAAGGGGGTAAAAGGCTAATTCTGTGGGAGGAAAGGGTTGGATAGAAGGTGAAGACAGTAGCAGCGGTTTCTCCCTCCTGCACCCTCTCAACGGAGCCCTGGATCCACGCCTGCGATAGAGTATGCATACAGACGCCAAAGTTTGAAAGAAAATGACATGAAAAGATTACATGAAATTTTCTTGCAGTTCCCTAAATAGACGTGAACGAAATCCTGCTAGCAATTATAGTTGGTTACATCGACAGTGAGGAAGATACTGTGGATGTTTTAGAGTGGGCTGTGGCAGCGGCTCTCGCTGTTACAAATTTGTTAAATTATACGAATGCCTCATTTCCCTGGACCTAAGGATAAAATTAAAATTGACATTCTTAATTATTGCTTATTATCTAAGGGAGTTTAATGGAAAATTTTGCCACTACAGAATTAACTGAATGTGTCATGTATTTTCTAGGGTTTAACTGTCTCCAAACAACTACTCGTTAGATTACTGTACTTTTGTACCTATACCTCCATGAATTTTGCACCTGGATTCCTTTTTGCATGAAACAGGCATATTTTCATTGTGAAATAATTTTACCTGTGTAGTGGAAGTCCCTTTCGTGGTTGTAAATATTCTATTCATTTGAATACCCTAAAGAAACGTTCATTTATGAAACATATATTTACACTCTCTCTGGTCTTAATATTCCGGGATGTGATAGAATTATACGTGTACTAAGATACAATACATTGTTACCTGTGAATGCTTGCTTGAACAACTTTTACAGAATTTCGGGGCTTGGAGGGGGTCAACATAATTCAGATGCAAAATCTGGAGGTAATATGTCGGTTACAGGTTTCAAGAATGACCCTAAGGAAGTGAAGTTTAGCAAAGCAGAAAAGATCGGTAAGGTGCCCAACTATGATGAGGCATAATCCCAGGACGCTGGGTTTCAAATCCCAGTGATGCACGAAATTTTCATGTAGTGGGCGAAATCTCTATTTATGAGACTGCAATACCTAATTACCAGACTGAGCATCAGTGATCTGTGTCATTAGTACTCTTTTTGATCGCCAACTTATCGAAAATGTTCTGTGTTAAATCGTAAACTTCCCCAACGTGTCGCTGAACGAATGCAGGTGATGCTGCTGTTGGTGAACTGTCGGGTTGGAAATTGAGCTCATCGCGATTTTGGCGCTATTCGAAAGCAGTGAAATACATGTCGCCGCCAGGATTCACTTGCTCAGGTGGATTACGTACACACAAACATAATACTGCGCACACAAACTCTCATAATAGACATCCACGCGATATGATACAGACCCAACAGTTCACAACAAACATAAAATGTGAAAGAAAGCAACCTGCACTGAGACCTTGGCCACGGTACTAAGGCTAGTGGCAAGGAAACGACGAAGCAGTACTGAATTCCTCGAGTTTCCCAATACTCTCTGCATGAGCACAGGACTGATCTATTCTTTGAAAAGGAAAAAGAATGGAGCGCAAGAACAACTTTAAAGGAAAATCGTGGTAATGTTAATTTGGGACCTAAGTGTGTGCCTTTAGTGCATTCTACAGAGCTTGGAGATACCAACACACCAAAATCATATTGTGAACAACTTTGAGATGAATATGTAAGAACTTCCTATATTGTGGCTTTCGTCTACGAATAAAACTATTATTTCGTTGCCAGTTTGCCCAGAAAAATGAAAAAAAATTCTTACCCCACTTATCAAATGTCCCCCTTTGCTGACTGAATATTACCTTTTTGTTGTTCATTTTTATCTGTTCAGACAGTACCATTGTCCTTTGTCAAGAAAATCTAAATTACGCAATAAAAGAAACCACAACTGAGTTTCAAAGACTCAATCTTTTGTCACTTCTTCAGAGTAGTCACTCTCATTCGTGATAAAATGAATTAAAATGAGCTTTAATCTAAATCCCACTAGCGTAAATAATTTCAAGAAATATGACAGCCAAAAAGAATCTACACAAATCAAAATCAAGGAGTCAACATTTAACATCAACGTCGAGAACTGTATTGAATTACTGAAAGTTACATCACGTAGACTCCAATAAATTGTTATTTCAGTTCAAATGCTAATAAGATAAAGAAAAGTGACTATAAACACTGCACAGAGCGAAGCAGCCTTGATGCATTTTAAAGTCCCTCAGTAGGTTCGGTAAAGGATGCGCGTACTACAGAAGCAGTTCATGAATACTAACTTTTTTAAATGGGAAAGGGCAGCAATAAAATACGTCGCCATGGAAGTCCCACATCTGCACTACAAAAATCTCATCATACAGTTTAAAAACTGGTGTGCACTTTCAGATGTGAAAAATTTGAAGATGCGCCCTTCAGAATCTCAGATGAGTAGCGAAAATCGTGTGTTTGAGCGGAAATTTAACTAGTTTATGCTTGGTTGGAACTAAATAATTTCTCATTTTACTTCCTGTATTGACCACGCTTACTTGTATATTACATCTCACAGTTAAATAGACAGATATCCTTCTCAGTTATCAGAAAAAATCAGAGACAAACACATCAACAGCTTCAAAAGTTAGACTCAATGGAACAAATGCTTGAACAAACACGTGAAGGTTTAACTGCTGAGTTACTTAAAATCGAATCGAAATGTCAAAAAGTCTGTAATGACGTAAAAACACAAATACACAAGAGTACACAAACACATAGCAGAATAACACAGGAGGAAAGGACAGGGTTTGTTTTCAGTGTAACATTTGGTACTGCAGTCCTGGCGTTACCAATAAAAAAACCTAAACAGCCTACTCAAAACTTCGACTGACTGTGCGGTGGGTTTGCTCCGCTGTGGCCAATTACCTGTCTGCATGTCAAGAGTTAGCATTATCTTTCCGTTGGAAGGACAACACTACTTCTTCAAGACTGCATGGAAATCCACTACTTCCGTGTGCATTTTCTTTTACTGCTCAGATTTTGAGAAAGAAAAACACTGCAATTTTACTGTGATGAATGATCAGGACTGTCTTTATGGACTGTAGGAAAAATTTTAGCTTTTGACCAACAGTGTATCAATAAGTGTGTGCATTTGATTTATTTGTTATTGTAATTGTGAAAAAATTTTAACAAATATGTATTGGCCAGTGCCCAAAACAATTTGTAAAATTTTTTGTGGGGAGCATGGGGGCTATGTAAGTAGGCTGTTTAGGTTTTTTTATTGGTAACACCAGGACTGCAGTACCAAACGTTGCACTGAAAACAAACCCTGTCCTTTCCTCCTGTGTGATTCTGCTATGTGTTTGTGTACTCTTGTGTATTTGTGTTTTTCCTGTCTTTATGTGTTTAGCTAATACGATTTATGTTGTAGAATTTTTCTAGTACTAAGCTACATTCACTATGATGAAGAATACTGTTATCCTCAAATATAATTTGCATTAATAATATGTTATTTTCTTTGTAAAGATGTTTATAGACATTATTAATTCTGTTCTGTTTCAATGCTCCTGTGTGTGGAATTAATGTTTCGAAAACTATTCTCATTATTTTATATATTTACTTATGTCATAATTCCTGTAACACTGATGTATATGTTTATTTCTATTGTTTTGTAAAGCCTGTATTATTACAAATGTTATCTGTATTATTATGTTTGTAATGATGTTTCCTGTATCTTTGTAATTGTATCTCATGTTATAAAATTGTAATGGACACCAGTTCAGCAAATTAAGTAACTTGTAAGCATTCATTTCAGTGCACACGTTCTGTTGGTCAGAGTATATGCACAATATGTGAGAAGTTGGGACCGTTAGTGTTTGCACGTGTGTTGATAATTCAGGAAGGGTCTGGTTAACAGCATTGCTGTTTCTAAGGACAATTCCAAAAATTTTGTGAGTGCACAAGTGGTGGTTTATGGACTTGCTATATTGTACGCAAGACTCTTCGATGGTGATTGTGCACCTGCACAGTCGCAACAGATGGCTGCTGGCCATCTCTACAAGGACTACAGTGGGTCTGCATCTTTGATGGCCCACCAATACCATTATTTCTACAAGGACTACAGTGTGTCTGCATCTTTGATGGCCCACCAATACCATTATTTCTACAATGACTACAGTGGGTCTGCATCTTTGATGGCCCACCAGTACCATTATTTCTACAAGGACTGCAGTGGGTCTGCACCTCTGGTGGCCCACCAATAGCGTAATCTCTAACAAGACTACAGTGGTCTGCTCTGTGATGACCTATCTACCAATATTCTTCAAAACTTCGACTGACTCTGCTGTGGGTTTTTTTCTGTTGTGGCCCATTACCTGCCTGCATGTCAAGAGTCAGCACTGTCTTTCTGTTGGAAGGACAACAATACTTCTTCAGGACTGCATGGAAATCCACTACTTCCGTGTGCATTTTCTTTCACTGCTCAGATTTTGAGAAAGAAAAACACTGCAATTTTACTGTGATGAATGATCAGGACTGTCTTTATGGACTGTGAGAAAATTTTAGCTTTTGACCAACAGTGTATCAATAAGTGTGTGCATTTGATTTATTTGTTATTGTAATTGTGAAAAAATTTTAACAAATATGTATTGGCCAGTGCCCAAAACAATTTGTAAAATTTTTTGTGGGGAGCATGGGGGCTATGTAAGTAGGCTGTTTAGGTTTTTTTATTGGTAACGCCAGGACTGCAGTACCAAATGTTACACTGAAAACAAACCCTGTCCTTTCCTCCTGTGTGATTCTGCTATGTGTTTGTGTACTTTTGTGTATTTGTGTTTTTCCTGTCTTTATGTGTTTAGCTAATACGATTTATGTTGTAGAATTTTTCTAGTACTAAGCTACATTCACTATGATGAAGAATACTGTTATCCTCAAATATAATTTGCATTAATAATATGTTATTTTCTTTGTAAAGATGTTTATAGACATTATTAATTCTGTTCTGTTTCAATGCTCCTGTGCGTGGAATTAATGTTTCGAAAACTAATCTCATTATTTTATATATTTACTTATGTCATAATTCCTGTAACACTGATGTATATGTTTATTTCTATTGTTTTATAAAGCCTGTACTACTACTACAAATGTTATCTGTATTATTATGTTTTTAATTATGTTTTCTGTATCTTTGTAATTGTATTCTCATGTTATAAAATTGTAATGGACACCAGTTCAGCAAATTAAGTAACTTGTAAGCATTCATTTCAGTGCACACGTTCTGTTGGTCAGAGTATATGCACAATATGTGAGAAGTTGGGACCGTTAGTGTTTGCACGTGTGTTGATAATTCAGGAAGGGTCTGGTTAACAACATTGCTGTTTCTAAGGACAATTCCAAAAATTTTGTGGGTGCACAAGTGGTGGTTTATGGACTTGCTATATTGTACGCAAGACTCTTCGATGGTGATTGTGCACCTGCACAGTCGCAACAGATGGCTGCTGGCCGTCTCTACAAGGACTACAGTGGGTCTGCATCTTTGATGGCCCACCAATACCATTATTTCTACAAGGACTACAGTGTGTCTGCATCTTTGATGGCCCACCAATACCATTATTTCTACAATGACTACAGTGGGTCTGCATCTTTGATGGCCCACCAGTACCATTATTTCTACAAGGACTGCAGTGGGTCTGCACCTCTGGTGGCCCACCAATAGCGTAATCTCTAACAAGACTACAGTGGTCTGCTCTGTGATGACCTATCTACCAATATTCTTCAAAACTTCGACTGACTCTGCTGTGGTTTTTTTTCTGTTGTGGCCCATTACCTGTCTGCATGTTAAGAGTCAGCACTGTCTTTCTGTTGGAAGGACAACACTACTTCTTCAAGACTGCATGGAAATCCATTACTTCCGTGTGCATTTTCTTTTACTGCTCAGATTTTGAGAAAGAAAAACACTGCAATTTTACTGTGATGAATGATCAGGACTGTCTTTATGGACTGTGAGAAAATTTTAGCTTTTGACCAACAGTGTATCAATAAGTGTGTGCATTTGATTTATTTGTTATTGTAATTGTGAAAAAATTTTAACAAATATGTATTGGCCAGTGCCCAAAACAATTTGTAAAATTTTTTGTGGGGAGCATGGGGGCTATGTAAGTAGGGTGTTTAAGTTCTTATATTGGTAACGCCACCGCCACGTAGCGCTCTATATGAAAATCACTGACTGTGCTGTGTGCAGCCTGAGGATGGTCGGCATTTTTGCAATAATCGCTATTGTAGTGTTGGGCAGTTGGCTTTTAACAGCGCGTAGCGTTGCGCAGTTGGAGGTGAGCTGCCAGGAGTGGTGGATGTGGGGAGAGAGATGGCGGAATTTTGAGAGCGGACGATCTGGACGTGTGTCCACCAGAAAGAGTAAATTCGTAATATTGGATATCATGGACTGATATATATATTATGACTTTTGAACACTATTAAGGTAAATACATTGTTTGTTCTCTACCAAAATCTTTCATTTGCTAACTATGCCTATCAGTAGTTAGTGCCTACAGTAGTTTGAATCTTTTATTTAGCTGGCAGTAGTGGCGCTCGCTGTATTGCAGTAGTTCGAGTAACTAAGATTATTGTGACGTATGTGATTTGTGAAACGTATAGGTTAATTTAGTCAGGGCCATTCTCTTGTAGGGATTATTGAAAGTCAGACTGCGTTGCGCTAAAAAACATTGTGTGTCAGTTTAAGCACAGTCATGTATAATTTTTCTAAGGGGACGTTTCACACTGTACCTATAAAACTTTCAAATTTTGAATTGTAATAAATCAAGGAGACGGACATTTCAGTCTCCACGAAGCCGAAAATGCTGACGGTTTGTGCCACAAGACGTTCAGTGCTCACCTTCAACTACTGTACGTTTATTGATAGAACCGGTTCCTGAAGAGTAAGCCTCTTTGTAAAAGTGCAAAGTTCTCCATCCCTTTTTTATCAGTCGTCTGGCTGCAAGGTCTCGATTAAGCATTCGACCACCGGTCTTCAGTCGGAGAGTGTGCTCTTGTGAAACTTGGGTTAAGTGTTCTTTTGCCTAACTGCGTCGCACTTCAGCCAAATGCTGATTTCTACGAGCTGGGACGTGCTCGCAATTGTTAATACCCACTGTTCAATAGCAGTACTTCACGAAAAGCAAGCGTTGTAATTTACGACTTCTGATACATTACAAGCCAGACGTACATGCACATAATGCCAACCGTATTGTGCTCTTTCTTACGAGTCTAGAGAGAGTGTTGTTGCCAATGGTCTGCCAAGCTCACATTTAGGTTCATAAAACAACTTTGACAGTTTCGTCAGTTTCGTATAATGAGGTGAGATCTCAAAAGTGGAGTATGCAGCTCCAGTACACACTTAGGTAAGTTTTTATTATTCTTTTTCATTTATTTTTGTTCTTCTTAGGTCCTGTGTAATTTAAAATGAAACTGTGCTTAATGTAGTCAGATACATTTGGAACGTAATCACAATCACAGAAAGGAAAAAGTGCTTGATTGCTAGCCAAATGGACCAATAAATTAATTACAACTTCACAAATGATCAGTCGAGAATATTCCAATACATTATAGCAGACCACAGAATGGACGAACACTGCAGTAAAGGCCGAGTTAAGTTCAGAATAAGATCGAAACAGATTCGGCAATAATAGTAAATGATGTTAACATTAATAAGCCGTACATCTTATCTTTTTGTAAATAACGTATCAACAGATAATTTTATTAATAATTTTTATAGTTTGCAAAATAGTTCACAAACATTACTACCTGTAGGATGTCAATCTTGCAATTTAACAATTTGTTATTTAGACGTTTTGAGGAAACATTTCTACATGTTTTTCAAACAATTTGTTAGGGTTGCCTCTCAAGAAGACTGTTACTGGATATCAACGAATCATCAGTTCAGCTAGGGAGGTAAATCGGCTATCCAAACTATAATGCTTCCAGTTTATTTCCTTGAAGCCATTTCGTCAGAATTTCGAGCCTGAAACTCAGTTCCGCTGTTTCCATGGCCTGTTCGTAATATTCGCGTCAAAACGCTATGATGAGGAATGTGTCAGTGAGTTAACAGGTATTATACATTTTATTAATGAAAATAGGAGTATCCATACGTGCTGACCAATTGTATAACAGGATTTTTACTTTAACCTTAACATACAGAACATTTAACAAACGCTACACAACTGTAAGCAAATATTATCGATTCAAAAAAACATAGAGTAGAAGGAGTTGGCTAGTGGATATTAATTCAATTTGTTATTAAAACTGTTTTCATTGCCCATCAGCACCTTTAATTTACCAGTCCTTGGGTAGATTTTCTTATGGCTGAATGCCTTGCTCTTTCCGTTCATGCATGGGAACTATAAACTTACTGAGCGTTTCTCAGCGATGAATGCTTTGTGTCTATGAGCGGAATTGAGCCAGAAAATTCTTCCATTTCACATTAATGAATGGAGTATGGAAATTAAGTTAACTTTCTGATGTTTTAACCACCAGAATCAGCTACCATACGCAGAGCAGTTACTAAGAAACTCAAGCGGTCGAGAAGATAATATGTGATTTCCATATAAAGTTCTGCTCAATACGGCACCCGAGGATTTGGAACATTCTGTTTTACATATTTCTTTTCCGTCTTTCTGTTTTCCTATTAATGGTGGTATAAGAATACAACCACTTCATGTCACTCACTAAACAAAAGATTCTCAAAAATGTCTACTCATAGAGATGACTGACAACTCTGTATTTTGACGTTCTGACTGATTTTAATGCAATAAGTGCAGTATCGTCCCAATCAGCGTCAACAAAATATTTTAGCATTTGAGAAGAAAGTTGGTGATTGAAATGTTGTGAGAAGATCCCGCTGCAACGAGAAACGGCCTTCTTTTGATGATGTCCATACGAAATCCTGCACACTCTTCTCTATTTCTGTATAATACACAACGTGCTGCTATTCTCTGAACTTTCTCCAAAACGAGGACGGATAAGCGTTGTGTAAGCAGCCTCTTTAGTAAATCTGTTGCAGTTTCTAAGTGTTTTGCCAATAAATTGCAGTCTTTGGTTCGCCTTCCCCACAACATTTGCTGTGTGTTCTTTCCAATTCCATTTGTTCGTAATTGTGATGCCTAGGTATTTAGTTGCATTTACGGCCTTCAGATTTGATTGACTTATCGTGTAACCGATGTTTAAGGGATTCCTTTCAGCACTCGTGTGGATGTCCTCAATTTTTCATTACTCAGGGTTAATTGCCAATTTTCGCACCTTACAAATATCTTTGCTAAGTCGTTTTGCAGTTTGTTTTGATCTTCTGACGACGTTACTAGGCGATAAATGACAGCATCATCTGCAAACAATCTTACACGGCTCTTCAGATTCTCTCCTAAATCGTTTATGTAGATAAGGCACAGCAGAGGACCTATAACACTACCGCCGGCCGGAGTGGCCGAGCGGTTCTAGGCGCTACAGTCTGGAACCGCGCGACCACTACGGTCGCAGGTTCGAATCCTGTCTCGGGCATGGATGTGTGTGATGTCCTTAGGTTAGCTAGGTTTAAGTAGTTCTAAGTTCTAGGGAACTGATGACCTCAGAAGTTAAGTCTCATAGTGCTCAGAGCCATTTGAACCATTTTATAACAGTACCTTGGGGAATGTCAGAACACACTTCTGTTTTGAAGTTAAAACATTCTGGGTTATTAGGACTCCTCGTCATATTTCTTATAAAATGATATACATTTCGACCCCTCTGCTGGGATCTTCCTCAGGATCTTCTGGTGTCCACTACTGCTAGAATGTAGCAGTAGTGGACACCAGAAGATCCTGAGGAAGATCCCAGCAGAGCGGTCGAAACGTCGATTATTTTAGATTAAATATGACGAGGCCTTATAACTCAGAAGGTTTTAACTTCAGTGACAACGGCCATGAAAGTCTGCAGACTTACAAAACACTTCTGTATTATTCAAAGATTTTCCGTTAGTTACTATTGTGACCACTCTGATAGGAAATTACGAATCTAGTCGCATAGCTGAGACGATATTCCATAAGCACGCAATTTGATTACAAGCAGCTTGTGAAGTACAATGTCAAAAGCCTTCTTGATATCTAGAAATACGGAATCAATTTGAAATCCCTTGTAAATGGCACTCAACACTTCTTGTGAGTAAGGATCTAGTTGTGTTTCACATGAACGATATTTTCTAAATACTTGTTGACTGTGTGTAAACAGACCATTCTATTCGAGGTAATTAGTAATGTTCGAACACAATATATGTTCCAAAATCCTGCTGCATGTATACGTTAATGATATGGGCCTGTAATTTAATGGAATGCTTCTGTTGCCTTTCTTGGATATTGATGTGACCTGTGCAACCCAATTTCTTTGGATACGGGTCTTTCCTAGAACGAGCGGTTATATATGTTTCTTAAGTATGGAGCTATTCCATAAGCATCATGTGAAAGAGACCTAAGTGGTATACAGTCAGGGCTGGAAGACTTGTTTTTATTGATTTATGTTGCTTCACTAGTCTAAGGTTAACTCCTTCTAAGTTATTCATGCTGGCAGCTGTTCTTGCTCTGAATTCTGAAATATTTGCTTCGTCTTCTTAGCTGAAGGAATTTCGGAAGGCTGTGTTTAGTAACTCTGCTTTACCAACGCCGTCATTGATATGCTATTGCGCAGAGAAGGCATTAATTATGTCCTGCCGCTAGCATACGTTACGTGCGACCATAATCTCTATGGATTTTCTGCCAGATTTCGGGACATAGTTTAGTTGTGGGAACTATTATAAGCATCTCGCATTGAAGTCCGCGCTAAATTTTGAGCTTGTGTAAGAGATGTCCAGTTTTGGGAGTTTTGCGTTCGTATAGATTTGGCATGCTTTTTTCGTTGTTTCTGCAAGTGTTCTGACTTTTTTGTGTATCAGAGGGTATCAGCTCCTTTTTTAATTTATTTGGTTTAAATTTTTCAATTGCTTTCGATAGTACTTCTTTGAATTCAAGCCACATATGTTCTGCATTTACATTGTTATTTTGGAAGAAGTGGAGATTGTCTGTCGGCAAGCGTCAAGCGAATTTTTATCTGCTTTTTCGTTTCTTTTTGGAGGATTTGGGAGTTACGGTTTTCATTCTACGACAACCCTGTGTTCACTAATCCCTCCGGTCGCCAACATATCGAGGGTAAACTTAAGTCACCACCAAATACACTTGTATGAGCTGGGTTCGTTTTTGAAATTAGACACAAGTTTTTTTTGCAACTTTCAGCAACTGTATCATCTGAGTTGGGCGGTCGGTAAAAGGATGCAGTTATTATTTTATTTCGGTTGTCAAGAATTACCTTTCACAGGAAGTATCTTCTTCAATTTCGCTACAAGATAAACTACTTCCATCACAAACAAACACTCCGCCGCCAACTGTATTTAGTATACCCTTTCGTTGTTAGGTCATTCGCGAAATTTTCGGCTGAACTTATATCCTGGTTTAGCCAGCTTTCAGTGTCTATAACGATTGAGCATCAGTGCTTTCTATTAGCACTTTGAGCTCTGCTACTTTCCCAACATAGCTACAAAAGTTTACAACGGTTATACTGATGTTTCCTTAATCTACGTTCTTCCTATATTCGACATGTACATTTTGAGGCTAAAGCTTCTGTGCTTCTGTGCTTCCTCGAGACTCTCTAACCCAACAAACTTCCCAGTCCACGAAACCCGTGTAGTCGCCTGACGGTTTTAGCAGAACCCGATACCCAACCACCCTACGGCGGAATTCGAAGAATGTGCAGCCTACACGATCGCAAAAACGTCTGAGCCTCTAATTCACAATCTCCACTCGGCTTTGTACCAGAGGTCCGCAGTCAGTTCTGTCGACTGTGCTGCAAATAGTGAGCTCTGGCTTCATCTCGCAAGCGAGACTGTCAGCCTATACCAATTCCGACAGCCGCTCGAAACCAAAGACAATCTCTTTGCATCCAAAGCGACTCATATCATTGATACTGACGTGCTCTTCATGGCATCCGGATGGACCCGTTCCACTTCTGGAATGACTCCACCCGCCGTGCACACGGAGTGGCAGCCATGTCCCTAAGAGGCTCCATAACGCACCTAACGTTGGAGCCCCTCTGTAATTACCCGGATCTTGCAGCCATGTGCCGTAAAATGGACCACTTTTATGACATCCTCATTCTTAACGGAGTGAAGCAAGTCCGGATTCAGCTTACGAGGCATGTCCCATGTTACCTTCTCATAGTTGGCTCCAGAACAATAATTATTTACGACGGGCAGCCCAAACCTTGCTCGGGTTGTGGCAAGGGGAGTCAAGTATGCACAGAGTGCGCCCAGATCAGAATAATTCAAGTAGCGACGAGTGAAGCTGTACTTCCACCCACGACAGCAACCGCGCCTCTTCGAAGTCGGTCGGCTTGTGATACCGATGGCCGCTTTTGTCCCCAAGACAACGGGGTTTCCAGACATAATTCGGAAATGGAGATATGTACGACAACGCAAACAAGGTAATCAAAACGGCGTAAGAAAAGAGGTCACGCACCATCGGACGATTGCTTTCTTCATACGGGAGAAGATGAAAGAGAACAGGCAGACGCTGACGTCGCCACAGTGAGGAATGCTAGGGGGTCCGACGACCGTAGAATGCGAAAGCCTTCTCCACACCATCGAGACCTTTCATGTAGATCCTCAGGAAGTCTCAGAACCCGGCACAGTAGAGAAAGACATGGCCCTAACAGCAGAGGCTGAGAAGGTTCAGGCTCAGCAATCGTCTTGGCAGAACTGGGCCAATGACACTGAGGAAATCCAGCCACCTCCAACCGCAGGTATCACGGTCGAGGCATCACCCCCCACAGACGATGGCTGACTTACTCACGCCATCGACGCAGAGCGCACTGAGAAGCACAACATGCGCCTAACACGTAGGACGCCAACATACGTTACCCATTGCATCCATTAATATTAATACCATACGATCACGGACCTAGACGACCTTACGCGCATATATGCTACATGCGGTAGATATACAGGGTGGTCCATCTGAATTTTCGGATGAGATTATCTCGGAAGCTATACATCGGGTAAAAATAGTGGGTAAGACAAGCTTGTGAGCTCAGAGGGAGTCATCAAATGATACTACACGTGACCCCCAGCCCTCACCCCCACGGGTGGGGCGAGGGGCAACTTTTAAATCTTAAATGAAACCCCCATTTTTTTATTGCAGATTCGGATTCTCCATAAAAAAGTAATCAAGTTTTCTCTGAAACATTTTTCAAACTATTGACAGATGACGCTGATATCGAGAAAAATTAAAATTTGGAAAGAACGATTTATTTAGAATGATCAGAGAAGAACGCATCAAATCGATACAAAATGTGCACCAATTCTTTCATTACGCCGAATTAAGCTTGTTTTTTTTTTTTTTTTTACAAAATGTATCCTATCCGCCACAGTTTTTAATAGGAGGCGAAATGGTATTAAAATCTCATCAGGGAACTCTTCACAATTTCATTACTCACCCGACTGTGGCACTACCGTGCCAAACTGAGAACTATGTCTCAGTATAAAGATCGGTGCAAAGCGATTAGACGTCACTTCACTTTCAGATTGTGAAGCGTAAACATCAACTGACGAAAGTAAATGATTCATTAGCGAAACATGGCTCACTATCCTCCTTCAGAGATTGTTGATATGATGTTAACTGTAGGTGAATGCCATAACAATTACGCTACAGCTGCGCAATTGTATGCGGATCGTTTCCCAAACAAACGACATCCATTACTCGAAATTGCACTCAACGAGCTCGAAATGGATACATGCACCGTCCACCACGTCATCGCGAATACAATGAAAATGACTCTCCTACCCTTACCCTTCTCGCCTGTGTTCAACTGGATCCCGAAATGAATAGTTGTGCGATTCAGAGACAAACTGGAATACCGAAAGGATTTTGAAGGCAAATAAATATCATGCGTATCATGTCACACTGACATAGGCGTTAACGCCAAAAGATATGCAAATACGTGTGCATTTCTGCCAATGGGCCTTGGAAATAAGAGGTGACAATGACATTTTAGATACGTTATGTTCACCAATGATGCCACATTCGAAAACAATGGCGAATTAAATCGTCATGATTGTCATTATTGGTCCCCTGTCAATTCACACTGGCACAGACCCGTTGACAATCAACACAAACGGTCGTTAATGGCCTGGTGTGGTATTTTGAACGGTTACTTGATAGGACCGTATTTTTTTGACCGAGATGTTACTGGGGAATGTTATTTACAACTTCTCCATGATGATGTGTTGGAACTAATGGAAGATGTTGATTTACAAGCTAGGCAATGAATGTGGTTCCAGCAGGTTGGAGCAGCTCCCCATTATGCTAAAAACGTGCGGAATGTCTTAAATTTACGGTACCCTGGTCGGTGGATAGGACGCGGCGGACCAATTCGGTGGCCTCCACGTTCACCAGACCTAACATTTTCTGATTTTTTCTTGTGGGGTTATTTAAAAAATATTGTTTATGAAAGACAGCCCACAACCCGAAACGATATGGAGCAATGCATTCGAAGAACGTGTGCAGACATACCACGGGATGTGCTGCTCAAAACTGTGGAAAACTCTCGCAGACAATTGACTTTACGCATTGAAGCAAATGGGGAAAATTTTGAACAAATTCTTCGTGGTTAATTTCATTAATTATCACTCCAAATTGTGAGAGGCAAGGGGACTCACACTAATGAAGCACCCCAATATGAGACGCAAGGGGACTCACACTAACGAAGCACCCCATAGGAACATTATTCTATTACGTCCACGTCGTTGTTCCTGGGTAGCGCTAAAAGTAGGATACAGTTCATTTTGTACAAAAATAGCTTAATTTGGCGTAGCGAAAAATTCGTGCACATTTTTTATCGATTTGATGCGTCTATCTCGGATAGTTCTAAATAAATCGGAGTTCTTCCCCAATTTTAATTTTTCTCGATTTCAGCGCCATCTGTCAATGGTTTAAAAAAATGTTACAGACAAAACTTTATTACTTTTTTTCGGAGAATCCGAATATGCAGTAAAAATGGGGGTTTTCATTGAAGATTTAAAAGTTTCCCCCGTCTCAGCCAAGGGGGTGGGGCTGGGGTCCACGTGTAGTATCATGTGATGTGCCCCTTTGAGCTTACAAACTTGTCTTACACACTATTTTTACCCGATGTATAGTTTTCGAGATAATCTCATCCGAAACTTCAGATGGACCACCCTGTAGATATCGCTCTTTTACAGGAATCATACGTCGACGAATTCCGTCCCTCAGTGGTTACGACAACTTGATGTCACCATCTTCAGACACCGGTTGTGACATAGCAATACTTCTTAAGGAACAAGTGAAAACGTCTCCTGCCTACCATTGGCAACGCGAAATGGTTGTGACTGTACTTGGAGTGCGACGTATCAACAGCTACGTGTCGTCAAGCATGGACAAACGAAGAGAACGGGCACGCTTCTTCGTGAAAGAAATAGCCCCGCTCTTTCTAGGACGGCAAGCCCGTTACATCCTCGGCGGCGACTTCAATTGCGTGATGGCGCCGGAGGGTCAGTTCCCATGTCATGACTCATGCCCAGAATTGAAAACATTGGTACAGGATCTGCAGTTGGTAGATTCGTAGGAACATATCCATGGAGACCGAACCGGATATACGTATCTAACTCGGCCAGCCGCAACCATCGTGTCTTCATCACGCGCCGCCTCCAACCTGACATCCAACCGCAGAACTCGCCTGAAGTCTTCACCGACCGCTCTCCAAAGACAGTAGATTGAGGAAGTCGCGGCTTATGGAAAATGAACGTAGCCCACCTTAAAGCTCCCGAGTGTCACCAAGTTATTGAAGAAGTCTGGAGATCTTGTGACAAGCGTCGATATATATACCCTAAGAATTTACATTGGTGGTTAGAATGTACACTACTGGCCATTAAAATTGCTACACCACGAAGATGACGTGCTACAGACGCGAAATCTAACTGACAGGAAGAAGATGCAGTGATATGCAAATGATTAGCTTTTCAGAGCATTCACTCAAGGTTGGCGCCGGTGGCGACACCTACGACGTGCTAACATGAGGAAAGTTTCCAGCCGATTTCTCATACACAAACAGCAGTTGACCGGCGTTGTTGTGATGCCTCGTGTAAGGAGGAGAAATGCATACCATCACGTTTCCGACTTTGATAAAGGTCGGATTTTAGCCTATCGCGATTGTGGTTTATCGTATCGCGACATTGCTGCTCGCGTTGATCGAGATCCAATGACTGTTAGCAGAATATGGAAACGGTGGGTTCAGGAGGGTAATACGGACGCCGTGCTGGATCCCAACGGCCTCGTATCACTAGCAGTCGAGATGACAGGCATCTTATCCGCATGGCTGTAACGGATCGTGCAGCCACGTCTCGATCCCTGAGTCAACAGATGGGGACGTTTGCAACACAATAACCATCTGCACGAACAGTTCGACGACGTTTGCAGGCTCGTGGTCGTGCGGTAGCGTTCTCGCTTCCCACGCCCGGGTTCTCGGGTTCGATTCCCGGCGGGGTCAGGGATTTTCTCTGCCTCGTGATGACTGAGTGTTGTGTGATGTCCTTAGGATAGTTAGGTTTAAGTAGTTCTAAGTTCTAGGGGACTGATGACCATAGCTGTTAAGTCCCATAGTGCTCAGAGCCATATTGACGTTTGCAGCAGCATGGACTATCAGCTCGTTGACCATGACTGCGGTTACCCTTGACGCTGCATCACAGACAGGAACGCCTGCGATGGTGTACTCAACGACGAACCTGGGTGCACGAATGGGAAAACGTCATTTTTTCGGATGAATCCATGTTCTGTTTACAGCATCATGATGGTCGCATCCGTGTTTGGCGATATTGCGGTCAACGCACGTTGGAAGCGTGTATTCGTCATCGCCATCCTGGCGTATCACTCGGCGTGATGGTATGGGGCGCCATTGGTTACACGTCTCGGTCACCTCTTGTTAGCATTGACGGCACTTTGAACAGTGGACGTTACATTTCAGATGTGTTACGACCCGTGGGTCTACCCTTCATTCGATCCCTGCGAAACCCTACATTTCAGCAGGATAATGCACGAGCGTATGTTTCCGGTCCTGTACGGGCCTTTCTGGATACAGAAAATGTTCGACTGCTGCCGTGGCCAGCACATTCCCCAGATCTCTCACCAACTGAAAACATCTGTTCAATGGTGGCCGAGCAACTGGCTCGTCAGAATACGCCAGTCACTACTCTTGATGAACTGTGGTATCGTATTGAAGCTGCATGGGAGCTGTACCTGTACACGCCATCCAAGCTCAGTTTGACTCAATGCCCAGGCGTATCAAGGCCGTTATTACGGCCAGAGGTGGTTGTTCTGGGTACTGATTTCTCAGGATCTATGCACCCAAACTGCGTGAAAATGTTATCACATGTTAGTTCTAGTATAATATATTTGTCCAATGAATACCCGTTTATCATCTGCAATCTTCTTGGTGTAGCAATTTCATGACCAGTACTGTAATATCTAGTGTAATTATCCTGATCACACAGCGATTGTAGTGTTTCAAACACACACTCTTTCTGAGTAGCAACGATCACAACATTGTCTTTGTCAGATCTCCTCATAAGGGCATTGTTTTCTTTGAGCTTGACATTAATATTTTTATACAATTTTTTGTCACAATCATACTGACAGGAGTCTTTAATTGCATGTTTTTCAAAAATATTACATCGTGAGTTACCATCGTTTGTCGAGAATGGTCCATTTTGGCGCTATCAAGGCCTATGTTAAGATCTACAATCATACTTTCTGTGATATGCGTACAAATGTAACAGATTTCATTTTTCCTCTTTCAGTACTTGAGGAGAACTCAACAGTTAGCCTATTATTCTTGACTCATTTATCGTTCTGAGTTTTCTGTTCATCTGGGTGCAGTTCGCGGGAAAAAGTAACCAAGGAGATATAAAAGTACGACCTATACATCAATCATTCTAACTCAAATTACATACTTAGTAAAGTGTTCATGAGTTTCAGTAGTGTTTATCGTTCACATAGATTCTCAGATTTTACACACTTTTCACTGTTTATACACATAAACTGTCTGTACATAGTGTTAAATATCATGTTCTTTCCACAGACAAAATGGACTAATAACTTTGAATTACTTTCTGAAAGTTTAGAGCTGGAGAAGCATTTAGTACGTTATAGTAAAATGAAGTCGACCAGGACTGCTGCATCGTTCTTCAGCGGCGAGCGACTGAAGCGGATGTCGAATGTTGCGAAATTAGGAGCCGCGCTGTGTCGGCCGCGGTGTGGGGGCGTGATCAGGAACTACCGCCGCGAGAGGCATGTGACGGTCGCTGCTTGGATCGGCTGGCGTGTTTTGCTTCAAACCACTCGTCACGGGATCCAAAAAACAATCGTAGGGGCAGTATCAGTTTTACATTAAGGCTTGACACGCTACGCTGCCCTGCGATAAAGTTGATTAGTACATTCATGTTACGAAGGAATTACAATTCACATACTTACATGGCTCGAGTCCGTGGAGCCTTAGATTTTCACTAGCCATGAGTTGGCAACGCTGTTAGCTGTATGCAATACGTAACATATTTAAAAATAAGACTGTCCTCAGACATTTAACACGTGGACCATTTCGTTGCTTAGAACTCACTTAAGCGATCATTACTAGCAACAAGCAAATGCCAGTGCAGTGTAACACTGCGTGATTCGCATTTAACCCAGTTAGATATAACTTAATTTACAAGATACATGTCGACAATTGGCTTTGACGCGGCATTATTGACACCCGCTGTTTGAACAGGAAGTTAGTTCATGTGCGCGGCTTGCAGCGGCATCACGTGTTCTTGCGAGCGCGAGTGTTCGTTACCAGCTGCTGGATATGCGAAAGGCGAGGGGTCTCCTTGGCTTCAACACTCAGTTCCACGTCTCTTCCAGTACATCAGAGGTGAGCAGACAGGCACTGTGTACTTTCAAATGTCTTTTTAAATGTCTGTTTGAGTGCACCACCTAACATATTCGCTTGTAGGAGCGTCCCCTCTACTACATTGTTCGTTCAGATTCGAGTGGAAGCACACTACACTTACACTCTTTAATAGCTTGAAGTAGGAACTTCTAAAAACTTTGTATTCCCACAGATTGTGAAACTTTCTTTTAGTATTTGGTTCAAGGAACATTTACATTAGTTTTTATATTACATGGACAAGTGTTCCCAATTTTATTTCGTTACACCCTCTGTTTGGCCAGGTACTTAAAGGTAATTTCAGTTTTTCCTTCTGTATATCGAACAACAGAAATGCTAATTTCAACATTTGGTGTACCATTGTTTTATGCTCATACGCGATATGTGCTAGACCGGATTGAATACAACCAAAACCAAGAAAAAACCGCGATCGCGAAAGAGATCAAGAACTCGAAATTAGAGTGAGTGCTCACTAAATAATTCATAACTCGTATTCCATGGAATACTATGACACTGTGCGACCAGCATACTATGAAATTGAAAACTTGCCTATACATGTGCTAATAAAAATCATTTGCTTCTCTTATTCTCTAAGTAAAAGGTTGTATGGCATGTTTCTTACTTAACAATATATTAAAATATTTCTTGCAAAACACGAGCTTAGCTTAAAACTAGTGTGACTGATTTCTCATTTGTTCTATATTACTCGTCGTATGAACGAGCAGATTTCTCTACCTTTTTTAGTTCCACTGTTCAGATATGTAGAGGACATATAATCGATAGTATATATGCATATAAACAACTTCTTAGAGTGCCATTAAGGAAGTGTCTCATATGTAATGTAGTCATTACTTACCACATCAATGCAGGATGTTAAACTGGCGTTTCCAGTTCTCGCTAATACCACTTAAGCAGAAAAACTGTTTTGTACAGCAGCTTAGAAACAAATGTATCTACTCATTTAGCACTTATACAACTATTTAAAAATGATTTCTTCATACTGAATAGATTGCCGAGACTTTAGGCAAAATACACATAATTTTAAAGCTACTAGGTAAATTAGTTCAACTAGTCAGTCATGTACTATTTGCATTCTGCTGGTTCTTAATCTCCTAATAACAGCCATTACTACGTACAATAAGGAGGAATACTGTGAACACTTAATGTTTACACATTTGCAGTGAGTCATATTTAACTTAGTCAAACAGTAAACATGACTTATAGTACTAACTACAAATGGATTACAAGACATTTACGTAAAATAAATAAACACAACCAAAATATTTACAAAGAAGATACTATGCACTGTACTGTGTACAAAATCTTTCCTGCACATATTTCTTCTAATCTCTCTGGGGATATAATCATTTAATCCCGTCGAAATCCGGATACTTTATAAGGTAGGATCCCTCACGCAATATTCTTATAATTTTATAAGGACTAGTGTATAGCAGCTGCCATTATTTTGTTTTTCTTTTACAGAAGTGAGAGCCTGGGGTTAGTTGTCAACAGTATTATCTCACTAACCCGAAAGTTCTGAATTTCTCCAAGTTTTTTATCATATTCGGGCTTCCTAATGGGGCGCAGATCTGAAAATAAGAAAATAAACTAAACGAGGGTGGCCTTGATAACATAAAATGTTGTATAAAAGCAGGGAACTTCTCGGCGACGCACTACATTGTGCACTTCTTAGTAAAATTATCCATCCTCAATGGGAATTTTCTATATACCGCGTCTGTTTTATTGTTGTACATTGCACCGTTTGTAAATTGTTAAATTCATGCTGCACCTTTGAGAAATTATCAACTATATTTAACTCTCATTGTGAGACAGGGGGTAACGCCTCAGTACGAGTCTACCACAAGCTTCCCCAGTGGCGTGAAAATGGTGACTGGGCTCTGCATGATCCTTGGCATCGTACCTTCAAACTGGCGCTTCTATCTTTTGTGGCCATTAAGGTGCCTTTGCGCTCAGTCTCTCCCTCCCCACACAGTGGCAGCACAAACAGTTCACAAGATTTAACTCAACAGAAAGAAAGGCCCGACACCTCTAATTACCCAGAGAAACTACATACTGAGACAAGCAGTACACAGCACTGTCAACCCACAGTATTAAACGTCATAACTGTGGCATTGCGTACCTATTTAAATAATAGTGCTTTAAAGGGACACATACTACTTATTTGATTTAATTAAAATGAAAGGAGGCATCCCCCCCTCCCCTCCTCAGGACTTACCGTCTTTCAAATTCTCGTAAAATATCCACCAGTGATTTGCGGGCATGGGACTTGTGATACCGTACAAAGTCGGCAGCTAGCATCGATACCACAGAAGTTAGCAATGTTTTGTTGCAATTCGCGCCCATGCGTGCGAGGTGCTGGCAGAGCCACACCATCGGTCCCAGCCTCAACAGCGCCAGTTCCTGACAGAACCGAATCAAGAAGACAACATCGACTAGTACGTCTCACATGCTACTCATGTCTTAGATGGAACTGTACTTTTGAACTTTGCTCTTTAAGAGAACAGTATAGCAAATGGGTGTATCAAAAGATGCATTAACATTCTTGTAGCAATGGATTGTATAAAGTTAAATAGATATTTGTACCATTTTGGTAGTAAAATGAAATAATATTTCGTATGTTGTAGTGACGCTCAACCATCTCCCAAAGCAAACAATGAACCCACGGCTATGAATGGATGGTTGTAGCTTCGTCAGGTCACAACTGGCGCCCAACCTTATCCCAGATGTGTTCCATTGGGTCCATATTAAGCTAATTTGCTGATAAAAATATCAGCATAAGATCGTTAACATACTCCTCAAACCACTGTAGCATTAGTCTGGCCCCGTGACACAGGAAGTTTTCGCAATGGAAGATACTACCGCCGTGGGGGAAGATATCCAACACGAATACACTACTGGCCATTAAAATTGCTACACCAAGAAGAAATGCAGATGATAAACGGGTATTCATTGGACAAATATATTATACTAGAACTGACATGTGTTTACATTTAAACGCAATTTGGGTGCATAGATTCTGAAAAATCAGTACCCAGAACAACCACTTCTGGCCGTAATAACGGCCTTGATGCGCCTGGGAATTGAGTCAAACACTGCTTGGATGGTGTGTACAGGTACAGCTGTCCATGCAGCTTCAACACCATACCACAGTTCATGAAGAGTAGTGACTGGCGTTTTGCGTTGCGCCAGTTGCTCGGCCACCATTGACCAGACGTTTTCAATTGGTGAGAGATCTGGGGAATGTGCTGGCCAGGGCAGCAGTCGAACATTTTCTGTATCGAGAAAGGCCCGTACAGGACCTGCAACATGCGGTCGTGCATTATCCTTCTGAAATGTAGGGTTTCGCAGGGATCGAATGAAGGGTAGACCCACGGGTCGTAACACATCTGAAATGTAACGCCCACTGTTCAAAGTGCCGTCAATGCGAACAAGGGGTGACCGAGACGTGTAACCAATGGCACCCCATACCATCACGCCGGGTGGTACGCCAGTATGGCGATGACGAATACACGCTTCCAATGTGCGTTAACCGCGATGCCGCCAGACACGGATGCGACCATCATGATGCTGTAAACAGAACATGTATTCATACGAAAAAATGACGTTTTGCCATTCGTGCACCCAGGTTCGTCGTTGAGTACACCATCGCAGGCGCTCCTGTCTGTGATACAGCGTCAATGGTAACCGCAGCCATGGTCTCTGAGCTGATAGTCCATGCTGCTGCAAACGTCGTCGAACTGTTCATGCAGATGGTTTTTGTCTTGAAAACGTCCACATCTGCCGGCCGCGGTGGTCTAGCGGTTCTAGGCGCTCAGTCCGCAACCGCGCGACTGCTACGGTCGCAGGTTCGAATCCTGCCTCGGGCATGGATGTGCGTGATGTCCTTAGGTTAGTTAGGTTTAAGTAGTTCTAAGTTCTAGGGGATTGACGACCACAGATGCTAAGTCCCATAGTGCTCAGAGCCATTTGAACCGTTCACATCTGTTGACTCAGGGATCGAGACGTGGCTGAACGATCTGTTACAGCCATGCGGATATAATGCCTGTCATCTTGACTGCTAGTGATACGAGGCCGTTGGGATCCAGCACGGCGTTCCGTATTACCCTCCTGAACCCACCGATTCCATATTCTGCTAACAGTCATTGGATCTCGAACAACGCGAGCAGCAGTGTCACGATACGATAAACCGCAATCGCGATAGGCTACAATCCGATCTTTATCAGAGTCGGAAACGTGATGGTACGCATTCTCCTCCTTACACGAGGCATCACAACAACGTTTCACTAGGCAACGCCGGACAACTGCTGTTTGTGTATGAGAAATCGGTTGGAAACTTTCCTCATGTCAGCCGTTGTTGGTGTCGCCACCGGCGCCAACCTTGTGTGAATGCTCTGAAAAGCTAATCATTTGTATATCACAGCATCTTCTTCCTGTCGGTTAAATTTCACGTCTGTAGCACGTCATCTTCGTGGTGTAGCACGTGTGCTCTAATATGTTGACGTGGTCTACAAATGTCATGACACCTTTGGTTACTACCACAGTTCCTATGGAAGCCCAGCTAAATGTCACCCATAGCAAAATACTGCTTCCACTTACCAGTATCCGTGCAATAGCATATGTTCCGAAAAGCCTGGATGACAGCTTATCCACAAACAACCATGGACCATATGTAGCAAGACACGTGATTCATCCGACCAGGCGACTCTTAATTAATCAACGGTCCAATCTCTAAGATCTATTGTCCAATATCATTGCCACTGACAATGTTTTGAGTCAACATGGGAACTCGTAGAATTAGTCTTCTGCAGAACGCCATCTTTGACGATGTGCGCTGAGCGGTGGGGCCCGAATTACTTCTGCCTGCACCAGTGTTGTAGTTGTCCTCAGGTCTTCGACGGATCGCCGCCTCTTCTTCTTTACAGAGCCGGAAGGCCTCCGACCTCTGTGTTCTGTGATGGGGTGGGTACGTCTAACACCTTATCGTCTACTCGCGGTTTCACCTTCCTTCACCCACTTTCTGTAGACGCTGCCAACAGCAGCACGCGGACAGCGACCTGTTTCCCCATTCCGAGATGTTCGACCCCAAGCGCCGGATCATAAAAATGTGCCCTCTGTCAAAGTAGCTTGTGTCAGTGAATTTCCGCCTCCGCTGCTCGCACCATCACTAGATGATTCCTCTTTCGTCTCTACTCCGTTTGTGCAGATTGTTTCGGGATTCCCATTGCAGCTTCTCGGGACTGTAGAGGGGGACTTTATCTATTAATAGATAGATTTCAGCGATCACGCCATTTAGATATAAAAATATTTGAAGATAGAGTCACTTTCAAATCTCCGGCTTCACGTTATGCACACAAACTGACAAGAGGATACGGTCATCGGTCCCTGTTGTAACTATGATATTGCATACCATTTTTGACCAGCTACAACAACGGCAGCGAGAGGACTTAAGTGTCCTTTTCTTGTTCACGCTGCACTCCAGACTTTGAAGAGGACGTCCTCTGTCAAGGAGGAAATAACCTGACGACGGATACTGTAAACATTACCCACGCCATCGGCTTCTGTAGAGCTCGCTGGTCGGATCTCATAGTCTCCACTGTGTGCGTACTGTGAAGCGCGAGATTTGGAAGTGGTCCTATCTTCAGATTCATTTTACATTCAAGCTGCGAATTTATAAACGTGGGTTCGTTATCAAAACTTCATATGCGAAGTCCCCTATACAACCCCCAGACATCTTTAATAGAAATTGTGAAACACCTAGTATACTTTCTTTACCCAACCATGTGCCCACAACACGACGGGTGGTATTCAGTCTCGCATTGGGCAATGATCATAACGTTTCGGCCCAGCATTGTAAGATCGAAACACTGGAAAGATATGGAAATAACTGCACCAACATGTAAGTAATCTTCAATTTCTGTTGAAACGGAGTAATAAAATGAGAACGTGAAGAAAAACGTACTTGCTTTCAGAACGATGCAAGACAGTACTGCAGCTTCTCGCAAACTGTTACTTAAGTTGTTTGTCGCAGAAATAACCAAAGGAGTGACGCAAAATATTCAAGGGATTGAAAACTAAATGTCATGTGGCGAGGGCCTCCCGGCGGGTAGGCCAGATCGCGTGGTGCAAGTCTTTTGAGGTGACGTCACTTCGGCGACTTGTGCGTCGATAAGGGTGAAATGATGATGATGATGATGATGAAGACGACACAAACACTCAGTCCCTGAGCGGAGAATATCTTCATCCCAGCCAGGAGTCGAAGCTGGGCCCCTCGACAAGACAAGCCTCCACGCTGTACACTCAGCTACAGTGGCGGACATCAATATAAACGGGAAATACGATATCGTCACTATGATTTGCGGACGACATAGTTTTGTAATTGAAATGGAGGAAGTGACAGATAGTCTTTTAATTGGGTAGGCAGCGTTCATTGTGGGGATTAAAGTCGAAGATTAATAAGCAAAAGACAAAAGTGAAAAACATTAGTGGAAAGGAGAATAATAGCATGCAAACCATCAAAACAGAATTGCAGGAAGCAGAAGCTCTCAATTCTTTATTGAGAAGTAATGTTCAAAGCAAGGAAGACATCTGAAGCAGATTGGCACAAGCAGAGTTTTATGCGATAAAAACTATATTCTGTCTTTGAAGAAATGCGATAGACGTTTATACGTTTCCTTTAGGCACTATCATAGAATATTTTGCAATAATTATCGGTTTCTGCCATTTATTAGCCATCTTTTTGATCCACACATTATATTGGTAACATTTTTCATGCAGGACAGAATATAACTAAAATTAGCACAGTCATAGAAGTAAAGAGAAGTAAACGGACCTACAAAGGTGTCTAATAAGGCAACCAAAATTATGAGAAATATCTTTATGAAGGTTGCGTCTTCTGCGTAAGACAAGTTAGGCAAAAGGTTACAGATTGCTACAAAGAGAAGAAATGTCGTAACTCTTCAGGCTTTCCCGGCGGGATCTTGACATGTGGAATAATCGGGTGTACTTCCGCACGTTTGTGTCGCTCTGGCACAAACATCCGGCAGTACAGACGAAATGTCGTTTCCTTTCAAGAAATGTACAGTATAACATGTGGGACGAGTTGAAGTTATATTTTTAGCATACGATACAAAGAGCACACAGAGGATACTAATGGCGAGAAACCAGCGTATGACCCTCATATCAAAAACTGAAGCCTCAGTAGTGAAGGCATATAGAATATCTTGAGAGTTCTGCACAGGACAGGAAAATATAAATTACTTGATGCACTTGAGGGATGAAAATATTTGATGCCAAAAGAAGAAAACAAGAAAACATGAAGCACTACCTAGAGGACAGGACGAGCGTAGGTGAATGGTTGTTAGGGCATTTATCAGAAAGTAATGAAGCGAAAAATGACAAATTGGCTTTCATGCTCTGTACGCAAACAGGAACACATAAGTAATGTCATAAAAGCAACTCGCAAGACTTCCAGGGAACCGCACCGTGATATCTGTGAGCAGCTGTGGACGCCACAGTCGAATAAACAGGTACATCAGGTAGCCTGCATACGGACGCCACTCCTCTTATACGTGAGCACGGAGGAAGTGCACACAGGAAGAGGATGACAGCTCATTACTTTGATCAGTCGATTAAGATTACGTTTTATTGCCTTATATCAATTTGAACACTATGGTATACACTACTGGCCATTAAAATTGCTACACCAAGAAAAAATGCAGATGATAAACGGGTGTTCATTGGACAAATTTATTTTACTAGAACTGACATGTGATTACATTTTCACGCAATTTGGGTGCATAGATCCTGAGAAATCAGTACCCAGAACAACCACCTCTGGCCGTAATAACGGTCTTGATACGCCTGGCATTCAATCAAACAGAGCTTGGATGGCGTGTACAGGTACAGCTGCCCATGCAGCCTCAACACGATACCACAGTTCATCAGGAGTACTGACTGGCGTATTGTGAATAGCCAGTTGCTCGGCCACCATTGACCAGACGTTTTCAATTGGTGAGAGATCTGGAGAATGTGCTGGCCAGGGCAGCAGTCGAACACTTTCTGTATCCAGAAAGTCCCGTAAAGGATCTGCAACATGCGGTCGTGCATTATCCTGCTGAAATGTAGGGTTTCGCAGAAATCGAATGAAGGGTAGAGCCACAGCTCGTAACAAATCTGAAATGTAACGTCCACTGTTCAAAGTGCCGTCAATGCGAACAAGAGGTGACCGAGACGTGTAACCACTGGCACCCCATACCATCAGGCCAGGTGATACGCCAGGCCGGCGATGACGAGTACACGCTTCCAATGTGCGCTCACCGCGATGTCGCCAAACACGGATGCGACCATCATGAGGCTGTAAACAGAACCTGGATTCATCCGAAAAAATGACGTTGAGTACACCATCGCAGGCGTTCCTGTCTGTGATGCATCATCAAGGATAACCACAACCATGGTCTCCGAGCTGATAGTCCATGCTGCTGCAAACGTCGTGGAACTGTTCGTGCAGATGTTTGTTGTCTTGCAAACGTCCCCATCTGTTGACTCAGGGATCGAGACGTGGCTGCACGATCCGATACAGCCATGCGGATAAGACCCTGTCTTCTCGACTGCTAGTGATACGAGGCCGTTGGGATCCAACATGGCGTTGCCTATTACCCTCCTGAACCCACCGATTCCATATTCTGCGAACAGTCATTTGATCTCGAACAAAGCGAGCAGCAATGTCGCGATACGATAAACCACAATCGCGATAGGCTACAATCCGACCTTTATCAAAGTCGGAAACGTGATGGTACGCGTTTCTCCTCCTTAAACGAGGCATCACAACAACGTTTCACCAGGCAACGCCGGTCAACTGCTGTTTGTGTATGAGAAATCGGTTGGAAACTTTCCTCATGTCAGCTCGTTGTAGGTGTCGCAACCGGCGCCAACCTTGTGTGAATGCTCTGAAAAGCTAATCATTTGTATATCCCAGCATCTTCTTCCTGTCGGTTAAATTACGCGTCTGTTGCACGTCATCTTCGTGGTGTAGCAATTTTAATTGCCAGTAGTGTATTTTTGTGTTATGACTGCTGTAGTTTTCGATTGAAGTTGTAAACTCTTTTCAAATCCTCTGTAAAGAATTTGTAAAATCTCCGTGACGAAGTATTCTGTCAGTTTAACTATATAAGTAGATTTCTCATACAATTTGCACATGAATGCCAGTAACGTTAGATTTTATTTTGTTGACATCTTGATAATGGATGCTTGCCATCCGTAACTGGTCGTTAGTGAAATGAATTCTAATGATTAATTGATACTGAATACTATAGACCACATGAAACAGGTGACATATAGCAAACACAGCGTCCACGTATGGACATTTATTTTGACATATAGAGCCTATGAATTGTGAATAATGAAGGTGTCCAGTGTGCAGTAGAAAATGGTAATGTTGTAATGATGTTCCGTGATTACGTCAACAATAATTTTAAAAAAATGTACGCAGAGAGATGTTTTAAGTAATAGGATTCTACAGGTATCAAAAATAGTTATGGAATTCAGGAAAAAGTTTCTGATACTGTACATCGCAATCACACCATTATATGGAATTAATACGTGTGCCTTGCGTGAACAAGAGAAGAGAGGTAAAGTGAAAAGTGATTCTGCACAATAATGTTGAAAATTTGTTGGATATGTAGAGGACGTAACGAAGAATTGCTACAAAGAACATGGGAGGAATGCTGTGACCAGATGAAGGGATGAAATTGTGATGAATATGAGAAGACATTTAGCAATGGTTAATTTCGTGTTGGAAGGAGCTGTGAAGGAGGTAACTTACGGAAGCAGACAAAAATTAAAACCTACTAAACGTGATGCACAGGATTTAGAGTGTAGTTTGTTTGATTATCCGAATTCTGGTGCTTGACAGAATATGACATTATATTTAACTGGTAGCACTTTCTGAAAGTTCTGCTAATATTTATTTGAAAACGAACGATGCAAAGACAAATAACATAATGCGTGAATTACTCAAATAGTACTGATAAATGGCCAGAGGATACATAAAAAGATGGAATGCATAAAGTATGTAATATGAAGTATTATTTTTAGTTGGGTATAATTACATTTAACAAAGAATGAAAAAGAAATTTCGATTTATTATTGTAATATAATATTTCCGTAACTGAAACTTAATTTAACATTGGAGAAGAAAGAAACTATCTTTGATTACTTATGACCCAGCTGGCACGTTTTTAAAATTTGTTAGTACTTCTACAGTGCCATCTTTCTGCTTTTCTTGACAGTATGTAAAACATACTACCCTACATAATATAGGTGCTTTTCCGTCAAACGAAGTTCTGCAAACGGAGAAGCTGTTTTTCTAAGTTTCCATCTTATCCCCCGTTGTGTCCACGGCTCTGCCTGGCTGACATATACTTTTCCACGGTATTTTCAGTTGATATCATACACAGCACTTTTTTCAAAGGTTACATTATTAACTGGTTATTTAATAATAACTAAGTATGCTATATTTGTCACCTGCAAGTCATTAGTTGAGTGACTTAAACTTTTTGTAAAGCTACCAGAAATTCTGTGAACAGTGTTGCGAATTGTGGGGTAATGCAGGTTCTGGATTCAGTTGTTAGTGTGGGTTGCATACATTCAGTGGCACTCCGCCCCCACCCTGATGACATCACAGAATTTCCCCAGCTGACACAGGGGTCCCTTCCCCAAGCCCTACCCCCCCACCATCACTCCTCCATCCACCCATCCCCTTCCCTCAAAAGGATGGGAAATTTAAATTTTGGTGAGCAATTAAAAATGACTCAGGCAAGGAGATGGGTCGTCCCCTATCCTGTTCAACTTTGCCCTCGGGAAGATCATACGCGAGACCTTCCAAGAGAACGAAGGGATTGAAATTGGAGGAAAGAGACTGGCATACTTAGCCTATGCAGACGACATCTGTTTACTCTCTAGGTCGAAAGAGGAGTTGGAGCGAATGACCAAAGCACTAATGGAGGCTGCCAGCAAATTTGGGCTAAACATAAACGAAGCTAAGACAGAGTACCTCGTTATGACACGTGATCATTGTCAGACTGCTGATCATCTACAATCACTGCAGGTTGGGGACCATTCCCACAAGAGAGTGCAAGAATTCAAATACCTAGGGGCACTTTTCACTGAGAA
Source organism: Schistocerca serialis cubense (assembly GCF_023864345.2). Lineage (NCBI taxonomy): Eukaryota > Metazoa > Arthropoda > Insecta > Orthoptera > Acrididae > Schistocerca > Schistocerca serialis. Next base: position 181,483,847 of record NC_064642.1, read on the forward strand.
CTCGTCATGTGAAGCAGAGATCAATGCCAGAATACAAGCAGGAAACCGATCTTACCACAGCCTAGCACAACTGCTTCGGTCCAAATCTCTCTCCAGACAGTTCAAGATTCGACTGTACAAAACCCTGATCCAGCCTATTGTTCTATACGGCTGTGAGACATGGAGTATCCGCAAACAGGACTTCCATAAGCTCCTTGTCTTTGAGAGAAAAGTGCTTCGGAAGATCTTCGGTCCGGTTCTGGATGCAGATACAGGGGAATGGAGGATCAGATACAACCACGAGCTTGAGGAACTATACCAGCAGCCCAACATAGCAGGAGCTGTCAAAGCCAAACGAATGCAGTGGGCCGGCCACGTGGCCCAGATGGAGGATCACAGATGGCCTCGGAAACTCCTGGATTTCACACCTACAGGAAAGAGACCGCCAGGGAGACCCAAGAAGCGTTGGAGGGATGGACTCCATGAAGATTTAAAACAAATGTCAATAGATGTGGACGAATGGCGGGTAGCAGCAATGGACAGAATACAGTGGAGGAGGAAACTTGTAGATGTGTGCGGTCCACTGGGCCTGATCACGTAGTAGTAGTAGTAGTAATTAAAAATGACAGGATATTCAAATTTATTGGTGGGAATATCAAATTTTGTGTGTTCACCTTGAGCTCCGAACACCAACTGACCTAGTTCACAACACCATCAACAGAGGGAGCTGTTGGCCCTCCCCCACTCCTCTCTCCCCTCCTCTCGACAACCTTCCTCTCCACCATCAGGAAATTGGTGGGAAAAGGGCTACTGGATAGGACAGACATAAGTCTTTATTTTTTATGGAGTGCATTATATTATTATTTAAACAATTTAAGTTGCCACTAATAGAGCACTAAACAGTAGCTACACCCAGTTGCACCAGTAACTGCTAGTTGTGGAGTAGATATTTTCGCTATTAGTCTAACACTGGTGAGCTGCTCCACCCAGTCTAGCCAATAGTCATAAATGGGAAGGATGGATTGGAATAATAATAATGCAACAAAGATAGTACTGAAGTACAGAGAGTAGCCACCTGTTGCTCTGCAAGTGAATATCTGCTGGGTGTGGAGAGGATATTTTCGGCATTAGTCTAGTATTAGAGAGTTGCTCCAGCCAGTCTAGCCATTTGTCCTATATGAGAAGGATGGGTAATAATAATAGAACAGATGTACTGAAGTACAGGAAAGTAGCCTCCTGCCAATCTACAAGTGAACAGATGCTGCTGCTGCTCATGCTGGGAGGAACATAAGGATGGGTAATAATAATATTAGAATGGTGACACATTGTCCCAATGCACCTTTTTTTTTTTTGTTTTTTTCCTTTAGTGATATTTCATTCCCCTGCACCGTATGGGCAGGGGATGGCTGGCAGTGGCACAATCCGCCACTCTTCAGCCGATTGACATTACAGTTAAAAAAGAGGCAACTATACATATAAAAATGGGGACATAAGAATATAATAGGTGGAGAAAACGGGGGTTAAAAATACTCTGACACAGAGATGTTCATTGTGGGACAGTTGAAAAAGTCATTATAAACTTAAAAAAAACACATTTGGCGATTTGTGGAGCATATAAAATACACTGAAGTCACACACACAAGTTGTCCACAGTATTCAAACACTCCAGAGCAAAGACACTTTAAAACACTGTAAAAGACAGAGCACACATGACGAAGTATAAAAGCTGCTGGGAGGGACCTGCGAAGGTGGAGGAGGCCTGAGAGGAGGGAAAAGAAGGAGAGGAAGGTGAAGTGGGGGGAGAGGAGCTGGAAGGGATGGGATGAAAAGATAAGGGGGGTCAGGGGACCCACTAAGGGGCAGGGGACAGGCAGGTTGAGAGATGGAGAGGGAAGGCAAGTCAGGAGGGATTGCAGAGACTCAGATGGTGTGCACTGGAAAAAGATTGGTATTGAGGAGGGAGGAAAACCACTCATGGAAAGGGAAGAGGAGGAGAGAGGAAGGCCTGAGGAGTGGGATGGGGGAAGGTAGGGTTAGAGTTGTTAGGGGGGGGGGGGGGGTAGATACCAGGGCATGCTCATCATCCACAAGGGGCAGGTGTTGGAAGTTGCATTGGGAAAGGAGATGTAGGGGGTGGAGATAGAGAGAGGATGGGACACAATGGGTGATGGTGCAGCAATAGGCTGAGGGTACAGAGGATAGAAGATACCAGTGGGTGGGGAAGATCGAGTCTGCAGATGATGTACAGGATGCAGATGTGTTTGAGGAAAAGAACATGTGGTAAGGGTATGACGTCGTAGAAGAAAGACGGGAGGTGGATACAGTAGGCGAAGCAAGTGCAAGGTGTTAAAAGATTTGGAGGGCTTACTAGAATCTGGGAGGGGCAGAAATCCAGGCAATGTTTCCATAACAAAGGATGCGATGAATCAAGGATTTGGAGGTGTGAAGGATGCAGTCCTCAAGTCCTGCAGACCAGGACTCTATCCTGGGCTTTGTGTTGGATTGTAAGGAGATGGGGAGTCCAGGTGTAGAGATGGTCGAGGGTGGCGCCACACACCGTCAGGTGGATTGCGGAGTGTGGATGTAGAAGTAGATGTAGGTATTTGAGGGTAGGAGTGACGTGGATAGGACGACCATAACTGGTGAGGGAAAAATCGTGGAGTCAGAAGGAATGAGTGGTACGACTCATGATGATTGCCTAGGTCTTGGAAGGGTTGATGCGAAGGAGCCAGTTGTTGCACCAAGCGGTGAACTACTCGATGTCCCACTGCGCTGTAACATCCTGCTCCTATGTACAGGACCCCTACAGCAATTTGGGAATGAAACACACTTATAGTAATTTACGAGTCACGAGTTGCACCCTAGCCAACAAAAACATGGAAAGTATATCGCACAATATTTTTTTGCGAATGTGGTGCTCCTTATTTTACCTGAACAGTGTCTCAAGAAGAGAAAGAAAACTGACCAGTCACTACCCGTCCAGCCCAGCGCCATCTACCGAGTGTATTGTGTACCTGAAGAGACAGCAAGCTGACAAACCGACATTTGCCAGGGACAAGCTATTCTGCAACTTCCTATCACTGCCTGACCCCATCATGACTCCCTTCACTGACTGTAGTACAATGCGAATAAAGCACCAGCGGCTGGGATGTATATAGTAGTTCAGTTCCTGACATAAACTCCTCAGTCTCAAAAAAATCCGGGATACGGATTTTGTTGACCATACATCTCGAATTTCTGAAGCAAAGTATAGATTTCGGCCTTTTACACCACTTTTTTTTGAAGAAATCAGCCCATACACATCGCTGAAGTATCGTTACTAGTTCTGAAAACCCTACACAACACTATATTTCGGGGATATTTCCAGAGTACTGTTAAAGCAACATATAAAAGTGTGTGAAATCCATGGCTGGCAGACAAGCCAAATTGTGTGCTCAGACCAGCATCGATCAGCAGGTGGGGAGGAAAGCCTTACTCCTATTGGCTCCCTGGTGGAATGGTGGATGATTGGGTTAGATGTTGTACAAACCCTCGTTGTGGTACAGTGGCTCTCATTCTGTCATCGTCAATTTACTTCTCTGTTATTGCATGAGTTTTTTTTTACTTTTTTTTAGGAAAATTTAGCGCTCAAATTCCAGTGACAGCATCAGCAGCTGTAGCAGCAGCAAACGCCTTCGCGAGGACGGCCTGCCATGTAAGTTAATTGTTCTATTCATACATTGTACCTGCGTGCCCCATAATTTTAGGATCCCTCACAGCAAGTGTTTAGGTTGTAGTTCTTAGAGACATACATCCACACCACAATTTTTTTTCTGTAACGGCCATTACAGTCTATCTTTTTGTTTCTTGTCATTGCAGCATTCATCCCTGAGACACTGAGTTAGACAGCCGACTATAGCAAGAGAGAGCACTGCAGCAGCCTCCAGCAATAATGACCTAGCCAGATCAGCAAGAACGTGAATGCATTTTTTTCCGTAATGTGTAGCTGTTAGAGAAACTATTCTTTTTCACATAATATACTGTGGTTGTAATGACAATGGCGGGGAATATAAATTCATTTATTTTTCGTAAGAAGAAGAAGAAGAAGAACATTTCAAGGCCAAAAGTCAGGAGCCTTTCATTCAGTCTTGTAAGAAACAGAACACGATTTTCAAATTCAGTGTGTGTGTTCCATACGTGAGTAATTTCAGTGAACTAGAGAATTCGATTTTCTGTTTGTATTTCAGTGAGATAAGGAAAGCGTTTCTGAAGAAGAGAAATTTGTTTACATCGAGTGTAGATTTAAGTGTCAGGAAGTCGTTTCTGAAAGTATTTGTATGGAGCGTAGCCATGTATGGAAGTGAAACATGGACGATAACTAGTTTGGACAAGAAGAGAATAGAAGCTTTCGAAATGTGTTGCTACAGAAGAATGCTGAAGATTAGATGGGTAGATCATATAACTAATAAGGAGGTATTGAATAGGATTGGGGAGAAGAGAAGTTTGTGGCACAACTTGACTAGAAGAAGGGATCAGTTGTAGGACATGTTCTGAGGCATCAAGGGATCACCAATTTAGTATTGGAGGGAAGAGTAGGGTAAAAATTGTAGAGGGAGACCAAGACATGAATACACTAAACAGATACAGAAGGATGTAGGTTGCAGTAGGTACTGGGAGTTGAAGAAACTTGCACAGGATAGAGTAGCATGGAGAGCTGTATCAAACCAGTCTCAGGACTGAAGACCACAACAACAACAACAAGGAATACGATTTCCTGTTTGTATTTCAGTTAGCTAAAGAATGCGATTTTCTGTTGGTGTTTCAATACGGTTTTCTGTGTATGTCTCTAACATTAACAAGAAATAATTACGTGCAGTACTTTATTGTTGAATGCAGCGTCATCGAGCTAAGTAGAAGGCTTCATGGAGAGGCTGAGAAAACACCGGACTGGTTGGGAGAACTACGAGAAAGCCAAATGAATTACTCAATCCTTGTACATAGACTATAAAAGGTGATTATACTGCGACCATTCTCAATACAGCATATAATTATTATTCTAGAATGCTGGTTGGCTTAATTGATGATGTCATTTGTTTACAGCATACGTTTAAGATATGGCGTCACCAGCACCGCCACCACACCAGCTATCTGCGGTGTGAGTGCCTAGAGCGCCAACTGCGGACTGGCGTGCACCACCCTGAAGGCACCACTTGTGGGTGCGAGAGAGGCGACTGTGGTCGCTACCATCCGCTGCCACGGCCGCATTGTAGCATACATTTTGGCATCCGTGAATGGTTCAGTTGGAGGAAGAAGACGAGGAACGGTCACCTACCACTCAGGTTGGTCGTAGTGAAGGCTCCAGCATGCAGCAGCAGCAGCAGCAACATGGGTGCTCCCAGTGGGCCTCAGCATCACTGTCTCCACCTACTCCAGCTCAGGCTATTTGCCCTCGCCAAATACAGGTATGTGTGCTGTGCTGCATACCCCTCACATCAGCAGGTGCCTCCTTTCCAATGCTGCCATCCAACAGGCGGACACAGTCATCGGCATCATCTCCTAGATATGGTATTAATGATAGTATTAATGATAGTGTTAATGTTCCTGTGGTTAGCGGCAGCTCTCTCTCTCTCTCTCTCTCTCTCTCTCTCTCGTCCTTTTATTGAAGGACACCAGATCAGTGACATTGTACAACAGTCAGAATACTCAGTGATTGCAGAAACCTTTGAGGAGCGAGTCTCGTTCACAAGGATCGTGAATCCGGCAGGAGGGTACCGCAGACCTGTTAGGTTTCTAAGAGCATGCCTTCCTGTCGTAGAATCGGAGCTCTTCAGGGTCATCAATGGTCCACAGTATCCCTCTATTAAATGTGGTGCAGTGCTGTGCCCCCCCCCCCCCCCCCCATTGAGATTCACTAATGTTTTAACTTTGATAGTATCAAGTTCTCCATCAACATCCAGGCTGTATCTAAATTTGAGGCTCGGAATACTGGAAAATCTGGTCATGTTTAGGGCCTGGAGAAGAAAAGCAAGCCAGATGAGCAGAACAAGCATATACTCGTCGACGCTCTCAATTTCTCAGAATTTGCCAGTGAGCGTAAGATGCATGTGAACATATTCTTATTCTCCAGTGAGAAAAATAAGGAGAAAGGCAATCATTATATTTGGATATAAGACAAGTCCTCGCCTCCCAGATGAGTAAACATAAGGGTAAAGAGCATATTTGCTTAAGGCTCCTCAATGTCTACTTGATGAGCGAGTATTTAGTGAAGCATCTAGTAGACTGTGCTTCCAAGCAACCAGTAGTGTTATTATGCCTACTTAGGAAGAAAAATTGATAAAGTTTAAAAATTCTCACCATCAGGAGTGATGCCCATTTGTAGTGTATGCCGACTTTGAATGCCTCCTCTCTACTGTGACCCATTGTGAAGACGATCCTTCGGCCTCACATACTACTTTTACGGAAAAACATGTGTCATATGCAGCAGCATATCAAATTGTATCGTCTTACAATTCAAGTCTTAACCGCTACAAATTTTGTATCGGTGATAATCCTGCTGTTTGGCTGTTCACTGAGCTTGGAAACGTTTCATACGAGGTTGATAAGCTTTACAGTGACAACGTTTCCATGACGAAATCGAATTAGAATGCAGATTTGTAGAATAACTTGGTTGACTGTCATACCTGTGGGCTGCCGTTAGATAAAAAAACTGAAACTCCTGTCATCTTAAGGGGAATTTCCATGGCGCAGCTCACAATAAATGCAATTTTAAGTACTGGTTACCAAGGAACAGTTCCCTTTTCTTCCATGTAACGACAACAAAGACGTACAGTAACGAATTTTTTTCATTTATTCATTTCACACAAATACAATTTGATTTCTGCGGTACAGTTCAGTTCTTGAGTTACAATTTGAATCTCATAGTTCAATGCAGTGACACTTTTAACTTACACGATGAAACAGTAGCACTGGTTGAGAATTTTTTTTACAACTTTTTTTTCAGCAGCACTGGATGAGTATATTTACCATTTTTTTTTAAATATATGCTAAAAACTAATGCATAGATACTATTTTTTACTACAACTGAATTCTACAGTGCCAGTAGGTTGAATAGTAATTCTGATGGACTGTGTACACTTAGAAAGTCATCACTCTTGTACAGCTACTAACAGGTGAAACTCAAAAACTGTTCTATTTACATGAGAAGGAGGTATATTGCTATATATTTATTTACACAGTACACATAAGCTGAGTATGAATAAATAAATATAGAAATATTTTTTGTTAATGTTTTTATTTACATTATTTAACTTTTTACTTTTTTGCACAACATGGTTCTGTGCATATATATGTATGCATCTATATTTACACATTCTTTTTATTATTTTTTTATTATTTAATTTATTATATACATATCTTTTATCCGTTTTTATCCACACATGGTATTGTGTGTGTGTGTGTGTGTGTGTGAGCTGCGCCCCAGAACTTCACCATAAGATGTCAGTGGTCCCTACGAGGAGTTTCAACTTTCTATCTAACGGCAGCCCACAAATGTGATAGTCAACAACGTTATTGACAAACCTTCATCCTCATTCGATTTCGTAATGGGAACGTTATCGCCGTAAAGCTCATGAACCTCCCATGAAAGTTTTCCAAGCTCTGTGAGCAGTCAAACCGTAGGATTATAACTTTAACTTGTTGCGGTTAAGACTTGAATCGTAGAACTGTACAAATTGGTATGCTGCCGTACATGTTACATACTTTTCTGTAAAAGTAGTATGTGAGACCGTAGAGTTGCCCTCACAGAGTGTCACAGGAGCGAGGAGGCATTCAAAGTAGGCATATGCTACAAACGGGCATCACTGCTGATGGTGAGCATTTTTAAACTTTATGAATGTGTCTTCCTAAGCAGGAATAATAACAAATACTGGTCCTTGGAAGCGCAGTCTAATAGATGCTTCACTAAATACTCGTTTGTCAAGTAGGCATTGAGGCACTTTAATCAAATATGCTCTTTACCTTATATTTACTCGTCTGGGATGCGAGAAGACAGGACTTTCTTTGATTCAAACATAATGATAATTGCCTTTTTGCTTATTTTTCTCATTGGAGAATAAGAACATGCCGGCCGCGGTGGTCTAGTGGTTCTGGCGCTGCAGTCCGGAACCGCGGGACTGCTACGGTCGCAGGTTCGAATCCTGCCTCGGGCATGGGTGTGTGTGATGTCCTTAGGTTAGTTAGGTTTAAGTAGTTCTAAGTTCTAGGGGACTTATGACCTAAGATGTTGAGTCCCATAGTGCTCAGAGCCATTCGAACCATTCGAATAAGAGCATGTTGAGAAGCTCCGTTTCCATGACAGGAAGGCAAGCTCTTAGAAACCAACAAAGTCAAGGTAGTCTCCTGCCGGATTCTCGATCCTTGTGAACGAGATTCACTCCTCAAAGGCGTCTGCAATTATCAAGCATTCTAGCTGCAGTGTGGTGTCACTGATCTGATATTCTTCACTAAAAGGACGTGAGATGGAACTGCCACTGACTACATGATTGTTAACACTATCTTTACTACTACGTCTAGGAGATGAAGCTGATGACTGTGTCCACCTGGTGGATGACTGGGAGGAGGCACATGCTGGTGTGAGGGGTACGTGGTGCCGCACACATACCTTTTGTTGGCGAGGGCGATCAGACTGAGCTGGAGCAGGAAGAGATGGCGACAGAGATGCCCAATGGAAGTACCCACGTTGCTGCTGCTGCTGCTGCTTGCTGGAGCCTTCACCGCCGCCAGCCTGAGGGGTGGGAGATCAGTGCTCTTCGTTTTCCTCTGACTGAACCACTCATGGACGCCAGAGTGTATGCGGTGGTACGCCAGCGGCAATGGGTTGTTGTTGGGAAGAGGCCACGGCGACCACGGTCGAATTTCTCGCAGACACGAGTCTTGCCGTGCATGACAGCGCACGCCGCTCGGGCGCATGTTTGATTCTTGCCTCCGCAACCGCCGCTCTAGGCACCCACACCACAGCTGACTGCTGTGATGGCGGTAGTGGTGACGCCTCTGTAGTAGGTCAATATCGAAAATTTATGTACAACTTCTACGATTTCTTTAAAGTTTAATGCTGTAAACAAATAACATCAATATTTAAGTCTACCAGCATTCCAGAGTAATAATTATATGCTGCAATAACGACAGTTGCATTATAATCACCTTCTACACTCTGCATCCAAGGGTTGAGCAGTTCAGTCCGGCTTCGTGGTAGTTCTCCCTCCCAATCCGGTATTTCTTCCTCCTCGTAAAGGGGGAGAAGGCGATGCCTTTCACCATCGTCAGCAGCTGTCGTCTTATGCACTCACTCCAGTATTTCGGTCTCCCCTTGGAGCTATCTAGCTAGCTCGCTGACGCTGCATGCAACACTAAGATACTGAGCGTAATTATTTCTAGAAAAGTTAGACATACACAGAAAATTGTACTGCAGTAAAACCGAACATCGTATGCCTTAGCTCATTGAAATACAAACAGAAAATTGTATTCTCCAGTTCACTGGAATTACTTATATATGGAACACATACACACTGAATTTGAAAATCGTATTTGGTACTTAAAAGATTGAATCAATGGCTCTTGACTTTCAGCCACGACGCATACCCTTCCTTCATCTTCTTCATCCATAGAAACACCAAGATAAGCAAAGAATATGTTTCAGACAACTGAATGTAACATGTTACGAATAATAAATGTATTTACATTCCCCGCCATCATCATTACAACCACAGTATATTATGTGAAAAATAAGTTTCTCTAAAGCTACATGTTACGAAAAAAAGTAAATACACTTACGTTCTTGTGATCCGGCTCGATTATTATTGCTGGAGCCTGCTACAGTGCTCTCATGTCTATAGTTTGCGGTCTATCTCAGCCAACACCTCAGGAATGAATACTGTAACGACAAGAAAGAAAAAGAAGGGCTGAAATACCCGTTACAAAGCACAAATTCCTCACACACTAAAATTACAGCGGCAAACCATTTAAAAGCTCGGCAATACAGAGGTATGCCTCTACCGACTACGACCTGAACAGTTGATGTGAGAGATACTAAAATTACTGAGTACAAGGGTACCTTGAATGAATAGAACAATTAACTTACATGGCAGGCTGCCCTCGCGAAGTGTTTGCTGCTGCTACAGCTGCTGATGCTGTCGCTGGAATCTGCTTCATTTTTCCTGAAGAAAAAAAAGCTAACGCAACGACACACGAGCAAACATGCAGGCTAACTGACGATGGCAGAATGAGAGCAACAGCATCACGACAAGTGTTTACACAACCTCTATCCCCTCCATCCACCATTTCACCCAGGGATCCAATAGCACGAAAGCATTCCTCCCCACGTTTTGATTGTTGTGGACACACAGCACAAGTTGGTGCTGGTCTGCTGTACATGGATTTCGCGCGCTTTTGTATGCAGGTTCTGCTGCACTCTGGAAATACCCACGAAATACAGCCTGTGCCATAGTGTTGTACAGGATTTTCAAAACTAGTAACGATACTTAAGCGGCGTATATGGTCCGATTTCTTCTATCTTCTAAAATAACTCATATAAAAGGGAGAAATCTACACTTCACGAGAGAAATTCGATGTGAATGGTCAACAACATCCCTACCTCGGATTGTTTTGAAACTGAGGAGTCTTATCAGGGATGGAAGTACTGTATACATCCCAATCGCTGGTGCTTTACATGCCTTGTGCCGCGGTCAGTGGTGGTAGTCAAAAGGGGCTGGGGTAGTGACATGAAGTTGCGGCAATCGGCGGTTTCTCAGTTGGTCGGCTCCTCTGGAACGCAATATGCTCGGTAGGTGGCGTTGGAATGGACTGGAAGTGACTGGTTAGTTTTCTTTTTCATCTTGAGATACTGTGTTCAAGTAAGGTACTGAGCACTACATTCGTAAAAAATTTCATATGATATATATCTTAAGTTTCTGTTGGCTAGGATGCGACTCGCAACTCGTAAATAGTTATAAGTGTGTTTCATTTCCAAATGATGTTGCTACAGGAGTCCTACATACAGGAGCAGGCTGTTACAGGTGCAGTGTTTGTCTCCATTTTACAGTCGCCCCCTTTTTGTCTGTTCTCGTCCATTATGTTGCCCCTTTTTTATATTTTGTCCGCCATATTTTCTCATTTGTAATTTTAAATGCTTCTGTTGTATCATTATTGCCTTTTGGCTGAAGAGCAGCACATATGCTGCTGCCATCCCGCCCCGATGGGGAATTGAAATTCAATGAAGAACAAAAAGGTGCAGTGGTATTGTTCCATCTGCCTCACCTCTGTGTTCAGTAAGATTTCTGAGTCCATCTTCTCACGCTGTATTCATTACGATCTTCGCCAGCACCACCTCCTTCCCCTTACCCAGTGTGGCTTCTGGCCCTCCTTGTCATCTGACGGCCAGCTCCTTAACTTTACCAGTCTTGTTTCCCTCCAGCTTAGCTCCTGTCATTCTGCTATGTTTCCCTCGACCTCCAGAACGCCTATCACCGTGTCTGGCAACCCAGGCTCCTCTTTAAACTCCAGACCTACGTCCTTCCCATCAATTTCGTCTATCTCGTTGCTTCCTTCTTCACCCATTGTCCCTCCTATGTCACTGTCCACAATACCAACTCCCATACATTCTATCCCATTGCAATCGTGCCCCAAGGCTCCATCCTTTACCCTCTCCTCTATCTCCTGTGTACTGCAAATATGCCCAAACCTTCTCCACCCTCCTCCAGTTTGCTGATGACACCACCTTGTTGGAAATCTATCTTACCCTTCAACGCAACCTTCAAACCAACCATGACCAGTTCACTACCTGGTGCAATCAATGGTTCCTTCACATCAACCTGTCCAAGACTCAGGCAATCGTCAAAAGTTGTACCATCCACTCATTCTGGCTCCACTACTTTTACCTTACCATTTATGGTCGTCCCATCCACCTCACTCCTACCCTCAAATACCTTGGCCTCGCCCTCGACTGCCACCTCATCTGCACTCCCCATCTCCTTATGATCTAACACAAAGCTTGCAATAGACCCCGCCTCCTGAAACTCCTGTCTGGCTAGACATGGGGATTGCATTCTTCCAGCATCCTTCACACCTACAAATCCTTGATCCCATCCTTTGTTATGCCAGCATTGCCTGGATTTCTGCCCATGCAGATTCTATAAAGCCCTCCAAATTCTTGAATGCCATGCACTCCACCTTGCTTTCCATATCTGCCTCCTGTCCCCCTCATGGATCCTCTATGACCTCATCCCCTTCCCCCATCTTCTCCTGGTCCTTGAACACATCTGCATCCTGTACATTGTCCACAGACTCGATTCCTCTCCACTCCCTGGTGTCCCCTTTCCTCTCGACCCCCAGCCCACTGCTGCGCCTTTACCATTGTATCCCGCCCTCTCTCTGTCTCCAAGCCCTCCTTCTCCTTTCCCAACGTGCATTCCAGTACCAGCCCTTCCTGGATGATGAGCTTCGCCCTGATATCTACCCCTCCTAGCAGCTGTAAGCCCACCCTCCCCCTCCCCTCCCCCTCACTCCTATACTCCCTCTCTTTCCTGTGCACCCCTTCTGTATCTCTGCTCTCCCTCCTGACTTGCCTTCCCTCTCTCACCCCATCTGTCTCCTGTCGCTTGGTTTGCCCCCTGACCCCTGTTTCTTTTTCTCCAACCCCCTCCAGCCCCCTTCTCTCGCTGCCCCCTCCTCTCCCCTCTTTTCCCGCCTCTCAGGCCTCCCCTCCTTCGGAAGGTCCCTCCTGGCAGTTTTTACTCTTGGTGATGTGTGCCCCGTCTTGTGCAGTGGTTTTAAAGTTCGTTGCTCTAGTGTTTTTTAATACTGTGGCCAACTATCAACTTGTGTGTGTACTTCAGTGTATTTTACATGCTCCGTAAATCGCCAACTGTGTTTTTTATGTTTAAGTAGACTTTTTTAACTGTCCCTCAATGAATGTCTCTGTGTAAGTGTATACTTTCACCTTCACTGTCTCCCTTTATTATGTTATTATGTCTCCCAATTTAAGGCCTTTTATATGTATCGTTTTCATCCTCTTATTAACTGTAGCATTCAGCTGAAGAGCAGCTGCCCGTATGGGGCAGGAGAGTGAAATCATAATTAAGAAAAAAAAGGTGCAGTGGGACAGTGGGCCATTGTTCCAATACTATTATTACCCATCCTTTTGTTCCTCCGAGCAACAGCTATTCACTTGCAAGAGGCTACTCCCCTGTATTTCAGTGGTAACCTGCTGTCCTATCATTTTTATCTACCCTTCCCACATAGGTCTATTGGCTAGTGTATGAACGAAAATATCGTCTTCACATTCAGCAGATATTCACTTGTAGATTGGCAGAAGACCACTCCCCAGTACTTCAGTCATAGGTTGCTGTTCTACTACTACTATTATTATTATTATTATTATTATTATTATCATTATCATTATCAACACCCATCTTCCTACACAGGCGTAATGACTAGAATGGCCAAAACAACTCTTCAGCGCTAAAATAATAGCGAAAAAGACCACTCCACATCTAGCAGTTATCGACGAAACTGGATGGAGTTACTGTCTAGTGCTCAGTCAGTGGCAACTCAAACTGTTTAAATAAACAATAAGCCACACTGCATACTAAATAAAGACTTATGTGTCTCTCATCCAGCAACCCAGCACAGAATCATTTTTCCCACCAATTTCCAGATGTTGGACAGGGCAGGAGGAGTGAAGGTAGAGGAATTGAGAGGTTATTGAGGAAGGCCAACAGTGTCTGGTGGTGGTGGTTTGAACTAGGTCAGTTGGTCTCCAGACCTCAATGTGAACACACAAAACTTGATATTCCCACCAATAAGTTTGAATTTACCACCATTTTTAATTTCCCACCAAAATCTGAATTTCCCACCATTTGGATGCAAAGAGAGAGATGAGAGATGTGGGAGGGGAGTTGTGGAGGTTGCTGTGGAGGGGGGGGGGGGGGGGGGGCGGGTTAGGGACACGTGTTGGATGGGGAAAACTCATGATATCATCAGGGGGTGGGGAGTGCCCCTGAGTGTATGCAACCTGCACTAACAAATTGTTTCAGAAACTGCTATAGCCCACAACTTTTGTGCACTAGTCTTTCCAAGTACTTCCAGGTTATGACTGACCAGTGCATAAAAGCGATGTAATGTTATACATTTTCTACATCTACATCTACATCTATACTCCGCGAGCCACCTTACGGTGTGTGGCGGAGGGTACTTATTGTACCACTATCTGATCCCCCCTTCCCTGTTCCATTCACGAATTATGCGTGGGAAGAACGACTGCTTGTAAGTCTCCGTATTTGCTCTAATTTCTCGGATCTTTTCGTTGTGATCATTACGCGAGATATATGTGGGCGGTAGTAATATGTTGCCCATCTCTTCCCGGAATGTGCTCTCTCGTAATTTCGATAATAAACCTCTCCGTATTGCGTAACGCCTTTCTTGAAGTGTCCGCCACTGGAGCTTGTTCAGCATCTCCGTAACGCTCTCGCGCTGAATAAATGTCCCCATGACGAATCGCGCTGTTTTTCGCTGGATCATGTCTATCTCTTCTATTAATCCAACCTGGTAAGGGTCCCATACTGATGAGCAATACTCAAGAATCGGACGAACAAGCGTTTTGTAAGCTACTTCTTTCGTCGATGAGTCACATTTTCTTAGAATTCTTCCTATGAATCTCAACCTGGCGCCTGCTTTTCCCACTATTTGTTTTATGTGATCATTCCACTTCAGATCGCTCCGGATAGTAACTCCTAAGTATTTTACGGTCGTTACCGCTTCCAATGATTTACCACCTATGGCATAATCGTACTGGAATGGATTTCTGCCCCTATGTATGCGCATTATATTACATTTATCTACGTTTAGGGAAAGCTGCCAGCTGTCGCACCATGCATTAATCCTCTGCAGGTCCTCCTGGAGTACGTACGAGTCTTCTGATGTTGCTACTTTCTTGTAGACAACCGTGTCATCTGCAAATAGCCTCACGGAGCTACCGATGTTGTCAACTAAGTCATTTATGTATATTGTAAACAATAAAGGTCCTATCACGCTTCCCTGCGGTACTCCCGAAATTACCTCTACATCTGCAGATTTTGAACCGTTAAGAATGACATGTTGTGTTCTTTCTTCTAGGAAATCCTGAATCCAATCACAAACCTGGTCCGATATTCCGTAAGCTCGTATTTTTTTCACTAAACGTAAGTGCGGAACCGTATCAAATGCCTTCCTGAAGTCCAGGAATACGGCATCAATCTGCTCGCCAGTGTCTACGGCACTGTGAATTTCTTGGGCAAATAGGGCGAGCTGAGTTTCACATGATCTCTGTTTGCGGAATCCATGTTGGTTATGATGAAGGAGATTTGTATTATCTAAGAACGTCATAATACGAGAACACAAGACATGTTCCATTATTCTACAACAGATTGACGTAAGCGAAATAGGCCTATAATTATTCGCATCTGATTTATGACCCTTCTTGAAAATGGGAACGACCTGCGCTTTCTTCCAGTCGCTAGGTACTTTACGTTCTTCCAGCGATCTACGATAAATTGCTGATAGAAAGGGGGCAAGTTCTTTAGCATAATCACTGTAGAATCTTAAGGGTATCTCGTCTGGTCCGGATGCTTTTCCGCTACTAAGTGATAGCAGTTGTTTTTCAATTCCGATATCGTTTATTTCAATATTTTCCATTTTGGCGTCCGTGCGACGGCTGAAGTCAGGGACCGTGTTACGATTTTCCGCAGTGAAACAGTTTCGGAACACTGAATTCAGTATTTCTGCCTTTCTTCGGTCGTCCTCTGTTTCGGTGCCATCGTGGTCAACGAGTGACTGAATAGGGGATTTAGATCCGCTTACCGATTTTACATATGACCAAAACTTTTTAGGGTTCTTGTTTAGATTGTTTGCCAATGTTTTATGTTCGAATTCGTTGAATGCTTCTCTCATTGCTCTCTTTACGCTCTTTTTCGCTTCGTTCAGCTTTTCCTTATCAGCTATGATTCGACTACTCTTAAACCTATGATGAAGCTTTCTTTGTTTCCGTAGTACCTTTCGTACATGATTGTTATACCACGGTGGATCTTTCCCCTCGCTTTGGACCTTAGTCGGTACTAACTTATCTAAGGCGTACTGGACGATGTTTCTGAATTTTTTCCATTTTTGTTCCACATCCTCTTCCTCAGAAATGAACGTTTGATGGTGGTCACTCAGATATTCTGCGATTTGTGCCCTATCACTCTTGTTAAGCAAATATATTTTCCTTCCTTTCTTGGCATTTCTTATTACACTTGTAGTCATTGATGCAACCACTGACTTATGGTCACTGATACCCCCTTCTACATTCACGGAGTCGAAAAGTTCCGGTCTATTTGTTGCTATGAGGTCTAAAACGTTAGCTTCACGAGTTGGTTCTCTAACTATCTGCTCGAAGTAATTCTCGGACAAGGCAGTCAGGATAATGTCACAAGAGTCTCTGTCCCTGGCTCCAGTTCTGATTGTGTGACTATCCCATTCTATACCTGGTAGATTGAAGCCTCCCCCTATTACAATAGTATGATCACGAAACTTCTTCACGACGTTCTGCAGGTTCTCTCTGAGGCGCTCAACTACTACGGTTGCTGATGCAGGTGGTTATAGAAGCATCCGACTATCATATCTGACCCACCTTTGATACTTAACTTAACCCAGATTATTTCACATTCGCATTCGCTAATAACTTCACTGGATATTATTGAATTCTTTACTGCTATAAATACTCCTCCACCATTGGCGTTTATCCTATCCTTGCGGTATATATTCCATTCTGTGTCTAGGATTTCGTTACTGTTCACTTCCGGTTTTAACCAACTTTCCGTTCCTAATACTATATGCGCACTATTTCCTTTAATAAGAGATACTAATTCAGGAACCTTGCCCTGGATACTCCTGCAGTTTACCAATATTACGTTGACTTTTCCTGTTTTTGGTCTCTGAGGACGGACGTTCTTTATCAACGATGGTAATGTCCTCTCTGGTAAGCCGTCAGGTATTTTATCGTTTCGCCCAAGGGGGGGTCCCTCTAACCTAAAAAACCCCCGTGTGCACGCCACACGTACTCTGCTACCCTAGTAGCTGCTTCCGGTGTGTAGTGCACGCCTGACCTGTCTAGGGGGGCCCTACAGTTCTCCACCCAATAACGGAGGTCGATGAATTTGCAACCATTATAGTCGCAGAGTCGTCTGAGCCTCTGGTTTAGACCCTCCACACGGCTCCAAACCAGAGGACCGCGATCGACTCTGGGCACTATGCTGCAGATATTAAGCTCAGCTTGCACTCCGCGTGCGATGCTGGTTGTCTTCACCAAATCAGCCAGCCGCCGGAAGGAACCAAGGATGGCCTCAGAACCCAAGCGGCAGGCGTCATTCGTTCCGACATGTGCTACTATCTGCAGCCGGTCACACCCAGTGCGTTCAATAGCTGCCGGAAGGGCCTCCTCCACATTACGGACGAGACCCCCGGCAAGCACACCGAGTGCACACTGGCATTCTTCCCCGACCTACCCGCTATTTTCCTAAGGGGCTCCATAACCCGCCTAACGTTGGAGCTCCCTATAACTAATAGGCCCGCCCTCTGTGACTGTCGGGACCTTGCCGGAGAATCGGCCACTGGCCCAACAGGCGAGGCATCCTGTGGTGGCTCGGAAACGATGTCATCACCACTAGGAAGCACCCCGTACCTGTTGGAAAGGGGTAAGGCAGCTGCCACGCGGCCAGATCCCACCTTCGCCTTTCGGCCAGGCACGCGCGAGCCCACCACTGTCCGCCATTCACCCTGGAGTGATGGCTGACCGGTAAGATGCTCACTGCCGGAAGACGCAGCGACATCAGGGGTTCCATGCGATTCCAAGGCCACCGAAGTAGGCATAGGTCTCACCACAGTTGCCCCAACGCCACTACGAGCCGACGCCTGCGCCTCGAGCTCGATGAGCCTAACAGACAAAGCCTCCACCTGCCCCCGAAGAGTGGCCAATTCTCCTTGCGTCCGCTCACAACAACCACAGTCCCTACACATGACTATGTTTACCCTACAAGCGAACGGTGTACTCGCCTTATTAGCAGCAGGAAATCGAAGTGCTCTCTCACTGACGGTCCAACCGACACTGAGCCGCTCCAACCAAACAAACAAAAGCCTGCACGACACGAGGGTCGATAGCAACGGCGATACCGCACACCACACTGTCACTAAAATAAACGGTTGTGTCCAGTAAGCACTCAAACACGCAAGAAACCACAAAAACAAAATAGTAACTACCCAGATAACTGAAAACAAGTTGCACCTGCTTGAAGCTCGCAAAAACGTGTAACAAGCGAACGGTGCACTCGCCCTACTAGCAGCAGGAAATCGAAGTGCTCTCTCACTGACGGTCTAACCGACACTCTACCTTTATAGAATGTTACTGAAAGTGCCGAAGGTATAGCCATTATGGAAAGCAATAGATCTGATTTTCTGTATTTCAGTTTGAAAGGGAAAGTAGGATAAAGGGATTGCACCATGGAATTAAAAGCTGCGAGTTTGTGACCTTCTGAGTACTGGTAACTCGCACAGTTTACAATATGAGTTAGGTCTTCCAGTGGTCTGTCAAATTCTCGTCATCTTCACCTCATCTACTGCCTTTTCCCTTTTTGTAATAATGTCTTAAAATTCATTTCTGTTGTACAGAAATTCTTTCCACCTTATAGATTTCCCTTCTCTATTATAAGCTTGGCATCTTGATATTCACATAGCTATTCCTCTTTTTTCGATGGTTCCTTTACTTTTCCTACAGACCGCATCAATTTCATCCATATTCGTACTCCAACACCCTCGCACTTGTCCTGTAGCCACTCCCACTTTGCCTTTTTGCACTTTGGGTCACTCACAATTTTATAAGTCTGTATTCTTTTTCACTTGCCTCATTTATGTTATATTCTCTTTTCATCTCCATCTACATGATTACTCTGCAGTTCACAATTAAGTGTCTGACAGAGGGTTCATTGAATCACCTTTAAGCCAATTAGCTTTTCACTCTTGAACACAGCTCTGGGAAAACGAACACTTAAATCTTTCCATGCGAGCTCTTATTTCTCTTATTTTACCATGATGATTATTTCTCCCTATGTAGGTGGGAGCCAACAAAATATTTTCACACTATGAGAAGAAAGTTGGTGACTGAAATTTCATGAGTAGGCCCAGCTGCAGCTGTCACCCCAATTTGTGTATCATACGTGCAGCACTCTGTCCCTTATTTCGCGATAATACAGAACGAGCTGCCCTTCTTTCAACTTTTTCGATGTCGTTCGTCAACTATATGTGATGCAGATCCCTCCTTGCACAGAAATACTCCAGAAGAGGACGAACAAGCGCAGTGTAAGCAGTCTCTTTAGTAGACCTGATACATTTTCTAAGTTTATTGACGATTGGGTCTGCATTGAAATATATGTCTTGAAAGGACATTGTAAGTAACGTTCCAGTACCACTGCTTAAAACATTTACTGATTATTACGACAGCTGTTTCGGAAGAGTTCCATTTTCAAGGACGTCTACGTTGTTCTGACGTATAAATAACATCTGGTGTGACTGTATGTGGTAACTGTTCTCGTTATATTCCACGTGAAATCCTAAAATATCGATTTCAAGTAGATTTTGTGCTGTTTTATACCGTGTGGCTTAATATTTTGGAACAATATTGTAGGTATTTCCGGAAATTTATGTGACAGTTCATACCAGGAGATGCCTACAATATTATACTAAAATATTACGCCACACAGTATAAGACAGCACAAAATCGACTTGAAATCGATATTTTAGAGTTTCACGTGAAATATAAAGAAATCAGTTACCAGATACAGTCACACCAGATGTTATCTATACGTCAGGTCAACGCATACGAACTTGGAAATGGAAATCTTCCAAAACAGCTGTCGTAATAATCAATAAATGTTTTAAGCAGTGATACTGGAACGTTACTTACATTGTCTACGTGTTTTGCAAGTAAACCAGAGTCTTCGGTTTGCTTTTCCCGCAACATTATCTATTTGATCGTTCCAGGTTAAGTTACTCGTCGTTGCGATCAGTAAATGTTCAGCTGAGTTTATAGCCTTTAGATTTGTGTGATTTGTCGTGTAACTGAAATTTAGCTGATTCCTTTTAGTATTCATATTATTTGGAGTCAATTTCCACTTTTTACACAGTATAGATATCTTGTCTAAACCATTTTGCAATTCGTTTTGTTCGTTTGATGACTTTACAAGATCGTAAATGACACCATCATCTGCAAACAATCTAACTGGGTTGCTCAGATTGTCTCCTGAATCTTTTATGTAGATCAGGAATGGCAGACGGCCTGTAACACTTTCTTGAGAAACGCCAAATATTGCTTCTGTTTTATTTGATTAATTTTCTTCAGTTATTACTAACTGTGACCTTTCTGAGAGGATATCACGAATCCAGTCATACAGCTGAGACGATACTCCATAGGCACGCAGTTCAATCAGAAGTCGCTTGTGAGGAACGGTCTCAAAAGCCTTATGGAAATCTAAAGATAAGGAATCAGTTTGACGTCCCCTGTCGATAACACTCATTACTTCATGAGGATAATCAAATTCAAATCAAATTCAGTATCCGTATACAAAGATTTCTATTGATCATTATATTATTACTGCCTTCAATATTTCATCTCTCAATGCTATTCATTTTCGATTATGTTCATTTGTTCAGTTTCAGTCATTTCCTAATGCTTCCTTTGAAACTCTCAAAAATCTCTGTCCGTTTTTTTTTTTATTTTCCATTTATCCAGGTCCCATTTCCTTCATTTCCTGGATTTTTGCAGTTCCTTCAGTTTTAATCTGCCGTCCATATGCATCTCTTGGATATGTTTTGCAATTTAGAATCAGGTTTATTATGTAAACTAACGAAAACCTTCTCGTTATTTCAAGTCTCTTCTTCAGGAACTGTCTAAAAAGCTTGTATGTTGCAGGGTAAACTGTGCTGAGAAACAGTTATTAGGAAAAAAAATCGATACGTTGCGACGTTTCCGAGTCAATTCTCTTTACGTTACCCAACCAGGTAGTTGTGCATCCAAAATTCAAACGGTCTGCCAGATCCAATTACTGTCAGCTGATCCCTTGGCGTAGATAATAGCGCACGAGTCTGGTCAGCCTTTGGCTCACGTTGGATCCTTACTACCGTCCCGTGTCTAATTTTTGTCTCTCTCTTTCTTGTTAGGTTTTAGGCAATCAAACGAAGAACACGCTTGGCGACACCGTCTCTGGCAGGCAGCTTGAATTTCCACGCGCAACGGCCTGGGTGACTAACTTCATTGCTGATTAACTCGGCAACAGCGTCAGATATCTAATTCTTTTCTTAGGACTATTTCCCAGCACAAACTACCCTGCAACACCCTTACAGCTTTTTCAAACTGTTTCTCACCGCCATATATAAATAATATTATTTCATTTTTCTTAAAACACTTATTAACAATGATTAAATTACTTTTTGTGCAAAATTCTACCAAGTGGCTTCCTCAATCAATCCTTTCCCCTTGTCCCTGTTCTCCTACGATTTTTCTACTTTGATCCATTTTCCTGCTCTTGAGTTCCAACACTCCGTCACTTGAATTTTCATCTCACTTCACTTTCTATCTGAATAATTGCTCTTATCTCAAACACATTCCTTTAATCTCTACATAATCTGCAGAGCTACTACGTAAATAAACCTGTAAAACTGTAGTGAGTATTGGCTTTGGATATATCTTGACTACGTTACTGCCTTCACTATTACGTCGATGGCTTATCCGTATTCCTATTTTTTTACTCATTATTAGACTGCCTATATGCATTTGTGTTTATCAACCAATACTCACCTGACCAGAGTATTGTTTTTCGTGTCGCTGCACTCCCTCAATTCTCACTCTACCTGAGTGAGAATACTAAATTCTCTAATGTAACTACCCAATTAAGGGATCTTACGACTTCGCAAATGGGACTGGTATACGAGAGTCGTAAATACCGAATGACTACTGCTCCCTAAATTACTTCTTTATCATAACACAGCGGAACAGATGCATGCACGGATCAGTTCTATATTGTGTACGGGTAGTCCCATCACCATTGTACTTATCTGTTCCTAAAATTAACAATGCTGGCTGAAACGTTTATAAAGTTCAGTAAACATGGGAGACAGCTTGAATAAATTATGCAGCACTTGCGTGGACGTAAGTCTGAATTACGAGGGCGTGCTGAAAAGTAATGCAACCATTTTTTTGTGAAAACTCTTATAGCTTTCTATATAAAACAAACGTTATTAACATTCTACATGAAACTTCCTGGCAGATTAAAACTGCGTACCGGACCGAGACTCGAACTCGAACTCGAGTTCGAGTCTCGGTCCGGCACACAGTTTTAATCTTACAGGAAGTTTCATATCAGTGCACACTCCGCTGCAGAGTGAAAATATCATTCTGGAAACATCCCCCAGGCTGTGGCTAAGACATGTCTCCACAACATCCTTTCTTCCAGGAGTGCTAGTTCTGCAAGGTTCGCAGGAGAGCTTCTGTGAAGTTTGGAAGGTAGGAGACGAGATACTGGCAGAAGTGAAGCTGTAAGGACGGGGCGTGAGTCGTGCTTGAGTAGCTCAGTTGGAAGAGCACTTGCCCGCGATAGGCAAAGGCCCCGAGTTCGAGTCTCGGTCCGGTACATAGTTTTAATCTACCAGGAAGTTTGATATGAGCGCACACACCGCTGCAGAACGAAAATATCATTCTCGTAACATTCTACATCTTTATTCTGTGCGTCTACGTATTTGCAGCCATGTGCTGATGAAGTGTTCCAAATTGTAGGCTGTAACACAGCGATGTGTAACGGAACTATGTCGTTGCGTGAGAAACAGCGTGCTGCAATCGAGTTTCTAACCGCAGAGGAGTTCCTTTACGTATGTAGACCCTCTCTTCAGCGTAGTGCCAGAACACACACGAGCGCTGCGACATCTGTGGGATTCCGACGCCTTGAGTTCACTGTCATCGACCATTCTCCGTACAGTCTCGATTGGCCCTGTCAGACTTTCGTCTGTTTCCTAAACTTAAAGAGCACCTTCGAGGATTTCACATAGATAATGATGAAGTGGTGCAAGCGGAGGTTATGTTGTAGCTCCAGCAATGAAGTCAAACATTCTACAATTACGGTATCAACAAAAAAGCCTCTTGTTGGACGGAACGTGTTTGTCTGCAGGATATGTTTACAAATAGACACGAAGAATAAAGATGTAGAATGTTAATAACATTTATTTTATTTAAAAGGCATTACTTTTCAACAAGACCTCGTAGATTTTATTCCATCTATTATTCTTCAGCGCGATGTTCAAAAACCATGAAACATCGGTTCCATCCAAGTGAGCGCATAATGCAACAAAAAACTCAGTTCCACCGAATACTAATGATCATGTAATGAAATTGTATCCTTAATTTATTGAAAGTCCAACAAAGTTCCATAGTCTCATTCCTATCATGAAACTAACATTATTGTTTATAGGTGCCATTCACTGCCCAGAAATATTAGTCATACATACTAAGTCTCGTGTGAGATTAAATCCAAGAAATCTGTATCGCTGAACCTCCGGGTAACAACGATACCAGCGAACGCAGCTGAATTATTGCCGCCCAAACCACTCGCTGACCCGAGCTACCCAGCTACCTGCCCAAGACTTGCTGAACGGCTTCGCAGAACCAGCTGCCTTCGTCCCTCGTAGCTAACAGCTTATATGCTATCCCATATCCCACATTTTCTGATGTCACAAATCTGCGTCGAAACACGTACTACAAACACAACCCAAGTTATTTATTTAAAGTATCTTCCACTAAAGTTATAAGCTTTGATGCATGCGCACTCTCAGAACAAGAGAAACAAGACTAGTTGGTAGAGTCTACGTTAATTGGTACATGAGATTGACTATTGTTAATGTTATTCATAACTGTGTAAATTTTTAATATAATGATAATATAAATTTGAGCCGTGGGTGGCTCGTGTTCGTGCCATCTCTTATTTAATATCCTGTTTTTGCCGTACTGCCACCTCGTTATGTTAATTTTCTATTACTGGTGTCACTGAGTTGCTGCCTTGCCTGCCCGTGAGCGGCAGCAGCAGCGCTTATCGATATAGGCCCTGCCGTATTATCTTTGCTGAACTGCTATTACTTCCTGGTCGACGTGTGTCGTCCAACGACTAGAAACGCACCAGAGTGCAATTAGCACCGGGCAATGACGTCAGCTGGAACTCGCCAGCTGGTAGTTCGGGCCTGGCAGTGTTTGAGTTGGCGCGCTGCCCAAGTTCAGTCGGGGCGCAGCAGCAGTGAGGTCCGGACTGCTATGACTCGCCGGACGGTTGCCGACGCACGACTGGAATGGCGACGATTTGGTTGGTCGTCGGTCGGTCGTCTTGCCGGACGACGTGTATTCTGTCGGCGATCGCTCATAGGTTGGCTGTGTGTGCCGACTCGTGATTCGTCCCTGTTATTGTACAGTCACTGCGGTTAGCATTGTTTGGTTCTTCGTGCAAGTGTTCGTGAAATTGTGTGTAGTTTGTGCGATTTTGAATGACAAGTTATTTTAAATGTTGTCGGCGTACTGGCTCTGAGGAGTTGGTCAGTTGGCGTGGAGCAGTGAGGAATTCTCGGCGGGGCGTAGTTTGGCCGGGGCCTGCTGGCGGTCTCTATGCGGTGTCGGAGTGTGTGGGGCTGTTCACATTGCTACGAGGTCCGTGCCTCAGCGACCCTGGACACGACAGTTGAGTTTTGACCTGCAAGTCAAGACTGTTCACATTGTGTCGTTTGGAGTTCGTTACGGCTGTTGGGATATTCCCGCGAGCAACAACGTGGTTTTCGAGTTGGAAAATTCTAGCCACCCTCTGGTGAAGTTTCACTGTAATTGGTTATTTGAAGTGCACCAGTGGAATCTTCTGCCATGTGGCCGCAACGTTCCGGTTACCTGACCTGGGCGCTGACGTAAATCTCAGGCAGTGTAGTTTCCTCATCGTGTTGTTGCTGTCCACCACGGTGTGTAGTTTGGCAGTTCCGTGTGTGATTGGTTGTGGGCGCCAATATCTTCTACGTTGTTCCGTTGAACTCCCTGTTGTGCCCTGTTCGGGTGAAGTGGAAGTTATCTTGTCGGTGGGTCCGCTGACTGTCGGTCAGTTGGGTTGTCGTCGGATCGTGAATGGTTGGCCCGTCTGCCTGTCTCATCTAAGCGAGCGTTAGTGTTTGAATTACAGGCCGACCCTCGAACATCTGGAAGCCCGTCTGTGTACTGCATTTTTTTTATTTGTTCTTGTTGTTGGTACTCGTATGGCTTATAGTCGGTTTTGTGTTCTAAATTAGAGTTGTTTTACTCTTAAGGCCTTCAGCCTTTGAATTACAGGCCGACCCTCGAACATCTGGAAGCCCGTCTGTGTACTGCATTTTTTTTTTATTTGTTCTTGTTGTTGGTACTCGTATGGCTTATAGTCGGTTTTGTGTTCTAAATTAGAGTTGTTTTACTCTTAAGGCCTTCAGCCTAGTTTAAAGTACTGTTTCACGTAAGCACTTTGGCATTTAAAAATAATTTAATTTTTAAGACTTCGGCCTTCAGCCGGTTTGAGTTTGTTGTTTGTTCTTAAGGCCTTCAACCTAAATTAAAGAACTGCTTCACTTAAGGACTTCGGTATAAAAAAAATTTTTTTCGAGTTTTAAGTGTAAGACCTTCAGCCGATTTGAATTTAAGTTGTTTACTTCAGCCTAACTAAAGAACTGTTTTAAGATAAGGCTTGCCTTTTAAATTTCTGATTATGCTTGCGTTTTAAGTTATTTGCCTTCAGCCATTTTTAAATAAAAGTGGCTTTTAGCCGGTAATTAAGTCCCAAAGATCAGAGATGTGTGTCTAAAAAAATTTTTGGGGCTCTTGTAATGTTTGATCAAATAACAAAGTTGTAAGTTTGAGTGTAACTGACAGCCCCTTATTTTGGCCACTTAACCACAATTTATTCTCTCTGTCCTCTCCTACAGGTTAAGCAGGGCATTTCAAAATTTTTAATATACGTTTTTAATAATATTTATTATTACATAATTTATAATGTAATGCTACGTATATGATCTGATACGTATGCATGTCTTGTCTAATGTTTTTCTCATAGGATACTGCGTCTTCTTTTTACTCGAGCCTTTAGATGGGTGATATCGTTCTCTCGTAATATACAAATTTAGTTTTAATCTTATTATCACTTTTTCCGTAATTAATGTGAATATACTACGTCAGTTAATGGCATTGTGACACTGTTGTGCTTGTAGTTTGACATGCTACTGGGTGTCTATATATTTCTTACTTCTATTTCTTACTGCTGTTCGACTGCGTAAATATAATACTTTGCACTTTTCTTCCAGTCTGGGAAATAGGGTTGCATTTCTGAGTAGTTCTTATCACCATCTGTCAAGCTATACCTCGATTGTTAAAGTGTGATACGTACTTTTTTGTTTTTAATTTTACAAGTATTATCGAATATAGTTAAACAGAATTCTCGGATAGAGAGATCGTTATCATCGGTAATTCTGTTTCTGCATTCTCTTAAGCCAATGTATTTGTGGGAAGACTGTTGGACGCAGGGGTTGAACAACCAACACATTGATGTATGCGTATATAAAGGTACCACATATAAATACATTTAGGCTCCTTACGCCCCGTTTTTTTTATTAGAGTGGGAAGATTATTATTTTTAAATCCTGCAATGTGATTAAAGGATTCCACTTATTTTACTTACGCAATGCAAAGTAATGTATTCATAAAAGTTATGACTAATTGAAGAATGGAAATGGGAAACATTCTAAGTGTGATTTGTCAGGATGATGAAAAGCAAGGTATCTGTGTGTCTACATAACTGATTTGTATCTAGAATATTGACAAGGTATTCTAACACCACAAAGTTATGTTGTTCACCTCTTCATTGCAAAAAATGAGACAAATTACAAACTAAATACTTTATTAAAAAGGTTCGAAAGGCCACACAGGAACGTGTTACTGTTAATAATGCTACTTATTTACGCAAGTAGGGTCTTTACCGGTTTCGAACCGACGGTTCATCTTCTGCCGGCTGTTCACTTTATGTTAAATTTGTTGTTGTTAATCAGTTGTTCGAAAAAACAGGCAATAACGAATGTAAAGAATGATAAATGCAATATACACGTCAACAGCCGCCTGAAGATAAACCTGTCGATTCGAAACCGGTAACGACGTTTTGTGTGTAAATAAATAGCATTATTAACAATAATAGGTTCCTGTTTCCTTCTTTGCAAGATCTAACTTGTTTTTTTAATACAGCCACGGTTTCATAAGTCAGTTTTCGACATAATGGCGGAAAGAAGGCTTTTGTTCCAAGTGACATTGATACATAGCCAAATCGTTTTTCTAGAAGTAATAAAGTACAGAAGTACAGGGTTAGGCTTTTAACTAACGGATCGGTTCTTCCCTTTCACTGAGTGGTCAGCGCGTCTGACTTACAGGCAGCCGGCGCGGGTTCGATCATCGGCCTAGCATGGGTTCTTCTCCCCTCGGGGAATGAGTCATGATGTTCTCATAATATCATAATCATCGACCAGCGCGTCACTGCTTGTGGCGTCATCTGGAAAGACTTGCAACTCGGCGGCCGAACTCCTACAGGTGGGGGCTCCTGGCCATCAGCGCCATTCGATCATTTCACTAATGGAACTGTAATCAACAAAAACATCATATCTTTCAAATTTTCGAACTGCACAAGGAAGCACAACTTTGCACAAAAACCATGCGCCATCCACTAACGCATATTTGAAAGACTTTCTCTATTATTTGCCCCCTGGACCAAGTCTGGGAACGTGAAACAGGATACTGACAACACAATAGCATTAAAAACGCGTTTCGTGAGAAAATGGCTCTTAGAACGCTTTCCATTTCAATTCGCCAATTTAAGTATGGTCAAAAAAATGTCTTTTGTAAGTAAAATCAATTTTAATGTATCTTCACTACATTCACGTTTATGGAACACCTAATTATTTTACTCTCTTGATAAGAGAATATTGCACAACATTTCATAACTTCAGTTAGTCTGTAATAGCTATGCCAATGTATAATCTGTAACTAAGGAATTCGATCAGTAGACCATCAGATAAATTACCTTCTCGATCTGAGTAGCATAATAAATCCATCTTTACAAATGATTTCTCCAGATAGTGTTGACCTTTGCGCCTATTCACTTTTTCTTCGGCAAAAAACACACGCTCGAGTTGTATCACGTAATTCTGCTGACGTAACGATAAGGTCTCACCTATTCCCAGTGAAGACGCTCATGTAGGGGAAAGACGCTCAAGATTTTAAGAAGGGGCCTCTTGGAGAACTTACGTAAGACTTCTGAGCTACGACACTACTGTCCGACAAAGGCAACGCGGCAGTGCAGCCATCATATTATCTCTAAACAAGGCTGGTGTATTAGCCGTTTCACAATTCATCAGATCTAAATAGCTACTCTAATTACACATTGATACTTAAACATAATCGAATCCTAGTTCGCCACCTCGTCTGAAACATGGTTCTCGACCAAACGCATGCTTTTCGTCTCTGCCTGCCATCGGCAATGGTCGTTTTCATGGCAGTTCGTGTTTATACATGTTGTCAGAACAGTACACGATGAATAACAGATGTCGTAGGACCCCTAAAGTTTCATCATCGGTTCTAAATGTCTGTATGATACTTTCGATAAAAAATAGTACGCTCAGAGTTAAGTACGTATATTTTCTTGTCTGCTACTATTTCTGATCCGCGATGTAACGATACTTTCTTGTGAGTATCGCCTAATTATATCCCGCCTCTGAAACGCATGTGAAGCGCATGTCAAAGGATATGTGCCATTGTGTGGGCTATTAGGGCTTCTCCCCGTTCCATTCACTTATGGATCGCGGAAGGCATGACTGCTGAAACACATCTGAGGTGTATAGAGTCTAATCCTGTCCTCGCCATCACCATGCGAATGAGTTTTGGTACACTCCTCGATTTCCCATTTAAAACTGATTCTTGGAACTTTTCAAGTAAGCTGTCATGGAATACCTTGCATCTATCTTCAAGCGAGTGTCAGTTCGGTTTACCCAGCAGCACCTTGACACTCTGTCACCGTTCAAACAACTCTGTGGCCGTCGGTGTCTCCTTCTTCGTACACGCCGCGTGGCGTTGTGTGCACGTGATGCGGCAAGGAAAATCTATAAGAGGAGCAGAGACGAATGGGGATCCATTTTAGTGACGACACCGGCCGAAAATGTGGAAATCCACTGACAAAAGCAACTTTGACAAAAAACACACATTGTTGTGGCCCCTAGCCTGGGAACGAGTATCCCAGAAGCTGCATATGTCCAATTTGGTACGGATCCGTCTCGCATAACCACATCTCCATGACGGATCCTGCGAGTGTTCTGTAAGTAGCCTCCAATGTAGACCGACTGCATTTTCCTAGCATCCTACTAACGATCGAAACTGTCTGGTTTTTCTATAATACTGGAAAAAGTTTTTACAAAAGACTGATTTCGTTCAGAGAGAAAAAGGTAATTTTCTATCAAGGGTTCAGAAAACTCAAATCAACAGAAACTGCCATTTTTTTACTTTGTTAACGAAGCCCTAACTGCAATAACCAGAATGAAGATGTATAAACGATATTTCTGGAACTTCCTGGCAGATTAAAACTGTGTGCCGGACCGAGACTCGAACTCGGGACCTTTGCCTTTCGCGGGCAAGTGCTCTGCCAACTGAGCTACCCAAGCATGACTCACGCACCGTCCTCACAGCTTCACTTCTGCCAGTACCTCTTCTCCTACCTTCCAAACTTTACAGAAGCTCTCCTGCAAACCTTGCATAACTAGCACTCCTGAAATAAAGGATATTGCGGAGACATGGCTTAGCCACAGCCTGGGGGATGTTTCCAGAATGAGATTTTCCAGATGAGAGTTTCATATCAGCGCACACTCCGCTGCAGAGTGAAAATCTCATTCTGGAATATTTCTGGACCTCAAAAATATTTTTATGTGCTATACCACAACTTACTACTTCAAAAATTGGAATATGTAGGAATTAGGGGCCTGGCACTTGATTGGGTGATACCAAACCTGAAAAGCAGAGAGCAGATAGTTGAAATCACGCATCAGGAAGAAAACATTATGTACATCTATCAATCTAACAGAAAAGAAATTAAACTTCGTGTGCCCTAAAGTTCTCCCCTGGGCACAATGTTGTTCTTAATATTTATCGACCTAGAATCATCTAGTGATTCCCTAAAACATATAAAATTTGCAGATGACATAAATGTATTGATAGAAGGCAAAATTCCTGCAGAACTACAATACGAAGTACACAATTGCACCACACCCATTAGAAAATGGTTCGCCACCAACAATCTTTCTCTTGATACAGTGAAAACTGTTGCAGTGCGTCTTCATACCACACACAATAAACATCCATTAACTCCAGTCATAAATCTATTTATTAAAAAACTAGAAACTGTAAACTCAACAGGAATTTTTAGTGTTAGGGATTCAGGACAACTTGATGTGGGATACACACATCAAATACATCAGCAAGAAGCTTAGCACAATATCCTTCGGCATAAACATACTTGCTAGGTGTACAACAAAAGAAGCATTAAAAATGTCTGTCGTGCCCAAGCAGAATCACGGCTGCGATAGGGGATAATTTTTTGGGGAAATTCGCCAATAAGCGAAAGCTGTTTCGTAGCACAAAAGAGGATCATTGTGGCAACTGAAAATGCAACACCCAGAAATCCTTGCAAACCCCTTTTTAAAGCGCTACGATGTTTGGTGAGATAATTGCATATATAAAGAAAATTTTAGTAGCTGAAAACTGCTTAGTATATACAAATCAAGCAGTTCATACGCACATGACACCAGGCAAATATCAGACTTCTACAGCGAACATGCAAGCACAACTCTCGGACAAAGTGGACCAATGCAGACTGGCAAAAACTTTACAATAAACCTCCCCACCACATCAAGGAAACAAACGAAACACAAAAATTCAAAATGACTTTGAAAACATATTTGTAAGATAGATGCTATTATAGTTTAAATGAATATCTGTTAACATAAATTTAAATGGTTTCCTTTGGTAAATGAATATCTGTTGACATAAATTAAAAATAATTTCCTTTTTTGAATTATATATCTGAAATTGCTTTTGATATGTATTGCACTATATATCAGATTTTACTATTATATTAATGTGTTGTATTTCAATGATTTACTGTAAAGTGTCGTGTGCTTAAATTATTTATGTTATTGCATTACTATTATGCAACAAGGTATTAAAATTGTGTACTAATGTACAAAGTAAGCTATATCCCATAACAAATATTTGATGAAAGGATGCTTAACAAATAAACTCTGGCGCCTGCTTTACCTACTACTGAGCGTATTCGATCATTTCATTTCACATCCCTACAAATTGTTACCCCTAGATTCTGATAAGCAAAAAGGCCTGACTGTCGGAATGAGGTATCTTCTGTCTTCTTTATCTCCTTCCCAGCGTCTCCTGGATCTTGTTCCGCAGTCTGCAAACGCCCAGCGCCCTGCTTCGAGCGTCTGGTTCCACTTTCGGGTTTTTATTGCCGTATTCCGATACTGAATTCACTTTCTTTTTCAAGTATCTCAGGGGTGAGTTCTCAAACCCTGGTAATTCGTGTATCCCTGAGTTATATTTAAGTGATTTTAATTTCTCCTGAGTTGTATTTAAGCGATTTTAATTTCATGGGCCTTTTTTGTGGGAGTTACAGAAGCTAGAGATCCTTGTCTGCACATTCACTTGGTTTTCATTCACCTAGTTTAAGGGGCTCCGGAACGCCCTATACTTGCAATGTTAAAATAACGCTTATAAATTACATCTTTCCTCACAAAGTATTTGAGGTAGGAAGTTGAACTTTTTACAGATTATTTATTGGTATATGGGCTACAACTTAACACAGGGATTTTACAAAATTTTAGTTCAGTTATTAAAGATGATTTTTTTTCAATTGTAATGAAAATTCACAACATTTTTTTGCAATTTTTTATTTATGTATTCAAAAATATACAGTTTTTTGGAAAAAGGCTGTGTTAAATTATGCAGAAGGTACTGTGTAACATTTACTGAA
Source organism: Schistocerca serialis cubense (assembly GCF_023864345.2). Classification (NCBI taxonomy): domain Eukaryota; kingdom Metazoa; phylum Arthropoda; class Insecta; order Orthoptera; family Acrididae; genus Schistocerca; species Schistocerca serialis. The sequence continues at coordinate 181,516,024 of NC_064642.1, forward strand.
AGTTTGAAACAAATAGGTTTGGAAGATCCTTAGAAAACATGTAATTAGTATGAGAAAATAAAAGTTTTGGGAATCGAGCGACAAAGATTGGATTAACTTTTTAGTGCATTCCAGGTCCATAGGATGGATTATCTTCATCCTCTGCAAACTCCTCCTCCAGCTTCCTCTTGTTCCTCCTCCTGTTTACTCTTGCTTGTATTTCTAGACTCTTTACAGCCCTGTCTGCAGCCCGAAGGCGTTCCTTGTCTAAAGCAAGCATCGCTCGTTGTTGTGTTCGTAGATTTTGCTACCATTTTCTTCAGTTGCAGTTACTGCAACACTGTTCCAAAAGGTGGTCATGTATGAACACTTATCACATTTCAGTTGTATTTCACTAGCAAGTCCTACGTGCTTTATTATGGAGAGTTCCAGACCAACTTCTCTACTATGAATACATCTTACACAGTTTGAAAAAATTCCTTTGAGAACCGACATATCAAATATTTCATTCACATCCGATTCGCCCATAAAACATTCATAGTTTCACTCATTGAACCAAGCTTCTTCTGTGAAGTATTTTCTTTCCCACTTTGACTGCTATGGGCAGGTGTACTTCAGAGGTTAGGTTCACTCACTTGGTTATCGTCTTTATTGTTTACAGTAATAACACATACCTTTGGCTTTCCAACATTTCTCCTTTTCTTAAAAGCCTTCAGAGGATTTCTAATAACTTTACTTTTACTCATTATTATACTTCAACAAAACAGAGACTCAAGAAACAGAATTAATTACAAATATTTTCGAGATAACGACAGAGTAAATAAACATGAAACAATCGACAATCACAACAGCGATGTATATTGAACCATCACAGGTTAGCCACAACACATACTTTATCTCACATCACTAAAATGTACCTGATGAACACGGACGTTAATAATAACACCATTTGACAGCAGTTTAACAGCGCCACAGTGGGTCACGCCCATGTAGAACACATTTCAAAAAAAATTTAAAAATAGTTGTAGTCTTCGGAATTCAATAAATTATATATCTATTAAAAGGTAATAGTCTGCAGATTCAGAAAACGCAAAAAAGTAAAAATTGAACTTTTCATGACTTTGAGCCTTTCCGGAGCCCCTTAAAGCAATGTGGCATGTGGTGACATGCCTGGTTGGCAAATATTTGTGTTTGTTACAGAGATCCTGCAAACTTCTGGTCATTTGTTCGATGTATGGCGCGTAGCATTGATAAGCAACCTGGGACTGTCACTACTCGCGAAGGCCAAAGTCGTATTCTACGCTCTCCAAACGCAGTCTCACTTACAGGTGTACAAATTCCCCTTGCAGCCTGCTTGCCCCTACCTACTCTGCAACCATTCATGCAGGTCAGCCTGCCGCGACGTAAACACGAGAGTGCGCGTGTACTGAGGCATAGTGGGTAATGCGGCCGACTTGGGCTCCCGTAAGCCCGAGCTACCTGGGTTCCCGCAGGCCTGCCAAGCTTCACGGGACCCGCTCAGCTTGCTGCGCCTGACAACAGGTTGCGCTGTCAAGCTACCGTGACTAGAGTAGCCAGGTAGTTAGCCCGCAGTTCATTTATCGCAACGGTGGGGGCAGCACAATGAATAGGTCGAACTTTAGTGAGATTGAAAAAAAATTGACAACTGGCGAATACATGCTGGTAACGAAACAGAGCACAAGTGCTGCATGGGAAACTTTTTCGTGTGTTCATGAGGCCGCTTCGAATAAATCGGTAGGTGTGTCTCAATGCAAACTATGTAAAAAGCTCTTAAGTACTTATTCGGGAACCTCGAGTATGTTACGATATGTGTGCAAATTTGACAAGCAGTTCCCTCAATCCATAAATATCTTGAAAGAGGACAAAGATTTAGTGGCCGAAAAGTGCGTCGAAATGTGTGCGAAGGGCCTGAGACCATTTACCGGTATAGAGGGAGAAGGATTTCTTAATTTAGGGCAGACACTGATCGACATAGGTAAAAAATATGGCTCAGTTGATATTAAAAATATTATGCCATCCCGAGTGACAGTAGCTAGGAAAGTTCAAACCTTAGCCGATAAATTGCGCAGCAAAAGCTCCCAGATATAGTGCATGCGATTCGTTCTGGTATATGTGCCAGTACAATTGATCTATGGACAGACAATTACAAAGGGGTGCATTACATGTCCGTGACAATGCATTACATAAATTCAGACTGGCGTTTGAATAAATATGTACTGATGTGCTCTGCGTTTCCTGACTGCCGAAAAACTGGCTGGAATATTCGCTACGAGTTGGGAGATCGCTTAGAAACTATGGGTGTTTCCCCTGAAGACATTGCCAAAATTACGTTTGTCACAGACCAGGGCAGTAACATTGTCAAAGCTCTCGAAATATATCAGCGTCTTCCATGCATGGCTCATAGTATAAACGCAGTGTTGAAACATGTTCTGAGCAAACAGTTTTTGAAAGAAAATGTTCCAAATATATTAGCCGTTCTTAATACAGTGCGGGCTACGGTTTCCTACTTCAAGAGAAGAGGTCTCTGTGAGAGACTGAACTCATCTTTAAAGCAGTAGGTTTCAACTCGTTGGAATAGTTATTTAGACATGCTTGTATCAGTCCATTCTCAGATTGATTCAGTAAAGGCTGTCTTACATAACGAAGGTGCCTCTGATAAGATGCTGGGTTATGACCACCAGATAACTGGCCAGGTTATAGCATTTCTTGAGCCTTTTAAAGTAGCCTCAGTTGATCTAGAGGGTGACAAGGAGTCAACCCTACATTTAGTTCTACCGTGTTTTTATGCCTTAAAAGCTCACTGTACTGTACGGGATAACGATGAAGAGGTTTGTAATGTTATTCCATCTGAATATTATAGAACCACTTGTGAAATTTGTATGTTGATAAAATGTATTCTCAGGACATGAAACCTTTGAAACAAGCCGCCGGTGCCTTCCTAGAACAGAAAATGTGCGTTAGTATGGTGCATAAAATTGCAACGTTTATGGTGCCTAACTACCGCACATTATGAAAATTAACCGAGGATGAAAAAATTGATGTCTACCAAGCAGCACGACAGATGTGTGCTGAAGGTAAGCTCCTAAGATAATGCGTATATTCTTCAAATGGTTCAAATGGCTCTGAGCACTATGGGACTTAACTTCTGAGGTCATCAGTCCCCTAGAACTTAGAACTACTTAAACCTAACTAACCTAAGTACATCACACACACCCATGCCCGAGGCAGGATTCGAACCTGCGACCGTAGCGGTCGCGCGGTTCCAGACTGTAGCGCCTAGAACCGCTCGGCCACACCGGCCGGCGTATATTCTTCATCTATATGTACATGTGTACTCTGCAAGTCACACGCAAGTGCCTGGTTGAGGCTTCATCGAACCACTTTCAACTTATTTGTCTCTTATTCTCGAATTTCGCGCGGGATAAAACACCTACATCTCTCCGCCTGACCGCTGTTTTTTTTGTATTTTATTCTGATGATCATTACTTCCAATGTAGATGCGACTCAACAATATATCTTCGAATTCGGAGGTGTAAGTTGGTGATCGAAATTTCATACATAGATCGCGCCACGTCAAAAAACGCCATTGTTGTAATGATTCCCACCCCAACTCCTGTATAATTTCCGCGGCACTCTTTCCCCTGCTTCACAGTAATACCAAACGAGCTGCCCTTCTTTAGACTCTTTCGACCTCCTCCACCAATCGTACCAGAAAAGGCTCTCCAACTGCGTAGCAATGCTCTAAAAGAGTGTTTTCTCATTAAAACGCGTACAACATTTTCCGTGTGTCCATTCCTTTTTCAGCAGGTCGTTCAAATGGTTCAAATGGCTCTGAGCACTATGGGACTCAACTGCTGAGGTCATTAGGCCCCTAGAACTTAGAACTAGTTAAACCTAACTAACCTAAGGACATCACAAACATCCATGCCCGAGGCAGGATTCGAACCTGCGACCGTAGCGGTCTCGCGGTTCCAGACTGCAGCGCCTTTAACCGCACGGCCACTTCGGCCGGCTCAGTAGGTCGTAATTGTAATCAGAGGTATTAAGTAGAATCTACAGCTTTTAGATTTGACTGGTTGATCTTGTAAAGGAAGCTTAACGGACTTAGTTTAGTAGACACATGGATAACCTCGCTCTTTTCATTATTTATTGCCAACTGCTAATTTTCACACCAAAAATATATACATTCCTGGAAATGGAAAAAAGAACACATTGACACCGGTGTGTCAGACCCACCATACTTGCTCCGGACACTGCGAGAGGGCTGTACAAGCAATGATCACACGCACGGCACAGCGGACACACCAGGAACCGCGGTGTTGGCCGTCGAATGGCGCTAGCTGCGCAGCATTTGTGCACCGCCGCCGTCAGTGTCAGCCAGTTTGCCGTGGCATACGGAGCTCCATCGCAGTCTTTAACACTGGTAACATGCCGCGACAGCGTGGACGTGAACCGTATGTGCAGTTGACGGACTTTGACCGAGGGCGTATAGTGGGCATGCGGGAGGCCGGGTGGACGTACCGCCGAATTGCTCAACACGTGGGGCGTGAGGTCTCCACAGTACATCGATGTTGTCGCCAGTGGTCGGCGGAAGGTGCACGTGCCCATCGACCTGGGACCGGACCGCAGCGACGCACGGATGCACGCCAAGACCGTAGGATCCTACGCAGTGCCGTAGGGGACCGCACCGCCAATTCCCAGAAAATTAGGGACACTGTTGCTCCTGGGGTATCGGCGAGGACCATTCGCAACCGTCTACATGAAGCTGGGCTCCGGTCCCGCACACCGTTAGGCCGTCTTCCGCTCACTCCCCAACATCGTGCAGCCCGCCTCCGGTGGTGTCGCGACAGGCGTGAATGGAGGAACGAATGGAGACGTGTCGTCTTCAGCGATGAGAGTCGCTTCTGCCTTGGTGCCAATGATGGTCGTATGCGTGTTTGGCGCCGTGCAGGTGAGCGCCACAATCAGGACTGCATACGACCGAGGCACACAGGGCCAACACCCGGCATCATGGTGTGGGGAGCGATCTCCTACACTGGCCGTACACCACTGGTGATCGTCGAGGGGACACTGAATAGTGCACGGTACATCCAAACCGTCATCGAACCCATCGTTCTACCATTCCTAGACCGGCAAGGGAACTTGCTGTTCCGACAGGACAATGCACGTCCGCATGTATCCCGTGCCACCCAACGTGCTCTAGAAGGTGTAAGTCAACTACCCTGGCCAGCAAGATCTCCGGATCTGTCCCCCATTGAGCATGTTTGGGACTGGATGAAGCGTCGTCTCACGCGGTCTGCACGTCCAGCACGAACGCTGGTCCAACTGAGGCGCCAGGTGGAAATGGCATGGCAAGCCGTTCCACAGGACTACATCCAGCATCTCTACGATCGTCCCCATGGGAGAATAGCAGCCTGCATTGCTGCGAATGGTGGATATACACTGTAGTAGTGCCGACATTGTGCATGCTCTGTTGCCTGTGGCTATGTGCCTGTGGTTCTGTCAGTGTGATCATGTGATGTATCTGACCCCAGGAAAGTGTCAATAAAGTTTCCCCTTCCTGGGACAATGAATTCACGGTGTTCTTATTTCAATTTCCAGGAGTGTATCTTATTTAAATCGTCCTGCAGTTAGTTTTGATCTTCTGGTAACTTTGCTGGACGATAAATGATAGCATCATCTAAAAACTATTATAATTTCAACTATGTGTAGTACGATCTTCACATTATTCTGCAAATATTAATTGGAACCTGTATAGTTTCAGTACAAGTGCCCAATCACAGCACCAAAGAAACAAATCCAGTACAGTACAATATGGCGAAATTTGAGGACTGGGCACAAGAGTCTCCTCTCCTACATGATGAAGTCACCAGATACTTGCAAGAACACTGTGTGAACGAGGGAGATATTCTACAGTGGTGGAAAAATAACTCCCAACGACTTCCTCGACTTGCGTGTGTTGCAAGAAAAATATTAAATATACCAGCCACTAGTGCCTCTAGTGAGAGAATTTTTAGTTGCGCTGAAAACCTAATTAGCGAAAAACGATCACGTCTTAATGCAGACAGACTTAACGATCTCGTCATAATTAATTCAAACACTAATCAGCAGACACATTAAGAATACAGCAGAACATTAAACAGGAAACTATGAGTTTGAGTGCAAATTTACTAATTAAGAGTGCAGTTTTCTTTCTTGTGCTTTCTGGGCGTCAATTTCTGAGACAGAAATTTTGCAATGCATACAGTTCATTTTTATTTTAGACTAAACTTCTTGATTTCAATCCTCCCAAGTGACATTTATTATTGCTTGTAAACCATTTTCTGTTACTTGTGTTTCCAAAAGTAGCCAAATATTTTTAGGAGTATCTGGTTTGGCCTAAATAATACTTACAGGGGAACTGAAGGAAAATTTGTAAATATTTTATGTTGAAAAGTGTTCTGCAAAATAAAATATTCATTTGTGGATTAAGGCAATACACATTATGAGTTTAAATTACAATTTATTTCGTTGAGTTCCACACACATTGCGAAATGTAATTTTATTCCTGTATTTCTATATTAAGGGGAATCCCATAAGCAGGGTCAAGATGCTGAAGACCTAGACACTACAAATGCTTTTAAAATGAAGAGCGTCTTTTTCCACGAATGTATTGTAGTAGTAATATAATGGAAACTCTGAGCCACTCTCCACAGCGTCTACGTCTGCGTCATGAGGATTCAGACTCGTCGTTTAGGTCTATGTTATGAGGGTCTACAGTCGTCGTTTAGGTTTGCATCATGCAAGTAAACACTTGTCGCCCAAGTCTGCATCATGAGGTCCGAACTATGGTCCCTATGACACAGACCTAGACTACAAGTGTGGACTCTCATGACGCAAATGTAGACGCCGCGAAAAATGGCTCAGTCACCATTTTATTCCCAGTACTATAGTTTTTAGACGAACTGGGTACGAAACAAGTGCTTTGATTTTGTTAAAATGCATTTTGGCAATTTAGAATGATTTTGACAACTTTGAATGAATTCACAGAACCAGTAAAATACATCCTGGAAAAGTAGTTAAATATTTGTATAACTGGTGTCATACTTGGCTGAAACATATTAGAGTTAAAGAATCTAGACTTACAAAATCTTAATTTGGTTCTCATTGCAGGACAGTAGTTATCAAGGTCATGGATAATTTGTTCTTCTGGGGAGGGGACCAATCTTCTTTTTGGGGGGGTGGAGGTTCACTTCTTTAGTACAAATATCCATCCGTTTCAGTGTTGAAACCTGCAACACAGACTGCATTGCGTTCCACTAAAACAAAAAACACTATGTTAATGGGCTCGGGAGGGGGGAGGGGGGACCCCTGGTGGTTATCTGTAGCTTTTAGTGTACAAAGGAGCTCCATTTTCAGTGATCGTTCTGCTTGCTACACAAACCTGTTTGAGATGTGATCTGATGGTGGTTCGAATTGAGAATATCCAGTATTGAGAGATTGTGAAGTCTCGAAGAAATCCTTTTATATTTGACAACTAGCTGAAAACCCGGCGTTGCCTGGGCATTTATTTATTCCATACTCTCGTAGTCCATCTTCCCTCCCCTATTTTCTCTCTATCCACTTATTCCTCTCCCCCCCCCCTCCCCATCCCTTGGCCCATCTCCCCCCACCCTCTATCCTTCTCCTCGTCCTCTCTCTGTTGGACTCCGCCACCTCAGTTCATCTCCTCTTCACCTATCTATGAAAACTCATATATATCTGTCAACTTTTGTGGTGATCAGTGAAGCAGTGTCAAAGTTTATTGCTAGGTAGCATTTATTGTAATACTTTTTGATACGCAGCATTGATAGTTTTGTTTTCTGGTGCGTAAACAAATGATGCTCAAGGCGTCCCGACAGGGGAATATGCGACATACAATTGGCCATGTGAAGAACATGATTCTCAAGATTGATGCCACAAACATATAACGACTGCCCTTGCGATTATTCGACATGGCAAATGCAAGCTGCACTGGAAATTATAACCGTTCAAAGTCGAGTGGCATGTCGGTCGGAATCATAGTGATATGTGGAATCAAACTGTCTGCACTTTTGTACTTTCCTTTTAAAATTGTGGCTTCGATTACGCTGTTCTTTAATTTCTTCTCCGCAAGCCGGGTGCCATTACAAAGACGTGGCTATTTTACCTTTCGCAACACAACGATTGACGATCCGACTTAATTTCAGATTGGGAGGCGGTAATCCGGACAAATCCAGCGAATTTAAAAATTCCGTAGGATGGTTGACTACATCATCTTGGTTAGTAACGGAATAAACCGACTTGTATGTCATCAATTCACCAGGTATGATATTTTGAATCTGAAAATTCATTTCGTTAACATCAAGGTTTTTTGAAGCCAATATAACACGTTCGCTCAACCAAAACTGGTTTGCAACTGTTAAACGACATTTGCTGTGCGAGAATTGTCAAACACGATGACTGTGAATGTGTCAGACATCTCTCAAATTTCGGAAAGATCATAGGCATTTCGTTTAAAAAATGTATGTATATATATACACATATATATATATATATATATATATATATATATATATATATATATATATATATATATATTCCTCTTGATGGTCAAGTGTGCAGAATTTCTTCAAGATCGGAATAAAGCTGTAGGTTGGTGTAGAAGTGTGTAAGTAAAGTACCCTCCGCCATGCACCATTCAGAATTTTAAGCAGACAGCGCCCTTCATCCTGCTTTGAATATCAATTGTGCCAAATTTCATCAAGATCGAAATAAAAACGTACAATTTGTCGAATTCCGTTAGGTAAAGTAACCTCTACCATGCACCCTACGAAATTTTATGTAGACCGTGACCTTCCTTTTGGTTTCAAGGCATAGTGTGCAAAATTTTATCAAGATTGAATGCAATACAAACACACGGACACAGTGAAAACGCACTTTCAGTTTTTCTCAAATTTTCGAATTTTTCGGTCGATTTTCCAAAAAATTTATTTCATAAAAACCTTGTCCTGAGAATTACGAACACAACAAAAAAAAATTGCCGAATTGGTCCAGCGGTTCTCGAGTTTTATGTTTATCAAGACATTTGGCAATTCATTTTTGTTTATATAAATAATAGGCCCGAAATATACGCATAAATCCGAATGTACAAATAAAACCCAATATTTTTTGACCTGAAATTAATATATATATATATATATAATTTTGGGGTTTGTCTTTGGGTGCTCAGGTAAAATAAAAACTTTTAATTAACTTTCATAATACGACAATGACCCGCACAGATTAAACGGCTGCGTAGTGCAGCTCAGCAGTAATGTGGGCAGGCAAGCAAGTTTCCCGCAGCCTGCCCGGGTTGGGTTCTGCCTGGCTTGGCTGGGAGTGAAGCAGCCTGCCCGTTCTGTTGACAACGCGCGGCGGCCTGCCCGCCTGGCTACCGGGCAAGCATGGGCGGGTTAAAAGCGGAACACGTACACCACTAGTCTCACTATGGCGGGCTGGAGAAAAATGCATTGCACGTTGCTGCATGCCGAAAAGTGCGTCAGATTTGATGATAAGTATATTTATCGCTGCTGAATACCGGTTTCAAGTTTTATAGATTTCAGTTCCAAATGATTCAGAGATCTGTATGGCGCTAGGTTTTTGGGTATGTACATCAACAGTGGTGACTATCAGCACGTAGATATAGGTCACTACGAATGAATTCACAGCACACTGTGCCATAGTGTGTTGTCACTTCACCTTTAGGCCAACACATTCAAAAACGTCAGTTTCCCGGTTTTTTCCTCTTTTCTCGTAAGTGATATGTTGGAATGTGTTGAACTGAGATGCATAATGTTACATCTTTTACCATCTGTTGTGTACTTTCAACAGTCAGCAGTTCACTTCCCCGGTCTACACTATCACAAACGCAGATGCAGACTAGAGAACCCACACATCCCTGCGAGCTCTCACAAACCAGTGAAACTCACAATACTATAGGCCTACATCCCTGTCCTCGTCTGTTTCGGAACTTAAAAACTTTTTTACGCTCGCGCATTATGATATTTCTGGACACCAATTATCTCCTTTGTAGGAATCAACGTGGCTTCCGAAAGCAACGGTCGTTTGGAAGCCACCTTGCTCTGTACGCCCTGCGAGACCCAGAAAGCAGTAGATACAGGCGCACAGGTAGATGCCATGTTCCTTGACTTCATAAGGCGTTCGATGCAGTTCCACACTGCCATCTAATGAACAAAATACAAGCGTACGGAATATCAGACCAACTGTGTGGCTGGAATGAACAGTTTCAAGAGACAGAACACAGCGTGACGTTCTCAGCGGAGACAAGTCTTCAGAAGTAAAAGTAACTTCTAGTGTGCCCAGAGGAGTGTTACAGGATCTCTGCTTTTCACAGTATGTGTAAATAAGCTAGCAAATAGGTCGGAAGTTCCATTAAGCTTTTCGCGGATGATGCTGTTGTACTCATTGTCAGAGAAGTTCCGGTGCTGAATGATTGTGGCGAAATTCAGGGAATTGACACTTGGTGCAGGGAGTGGCATTTCACCCTCAACAAAAACAAATATTACATATTGTGTATACACAGACAGAAATATCTATTATTGTATGACTACACGACTGCAGAAAAATCAATGGAAGCCGTTAATACCATCAAACATCTAGGAATATGCGTACGGAGCGATTTGAAGCAGAATCGTCACATAATCGCGGGTAAGACAGATGACAGACTGAAATTGATTGGAAGAGTCCTCGGGAAATGTGGTCTATCAACGAAGGAGGTAGCTTGCAAAACACTGTTTCGGCCGTACCGAATAGTACTGAGAGAAGAAGTAGAGATGATCCAAAGAAGAGCAGCACGTTTCGTTACAGGTTCATTTAATAAGCGCGAAAGCATCACAGACGTGTTTAGCCAATTGCAATGGCAGATGCTGCATCACAGTGGGGTTTACTGTTAAAGCTCCGAGATTGTAGGTTGCTGAAAGAGTAAACCAATGTATTGCGTCATCCTACCTATATATGCCGAAAAGACTATGAAGATAAAATCAGAGAGATCAGGCCCACATGAGGCTTACAAGAAATTATTCTGCACGTGAACCATTCGTGACTGGAAGAGGAAAAGAAAGTGTGACACTGGTACACAAAGTACTCTCCACCACTCACTGTGAGATGGTTTGCAGACTATGAATATACGAGGATGAGTCAAATGAAAACCTTCAATTTGTAATAACAAGTCGAAATTTCCCGCTGTTATTTTGTAAGTTGGTAAGCGTGCTACAAACAGCGTGCAGAATGGCCTGTAGGTGGCAGCATAGTGCAGATGCATACATACCGTCGCAGTATCAGTATAAAGATGGCCGCCCCACTTGCGACTTGCACCAGGGAAGAACAGCGTTCTGTTGTTCGGTTTTTGCGTAGTGAAGGTGTGAAACCTATTGAAATGCATCGACGAATGAAGGTTCAGTACGGTGATGCATGTTTGTCACAGCAGCAAGTCTACGAATGGAGTAGGAAGTTCGCAAATGGTGTGATTTCAGTGGAAGATGCTCCTCGTCCAGGTCAGGCACAATGAGTTGTGACACCACAGAACATTGCAGCAGTTGAAGCCATAGTGAAGGAAAACCGCCGAGTGACACTGAATGACATTGCAGCATGTTTACACATTAGTCATGGGTCAGCACACCACATTGTGCATGATGTGCTCTACTTTCACAAAGTGTCTGCAAGATAGGTGCCACGGCAGCTGACTCTTGAAATGGGAGAACGACGTGTTGATGCTTGTAAAGAACTGCTTCGGCGCTTTGAACGAGAAGGCGATGGCTTCCTTGCAAGAATCGTTACTGGGGACGAAACCTGGGTTCATTCCACCAACCGGAAACGGAGAGAGCGAGCAAGGAATGGCGCCATTCCTCATCACCAAAACCAAAGAAGTTTCGAACAGAACCATCAGCAGGGAAGGTTATGCTGACTTTCTTTTAGGACGAAAAAGGCGACATTTTGGAGGATTTCGTGCCTAGAGGGACCACTGTTACCAGTGCATCATACACAGATCTCCTAAAAAATCATCTGCGGCCTGCAATCAAATCAAAGCGACGTGAATTGCTGTCAACAGTTGTCCTTTCGCAACATGACAATGCAAGGCCCCACACTTCCCGTACAACAGTTGCAACCATCACAGACCTGCATTTTGAGTGTCTTCCTCATTCACCATACTCACCAGACCTTGCCACAAGTGATTTCCATATGTTTGGACCACTCAAAGACACAATGGGAGGAAGGAAATTCCGTTCTGATGAAGAGGTACGCCACGCGGTGCATGAGTGGTTGCTCGGACTACCAAAAGAATTTTTTTCTACATTAATTTATGCACTTTGTAAGCGCTGGAGGTCTTGCATTGAGCATTGGGGAGATTATGTTGAAAAGTGATACAGCTTTGTACCACTTCTGCACAATAAATAATATTTAAAAAAATATTTAAGATTTTCTTGTGGCTCACCCTCGTGTGGTGTGGATGCGGGAATTCCGGCGACGATTCTGCAAATATTGTTTCAGTAGTCCATAGTCTCAAAATCCACTGAACCAGCACAACAGCATAACTGTCACGAAGAAGGGTAACAGGAATTTCTGTTTCTTCCTCCACGCGCGGGAAGTGGGGAAGAAACAGGAATTTATCCCTTGTCAAAGTACACCCACACCTAGTTCTTGTTATCTGCGTTGAAACGAGAGCTGATGTGGCACATGAGTGTGCACCCCGCGTAACAAAATCGATATATGTACTATGATTTCAACATTCTCTACGTATTCTACATACGGGATGACACCTTGGGGGTCAACGATAAACCTGTCTGTTGCAAAACAGTACATACGCGACCAACGTGTGTCGTATCTGTACGAGGGAAATTACACCTAAAATGTGTCTACATGCAGTATCTTGATTGTGAGGAACGCCATGTCTTCGAAGAATCTCTTCAGAAGTCCTGTCACTGTGCACTGTCGAGCGGCGGTACAATGGGCGCTTGTTACATGTAGCGTCTATTGCTTAACACTTGAAGGACTACTTGTGACACGATATACATACGCGAATTGGTGTATAAGACAGCTAACAGGCTGCCATTAGGCATTTACAACACATTCGGCGTTGGTGGTGGAGGACAAGTGCCCAAGTTGCATAAAGGCTTTCAACCGATCGAGGACGGCATTTATGACAATACGTAAAGAGTGAATTATTCGTGGACCTCTTGGATGGACTATTTCCAAGGCATTAGGGTAATCGAAGTAGAAAGTGCAAAGCTCCTTAAGCAGTTCATATCTGACATGAACGTAAAGGCTTACCAACACACTGCTGTGGAGCTTATGTGTCCACAATAAAATAAACATATTCGTGTCTACCACAACAGTACAGCAAGGAATGTAGTTTCTGGGGATCGCGATGAACATTGCCTTGCACCCATTTAGAAGACAGTACATCGATGAATAAGACTGTTGTGACGTCTGAAACTTTCACGGTGTATTTCTTCTTCCAGTAATATTCGGGTTTGCAGCCAGATCCCATCAACATTCTGCCACGATATTGCGACCCAGAGATGGACGGCCATTCTCAGGTGAGTAGACAAAGTACTGAAGAGACCTGTTTCTTTTTTTTTCTTTATTGAATAACAAACAATATAATAAAGGTAATAAAACGGTGACTTGGTTAAAAACAGTGAAGTGGCGGAAAAGGTATGGAAGTTAAAATAGAAAAAACACGGGGTTGACAATGCTAATGAAGACATACAGCAAGTACACAGGAACAATTTAAAAAACACGGCGACAGTATGTTTTCTGTTCGCAACACTGTAAAAAAGGAGCACACTACACTGAACACACAAACACTGCACCAGAGATTAGAGACGAAAATAACGCACAGCCTAAGGCAGATGGGGGGGGGGGGGGGGGGAGGAGAACAGGAATGGATGAGTGGAAAAAGTGCGGGAAAAACAAAAAGGGGGGAGTCGAAGGAGGGGGAGGACACAGAACAAGGGGGGGGGGGGAGGGGCAGGGCAGACCTGAGAAGGACTGGGGAAGATAGTGGAGGCGAAAGCAAGGACTCGGGTGGAGAGAATGGAGTCAAGGAGAGGGTAGGTGGAGAAAAAACAGGATGGAAGGAGGGAGAGAGGGAGCCTGGGAAAATGACAGAGGGAGGGAGGGGGTGGTGAGGATCATAGTTGATAGGAGGGATAAATAGAGGGAGAGCAGGCCTCATCCGGGAGGGGGAGTTCGTGGAAGCCACCTGCATAAAGGAGATAAAGGGTGTAAAGGTGGAGGGTAGTGGGGACACAACGGTGAAGGTGCAGCAGCAGGCAGGGATTGGAGAGGAGAGGAACAACCAAGGGATGAAGGGGATCAAGGCAGCGGGAGGTGTAGAGGTCGTGGATATGTTCTAGGAAAGGGAGCAGATGGGGGAAATGAATCAGGTAACAGAGGATCCGCGTGGGGGATGGGAGGCACATACGAAAGGCGAGGTGAAGTGCATGGCGCATGAGGATCTGGATGGACTCATAGAATTTGGGGGGGGGGGGTTGAGAGACCTGATGCAGTTATGGTAATTATAGCGAATTGCGCGCATGCGAATCGTACTGGCGGTTTACGGCGCATGCGTTAGGAGGTGGCATGCACGAGGCAGCCAAGTTGTGTGTGCTGCCCTCAGTTATGAAGTAAGAACAAACTAATTTCTGAGTATCGACTGAGCATGTCGATTCTGTTGTGACTGTATCATTTCAATAATAGGATTCCAATTTTTATCAAGCTGAAAGCAGTTGTCACGATTCACAAAATTATCAGCAAGACGTATTTCCAAGGATTCTTTAATTACAGAGTCCCAGAAGCTGGAAACCGCTACTAAAATTTTAGTATTATTGTATTGCATTGAATGTCCCATGGAAATGAAATGTTCTGCCACGGCTCATTTTAAAGGTTGTCGCAGACGGGTGTGTCTTTCGTGTTCTACACAGCGTTCCTGGACCGTTCGTGTCGTCTGGCCTATATATGCAGAGCCACAGTCACACGGAACTTTATAAACAAAATGTTCAAATGTGTGTGAAATCTTATGGGACTTAACTGCTAAGGTCATCAGTCCCTAAGCCTACACACTGCTTAACCTAAATGACCCTAAGGACAAACACACACACCCATGCCCGAGGGAGGACTCGAACCTCCGCCGGGGCCAGCCGCACAGTCCATGACTGCAGCGCCTTAGACCGCTCGGCTACTTTATAAACACTCGCCTTCCTCAATTGTAACTCGTCTTTAACGGATCCAACCAAGGCCCTGCTGTTTGCTGGTGGACGGATGACATTAATATTATTCTTCCTAAGCAATCTGCCTATTTTAGGAGACACGTTCCCGGCATATGGAAGGAACGCAGTTGTTTTATAGTCGTCATCAGCCTCCTCAAAGAGTTTCTTCTTGTTATTATAATTATACATGGCCTTGCGTATTTGACGCGAAGTATAGCCATTCTCTTTAAAAACCTTCACCAGATGCATTAATTCTTTATGAAGGCTATCAGCATTCGAAATTACATGTGCCCGATGAATTAAAGTACTGATAACACCGGCGGTTTGTGCGGGGTGATGGCAGCTGGATGCCTGAATATATAGATCGGTATGTGTGTGTTTTCTGTACACCGAATGTCCCAAAGACCCATCATTCTTACGGCGTACTAATACGTTTAGAAAGGGTAAAGTCCCATCTTTCTCAATCTTCATAGTAAACTTGATGTTCTCATGTGAAGAGTGTAAATGAGAAAGAAATTTTTCCAGTTCTTGTCTGCGCTGCAGTCCGGAACCGCGAGACCGCTACGGTCGCAGGTTCGAATCCTGCCTCGGGCATGGATGTGTGTGATGTCCTTGGGTTAGTTAGGTTTAACTAGTTCTAAGTTCTAGGGGACTAATGACCTAAGCAGTTGAGTCCCATAGTGCTCAGAGCCATTTGAACCAGTTCTTGTCTGCCATGAGGCCATACACCGAAAGTATCATCCATGTAGCGCCAGAAACCGTAGGCTTTAAGACGGCAGACTCAAGAGCTTTCTCCTCAAAGTCTTCCATAAAAAGATTGGCCACCACAGGGGACAAGGGACTCCCCATAGCAACACCGTCAGTTTGTTCAAAAAATTCGTTATTAAATAAAAAATAAGTTAAGGAGAGAGTATGTTGAAACAAGGCCGTCATATCATCACTGAGCAAGTTACCAATTAGATGTAGCGAGTCAAATAAAGGCACTTTGGTAAAAAGTGAGACCACATCAAAGCTAACTAGTAAATCCGAGCTGCTCAGCTTAACAGTCATCAAGCGACTGATAAAATCCTTGGAATTAGGTACGGCTTGAGTAAGGAGAACAGAATTTTTGAAGTCGAATAAGTAGAAGAACTAATACTACTCACTGTCAATCACAGTGGAACTCCATCCATGTGAATCTTGGGCAGCCCATACAGTCTTGGTGGAACAGCATTGTGTGGTCTCAGCCTCTTGATAGGTCTCCTCAGTACTTCGTCTACTCACCTGAGGATGGCTGGACGTCACTGCGCCGAAATATCGTGGCAAAATGTTGATGGGATCCGTCTGCGAACCCGAAAATTACTGGTAAACAAATAAGACCCTTGTTTTGCTTGACGCTACTGGAAGTGGATGACGACTAACTGGATTGAGAGAGAATTATCAAATGTATAAAATTTTTTCGTCATAGAACGATGTGACTGGCGAGTAACATCGGGGAATAGTCTGATACGTTTGCTGCAGAACACAGGCCGGTACTTTCTGGATTATTTGTGTGGAATTCCGTAGGACCTTTAGTTTTTATGGAAGACACTCATGGCTTGGTTCGGGGCACTTCCTCAAAGGTGACTGTCCGTTTATGGTACACTATGTGATCAAAAGTATCCGGACACCTGGCTGAAAATGACTTACAAGTTCGTGGCGCCCTCCATCGGCAATGCTGGAATTCAGTATGGTGCTGGCCCACCTTGATGACAGTTTCCACTCTCGCAGGCATACGTTCAATCAGGTGCTGGAAGGTTTCTTGGGGAATGGCAGCCCATTCTTCACGGAGTGCTGCACTGAGGCGAGGTATTGATGTCGGTCGATGACACTTGGCACGATGACGGCATTCCAAAACATCCCACAGGTATTCTATAGGATTCAGATCATAATTCCTTTTTGCTAATGCTGAACTTATTCAGGTTGTATGGCTAGTTGGAAATGTCTCAGGTGGGTCGTAAAAGAGATTACTTTTTCATTGCAGGTGCTCTTCAGCAGCTATAATGACCCTTCCAGTTTCCTAATTACTTCACAGTTTGCACTATTGTCTAGTCCATTCGATTCTTTGACATCACCGAGATAATTTAACT
Source organism: Schistocerca serialis cubense (assembly GCF_023864345.2). Lineage (NCBI taxonomy): Eukaryota > Metazoa > Arthropoda > Insecta > Orthoptera > Acrididae > Schistocerca > Schistocerca serialis. The sequence goes on from NC_064642.1 coordinate 181,533,401, forward strand.
GACGAACCTAATAAATGCTTCCATTCTTAGTAAAAATGGATATCGATCTTTCCTTATTATGCATTCACAAACGAGATCTGCTGGTCAGTTTTCGGCGCTATCTTCTCCTAGATGTTAACTAGTATGACGAGCGATTCATTATCGTCTGACAATAGCGCAAGATCATCAGCAAACGCTAAGCAGGTGACATCATTCTTTCTTGTAGTCTGTTCTAATTTGATTCATGACGTCTTTCTTCATGTATTTTTTCCCGTTTATTGATGACTTTTTCAGTACGCAGTTGAGAAACAGTGGAAGTAGGTCAATCTCTTGTCTTACGATTATTTTCGGTTTTTACGTTTCCTAAGTATCACCCGTTAACAACTTTTCAGGGCACGTTTATTAGTGTTTTTTTCAATGTCAGTGACGTATTGTCTTCATTCTTGATTTCTGAGACAATATCATAAGGGTGCTCCGAGCAGCCGGCCGCGGTGGCCGAGCGGTTCTAGCCCGGAACTGCGTGACTGCTACGGTCGCCGGTTCGAATCCTGCCTCGGGCATGGATGTGTGTGATGTCCTTAGGTTAGATAGGTTTAAGTAGTTCTAAGTTCTAGGGGACTGATGACCTCAGATGTCAAGTCCCATAGTGCTCAGAGCCATTTGATTTTCCTCCGAGCAATAAAGTCCACAAATAGAGCTATGTATTTCTTTCTTATGGCGTCTTCATTCTTCAGTAACATTTCGGGATTCCACGTTTCTATGACACACAGGTTCGACCAGTTGGAACCCCCCCCCCCCTCGCGATATTCAGTATTGTTGTGTTACAGTAACTTCTCTAACCGGAACTGCACTGCCATTGAGAGATTTTTTAATGTCAGGTAGTTATGAAGAGGCTCTACAGTTGGTAATATCAAACAGTTCCCATTTTTATATGTCATATGCATCAGTGCAATCGTTCACACGCTAGGAATATAGCCTGCGTTCCATTCTTCTTACGTGAACTTTTGTGTGTTGTGAATCATTTGTAGAGTTCTTCGTAATCACTTAGTAGATTTCACTTTTGTCTCATGTTGTCGAATCCATTGTTCGGTTGTTCAGGTTTTGCAGGACTATTATTGTGGATTCACGACATATTAGTAACAGTTCAGAGTTTCCATGCAATGGTTCGCACGTTTCTTTATTTTTTACTGCTTGTTTGCCATCCTTGATGAAGTGCAGTATAAATGGTTGATACTTTGAGAGATGGAGCGTGAAAGTGTTCGAGAAGATTTTGTTCCTCTGGAAGTTCAGCTATAATGAGGTCGGCATTTCTTTTCCAAATTTTCTGTCTTGCCTCATAATCTTGTGAGTTTTCTCTCTCTGTTACTTAAAACGACTGTAACCTTGTACTTCTTAATTTGAGGTGGAGTGTTTTAATTGAAATTTAATCACTGTCTCTCTTTTCTTTGGCAGTTATCTTTCCCCTTCACTTCTGGTATCCAAGCCTGGACCCTTAAATAGGAGACTCAGAGGAGTGGAGGTGAGACAGCTGGAGAGGCCCGAGCATTATCTGAAGATGTTCAAATCCGAACTATTGGAAGTACCACATCCAGTCAGTGGTCATTGCTGTTTATGGACTGCACAACGATGGTTCAAATGGTTCAAATGGCTCTGAGCACTATGGGACTTAGCATCTGTGGTCATCAGTCCCCTAGAACTTAGAACAACTTAAACCTAACTAACCTAAGGACATCACACACATCCATGCCCGAGGCAGGATTCGAACCTGCGACCGTAGCAGTCGCGCGATTCCTGACTGAGCGCCTAGAACCGCTAGACCACCGCGGCCGGCCTGCACAACGAATAACGCAATATATAATCTGCGACATGAGAAGACAATCCATAGTGAATCACTCTGTCTATTTCGTCCCACTCATTCCTCATCTCACTTCAAATGTATTTTCACTACAGCTTCCGTAATCTACAGTGACTCGATAAAACATCCCATCATGACGGGTACGGCTTGGATAAAATGGCGGCTCTTGCTTAGAACAACCCGGGTTCCAAGTATAAACTCATTTGACATTTATTATTTTGACTACTCCACTCTCGGTGGGAAACTAGAGTTTAGAGAGCATCTTTCCACACATGAATATTGCGTATAGCGAGTAAGGCCCACAGTACGCTCGCTCTATTACAAATCATGATTTATTTATGCTTCTTAATATTGTGCCTCCTGTTGATTTTAACATATGCACATGGCACGGGGGTAAGGAAATGTCCTCAATTATTAACTATTGGAAGGGTACCTTTTACTAAATTTTGCATATGTTCTCTTTTATACATATACCTGGAGCAGGAATTGCCACCATTCAAAAGGCTCAAAAAATGGCTCTGAGCACTATGGGACTTAACGTCTGTGGTCATCAGTCCCCTAGAACTTAGGACTACTTAAACCTAACTACCCTAAAGACATCACACACAGCCATGCCCGAGGCAGGATTCGAACCTGCGACTGTAGCGGTCACGCGGTTCCAGACTGAAGCGCCTAGAACCGCACGGCCACACCGGTCGGCCCGATTCAAAAGTTTAAAATCATTTACTGTACTCGTGGAAGATAGAAATGTCACCTCCTTGCTTACGTACAAAATTGGCACATAAAATCTGAAACTATCCTCACCTATACTTTACCCGTTCACACGCAATTTACCTGCCATTAAAATCAGTCTAGGCCGTCGTTATTATGATGGCCTGCACCTCAGCTCCCAGTGCGATAACCAAAAGACAGTATTTGCAGTCCCTATCACCATGTTGTTTCCTTGACTGACTAAACTTTACACGATGACTTATTGATACAAAATTCACACACTTCCACTTAACCTATCATCGGGAACGACCTAGCTCAGTGTTCGGTACAATCTGTCCACGTGGGACCGGAAGATCAATGGCAGTTTGTACTCACCATGTGCCGTTCCTGTGAATTAATAAGTTCACTCGCTCAGCTTAAATTTTCATTATTCTAGCACACCTTGTTTTCCATTACGAGCACGCTGAGGAGCAATTTGGATCATCGCCAGTGCAGTCCTGCCACCTGGAACAAAGGGACACTGACTGTACAACTTACTCACTACCAATAACGTTCTTGACCAGTTTATATCTTCACACGAACAGTATTTCAATTTAATAAATACACACTTGATACCTCTCATGCGTATGGATCATGTACGAAGTCGACATGTCGTCCACGCAGCCATGGTGCTTGGAGTCCATGGAGACAATGGCATTCGAAATTACTCACCCAGTCATTGCAGCTGACCATCAAAAAGCTTCGCACCCGTAATATGTTTTATCTCAGAACATATTTCAACTTAGTCACATGGATTATAGTAACCTAGACACTTGCGTATGAAATGTGTCCAGCGATCAGGAGAAAGCATGTCTGAACGATTAAGTTCTCCCTAAAAATAATTAATCTACTGAAGTGAATTTAAATTTCCACACGTCTTAAAATCAATTACTGCCTGGTAAAGAACGGATTAATTCAATATTCTACCTAATTATTTCCCCTTTTTTGCCTTCAACGGTTCAGTACCACAGCCAGCGTCCGTGTGTCTAACATGACTTCTCCAAAGACCATTCCTCCTTCCACTCCTTCCAGTTAGTGGAGGGGGGGGGGGGGGGGGGGGGGAGGACGGACTTGCCATAGTGGCAACCCGTGGTTCACCACTCTCAGCCTCTTTCACATTTTTGTCCATCCTGCTCTCTTTGCCTGTAAAAGCAGCAACACAGGATGACAAGTTCCTGAGACTACTCACGTATCACCGTTCATGGCTTCCAACAACTTCCAAGCAGGCGACTCACACCAAGCCAATCTTCAATCACGCAGACACATCAGGGATTAACTAATGAATCAACTAAATGGAAACACTAAAGGAAATGGTAGGGAAGTGCATCCTTAAATAAAGCAATAGTATCATCCAGGTCACTGGTACTTCTGCTTCGAAGCATGCAAAAACTGAAACGAAAAAACTTCACTTCAGGTCGCATCCGTATTAACTACCGTACCCTTTCATATTTTTTAACAGCAGCACTTCTTCTATTCTCGTATCTGGTGCGTTATTGCTCGTTATCAGTTTCGATCCTACCATTGATGTCTGCGTGTCTTTTCGGGTGTCGTCATATTCTGGTAACTTCTAAGCACGCCGGGCAAAATTTAGTTATCTCCAAAAGACATCAAACTGAATCGTGTAACACTGCTTGAAGTCTTTATACTGGCCTAAATTCGGCTAGGAAACAGTCAAAAGTTTCTTCAGGTAAGCTATATGTAACTGAAATCCTCCTGATAATTAGATCCTGTAGAGGTACTATAATATAGGGATGTTGAAAGCGTTGCTTCTCCGCTGTTCCAGATGATTTAGGAGGTCAACGGAGGCGTCAAAGAGTGAACGAGTATCTGTCAAAACTGGAACATATACGTGCAGCCATGTGAAACGGTACTGCTCCCTTAGAAGGTGGGAGTGTCTACAGCAGACTAATCATAGAGATACAGAACAATGGTCATCAAACGTTTTTGCTTAAGAGCCAATACTGACACTGTAGGCCAACACCTGAGGGCGCTTAGGAGCGTGGGGAGCGAGTATAGCAAGTTTGGGGGGTACTGGGAAAGTGGTCACTCAAACAGATAATCAGTTTTCAGCAAAACATGGTTGTTGATAAAAGCTTACCACTTATGCAATTTTAAATGTAATGTTGTGTACATAGTTCTGCGTAGTCAGTGTGTACACAACTTTCCTACTAGAGCGCGCCCCGCTAAGCACAACAGTGCAGGCGCAGCGCTCGTCCGTCTCCGCACTACGAGATGGCGCTGTCTTAGAGACGGACCAAATTCTGCTTCCGCCGATCTGCGTATTAATATGTAACGCAGCCAATGAGATTGCTGCTAACGTAGAACCTTTTCTCCTCGCAGATCACACTCGCGCAGTGATACCTGAACGCGCGAGGTATTATAACAAGTGTACAGACCTCCGGTTAGTCAGTCTGCCTTAGTCTGCATTTGTCTGCACCAGTCTATAGTCAAGTTTCAGTCTGCGCCTAGTAGTATTATCATATTCCTGTACATAGCCATGAAGATAAATGAATAGACACTTTGTCGAATATCAGAGATATGTGAGAATAAGATTAACGTACCAAGACCAAAGGAACTTCAGATTGTCAATTGTAAGTAGCATTCAGAATCAAGTTAAGTAAGGTTTATGATTGTTATTATTTTCATAAATGTGTGTGAAAATCCAGTTCTGTTTAAAGTTGGTCACCGTCAATCTGCTACTCTAAGCGTGCAAGTGGCATTTCTATCGTCTGACCTAACGGCAGAAGATAAACACGCCACGATAAGACCACGAGACATATTGCTGACACTCGCCTACTTCGTTAGAGCGACAAGTCAAATAATCTGATGGTGTGTGTACCGAAGGTCTTACCATACGCACACCACATGTAGTATTATAAGGTACCCCACCAAATATACTTACGTGAAAAAGAGAATAATATATTGGATCCACATGAATTCTTCTGACCGACCATGGTGGCGCAGTGGTTTGCACACTGGACTCGCATTCGGGAGGACGACGGTTCAAACCTGCGTCCGACCATTCTGATTTAGCTTCAGGCAAATGTCGGGATTGTTCCTTTGAAAGGGCACGGCCGATTTCCTTCCCCATCTATCCCTAATCCGAAGGGACGATGGCCTCACTATTTGGTCCCATCCCCCAAATCAGCCATCTGTTTTTCTGAAGGCTTACTTGGTGTCCACTTTTCTCTACCTAAAGGGGTAATACGGGCAGGCCATCTCAAAAGTAATATGGGCAGGCCATCTCAAAAAGAAAGAAAATCTTTACTAAAAAGTAACGGAACAAGCTTTCATTGGCAATCTCACCGACAATAATTCAAATGTGTGTTACAACTAATCTGACCACTTCCTGGCAAGCAGCAGCGCTATTCAGAGAAAAAAATATGCTCCATATTATAACACACCTCCCCCTACCTGTATTACTATTACTTAGTAACCTTTATAAATTTGGGTGTTTTCATAGTTAATGACAGTAACTGCGATATGGAACACTGCCACAAATGTTTACTAAACATTTCGGATGATCTCCATGTTGCCGTCTGTCGGCAGGTGGTGTCACTTTGTGGTCTCCACTGGTCTTCTCCTCATGGGAGCAAGCTCCAGGGAATTAAACCTCTCCCAGTGGCCCTCTCAGTGGGCCCTCACGCTGCGAGATCATTTTAGCTAGGTTGCACATTGGGCACTGTCGTTTTAGCTATCGTCATTTGTTAGGTGGTGATACCCTACCATCATGCGCTCATTGTCGTCAACCTTTGACGGGTCACCATTTGCTGACCGAATACTCTTTTTCTAACCACTCGCTTTAGTGTTTGTGTGACGCCTGAGTTATCGGCCGTTTTAGTGAACAACGCGCGGGCTGTCGACCGCGTTTTACTTTTTATCCATCGTAGCAGTATGGCGAAGGACATTTAATCTTTAGTTTGGGACCACCGATGTCTGTACGGCGATTTTCTGGACCTTTCTCTAAGATGAAGCCCTTGTTCTTAGCTCTCTTTCTTCCCGTCGACTGGGCTTAACGTGTAGTCGCTGCTACCTTCTTTCTCGTGTTCAGTATTCTAAGGTTATAAATGGACGCTTATGACCCCAGTTGTTTTTGCGCCCTAAAACAAAACAAAACAAACAACATATGGAAGTTGGGACTGAGCGTGAGTAGGGCATGGGAAGCTAAAGCCTATAAGGCGACAGCTCGTGTAAAGTGAGAAACCGAGTTCGGGTCCTGTTCGGACAAAAATTTTCACTGTCCGCATCCCCTTATACAATTTTTCGTATTCGCAAGTGCACTTATATATCATGTATTGCATGAATGTTGGTGCGGGTCGAAACTGAAAATGTTTAATAAACACAACAGATACACGTGACAGAGACTTTACTCAATAATATTTTCTCCTTCACTATTTACAACAGTCTGCCAACACTGGGTAACTTTTCGATTCCGCGAATGTAGAAATCACGTGCCGGCCGCTGTGGCCGAGCGGTTCTAGGCGCTTCCGTCTGGAACCGCGCAAACGCTACGGTCGCAGGTTCGAATCCTGCGTCGGGCATGGATGTGTGTGATGTCCTTAGGTTAGTTAGGTTTAAGTGGTTCTAAGTTCTAGGGGACTGATGACATCAGATGTTAAGTCCCATAGTGCTCAGAACCATTTGTACCATTTGAAGAAATCACGTGGTTTGAGGCGAAGAACTTGTCCTCCCAGACGAATATCTGCAATATCTTTAAAACGCATTTTTGACCGTTCTATGTATATCTGAAGCTATGTTTGTTTTGCTTGTTCTTTTCTTTCAGTTACTACAGAAAATAGATACACGGTAGGTCGTACGTTAGGAGCGCGTTGTCATGCAGGAAGGAAGTTCCTTGAAGCGGAAAAGATACACTACTGGCCATCAAAATTGCTACACCAAGAAGAAAGGCAGATGATAAACGGGTATTCATTGGATAAATATATTATACTAGAACTGAAAGGTAATAACATTTTCACGCAGTTTAGGTGCATAGATCCATAGAAATCAGTACCCAGAACAACCACCTCTGGCCGTAATAACGGCCTTGATACGCCTGGGCATTAAGTGAAACAGAGCTTGGATGGCGTGTACAGGTACAGCTGCCGATGCAGCTTCAACACGATACCACAGGCCATCAAGAGTAGTGACTGGCATATTGTGACGAGCCAGTTGCTCGGCCACCATAGAACAGACGTTTTCAGTTGGTGAGAGATCTGGAGAATGTGCTGGCCTGGGCAGCAGTCGAACATTTTCTGTATCCAGAAAGGCCCGTACAGGACCTGCAACATGCGGTCGTGCATTATTCTTCTAAAATGTAGGGTTGCGCAGGGATCGAATGAAGGGTAGAACCAGTAGAACCACGGGTCGTAACACAACTGAAATGTAACGTCCACTGTTCAAAGTGCCCGTCAATGCGAACAAGAGGTGACCGAGACGTGTAACCAATGGCATCCCATACCATCACGCCAGGTGATACGCCAGTATGGCGATGACAAATACACGCTTCCAATGTGCGTTCACCGCGATGTCGCCAAACACGGATGCGACCATTATGATGCTGTAAACAGAACCTGGTCTCATCCGAAAAAATGACGTTTTGCCATTCGTGCACCCAGGTTCGTCGTTGAGTACACCATCGCAGGCGCTCCTGTCTGTGATGCAGCGTCAAGGGTAACCGCAGCCATGGTCTCCGAGCTGATAGTCCATGCTGCTGCAAACGTCGTCGAACTGTTCGTGCAGATGGTTGTTGTCTTGCAAACGTCCCCATGTGTTGAGGCAGGGATCGAGACGTGGCTGCACGATCCGTTACAGCCATGTGGATAAGATGCCTGTCACCTCGACTGCTAGTAATACGAGGTCGTTGGGATCCAGCACGGCGTTCCGTATTACCCTCCTGAACCTACTGATTCCATATTCTGCTAACAGTCATTGGATCTCGAACAACGCGAGTAGCAATGTCGCGATACGATAAACCTCAATCGCGATAGGCTGCAATCCGACCTTTATCAAAGTCAGAAACGTGAAGGTACGCATTTCTTCTCCTTACACGAGGCATCACAACAACGTTTCACCAGGCAACGCTGGTCAACTGGTGTTTGTGTATGAGAAATCGGTTGGAAACTTTCCTCATGTCAGCACGTTGTAGGTGTCGCCACTGGCGTCAGCCGTGTGTTAATACTCTGAAAAGCTAATCATTTGCATATCGCAGCATCTTCTTCCTGTCGGTTAAATTTCGCGTTTGTAGCTCGTCATTTTCGTGGTGTAGCAATTTTAATGGCCAGTGGTGTAAAAATCTGAGGGCTCAAGATTAGGTGAATATATCGGGTGCAGAATGACCACCCAACCGAACTCCTGTATAGTGCTTTTTGTCAGTCTAGCAGAATGCCTGCGGGCGTTATCGTCGAGTATCATTACTTCAGGCACTCGCGTTTGCAGGACATCTCAGTTATTGACAATAAATGCTAGTAGTGGTGATTACGCACCGGGGAAGCAATTCGTAGTACTCCACACTGTCTCTGTTCCACCAGATGCATAGCACTATCTTTCGTGGATGCGCAGAGGCCTTTGTACGGGGAGTTACTGCTTTGTTTGAGCTCAATCATTCTTTTCTTTCCCTTATGTTAGCACAAAGACAAGATTTCTCGTTACCAGTAACGATACAGGATAAGAATGGTCGTTGTTGTTCACGTGCCAGTTGATGACGAGACGCACAAAAGGCAACCCGCTGATTTTTGTGATTTTGGCTTAGAGCATGTGGTACCCGTAAACTCGATTTTTGAGCCTCTTGTTGCACGCAAATGTCACGCGATGGTGGAACGATCACAGTTCATCACATTTACCAGTTGTCGACTACGCTGACGTGGATCATTGTGGATTAATGGGTTTAAACAATCATCATATCCAGAAGAAATTCTTAAAACATGGAGTCACAACTGTCAAAACGGTCCTCCTTAATACGAGAAAATCATTTTCTTGCCGGGCTCTGTCCAATGCCGTTATGCCCACACACAGCTGCCTCCGCTGCTGTTACACCTCTACTGAACTCAAACAGAAGAACATGTCGGAAATGTTCCGATTTCTCCACTTGGCACTACGTTTTTTTGCGTCCATATCTCCACTTATTATCTCCAAACGACAAAATGACAATATGTAAACTCAAGTAGCAACAGCGAATTACCAATAGAAAATGACAATCGATAAATAAAACCATAGCAACGCGAATACCAACATGCAAAACAAAAACTCTACGCACTGATGCACCAACCTAACATTCTCTTTCTCTTTCTGCGCAGAGCGCATCACATAGCCGTTATCTTATGGACATACTTGAGTAAGAGTTGTGGTTGCATTGCAGCCACTTTTGCCTTGTGAATCGTTATGTTTAAGGGCATTCACTCCTTATGACTGTCTCGGAAGACAGATGGTACTCGTGCTTTCTTAAAGGCGCACTGTGAGAATACAATAAAATAATACTTCGAAAGAAACAGCGTAACATAACAAGAATGGAAAGAGAGACAGTTTTAGAAAGACTGTACTAAAAGTGGAATGGTTCAAAGGTATTAAGCAGAAAAAGATTGACAAAAAAACATCAGAGACAAGGAAAAAGAATGTTGTTGTGTCTTTAAAAAGAAAGGAATAACATAAGATGAAAGACTGATATTCACTGTGGACACTAGAAGGTACAAACGAAAAATGAAACTTATTATTCACATTCAGTGCACACTGAGCACTGAGAATAATATGCGTCTCAGAAGTTGCACAGCGAAAAATCTTTAAAAATTTCATTTATAACTTATGAGTGTTTCCTTGATTATAACCATGTTTCATTGTCAGATAATTTCCTGTAACAAAATTTTATCGCGTTTTCCAAAACATCATTAAATTCATTGACAACAGAAACATTTGTCATTTATTGCAGTTATACACCATAAGCACTCTCTGTATTGCAGTCACACCGTGCTCAGAAACTTTCTATTCGTAATGTCATAATGCAGTCTTTTCAACTATTAGACCCTACGTCTCATCCGATTTTTGATCTTTCAGATACTATTACATAGCGCAATTTTTCCCTTAATTTCGTGGTGTGTTATGGAGGTATTGATCAAAATATAGTAAAATAACTTGAAAACGCAGTGCTCACACGAGGATTGAAACTTTAATAGTGGCAGCTATTTATTTATAGCTCGTACAAAATAGATATGTGTTTCAAACTTTTACTGACCTTCAAAACAGTCACCAGCATTGCGCATAACCCGTTGCCAGGGATGAGGAAGACAAAGGATGCTCTTAGCAGTGCCAGTTGTGTTGACAGTTCGAGCGGCGCGGTCTATTCCCCGACGAAATTCTGAAGCGAATGCCGTGAAATGTTTCCTTCAGTTTAAAAATCGAGTTGAACTTACGATCGCTTAAGTCAGGGGAGTGCTGTAGGTGGTATAGCTTTTAGCAACCCCATCAGTCAAACAAATAAGTAACAACTTGCTCTGTACGTGCTTGAGCATTGTCCTGAAAAATGATGGTCAGGTCCTGCAGAAAGTGTCATCACTTCTGTCTCTAAGCTGGTCGTAGGTTGTGTTCCAAAAATGAACAGCATAGAGACAGAAGTGATAACACTTTCTGCAGGACCTGACCATCATTTTGCGGGACAATGCTCAAGCACGTACAGAGCAAGCTGTTACTTATTTATTTGACTGATGGGCTGCTAAGTGCTATACCACCTACTGATCTCCCCTGACTTAAGCCCTCGTAAGTTCAACTCGATTTCTAAACTGAAGGAAACCATTCACGGCATTCGTTTCAGAACTGCTACAAATTCGTCTGGGAATAGACCGTGCCGCTCTAACTGTCAACACAACTGGCACTGCCAAGAGTACCCCACGATTTCCACATCGCTGCAACGGGTTATGCACAATGCTGGTGACTAATTTGAAGGTCAGTAAAACTTTAAAACACGTGTCTATTTTCCATGAGCCGTAAATAAATAGTTACCACCAATAAAGTTCCAACCCTCGCAGTTGTAATAGCCAAAGTGTGCCGAATATGTTAGCCGCTCGTGTTTGCCATCCATAACCCCGACACGTTCAGGAATTTCGTCTGGTTCTTTTTTTAATATTATTTAAAAACGTTATCATTTTTTTCTATTTGATTTATTTCAGAGAGTATTTTTCAGTCTGTTGCAAATGTTTCATACACATGGCGAAGCAAATTTGCTAATCACGAAACGATAGTTTAATTCTTGAATTAGAGGACTACTCACTATGTATCTGCACAATAAATTAACAGCAATTTAGAACTTGGGCTACTATTTTTTATGATTATAACTGAAAGCAAAGAGGTGGTAAATATTTTTCATAACGAGGTTTGGCAAATGCTAATAACTGAACATTAGGTTATGGTATGCGTACGAAAATTGCACATTTATAAAGATTTAACATTCAAGATCTTTATTCTCAAATACTGACATTAATGCTACTTCAAACTATCTGAAAATATGTAGCTCATTTTAAAACCTTCGAACGAAAACGTAACTGAATGAAAAACTGAAATTTCGTCAAAGACACAGTCTCCTAAAAACTGAAATATTTGTGATGAAAACTTAGAAAACGCTTTACTAGTGTATCTAGCTTTCATACTTATTTTTCTTTGTTAAATCACCAAATCAAGCAAATAACATGGTGGAAATGTCATACCATACTTCCCCACATCGGCTTTTTATATTTTGTCGATTTTATTATCTTCTTCATTATATTACTTCTGGATGAAGATATGTTGATGTTACATTGCCAAAGTTACTCAGTAGACAGAAAATATGACACAGATAAATCTTACACGTTTTTTGGAACGTGGCAGTATGGTTTACCAAGGCAACTGTCGCATTTCACTGACGGAAAAATTTTAGAGTGTACGAAACTCGTGGTCAGTAACTAACCCATGAATGTGATCCTATGTGTCGTGGCAAATGAGTCTATAAGACGTTACTACTTTCAGCAAACAGTGTTTAATTAAGTGCATACCACCATTCATGAAATCTCTTAAGACAGAACATTTATCTGACGTGGAAATTCGGGAAATTTTCAGGGAGGTATTCGAATTCCCAAATGAATGAAATTTCCATCGTTTTGAATATGCCAATAGCTGCAAAGACCACTTCAGACAATTTTGGAAATTACGTTAGATAACGGTAAAGAGCACCACTAGAAATATTATCTGCGACACGATACAACAGCGGCTGATAAGAGAAACTCTGCTGTGTTAACATTTGTATATATATATAAATACATGGTCGCAGACTGGCAATGTATGGTCCACTTCGTTCCGGACACAGGTAAGTAATATTCTGAGATTTGCATGGTGTAGCGTTGTTGTAGAAACGACGGACTGTTGTCGCATGTGTTTCCAAACTTACGTATCCGTCATTCGTACTGAACGGTGGCACAAGTCTTTCTGCTAATGCTTCTTTTCGTTCTGACTTCACATTACGTTTTTATTCATTTATTTTGAAGTTCTCCTTCTATCACATTGAATAAATTTTATAGTGCGATTCAAATTGCTGAGGTATCGTGAAAGACTTTCTTGTTTGAATCAGGCTGAATTTGGGAACATAATGCTTCTTTCTATCTTGATTTGCGCCTTCTTAACTTCAGAATGGGTGATCAGTATCTGGAACGTCCTACATTTCCTTTTTTAGATACTGAAGTTCTGTAGTCTTTTTATTTTTTTTTATATTTGACTACATAGTTCACAAGAATGAACTGCCCATGTGATTCTGTAGTAATAAATATAAAATATAACAAAAATAATCAACAGATGGATTAATCCGCATGGACAGTAGGATCTGTGACGCTTTTTGTTTGTCGTCTCTCGCTCTTACACTGAAATTTTTAGCTCCGATTGCTTATAGCTTTTGTTAGGAAACCTGCTACCTATTGTGTATCTGTTTTTTATAATAACTGAAAGGAAAACAAACATGGTCTCAGATGCACATATAACGATCACAAATGCGTTTTAAAGCTATTACAACGATTCTTCTGAGAGGACGTGTGGATCATGATATACAAAAATCTTATAGTCACTCTAAAGAAACTCGTCAGTGAACGCAATGATCAAAATCGCATTTGTCCTTTAGATTCAATTCACGGTTTTCCTTGGTCCAACAACAATCCAACTTCTTGGCTCCACATCCATTTCATTTTCACTGCAGTCGTCATTACAAGTGCCACTTCAGAGCTCTGTCTCAGCTATTTCTTTGTTTTACTGTCTCTTCCAGCAATTCCCATTATGCATCTCTCCATTGTTCCCCGAATAGCTCTCATTTGACGGTACGTTGAAATAATAATCTTAACTTGATACGCTGCATAAGTTATTTTTGTTAATCTTGTTGTCCATCCAGTTGTTATCCTGAAATGACCTAAATAGAAAAACTCGTCAACGAATTTTGTTATGCAATTATTAACTCGCAGCATTATATGTTCAATGTGTTGGCTACTGATCACCCATTCTGGAGTTTGCTCAACTAAGATTTATCCATCATCGAAGTTTGTCTGCGCTACATGCAAACTATATTCTAGCGCACTGTACCCTGCCGTCTTCTAACGTGCAGTGAATTCTATATGGCGATACCATTTCACGAACCTTAACGCTACATCTACATCATCTACATATACATCCATACTATGCAAATTACTGTGTAGCGCATAAGAGTACTTTCCATTGTACAGTTACTAAGGCTTTTCCGCGTCCCATTAACATGTGGATAATGGGAAGAATGATTAAATGCCTCTGTGCGCGCAGTCATTAATCTTGTCTTCACGATCCATACGCGAGCGTTACTTAGGGAGTCTTGGTGTATTCCTATATACCTTATTTAAAGCTCGTTCTTGAAAATTTGTAAATTATGGCGGAATAGGTTGAGTCTATCTTCACGATTCCACCAGTTCAGTTACATTAGCATCTCCGTGACGCTATCGCAATGGTCAAATAAATCTGTGAACATTGGTGCTGCCCTTCTTTGTAAACGTTCAATATGCCCTGTAAGTCCTATCTGGTGCTGGTTCCGCACACTTGAGGAAATATTCTAGAATGGGTCGCACGAGATTTTTGTAAGCAATCTCATTTCTAGACTGATTGTATTGCCGTAGTATTGCACACATAAAGGAACTAGGTCTCCGCCTAAATTTTGAATGGAGGCCGAAAACTTCCGTCGTAAGAAATCGCCCTCATTCAGCCAACGGCCTTGTCAAAGAGGGCGGAGGAGTGGATAGAGGTTTAGGGCACTGTTTTCCCTTGCTCTGAAGGAGGAGGAATCAGGAATGATCAACGGCATGAGGGTGCAGACCGCAATGGAAACCAGTGCATTAAAGACACACAATGTGTATCCAAAGCACATGTGGCCTGTAACTGAAAAAAGTGTCATGATGATTTCTTCATTGGCAAAAGATTCCTTACCAGTACCCCATTCGAATCTCCGGGAGAGGGCTGTCAAGGAAGATGACTATTAGAAAAGGATTGAACAAACAACGAAAGGATAATGTTCTACGAGACGGGGCGTGGAATGTCAGAAGTCAGAACGTGGTGTGGAAGCTAGGAACTCTGAAAAGAAAAATACTAAGGCTCATTTTAGATACAACGGGGTCAGTGAAGTGAAATAAAAAGAAGACAAGTACTTCTGGTCAGATGAGTATAGAGTAACATCAACAGCAGTAAAAAGTGTTATCACAGGAGAAAGATTTGTTACGAATAGGAGGTCAGAGTTTGAGTTACCGTGAACAATTCAATAACAGGGTTGTTTTCTTCAGAATCGACAACACACCAACACTGGCACTATAGTTCGATTATACATGCTGACGTCGCTAGCAGAAAATGAAGAGATAGAGAAAGTATACAAGGATATTGTAAGAGTAATTCAGTACGTGAAGTGGGATGAAAATCTGATGATAATTGGGAATTTTAATGATATTGTAAGGGAAGAAGCAGAAGAAAGTGTTACCGGAGAATATGGGCTTGGTACTATGAATGAGAGAGGAGAAAGCCTAATTGAGTTCTGCAATAAATTTCAGCTGGTCATGGCGAATACTCTGTTCAAGAACCATAAGGGAGGAGGTATATTTGGAAAAGGCCGGGAGATACCTGAAGATTTCTGTCAGATTACATCATGGTCAGAGATTCCTAAAAGGTGCATACATAAGCAGATGTAGACACAGATCACAATTTAGTAGATTTAGTAGTGATGAAGGGTAAGCTAAAGTTTAAGACATTAGTCAGGAAGGATCAGTGCAATAGGGAAGTACTAAGTTACGCTTGAAATTCTCTAAGGCTGTAGATACTGCGATAAGGAATAGCTCAGTAGGCAGTTCAGGTGAAGAGGAATGGAGATGTCTAAAATGGGCAATCACAGAAGTTAGAAAGGAAAAAATAGGGACAAAAAAGGTAACGTAGAAGAAAACATGGGTAGCATAAGAAATACTTCAGTTGATCGATGAAAGAAGGAGATACAAAAATGTCCAGGGAAATTCAGGAATATAGAAATATAAGTCACTTAGGAAGTTCAGGGAAGCTAAGGCGAAATGGCTGCATAAAAAATGTGAAGAAATCGAAAAAGAAATGATTGTCGGAAGGACTAATTCAGTGCATAGAAAAATCAAAACAACCTTCGGTGAAAATAAAAGCATGGGTGGTAACTTTAAGAGTGCAATAGGTATTCCATAGTTAAATGCGGAGAGCAGAGCGGATAGGCGGGAAAGTACACTGAAGGCCTTTATGATGGGGAAGACTTGTCTGATGAAGTGATAGAAGGACAAATAGGAGTCTATGTAGGAGAGATAGGGGATCCTGTATTATAATGAGAATTTAAAACAGCTTTGGAAGACTGAAGATCAAATAAGGCAGAAGGGATAGATAAAATTCCATCAGAATTTCTAAAAGCATTGGGAGAAGTGGCAACAAACGACCATTCGCGTTGGTGTGTAGGATGTATGAGTCTAGCGACGTACCATCTGACTTTCGGAAAAATATCACCCATACAGTTCTGAAGACTGCAAGAGCTGACAAGTGCGAGAGTTATGGCACAACCAGCTTACAGCTCATGCATCCAAGGTGCAGACAAGAATAATATACAGAAGAATGAAAAAGAAAACTGAAGAAGAAGCGGTCGACAGTGTAAAGGTACAAGATGTTCTAAATTCTGAGGAAAATAGGAGTTAAGTATAAGAAGTCCTCGGATTAAAACAGATGTAAGACAGGGACGTAGTCTTTCACCCTTGTTGTTCATTTTATACATCGAAGAAGCAATTATGGAAATAAAAGGAAGGTTCAAGAGTGAGACTAGAATTCAAGGTTAAAGGATATTAACGAAAAGATTCGCTGATGACATGGCTATCCTCAGTGAAAGTGGAGAAGGATTGCAGGATCTGCTGAATGGAACGAACACTCTAATGAGCACAGAATATGGATTGGGAGTAAATCAAAGAGAGAAGAAAGTAATGAGAAATAGGAGCAGAGATAACAGAAAAAACTTACTATCAGGGTTGGTGACCACGAAGTAGACGAAAGTAAGGAATTCTTGTACCTAGGCAGGAAAATAATCCATGACGGACGAAGCAAGGAGGACGTAAAAAGCAGACTAGCACTGGCAAAAGTGGCATTCCTGGTATCAAACATAGACCTTAATTTGAGGAAGAAATTTCTGAGAATGTACGTTTGGAGCACAGCATTGTATGGTAGTGAAAGAGAGGCTGTCGGGAAAACGGAATGTAAGAGAATCGAAATATTTGAGATGTGGTGTTACGCTGTCGACTTCTATCCAAAATAACACGTTGCGTCCTTCATACCAAGGATTCCTCAGTCCAGTCAAAGATTTCTCTTGCTAGACCATATGATTGTATAAGCTGTCTCTCCCATCGCTGGCGCTGTCACTGAAAAGTGCTATAATTTTCATGTTCGCAAAATATTTCAGTATATGAAAGGTGTAATATCAACTAGTAAGGAAGACTGAAACTTTCTGATGAACCAGACGGGTTTGCTGCCAGGTCGTGATTTTCGTTTTTTTTTTTTGTTTTTTTTTTCGTTCTGCTCAAAGACAAGCGACGAGCAGTAGATTAATTGAACGACGCAGGAAACGAGGCTCGTTCGAGAAGCTGCCCAAAAGAGAGCTGTAACAGAAGAGTAAGGCAACTTGAACCACACAATGTGATTGCCACCACATCAACTTTTAGTTTATATAGCTTGAACATTTGTACCGACCTGCACCTTGTTCATTTCATTTCAGAACCCACACCAGGCTTTACTTCGGTGGATTTTAACTGTGTGTTGTCGCAAACTTCAGTCTATCGTTTACGGAACATATGACACAACTCGTTTCCCTTTTCTTTCCATTGGTAAGGAATTTTCTTGCGAGATAATAAGGTGTGATAGCTAACTACATTTTTTGTATTCTCTCTTAAAAAATTCCATATTTATGTTTCCCTCAATTGTCTTTTTCCATGATCTGAAAGTCTCATCCATAGGGAAATACTGCCATCTTACCTCATTCTCAGCGTACAGCTGGACACTTGTAATACTCTGCATATCTTTCCATATTCGTTGCTCTTGCGAAACTAACATCTGAAAATGGCGTATGAATGCCTCTTTATCTTCGAATTAGCCTATCTCAGATTACTGTCGGAGATGGACCTGTTATATCGAGCGAGGTGGAGCAATAGCAGATAAGGCGCTGCTGAGCCACATGCGGCTACACGCAAGGCGTGCACTTCATCAGCCGTATGTGAGCTCTGAAACCTGGTGCCCGGTAGGCGCCGGTGGTTAAGGCGATGGACTCACAAACGTGTGGAGCAGCGTTCAGCTATCCGCTCCCGGTAGCTGAGTGATAGCCGGCACGGTAGCTCAGCGGCAGCGGTCAGAGGGCTAGCTGCCCTCTGTAATAAAAAAAAAACTGAGTTAATGGACCAACAACGAACTGAAACGGGTGTCTTTCGACGTCCGCCCAGAGCAGACACAACGAACGAAAACGAACAAAATGAGATTTAAAAAAAAAGTGGTCAGCGCGATAGACTGTCACTCCTAAAGTTCTGGGTTCGTTTCCCGGCTGGGTCGGAGATTTTCTCCGCTCAGGGACTGGGTTTTGTGTTGTCCTAATCATCATCATTTCATCCCCATCGACGCGCAAGTCACCGAAGTGGCGTCAAATCGAAAGACTTGCACCCGGCGAACGGTCTACCCGTCGGGAGGCCCTAATCACACGACATTTTTTTAGCGTTCAGATCCTCGTGTTTTCATCCAGTTTTAGGTTTTCCTGGAGCGCTTAAGGTGACTACTGCGATGGTTTCTTTGAGCGACAAAAGACCTGTTTACAAGCAGTTCTTCGTCCTCGTCAGACCCGAGTTTGCCGTCTATAGCGATTCGGTCGTCAAGGGGACGTTAAAATTTCTTTCTTCAGGACACAATATCCATTACCAGAATTTTTTCTTTATTACTTTGTATTTGACCGACGTTTAGCTTAACTGTACTAAGAATTTAATGCATTTTGCATTTCACATCTTTCGTCATTTTGTGATTAATTCCTTAGATACACATATTCGATTGATAAAATGGTTCAAAACATACAGGAATATTAAGTTTAACAAAAATTAAGGGTTAGTTTTTCTATGGCGGCAAGATAAATGGAGTAGAACACAAGAAATACGTTTGCTATGACGGCGTAAAAAATGTTGAAACAGACGCAAAGTACCCATCGACACTTTATGGAGTGTATACTAAACTAACCACTGGGGCAGGCGACGGGAAGTCCGACGTTTAGCTTCTGACGTTGTGGGCTGAAGGCGTATCCAGCACCGGGTATTTGGTGAACAGTGGCATATCTGACTGGAACCTGAGATCTTACATAACTTACGTTGACATTTATCTGATAACACCTAATTTCTGCAGATTAAATTTCATTCATTCCACTTACACTGTCATGACGTGTTATCAGTCGCAAGCGCAAACCACGACGTAGAGTTTATCGATGGGTGATAAGAGATGAACATACGATTTTTTATGACAAATTAGATTGTAGTGATTACAAAGTAGAGAAATCCTCCCACAGCCATAAAGCTGAAGGTTTTTAACTCCCACCCACCAATCCCTTTGATCAAAACATTCAATTTCAGTACACGTAGCACTTACTCACCATTAGTTTCTTTAATTTTTCGAAACCAAGCTTTCTGTCTCCTCTCGGCAGCACCCATGTCATCTGCCCGCTTAGCGCCTTTAGTGGATTCATCTGATACAAAGTTAAATCTTCCCTTTAGCTCGTCTAGTCTTTAACAACGATTTGTTGCAATATCGCATTCCTTTAGTTACACTTTAAAACATGATTTGACTAGTCAATCAGCTACTCAAATCTTTTTCGAAGATATGTGGGTAACCTCTTCACTGAGAGCAGCATTCGACACGCAATGCGCTAAGCAAACCGTCACTTGTGGTGAAGCAACAAACTGAAGCTCGTACTGTTTAAAAGAGGTTACTGCTTGGACCTATTCATTTGGCCTGGAGTGCTAGAATTTTCATATTGGCTGTTAGGAACGGGTCGCCTCTGAGATTTCACGACAGATGTAAACTTTGTGCTGGGATGGTACTCACAATAAAAATCTGCCATGTGTTTGCAGTGCTCTATTAGATGAGCTATCCTCGTATATGCCAACCACTCGAAACTTGATCCTAATGACTAGCTCCTGTGAAGCTGCAAAATAGTAGACAGCAAAGAGTCCAGGAAGTGCAATAATACTCGTTATAGCATACATAACTTTCCTTCGACTCACTATAATTTTTGGAAGTACTTGAAATAATGTGTAACGAGAGAAACGTGAGCAATTTTTTCTACAATCTTCCACAGACCTTTTAACAGGGGATGGCGGCCTAACCGACTCGCTTACGACCGAAGCAGTGTTCCAAATCCCGCGTGAATATCCTTTGAGAGTGAGCTGAAAAGTATGCCTCAAAATTTTTTACGTGGAAACTCCTATAGCTTTTTAAATAAAACAAACTTCATTAACATTCTCCATCTTTATTCTTCACGTCTGCAAATTTCCAGCCCTCTGCCATTAGGGAGCTCCGAATTGTAGTATGTAGCACGGTGGTGTGTAGTGGAACTATGTCGACGCGTGAGAAACAGCGTGCCGAAACCGATTTCCGAATCGAAGAGTTTGACCACACGTGGAGCACACTCTCCTTCAGCCTTACAATGCCAGACCACACACAGACGTGGCTACATCTGCAACAATCGGACACCTTGCGTTCACTGTCATCGGTCATCCTCCATACAGTCCCTACTTGATCCCATCTGATGTGCATCTGCTTTAAAAGCTTAAAGAATACCTTCGATGACTTCACATTCATTGTGATGAAGGGGTTCAAGCATAGGTGAGGTTGTGGCTCCGTCAATAATGCCAAACATTCTACAGAGCGGCTTGGTTTAGAAATAAATAAGTAGACGTGAAGACTAAAGATGTAAAATGTTAGTAACTTCGTTTTATTTATAAAAACTTTTACTTTTCAGCACGCCCTCGTAATTTATATATTCTGTGACTCATATCATGTCAGGCTTAAGTAAAGCCCCTGGCAACTCTCTTCGCTATAAGTATCCAGTTGAGATTGTGCATCAGTTATCTTTAGAAACTTTGGAAGTGACCTTCGTGCGACAAACAATACCTTTTCTGTAAAATTTTCCATTGGAATTTTTCATTTGCTATATAAATAATAAAAACGCCATGAATCGGACAGTTCTGCTTTGATTTTATTAATATCATCATTGTGCCCAGAATGAGATTTTCACTCTGCAGCGGAGTGTACGCTGATATGGAACTTCCTGGCAGACTAAAACTGTGTGCCGGACCGAGACTGGAACTCGGGACCTTTGCCTTTCGCGGGCAAGTGCTCTTGAATTTAAGCTGTGAGGATGGGTTCTGAGTCGTGCTTGGGTAGCTCAGGCAGAGGCCCCGTGCTGTGGTGCTTATGATACTAGACTGCTGCGTGGAGGGTCGTGAGTTCAAAACTCACCTGAACTATAAAATTTTAGCCGGCACGGTAGCTCAGCGTGATCGGCCAGATAGTTAGCTACTCTCTGTAATAAAAAACTGAGTGAATGGATCAACGAAGAACCTAAACGGGTGTCATCGGACGTCAAACTACACGTCAAACAATTCGATTATCTATTTTCCCGTTTTCCCACAGTCCACAACTCACTAGCATGCAATGCTGTGCTCCAAACGTTCGTTCTCAGAAGTTTCTTCCTCATATTAAAGATACCTTTGTTACTAACAGTATTTTTGGGTAGAATTTCTCTCTTTGCATGTGGTAGCTTCCTGTTATTTCCTTCTTGCTTCATCAGTCGTGTGTAACTTAGCTTCCAAGGTAGCAGAATTCTTAATTTTGTCTACGTCGTAGTCACCAATTTTGATGTTAAGGTTATCTTTCTCGTATTCCTCTTTACTTTCGTCTATCTTTGGTTTATTGTTAATTCATATCCTGCACTCATTAGAGTGTTTAAATCTATTCGATAGGTCCTGTAATCCTTCCTTACTTACACTGAGCGTTGTAATGTAACCAGATAATCTTGTTATTGCTATCCTTTCACCATGGGTTTTAATCCCACTGTTGAACCTTGACGTGTGGTCACGTATTAACCATTAAACATTCACTGCTGAATAGAGACATCTCAGAATAGCACTTCGTCCTCAGTCATTTGTTAGATATACCCCAATCTCTGTATTTCACTGCTGTTTATACCCTCTACAGCTCCATCCTACTCTTCACTGGAATACATCGTGAGGGAATGAATGAGATATGTCTTGTGATCTGAGTCAAAGCGTGGAACTATATGGTTCCAGAGACTTTTTCAAGTTTCAAAGGTCTATGAAGTACATATGTAGACTGAATCAACCTCATGAAGGTGATCTGATAAGAAGTATAACTCACACGTAAGTTAGTTTACAACGTGATTTGAACACAAAGACATAGAAATGATACTTCATTAGTGGGTTATTGAGTACTGTCTACTGAAAACGGCGCTTCACAGTAGTTCATGTAACAGAGGTGCGGTCAAATAAATTGCATATTTTTATCGCCTATAACAATGGAAGCACCAAAGCCACATATTCATTCAGCTTTTTTTTCCTATCTAGTCTAAATGAAACCTCTAGGTCGATACTAAGCCGCACACAATGTTCTAGAGAGAGTTTTGCCTACTGTAATACGTCCCATGTAACAGGTTAGAAACCTGCACATGACTACTCGTCACTGGAATACATGATGAGGGAATGAATGAGATATGTCTTGTGATCTGAGTCAAAGCGTGGAACTATATGGTTCCAGAGACCTTTTCAAGTCTCAAAGGTCTATGAAGAACATATGTAAACTGAAGAGATAAATGAAAATTTTTACCACTGTCAGGATTCGAACCCGGGTGTCCTGCTCACTAGGCAGATGCACTAACCACTCTGTCACCCTGGGGCAGTAGCTTTACATAATTGCACGCCTCGCTCCTCAATCCAAACTTCCATTTACGCTTCAACTCACATAGTATTCCTACTAAAATCAAACAGCGTTTGAGAGACGCTCTAACTGTTTTAAAATAGTAACTCAGCATCGAACGAAACAGGGAATCCTGCTTGAATCCCAGGCTTAGAAGCCTTAATCAGATGAAGATAGGCTGGGAAGAGGTGTGAAAGGCAGTTTGGATTGAGGGCGGAGGTGTGCTAGTATAGTCTGTGCAGTGTCCACAGCCCACGTTCCAGAGTGGAATAGTAGTTGGTATGTCTGCCTAGTGAGCACGAGACCCGGGTTGGAATACCAGCCATGGAACAAATTTTCACTCATCGCTTCAGTCTGCATATATACATCAAAGCGTGGAGATTATACCTACAGTTACCTGTTTTTATCGTTCTAATGTTCCAAGTTTCACTCTTCTGTTATGACGAAAGCATTTCTTGAGAAAAAGGCTTAGGATTCAAAACAGCTTATCAATGCCCTGGCTAATCTCTCATCACCAACTATTTTAAGTCAACTGGAAACGGCTCGAATTGGCCAAATTGCTTCTACCATATGCATTAAACTTTCTGGTAGATTAAATCTGTGTGTCGGACCGAGACTCGAACTCAGGACCTTTGCCTTTCGTGGGCATGTGCAAAGTAGAACGTTTGCCCGCGAAAGGCAAAGGTCCCAAGTTCGATTCTGTGTGCCGGACCGAGACTCGAACTCGGGACCTTTGCCTTTCGTGGGTAAGTGCAAGGTAGAACACTTGCCTGCGAAAGGCAAAGGTCCCAAGTTCGAGTCTCGGTCCGGCATACAGTTTCAATCTGCCAGCGCACACTCCGCTGCAGAGCGAAAATCTCATTCTGGAAACATCCCCAAGGCTGTGGCTAAGCCATCTCTCCGCAATATCCTTTCTTTCAGGAGTGCTAGTTCTGCAAGGTTTGCAGGAGAGCTTCTGTAAAGTTTGGAAAGTAGGAGACGAGGTACTGGCTGAATTGAAGCTGTGAGGACAGAGCGTGAGTCGTGCTTGGGTAGCTCAGACGGTAGAGCACTTGCCCGCGAAAGGTAAAGGTCTCGAGTTCGAGTCTCGGTTGGGCACACAGTTTTAATCTGCCAGAAAGTTTCATATCAGCGCACACTCTGCTGCAGAGTGAAAAACTCATTCTGGAACCATATACATAACTTGTTCATTTTGGTTCGCTCCACCTATTATAATGTACGTCTTTTTTAGGTATGACCAATTTAAGGATTAATTTAGGTTTCCAATATTGAATTAACACTACTGGTTGCAGTCATATAAATACTGTTTCAATGTACTATTCTCCGCAGAGAAATTATTATTGGATAGATCGAAGAAAATACCTTAAATATCCATTTGATGTTTGCTGCTTTCATTTTGCAACAGCTTCAACCATTCTCAAGCCATTGAATGAGCCATTTCAGTACAGTCCCATGAACCAATGCAGGAATGGAAGTCAAAGTTCCCCAAAAGGAAGGGCTTATTAACGTCCGAAGTAATTTCGTTGCACAGAGGTAACTGGCTGTGTCCTTGCTAGAGGAAGCGTCCCAATATTCGCCCAAAATACTTCACTGAAAATACTAGAAACAAATGAGAGGGAGTGGACAAGGATTTGAACCCCAAAATCCACAAATACAGAAACAAAAGCGTTCTTTCGTTTTAGTCTCATTAGTCACGGCAGGAGGCTCTGACAGTACCTTGCATTTATCGCGAATCTCTTGCCCGACGTAAAGTCCCGAGCTACTGGAAAAAAGCGCAGGTGACGCCTGTATATAAGAAGGGTAGAAGGACGGATCCTCAAAATTACAGACCAATATCCTTAACATCTGTTTGTGGGGGGATACTCGAACATATTCTCAGTTCGAATATAATGAATTTCCTTGAGACAGAGAAGTTGCTGTCCATGCATCAGCACGGCTTTAGAAAGCATCGCTACTGCGAAACGCAACTCGCCCTCTTTTCACATTATACCTTGCGAACCATGGATGAAGGGTATCAGACGGATGCCATATTCCTTGACTTACGGAAAGCGTTTGACTCGGTGCCCCACTGCGGACTCCTAACTAAAGTACGAGCATATGGGATTGGTTCCCAAGTATGTGAGTGGCTCGAAGACTTCCTAAGTAATAGAACCCAGTACGTTGTCCTCGATGGTGAGTGTTCATAGGAGGTGAGGGTATCATCTGGAGTGCCCCAGGGAAGTGTGGTAGGTCCGCTGTTGTTTTCTATCTACATAAATGATCTTTTGGATAGGGTGGCTGTTTGCTGATGATGCTGTGACGTACGGGAAGGTGTCGTCGTTGAGTGACTGTAGGAGGATACAAGATTACTTGGACAGGATTTGTGATTGGTGTAAAGAATGGCAGCTAACTCTAAATATAGATAAATGTAAATTAATGCAGATGAATAGGAAGAAGAATCCTGTAATCTTTGAATATTCCATTAGTAGCGTAGCGCTTGACACAGTCACGTCGATTAAATATTTGGGCGTAAAACATTGCAGAGCGATATGATGTGGCACAAGTATGTAATGGCAGTTGTGGGGAAGGCGGATAGTCGTCTTCGGTTCATGGGTAGAATTTTGGGAAGATGTTCATCTGTAAAGGAGACCGCTTATAAAACACTAATACGACCTATTCTTGAGTACTACTCGAGCGTTTGGGATCCCTATCAAGTCGGATTGAGGGACATAGAAGCAGTTCAGAGGCGGGCTGCTAGATTTGTTACTGGTAGGTCTGATCATCACGCGAGTGTTACGGAAATGCTTGAGGAACTCGGGTGGGAGTCTCTAGAGCAGGGGTCTCCAAACTTTTTAGTCCGCGGGCCACATTGACTCCTCCACGAAGTCATAAGGGCCAAGATCTACCTGTTGTTGTTGTTGTGGTCTTCAGTCCTGAGACTGGTTTGATGCAGCTCTCCATGCAAGATCTACCTAGTGGGATTAAAGCACCCTAGCACTCCACGATCACCGTAATGTAAGGCTAAAGGCAAGATGAAATCGCAAAAATCTAAGGTTGTGGGAATAGCTAGCACTGAAACGAACTACGATTTTTATTTAATTACATAATTTTGATTGGTGGACGTACCTCACCGAAATTCTGGCGTATTTTATTCTGACGAATTTCACCGACAAAAAAGTATATCGCTGCACATTCTTCACGAAAGCGTCCTGCAAAGTTAACGAAATCTCAAAATCATTGTTAGCAACACTATTACTGCAAGACGTAACAGAGGTAGAGTATGTCAACGCATTGTTATTGCAAGCGGCGCAACAATAATTTTAGTTACGTAGTCTTGTAGCGAGTAGCAGAGCCAATGACGCGGTGTATTGGTCGCGAAAGGCCTCGAAACTCAATTGTTGGCAGTATAGGTAGCACCTCAAATATTTGGCGGGCCGGATACCGGGGATGTCCGGCCAGCTAACGCGGGCCGGTTTGCCGGCTCTCGCGGGCCGGTTTTGGCCCGCAGGCCGTAGTTGGAGACCTCTGCTCTAGAGGGAAGGAGGCGTTCTTTTCGTGAATCACTACTGAGGAGATTTAGAGAACCAGCATTTGAGGCTGACTGCAGTACAATTTTACTGCCGCCAACTTACATTTCGCGGAAAGACCACAAAGATAAGATAAGAGAGATTAGGGCTCGTACAGAGGCATATAGGCAGTAATTTTTCCCTCGTTCTGTTTGGGAGTGGAACATGGAGAGAAGATGCTAGTTGTGGTACGAGGTACCCTCCGCCACGCACTGTATGGTGGATTGCGGAGTTGTATGTAGACATAGATGTAGACGTAGAGCCCGCATCTCGTGGTCGTGCGGTAGCGTTCTCGCTTCCCACGCCCGGGTTCCCGGGTTCGATTCCCGGCGGGGTCAGGGATTTTCTCTGCCTCGTGATGGCTGGGTGTTGTGTGCTGTCCTTAGGTTAGTTAGGTTTAATTAGTTCTAAGTTCTAGGCGACTGATGACCTCAGCAGTTGAGTCGCATAGTGCTCAGAGCCATTTGAACCATTTTTTTGTAGACGTAGACGAACCTAAAAGTGATAGGAAATGATTTCGTAAGGTGATTGCCTCACGCTGAACCACGAAACACGCTGTTTGTCCAGCAGGTGAGACAGACACTCAGACGGCGAGATGGATGTGAGCTGCTGCCAGTGCGCGTTCGAGGACACGGCCTTCTTGGCGGGGACGTGCGGCGCGGGCTTCGCGCTCTTCATGTCGATGGTGGAGTACGTGCTGCGGACGCGCTGCGACTTGGCCGACCCTTGCGGGCGCGCGGGCCGCGACGCGCCGCTGGTGCTGCCGCAGCTGGGAGACCCGCCCGCCGTCGACTTCATCGTCGTCGGCGCCGGCGTCGCGGGCCCCGCGCTCGCCGCCCGCCTCTCGGAGAGGCAGAACTGGACCGTGCTGCTGCTGGAGGCGGGGCCCGAGGAGCCCACCGCCACGCAAATACCGGTCAGTGCGCCAACTGGTGCAGAAACGCTATTGTTCTAAGGTGCACTTAGCTCATATCTTGGTCGATGGGTCTCCTCCAGTACCACTCGAAACCTTTATTTGGAACTTGTTTCACTGTCAGCATATGAAAATAGAAGAAACCATCAGCGAAAAATGTAGTGAGGGGAAATCGAAATAAAGTAAGCCAGAACTCAGAACTTTATTATACAGGATGTTACAAAAAGGTACGGCCAAACTTTCAGGAAACATTCCTCAGACACAAAGAAAGAAAATGTATTATGTGGACATGTGTCCGGAAACGCTTACTTTCCATGTTAGAGCTCATTTTATTACTTCTCTTCAAATCACATTAATCATGGAATGGAAACACACAGCAACAGAACGTACCAGCCCGACTTCAAACACTTTGTTACAGGAAATGTTCAAAATTTCCTCCGTTAGCGAGGATACATGCATCCAACCTCCGTCGCATGGAATCCCTGATGCGCTGATGCAGCCCTGGAGAATGGCGTATTGTATCACAGCCGTCCACAATACGAGCACGAAGAGTCTCTACATTTGGTACCGGGATTGCGTAGACAAGAGCTTTCAAATGACCCCATAAATGAAAGTCAAGAGGGTTGAGGTCAGGAGAGCGTGGAGGCCATGGAATTGGTCCGCCTCTACCAATCCATCGGTCACCGAATCTGTCGTTGAGAAGCGTACGAACACCTCGACTGAAATGTGCAGGAACTCCATCGTGCATTAACCACATGTTGTGTCGTACTTGTAAAGGCACATGTTCTAGCAGCACAGGTTGAGTATCCCGTATGAAATCATGGCGGTGAATCGAGGAAGTACAGTACATACTGACGAAACTAAAATGAGCTCTAACATGGAAATTAAGCGTTTCAGGACACATGTCCACATAACATCTTTTCTTAATTTGTGTGTGAGGAATGTTTCCTGAAAGTTTGGCCGTACCTTTTTGTAACACCGTGTATAAAGTGCATTTGGTTAAACATCTGCATCATATCCGTCCATGAACCACGGACCTTGCCGTTGGTGGGGAGGCTTGCGTGTTTCAGCGATACAGATAGCCGTACCGTAGGTGCAACCACAATGGAAGGGTATCTGTTGAGATACCAGACAAATGTGTGGTTCCTGAAGAGGGGCAGCAGCCTTTTCAGTAGTTGCAGGGGCAACAGTCTGTATCATTGACTGATCTGGCCTTGTAACACTAACCAAAACGGCATTGCTGTGCTGGTACTGCGAACGGCTGAAAGCAAGGGGAAACTACAGCCGTAATTTTTCCCGATGGCATGTAGCTTTACTGTGTGCTTAAGTAGCATGGATAGTGCGTCAAACCAGTCTCCGGACTGAAGACCATAACAACAGCTGCATCATACATTACACAGTGTGTTCGGAAATCCCTATTTCAAGTTACTACGAATTTTAGAGCGAGAGTGAGTACACAATATTTTGAATAGGAACCCATCTCCCGAAACGTTCCGTTTCTATTTTAAGATGAGTAGTTTGAATGGTCACAGTTTGTTTGATCCATGTGACGGCGTCAGGGAGACAAGAAAAGAAAAGACCTGGCAGACGCTTGAAGATAGACATAAACTTTCGAAGTTTCAAGAATCTAGGAATATACTATAACTCCCAATGTATTACTCCTAATGGGATCTCAGAGCTAATAGACTAATTACAGTGCCCAAAGGGGGATTTAGCAATAATTACTCCCATTTTCCATCAGTGTAAAGAACAGGAAGAAGCACCAATAACTATTACAACGGGAAGTACCTTCAGCCATGTATTTCACAGTGGTTTGTATTGATGCAAATTTCGACGTAGATAACCTACCTCTCCGATTCGTAGAATCCAAAGTAAAATGGCAACGAGTTGTGAAACGATCGCTAGCACTACCTCAGTACTGCGCGGGGTAGCCGCTTGGTCTGAGGCATCTTGTCACAGGTATCGCGGCTCCTCCCCGCCGGAGGTTCGAATCCTCCCTCGGACATGTGAGACGCATTGCGTCTCGGGGTTGCGTAGACAAGAGCTTTCAAATGCCCCAAAAATGAAAGTCAAGAGGGTTGAGGTCAGGAGAGCGTGGAGGCCATGGAATTGGTCCGCCTCTGCCAATCCCTCTGTGGTGTCACCGCCAGACACCACACTTGCTAGGTGGTAGCCTTTAAATCGGCCGCGGTCCGTTAGTATACGTCGGACCCGCGTGTCGCCACTGTCAGTTATTGCAGACCGAGCGCCGCCACACGGCAGGTCTAGAGAGACGTCCTAGCACTCGCCCCAGTTGTACAGACGACTTTGCTAGCGATGCTACACTGACAAATACGCTCTCATTTGCCGAGACGATAGTTGGCATAGCCTTCAGCTACGTCATTTGCTACGACCTAGCAAGGCGCCATTACCAGTTTATATTGAGATTGTAATTATGTATCATCAAGAGCGATGTTCTCCAATTATGGATTAAAGTTAAGTATTCCAGCCGCTACGTTCTTTTCTTCATAGTATAACTCCTTTAACTGTTCCAGACCTCACGCCAGTCTGCTTGAGATTAAACGCGTGCATTTCGGCCTCCTCTAGCAAAACGGTGTTGGCTCTTCTGCCAACACATCACCATTCGTCATCGAATTTGTTGTTGAGAAGCGTACGAACACTTCGACTGAAATGTGCAGGAGCTCCATCGTGCATGAACCACATGTTGTGTCGTACTTGTAAAGGCACCGAAGTCAACATTACCTTCCTTCAATTGGGCCAACTGGCGGTGAATCGAGGAAGTACAGTACATACTCACGAAACTAAATTGAGCTCTAACATGGAAATTAAGCGTTTCCAGACACTTGTCCACATAACATCCTTTTTTTATTTGTGTGTGAGGAATGTTTCCTGAAAGTTTGGCCGTACCATTTTGTAACACCCTGTATAACTTACAGAATCATCAAAGACGTTTTAAGTGACTGGAATCTGCAGGTATAACTGAGGGTCCCTTCACCCAGGCGGTTTTTGTACCCATAACACGGACTATCTGTCAGGTGGTAGAGCCATATTAATAAACTGCTTAAGCTTTCCATTTTGGATGGTATAGCCAGAAGATAGTCACAATATCATCTCTGACTTAACTATTATATTTATACTGTTGTTTATCTTTTCTCTCTCAATGACACAAAATAACTGTATTATTCGATATTAGATTGTCAGGTACAATGTGTTTTACGTAAGTTCTTACACAAATCTGTTTCAGTTGTCTCAGGAGATGCTTATGACCAACAACACAAAACAAAATATATTTCTTCCACAGACGTTCGCGGTAGCAGCAGTGAACACGGTGCTCGATTGGAATTACACGACAGAGGTGCAGGAGCAGGCGTGCCTCAGTACAGGAGGCGTCTGCAGCTGGCCGCGGGGCAAAATGGTGGCCGGCACCGGCGCCATGCAGGGCATGATGTACACACGAGGCCACCGAAGCATCTACGACGGTTGGGAAGCGGCTGGTAACGAGGGCTGGGGCTACGACGACGTGCTGCCGTACTTCATAAAAGCGGAGAACAACCTGGAGGCCGACGAGATGGACGAAGGTTACCACGGCACGGGAGGACCGCTCGTGGTGCAGCGCTTCGCCAGCCATCCGCAGATCGCTGAGACCATCGTGGAGGCGGGAATAGAGCTCGGCTACCGCACGGGAGACCTCTGCGGCAGCAACCAGACGGGCGTCGCCATAGCGCAGATGATGGTGAAAGACAGTCTACGAGGCAGCACACCCGCGCTCTACCTAAGGCCTGCTGCAGCCAGCAACCCAAATCTGCACGTTGGAATAAATGCTCACGTTACCAGAGTTCTCATCGATCCTGACACCCTTACTGCGACTGGCGTGGAGTTTCTCGACGAGAACAACAACCTACACACTGTACGAGCAAACAACGAAGTCATCCTGAGTGCCGGCGCCATAGGCTCTCCTCAGTTACTCATGCTTTCTGGTGTCGGGCCACAGGCAGACCTCGAGGATGTCGGCATAACGTCGCTGAAGAACTTGTCTGTTGGACAGAATCTACACAATCACGTGTCAGGTTATGTGGCTTTCTACATCAACAATACTTCGTACGAATCTCTGACGACAGAAGTGCTCAACGAATTCGTCACCAATCGCACTGGCCCCATGTCAGGTACAGGTCTGACACAGACAACTGGCTTCATGCTTTCCAAGTACGCAACTGATGGCGTGCCCGACCTGCAGATCTTCTTCGACGGTTTCAATGCGGCTTGCTCTCGCTCAGGCTTAGCGGAGGAATGCACCAGTGGAGAGGTTAACGTGGACTGTGGCCGCCGATATATCGACGCGCGACCGACCAACATCATGCCACGTAGCAAGGGCTACATGAAACTACGCAGCTCGAACCCTCTCGACTACCCGCTCTTCTATCCCAACTACCTCTCTGAGCAGATCGATGTGGACATACTGGTCGAGGGCATCAAACTGGTGATCAACATGACACGGACGGAGGCAATGCAACGCTGGGGCTTCGAGCTGGACACGACGGTGACGGCCGGCTGCGAGGCCTACGAGTTCGCGTCAGACGAGTACTGGGCGTGCGTGGTGCGCTACAGCACCGGCGCCGAGAACCACCAGGGAGGCACCTGCAAGATGGGGCCCGCCACCGACGACTCCGCCGTCGTAGACCCGCGCTTCCGGGTGCACGGCGTGGCTGGGCTGCGCGTCGTCGACGCTTCCGTCTTCCCGTACATACCCAACTCCAACCCCATCTCGTCCATCGTCATGTTGGCCGAGAGGGCGGCCGATTTCATCAAGGAAGACTGGCCCGAGGAATCTGCCTGAAGCACGCTCGAGATGGACACGAACATTTACCGCAGACTGCTTTGAAATGGTAGACTAATTCGATATTAGTGGCTCCCTGCGCTTTCAAGATACGTAAAGGTACAGAACTCACTTTAAGAGTACATGAAATTTGTGGTGGAATGACCTCAACTCCATAATTTTTCGTAACATTTCTGCATCTGATTCGTTTATTCTTTCCCTGTATGGCATTAACACTGCCATATTTCCTTATTTCTCCGTTTTATCTCTTTTTAATGCAAACAACTCTTGGTAACATTGTTCTTGCTTTTTCTAATTTATTATTCAATATGACCTTTCCAAACCGTCACAGTTTTTGTGAGTTTTAGGAAGAGATGTCACTGATGTAGTAAGAATTTTACTCTACGAGTAAAATATTACTTAACTTGTAAATATTGTAGCACTTTTTCACTCACTTTGATTGATTCATTTTGTATTTTGAAACATTAATAAATAACATTTATAAGTAATATCTTGTTGTTTTTTATACATCTTTATGTTGAATCACAATACATGAAATGCCTACAACATAGTTCACATTGCAACTCTTTAACGTTGCCATACATTTCTGAGTGAGATAAATATTAGTAATTTATTACCCTGTTTACGTTAACCTCTCCAATTAAGACCTGTCCTCGTTATACACCGTCTGAAGGCTTCTTTCATTTCGTCTTTGGTAATCACTCTTTCACATATGTGTCGTCCAATCGACAACAGTCGACTACAAACTCAAAACTTATAGCCTAATTTATTTGTAGATCCCTCTGAAAATGATTACCAAAAGTCTTTCGTTGTTGCAACCACTTGACTACCAAGTAACCTGCTTCGTAATTGAAGAGGAGCTGCTGATTTTGACTTCCAAAAATACACTGATGGGTTCCCTGTTTTTGCTTGTTTTTTCATTTTGTCTGTCGAAACTTTAATGTCGATCTGCATAAAAAGAGTCATGTGTGTGGGCTCCGTTCTATGTAACTTACCTAAAATTTGTCGTTTTACATGGAACTTTTGGGTTTTACAAAACAAGAGTAGTTACAAACAGGAATGAAGTGGTGTCATACTGCAACTTATCCTTAGTTATATGTATCATTTTAATGTTGTTTGGTCTTGGTCAACAAAACATTAAGCCATAAATGATACAGGTATGGCATAAAATAAATATGAGCTAAACTACCACTTAAAACACAGAATGCTTACAATTCTACACATTAACATGACAGTTACAATTTATTGTTCACAATCCATTGCAAATGAATAATAATAACAGATTAATATGATACAGTCACAGATGAATGTACACTGTGAAAACACACCTCAAAAATACACATTATTTTCGTCAACTGTCGGTGCATTGGAGAGATTCGGTGGAAGTCGGCTGTCATTCACTTACAGTTTATCTATAACTCATCTCTGCGTGCACTGTGCTTTTTCAAATGAGAATAATATTGCTAATATCTCCCGGCGTATGTCTGTCGCAGTATAACAAATGAATCCTGTGCACATGGACTGGGAAACTGTCACGAATGACTCTCATCCTGATAATACTGGATAATCCCTTTTTGTGGCAGTTATAAGAAGCAAGCCATGGCTGTGGTGGTATTGCAGATCATATATCTGTGCAATGTTTTCTCTTCAAGCTGGATGTAAAGTTCCCTTCTTCTTGCCACTCAGACTGCTCTCTCCTTTACAAGGCGATTAAATTCTTAAACAAGTGTTCAACATTCAGTAGCAACCCGTTGACAGTAGCCTACTTAACGAGTTCATAAGCCAGTTCATTACCTTCGATATATCCTAAGAGATAAAAGTTAAAATCGTAGTCCTGAAAACGCTCACATTTCGACACTTGGACTTTCATTTATCTTTGCTCGCACTTATAACTGTGTCTTTAGTAAGCCACAACATATGCGAGAACCTGATCCCATTGACTCGCACTTTGTGTTATCTAATTTAGCAGCTTTCCCTCAGAGGACTGTCCGCAGCTCGTGGTCGTGCGGTAGCGTTCTCGCTTCCCGCGCCCGGGTTTCCGGGTTCGATTCCCGGCGGGGTCAGGGATTTTCTCTGCCTCGTGATGACTAGGTGTTGTGTGATGTCCTTAGGTTAGTTAGGTTTAAGTAGTTCTAAGTTCTAGGGGACTGATGACCATAGATGTTAAGTCCCATAGTGCTCAGAGCCATCTGAACCATTTGAACTCAGAGGACTATGTCTGCACCGAGGTGGTGCAGCTAGTGCTGGGGACCGAAGTGGGACTTTACTGACACTATTCTACACCACAAGCCCAAGTCAGCGACAGCTGTGTAATGGAAATTTTATTCGTTGATGATCTAGGGAAATAAAGACGACTGTCGGTATGCTAGTTAATAAGCCCGAATTTCTGTGATTTGCCGTCAGGATTACTGCGTGCGACGTATATGGTGGAATTCAATGTTTCCGGTTCCTTTTGAGAAAGGTTATACCGAAATTTTAAAAATAAGTCTTTCACGATGCGGCACACCTTGTCAGCAGTTTACTTATTCTGGGGGCAGGGTCGAAATCAGGTAGCAACAATGTAGAAATTCCGTCCTGTGACATAGATTTCCGTTTCTCTCAGTTTGCCTCCAAGGCCTCACATGCCATCCTTCCCGATATCCTCGTTCACTTTGCTGTTCTTGACAATTCTCAAACATGAAACTGACACCACAATCTTTGTTTTTATTACTTTAGCATTTCACCGCTGTCATCCCATCTAATTTGTGGCGCTGATGAGAAAAGGGAGCAACGAGCAACATTATGCACAACTCTCAATCAACTGACTTCAAACGTACTTCCAGTTCTACAATAACTTTCTATTCACTCTGAATTTATTAAGATGAGTCTCATCTCACAACCCAAATGGCAGTTAATACGCATGCATTAGAGTGTATCTGCCTTTAAAATTCTAATTACCCACAATAAATAGTATTTTCGCATATGAACTAGCACTTTTGTCATTTCATTCTGTAGATCGTTAGCTTCGTATGGATTGCGGAAGCGGTATCTTCTGCCTGTTACCGTCTTCCCTACCATCATTAAAATGACCTCACCTGATAGTCTCCTGCTCCCTGGACCGTGGTAGCATCAGGCTCCTTCACGTCTAGCAGGAATTGCAATTGTCGATTAATATTGAAACGCCCCCTTAGAACAATTATGCACGGCTGTGCTTAAACTGACACACAATATTTTAGCGCAACGCAATCTGACTATCAAAGATCCCTGCAAAAGAATGGCCCTGAGTAACATTAAACTATACCTTTCAGAAATTACTTACCTCACAAAAATCTTCATTAGTCGCACTACTGCAATACAGCGAGCGCCAGCTAAATAAAAGATTCAAACTACGGAAGGCACTAACTACTGATAGGGATAGTTAGCAAATGAAAGATATTAATAGAGAACAAACACTGTATTTACCTTAATAGTCATAATATATACAGCAGTTCATGACAAATTACAAAACTCCGCCATGTCTGTCCCCACATCCACCACTGCTGGCGGCTCACCTCCAACTGCGCAACGCTACATGCTGTTCACATCCAGCTGCCCAATACTACAATGGCGAGTATTACAACAATGCAAAGCAGCCACAGACTGCACACAGCACAGCCAGTGATTTTCATACAGAGGTGGCGTTACCAATAAAAAAACCTAAACAGCCTACTTACATAGCCCCAATGCTCCCCACAAAAAATTTTACAAATTGGTTTGGGCAGTGGCCAATACAGATTTAAAAAAAATTTTCATAATTACAATAACAAAGAAATCAAATGCACACACTTATTGATACAATGTTGGTCAAAAGCTAAAATTTTCTCACAGTCCATAAAGATAGTCCTGATCATTCATCATAATAGTAATTACAGTTTTTTTTTTCACAAAGTCCCATTAGTAAAAAAAAATTGCACACAGAAGTAGTGGATTTCCATGCAGTCTTGAAGAAGTAGTGTTGTCCTTCCAACGGAAAGACAGTGCTGACTCTTGACATGCATACAGGTAATGGGCCACAACAGAGCAAACCCACAGCAGAGTCAATCGAAGTTTTGAAGAGTATTGGTAGGTCATCACAGAACAGACCCACTGTAGTCCTGGTAGAGATTACGGTATTTGTGGGCCACCAGAGGTGCAGACCCACTGCAGTCCTTGTAGAAATGGCCAGCAGCCATCTGTTGCGACTGTGCAGGTGCACAATCACCATCGAAGAGTCTTGCAGAGAATATAGCAAGTCCATAAACCACCACTTGTGCACTCACAAAGTGTTTGGAATTGTCCTTAGAACCAGCAATGCTGTTATCCAGTCCCTTGCTCAAGTAGTAACACATGTGCAAACACTAACAGTCCCTACTTCTCACATATTGTCCATATACTATGACCAACAGAAACGTGTGCAGTGAAATGTAACTTACAAGTTAATAATATGATGAACTGGTGACAATTACAATTTTATAACACAAGAATACAATTACAAAGATACAGAAAACATCATTAAAAACATAATAATACAGATAACATTTGTAGTAATACAAACTTTACAAAAGAATAGAAATAAACATACACATCAATGTTACAGGAATTATGACATGAGTACATACATAAAAGATCAGAGTAACTTTCGGAACATCAACTTCACACATGAGCATTAAAACAAAACAGAATAAATAATGTCTAAACATCTTTACAAGATAAATAACATAGTATTTGAAAAATTCTACAACATAAATCTTATTAGCTAAACACTTAAAGACAGGAAAAAGACAAATACACAATGGTACATACACACATAGCAAAATAATACAAAAGGAAAGGACAGGGTTTGTTTTACTGCAGTATTTTGCATGGAGATCTCCTTTGGTTCATCATTATTCCCAAAAGTCCTATCTATACCTGATTTCTGTACTTTTTTTCGTATAACTTCTCAATGCATTTTTTTTCTATTGTCCATAGTCAGTTTCTTATGTAGTCTTCCCCCTCTTAAGCTATCTTAAAACTACTGAGCTCAGATGCTAAACTAAGGGACGAGGCAATGCAGCAGCACAAAACAATTAACACACACAGCAATGATCAAAAATACAAATGGCGAAGCAAGCAGCATAAATTACAACTAATATAAGGCAATGAGCAGCAAACAAGAAAAATAAACCAGTAGTAAACTGGCTTAGCAGAGTAACACAAATTAAAATTCAGTAGCACTATGCCTGGCAAACAGCAGAAGCAAGTGATATAACTAGTACCTAAACATGACAAAGCTCAAACAGAAAAAAATTTACACTAAAGACAACAATGCAGATAAGGGAAATGTCTATTCACATCTTAATGTCTATGTAATAAAAGTTGTGCACCACCAGAAGTTATTCTACCAAAAAAGTTACCAAGTACTTGAAAAGAAAATTATGAATGCAGTTCCTGTGAAGGTAAATGTCTTTTTGTGCTCCCTCATTTTTTTTTGAAAAAATTATTATTTACTCGATCTGTAGACAGAAAATATTTATATTAGTACATCTATAAAATTTTATTTTAACCAATGCTGCAGTGCAGCTAGAAACTAGATATTAAACAAAATGAGTAAATAAATGCATAAAGGCAAGCCATATGGCATTTCTCTCAATTAGCAAGACAATAGCCTTGAAATGTTTCTCCGTTTCATTAGGCATTTTAGTAAATATCATAAATTAAGAGCTCCACAGTGTAATCATGTTTCCAAGTTTGACGGTGTCGTATTTACGATGCTTTCTACAAAGGAATGTCGATAGCGAGGATAATGGCCTCCCTTTTTTTTCCCCACCTAATGGCTTTCTTTTGTCAGACGTCTACCTCTCAGCTGGGCGCCCAAAACGCATTACGCCAAGGTCACTTACCTATCTTGCTGAAATATTTACGACGGCAGTTTCTGCTACAGTGACAGTCTCCCATAAAAATATTTCACAAGTCAAGAATTTGGGTTACAAATCTGTAGAAACAAAATCCTATAAATATAACAGCGTCCAAAAAATTTTCGCCAGCATTGTGATACATTCACGCATATACACACATTTCATAACTCTTAAAGTATGATTCTTGGTTTCCAACAACCTTTCTCACAAATCAGCGTCCCTAACCACTACTCATTATTCCTTACCTTATTCGTTGACACTTCTTCAATATTTCATCATAACAGATGCGTAGCATATTCAAATAACTCATATAGCATCAGCTTATTGATCTTAACCATACCGCAACAGCATAATACACATAGTCATCCTAATAATAACATCATAACACCTCAGTCAACTCTCAAAATCGTCGTAACTTCCTCCAATAATTTCTAAGCCTAAAAAAAATTCTCTGCTCATGTCAAAAGTGTCAGCTGCCTCAAACGTACTTTAAAAATCATAATCCCATACCAAATACATCATTCAAAGCTCTCATAGTATCACAATGGTTCTGAACAAATATGAACAGTTCACAAAGTACAGACAAAATACAATTTCATAAGTGTGAAGTTACCCAACTGTGTAATTGCATAAACATGTGTCACTGATGTAGTAAAAAAATGTTTATATCTCAGTTAAATGATCAGATAGCTGTGTAATTCTGTGTTAGAGAAATATGGTACCGATGTGTAAAGTTGTATAAGCAAATACCATATTAGCTAGGGCTCCTTGTGCTTGCCACACACATGGTACACAAAGTAGGCGTGTACCCCCCTGAGGATTAATGTAATTATACCCTCAGGTGTTACAGATTACAGCAATGAAATGAAATGTATCACTGAAAACCTTTGTATCATTGTACTTCAAATATCTTTAAAAATAAATGTTTTAAGTACAAAATTAATCACTCAAATGTGTGTCCTGTAGCGCTAAATGTGCGTCTTGCTGTAAGATAATTCTGTGGAAGTGTCGTACTTATTGTCCTCCGAAAGCTAAGTTCTGCAGAAGTCAATGTACTTACCTCATGATAAACAAAAGTGAAATGCTTTATGTATAGATATCTTAGTTATTACGCTTATTGCCATGATGAAGAAAGTACTGTGCTGAAACATATTGTTGTGCTACGGAAAAGGCAGTCTCATTGTAGCTATACCACAAAAGTTACTACTAAAACATGTTTTACTCTCCAGAATAAAACAGAAAAATGTGCAGATATAAAACAGAAACACTGCAAAAGCAACATTGTAAATTGTCACTCATTAGTGGCGTCGTGAAACAATCGTGTAGCTGTCACATAAACTAACCACTGTGTCATCTGGTATCTCACTGAAAGTACTTTTAAATCCAGAATATATTTTCAAGTAAACCCAAAACGTTGCATTAAAATCTCATTAGCAGTACTGGTAAATGTTCTAAGTATGTAAGCCTTATAGTTGTTCCATAATCGTGCAACTAACAAGCAAGAATGTACACACACAATGACACTGTGACGTCTGTTCACCATAACAATGCATTCGTCATTTCTGTTTAAATAAGTTCTCTTGGTTCTTGATTGGATATTTAACTTCAAACATTGTTGTATGTTAACAGATTCTAAGTCTGACAAAGCATATTAGTAATGTGAAGCGAAAAATTTTATGGCAAAGACTAAGTTAAAAAGCAGATTATCTTTCAATAAACGGTTTTACATTTGAAATGTTGTGTAAACCTTTACTCTTCCTAGTATGCAGAGTTTCAACTTCAACGCAATTATCATGTGGTATACGTCGGATTCTGTAAGGTCTATTGTAAACTAGAAAGAATTTGTGACTCAAGTGTTTCTTCTTATGTGACAATGAATGAGCTTTAATGAGAACTTTCTGACCAATATACAATTTCTTTGAATTTGCTTTACCGTGTAGTTTTCTCCTTTTGTCTGCTGCAGATTTTATATTTTTAAGAGCCAAATCAATTATGTCTTTGTGTCGAAGTTTACGTGTATTCGGGAAAGGTGCAAGCTCTCTGATTCTGTTCGGTGGTTCTTCATTCTTCAGTACAAGAGTAGGTGGTAAAGCAGTGGAATCATGAGGCATTTCATTCAGCACGTTTTGAAATAAGTGTAAATATCTGTCCCAATGCTGATGCTTTCTGTGACAATAAAGTCTGCAAAGCTTATTGATTTCTTTCATAATCCGTTCGGAGGGGTTACAATGTGGTGAGTACAATTAAATAAAAACAGGTTTGATTTTATGGTTGCGAAGCATGCGTGACCAAACAGCAGATCTGAATTGCGGTCCGTTATCTGAAATGACTTTACTAACGTGTCCAACTTCACGTAAGAAATTTTTAACAAAGGCGTTGGATACAGACTGTCCAATGGCTTTACGTAACAGAATGAAAGAAACAAATTTTGAAGTAAGTTCAACAGCGACTAGAATGTACGAAAATCCATTAGATGTTCTGACAAGCGGTCCCATTTCAAAATTCGGTGCACCTTGCCAATTTCTTTCATAATTTCCGAAATGTGCTGTGTTATTATTTTGTGGCTGTTCCGTATTTCTATGTCCCTCTTCCTGTATTGGGGCGCGAGTGTCCTCTGAAATACGTAATTCTTGTACTACCTGTGTCAGCTGATCTTGTACTTCGCGGATTTCTCTTTGGTGTTGCGTATTAATTTGATTCTGATTTTGTTTGAATTTCCTAATTTGTTCGCACTCTTCTGTGTCATTAAAGACTACCTGTTTTGTGTCATTCATATTATCATCTACCTTCGTAGATAAATTATTTAGCTGATCCGAAAGTTCAACTACTTTCTCTGATAAAGTACTAATTTCCTCCATGTGTCTTTCTACTGTGTCCTTTAAGTTTTCCTGAGTATTTGCAAGTTGCGTAACCGAATCGGTAGACGCAACTGAGTCAATTTTAGCTTGCAAGGTCTCATGATTTTCATGAACAATAATTTGCAGTTCTTTTATGGCAGCTTCGTGATTCTGTAATGCATTTTCATGCCGCGAAAAAATAGGTTGAAAATGCCCACAAATTTGAGTTTTTACGTCATTACAGACTTTTTGACATTTCGATTCAATATTATGTAACTCAGTAGTTAAATCTTCATGCGTTTGTTCAAGAGTTTGTTCCAATGAGTCTAACTTTTGAATCTGTTGCTGTGTTTGTCTCTGATTTTGTTCCAGTGTGTCTAACTTTTGAAGATTTTGTTCCATTGTGTCTAACTTTTGAAGCTTTTGTCTCATTTGTTGCATTAATTGTAATAACAATGCACTAGTGTCTGAAACATGTTCCTCAGTGCTTTTCGGCAGTGAATTTGCACCGGCAACATTCACATTTTGACAAGCGGAAAATGTGTCTTGACTCATTTGAGAAAACGGTGAGAACCCAAAACCTAAGTCTGCAGTATTTGCAATATTGTGTTCTGTCATTCCCGATTCCTGAGACGAGCTGTTGCCGACCGATTGATCGATAACGCTTCCCTGTTCACTACCTGTTTCATTGTCTACACCATTATTTGACGCCTGCTCCATTTCCCTATGCATAGTTACCAAATTACTACTTTGAATGTCTGTCACTTCATTACACAGTGGTGCTGATAAGCTACGCTCGTCGTCACTATTATTTCTCAGTTTGCTTTGGAGCCTAGTGTTACGTTTTTCACACGCCATTATTGTCACAATATTTCACACGATAACACAGAAAAGCACAATTTGAAGAGCAAAAATAAGAGAACACATTAACATAACACTGAAAATAATATCTAGTTAATTGCAGCTGCAAAATACTTGGTGCAAATCTACATGCATGCCACAACTGTTTTACTGTACAACAATGAAAGACTGCAACTACAAAGGAGATTTTCTCTACAATTACAGGCTAGCAATAAACAAAATCTACGCTAATTACACAAACTACAAGGAAAAAATCAGAAGATTCCAGTGAGGTATCCTGGCAGGGTCGCCATATGAAACGTCCCCTTAGAACAATTATGCACGGCTGTGCTTAAACTGACACACAATATTTTTAGCGCAACGCAATCTGACTATCAAAGATCCCTGCAAAAGAATGGCCCTGAGTAACATTAAA
Source organism: Schistocerca serialis cubense (assembly GCF_023864345.2). Taxonomy (NCBI): domain Eukaryota; kingdom Metazoa; phylum Arthropoda; class Insecta; order Orthoptera; family Acrididae; genus Schistocerca; species Schistocerca serialis. Next base: position 181,575,783 of record NC_064642.1, read on the forward strand.
CTATACCTTTCAGAAATTACTTACCTCACAAAAATCTTCATTACTCGAACTACTGCAATACAGCGAGCGCCAGCTAAATAAAAGATTCAAACTACGGAAGGCACTAACTACTGATAGGGATAGTTAGCAAATGAAAGATATTAATAGAGAACAAACACTGTATTTACCTTAATAGTCATAATATATACAGCAGTTCATGACAAATTACAAAACTCCGCCATCTCTCTCCCCACATCCACCACTGCTGGCGGCTCACCTCCAACTGCGCAACGCTACATGCTGTTCACATCCAGCTGCCCAATACTACAATGGCGAGTATTACAACAATGCAAAGCAGCCACAGACTGCACACAGCACAGCCAGTGATTTTCATACAGAGGTGGCGTTACCAATAAAGAAACCTAAACAGCCTACTTACAATATTAATTGATTAATGAAGGAAACAGAAGGAGACTGCAGACCAGTAACATTCAGACAGTTTAAGTAAAACTGTATATGTTCTTGAAGACACATAGAAATGTTAGGCATTCTCGTTAACAAGAAGGCAGGAACTAGCCAATGCACAAATTTGGACGACACAGGTGACCCGCATGCTTGCTGTGGGCAAAAATCCAATGTAAAACGTAAAACGCAAGAGAAATAATGGTAACTAGTCCAGTCCCTAGAGAGAGTGCTGATGAAGTACATTAGAGAAGAATCTCCGGTATTTCAATCACGAGCGAAGGTAATGAGCCATAAACGGCTATTAGGACTTACGGTGACGAACCTATTATTTTTCAAGTTGAAGAAAATGGGGAATATTACTGCACTGGATCGGAGGTCGGCAATTACTTGCGGCTGTTCCGTGGGTCGCTTTACAAGAAGCATCCTGGAAAGTGCAGAAGAATGATAACAAACGATGAAAGGAAGAAATTAGTCGAAATCGGGCTGAGTCAGTATGTTCTGGCATCAAGTGTTTCACTGCTGAGAGCTTCAGAAGTTGAGGATATCCTTCCCAGGGAAGGAAAGACTAAGAAGAGCATGCCATTGGTACCTTCCTTACCCAACAGTTCACATCTAGATGCAGTGCCTCAAGCAACACCAATTAACAGGAATCGTGCAAACAACAAAAAAGTCCGAACATTTCCACTTTGCTTTTATGACACAGACCCTACATCTATTATGGAAAATGCTTCACAAGTGGAACTTCTTGTGCCTATTCGCTTGGACATGGAAATAGAAGGGCAAAAGCTTCGAGAAATAGACGCGTTTTGCGATCAGGTAGAGGCAGCCGTCCTAGCACTGTACGAGGCACATTCCATAATAATACGCACGTTTTTTTTAATTTAGCGTTTTTTTCATTACCTCTCTACAGTCCTTGAATATAGTCTCCCTGCTTCTCTGCGACTGAATCCCAACGTCTCGGACGTTCTGTTATTCCCTCCAGTACACCACTTCTGTTCATCTGTCAATAGCTCGGGTAACGCTGGTAGAGAGCTCTTCCAGAATAAGATAACGACGTCAATGCTTAGGTTTTTTCAGCGTCGCGAACAAGTCGAATCGGTGGACTCGTGTCTGAGCTGTACAGAGGATGCGGTAACACGTCTCATCCGTATTCGCGCAGTTTTTGGGTTACAACATTACCGATCCGATATGCGGGCGAGCATTGTCGTGGAGAATGAGTGGCCGAGCCTCGAGCAACTGAGGCTGGATTCTGTGCATTTTCCTGCGCAGGTTTACACGAAGTGCTGTAACACTTGTACCACATGGTACTCTACTGTGCTGTCAAACAGTGAGGAAGCTACCTCTCGGAAACTTTTCTCTTATTCAAATCATTTGTCAGAATACGGAATACTTATGTTCGTGGAATTCCCGTGGCTTCAAAAAGTTCCCCACAAGTCGCAATGTGATTTTTTTCAACAGTATCCGCTATATGTTTCACACTTCGTTTATCAGTTGACGTTTTTGGCCTTTCGGGTCTTGAATTATTGTCTAAGCTCATACGACCACCACAAAAACGATTAACCCAACATGGAACTGTACTGCGGTCTACTGTAAATTCACCACAAACTCCACTTAACTAACTGTTATATCTGTCGGGTTTTTGCCGGGTGAAGTTTCGATCTTGATGTACGACCTCTTATCTTCAGCAGTCACAGTACCCGAGACCCTTGCAGGGTCCATTTCTACCTCTCGCCAAATAGAGAAAAAACAAGAACACAAACTTCTTCCTCAAACTACCAACCCACATTTGACGTAATATTAACTGTTGTAGCATCAAACAATCCATAATAATACCAACTTGTGCGCTATTTATGAAATATCCCTCGTAGATATTGTGGAGCTAATTTCTCACGGGCAAAGAGCGTATTTGCAGCTTAATCACGAACGGATGTGCTACGAGTATTCTTCCGCGAAAGTCTTGGCTAAAACTGAACGTAATCGTGCACTGTTAAATCCAAGGTGATGGAAACAAGGAAACGTACCGCTAGTAGTGTGGCAACTATCCCGCGTCTGCTGGTCACGAACCAAGAACTGCAACAAATAGATGCCGAGAGGGCATCTCTCAGCAGTTTTGCTACCTCGGATCCCGCACATTGTGTGCTTCGTCAGAGAGCAAAAGGTCCCCTGCGGCCAACTGCTAAAGCGCCTGTGTCTCTACTCGTAACCATTGTTTCGGCTTGAATTTCTGTTACTAGAATTTCTGTAGATTTACACCATCTTGTGTATTTTATGAATTAAATGATTGTGATCACGAAAATTGCTCCATCCGTGCCATTCGACAGTCCTCTACTTAGACAACCTATCGGTCGGTTCAGAAGGCTCGGGAGAACTACTTTTAATGGGTAAATAAGCAGATCAAATTTGCTAACTGTTTAATTAAAGGGTATACAGCCCATTGTCTCTACCATAGAACTCGTAATTGCATAAGGAGTGCGAATTTGTGACTGTAGACACGGTTTTAATTTTCATTTTATTCTGTCCATTGGTAATGCGACTAGGATAGATAGCTATAGAGACTTCGGTACAATAATTTCTTGGTAGTAATTTCTCGATCAGTTCAAATTTTGCAAACTTTATACGACTGACATTCAGGAATCTCTGCTCGTTTTAGAGATTGGGCTTCTTCGAGTATGGTGTATTGCGAACAGTAGATGCAGCTCACCCAGTAGACTCTATATTCTCAGATATCTGGAAAGTATTTGACATTGCATTACAGTGTCAGTTATCAATCAAGATACGACTCGAAGCATCTTCACTAATGTGTGATGGGTTCGATGAATTTTTGGCTACTAGAACCCAGTACAAAGCTTTCGATGGAGTTGAGCCACAGTCATGCAATATTTTTAAAGGAGTGTGTATTACTATACACGCTGTTACAAAAAGGTACGGCCAAACTTTCAGGAAACATTCCTCAGACACAAAGAAAGAAAATATATTATGTGGACATGTGTCCGGAAACGCTTACTTTCCATGTTAGAGCTCATTTTATTACTTCTCTTCAAATCCATTAATCATGGAATGGAAACACACAGCAACAGAACGTACCAGCGTAACTTCAAGCACTTTGTTACAGGAAACGTTCAAAATGTCCTCCGTTAGCGAGGATACATGCATCCACCGTCCGTCGCATGGAATCCCTGATGCGCTGATGCAGCTCTGGAGAATGGCGTATTGTATCACAGCCGTCCACAATACGAGCACGAAGAGTCTCTACATTTGGTACCGGGGTTGCGTAGACAACAGCTTTCAAATGCCCCATAAATGAAAGTCAAGAGGGTTGAGGTCAGGAGAGCATGGAGGCCATGGAATTTGTCCGCCTCTACCAGTCCATCGGTCATCCAATCTGTTATTGAGAAGCGTACGAACACTTCGACTGAAATGTGCAGGAGCTCCATCGTGCATGAACCACATGTTGTGTCGTACTTGTAAAGGCACATGTTCTAGCAGCACAGGTAGAGTATCCCGTATGAAATCATGATTACGTGCTCCATTGAGCATAGGTGGAAGAACATGGGGCCCAATCAAGACATCATCAACAATGCCTCCCTAAACGTTCACAGAAAATCTGTGTTGATGACGTGATTGCGTACGGATTCTCGTCAGCCCACACATGTTGATTGTGAAAATTTACAATTTGATCACGTTGGAATGAAGCCTCATCCGTAAAGAGAACATTTGCACTGAAATGAGGATTGACACATTTTTGGATGAACCATTCGCAGAAGTGTACCCGTGGAGGCCAATCAGCTGCTGATAGTGCCTGCACACGCTGTACATGGTACGGAAACAACTGGTTCTCCCGTAGCACTCTCCATACAGTGACGTGGTCAACGTTACCTTGTACAGCAGCAACTTCTCTGACGCTGACGTTAGGGTTATCGTCAACTGCACGAAGAGTTGCCTCGCCCATTGCAGGTGTCCTCGTCGTTCTAGGTCTTCTCCAGTCGCGAGTCATAGACTGGAATGTTCCGTGCTCCCTAAGACACCGATCAATTGCTTCGAACGTCTTCCTGTCGGAACACCTTCGTTCTGGAAATCTGTATCGATACAAACGTAACAAACGTACCGCGCCACGGCTATTGCCCCGTGCTAATCCATATATCAAACGGGCATCTGCCAACTCTGCATTTGTAAACATTGCACTGACTGCAAAACCACGTTCGTGATGAACACAACCTGTTGATGCTACATACTGATGCGCTTGATGCTAGTACTGTAGAGCAATGAGTCGCATGTCAACACAAGCAACGAAGTCAACATTACCTTCCTTCAATTGGGCCAACTGGCGCTGAATCGAGGAAGTACAGTACATACTGACGAAACTAAAATGAGCTCTAACATGGAAATTAAGCGTTTCCGGACACATCTTTTCTTTATTTGTGTGTGAGGAATGTTTCCTGAAAGTTTGGCCATACCTTTTTGTAACACCCTGTATTTATCTTCTGTACTATCTAGATTTCGGCTTTTATGCCACTATCAAGCACATTGTCATCAATTAATAATGATCTAACAACGTTTAGCTTTGTACTTGATAATGGCATAAAAACCGAAATCTAGATAAATATAATAAAACACAGTCAAATGGCGCTTTACTCTAAAAAAAAAACGTGTAACCCAATATGTTTTACTGGGTGGAAAACGTTCAGTTGGAAGAAATTAAATGTCGGGAATATCCCAGGGAAGCGTAGTAGGACCTATCATGTATCCAAACGGTTTACTATACAGTGTCAGTAGCACTGCCGGTTTCTTATCTGTTGATGCTGGTGTCTGCAGAATAGTATCGCAGTTCGATAAACGTAAATAAATGCCAAGTGACATAAATAAGACTTCCATTAGTGTATTGAATGATATCTCTCTTTACAGGTGTAAAAATAAAAATAATGTCTATAACAACATGAAAAACCCGACACAGTTTGATGCAAAATTAGTGGTGAATATCTGCAGCACCTCACATCGTTTAAATACTTAGGGATGAAAGTAAACAGTAAAAACGGTGGGGTAGAAATTGCGATTGCTTCTATGGAAATAGTCCTACGCAGGCTTGCTACTTGGAAGGGAAGGGTGTATATTTCACTGGAAGTATTGACAAACATGTGTGCCTCCTGTCACGTCACATTCGCTGGTTAGCATGCATGTATCATCAAATAACTAGTGGCACAACAGATTTGGCCCAAAGAGTAAATTAACCTATGAGTTTGCACAAAGGATAACGCCAGTCTAACCTAAAAAAGAACCTAACGGAAATCGCATTTACCTTGCTCATATTTTATCTCTTTAATTTTATTCATTGTTTGTTTTACATCGGTTGTAGTACTGCATGTGTATTGATGTTTTGGGTGCAGGTACAGATAGGTGGATGGGTAACAGTACGTGTGCTGGCAAAATAAGGAACGATGTCTTGAAATCCTTTTATCGGAAATGCTGATGTTATCCAAGCGAATACATCGGAATGCCACCAACTACTGTTTGGAGTACATTATTTTATCAAACAGAATTCATGGTTCAAACCGAGGCACACATGTATGAATAATCGAATATGCGTTTCATTCACCTCGTATTAATGTGGAGCTACATGGGTATGTGTATCGCTGGGGTTGGATTCAGACCTGAATCAGTGACATCGATGTTCATACTGGCGAGTACAATCACACAATGCTCGACCATTCGCACAATGAAATGAAATGAAATGTCGGGTGCCGAGGGCCTCCCGGCGGTTAGACCCGATCGTTTGGTGAAAGTCTTTTGAGGTGACGCCACTTCGGCGACTTGCGCCTCGATGAGGACGAAATGATGATGATGATGAAGACGACACAAGCACCCAGTCCCTGAGCGGAGAAAATCTCCAACGCAGACGGGAACAGAACCCAGGCCCTCGGCATGACAAGCCGGTGTGCTGTCCACTCAGCTAAGCTGGCGGACATTCGTATAATAATAAAAAGAGACGGACAACGATTTGTTCCACTCTCTACCACTAGGAAGGCAAGCATAGAACAAGAAAAGGCTGTCGCAGGTATTGTTACATCAAAGGCATGCAGTCGCCGACATTTTGTTTAAAATCATGAAAAATTATTGATGGGCAGTAATTCTCTGCGTACATACATATTCGTTTGGGACAAAATTTAATGTATGCACAAGACGCATAATAACGCAACTAAGTAACTGTGAGATCCCGAACGCATGGGGTTCTAATGGACATGGATCCTAGCACCAGGAATAATGGATCACCAAGAAAATAATGTTAAAATTCACTGACATTTTCCACTCAATACGTGAGTTGATAACAGGCAAATTTATCAAAGGTTGATTCTATAAAGCTTAAGGCATCGAACATGGCCACGCACATGATTGTTCAAGATCAGACAAAGCAGTGAACATCAGACTACTCTCAAGGACCAAATTACATAAGAGAATCAAAATAGAGGCTCTTGAAGCATCTGCGTAACATAATCGAGGCCAAATACAACAAATTAAACACTTCTGTAACTAAACTATTACATTGAGATACCTGTAACCTCTACCGAACAAGACACCTTGCAAGAGCATGTGTGTAAACTTACCCAGGAGCCATCAGAGAGAGAAACGTTGTGCCTGCCGAAGAACGAAAACATGTGGTGGGTAGAGAGGTTCCATTATATCTATCACACGACAAAGTTCGAGCCTGAAATTTATCTGCGACTCTGCTCTCAACCTTCGTTCTTTCCTAAACCTTCCTACGAGATTAGGTTGGCTTGGGGTGCACGCTAATCGTGGTTGTCTGCAGAAATGTTCGAATTCCAGATACTCGTATTCACTCACTCATGATCACTTATAGGATTCATGGGAATGTTTATAACCAAAATAAACTAACACATCGGTTCATTCCTTCTCCATAGGCTGCTGGTAAACTGAATAAGTGATGTGCAACACGAAAATTACAAATACAAATACGCAAGATGATTAAAATGCAAGTTTGATGAAACGACTCTGACACGTTTCAACAGAGCGATGTGGAATGGCCATATGAAATTAGTATTAAGGTAGGTGAACGAAAGGAAATTGTTGGAATCATTGTCTGAAGGTGCAATGGATCTCTAAATGAAATGGCAATGAAGACGCTATTGTAACCAACTCTGGAGTGTGGGTGCAATGTTTAGACTCCTTATCAAGTTGGCATGGCTACCGACACCCAATGAATTTAGAAGTTCGGTGTGGACCTTAAAAAAGTATAATACAAATGTTTGGGGAAATGAAATGGCAATCTTTGCAAAAAGGGCGACATTTTTTCTTTTTTTGTTTTTACGAAAACCTGTTGAGTTAATAGAGAGAACGTATATTCGGGGAAGTGACAGCCATTCTGCTGCCACAATCTTATATTTCGTGTAGAGATCATGAGTAAAATAATTTTGGTTACTTACAGAACCGTATAGACCTTTTTCCCTCACTCAGTATGCAGATGGAATTGGGCAGAAGATCGCTAATGTCATATCAGCTGTCCTCTACCACGCACTGTACACAGGCTTGTGGAGTATGAAGTATGTTCAGAAATTCTATGTTCAAACTAACAACTAGTATGGCGGCACCAACAACAAAAATATTTTGTTAAGTAACCAGGCATCGAAAAGGCACATTGACTGAGCGCTATACATGCCTAAGTGCACCTGTGGCAAATCAGTATCTTCTTCAAGAATCTTTACGGGAAGGTTCATATGACCTACGTAGTCGCTATGACTTCCTGACTTTCGCATTCTTCCAGTTAACAGCATGCAGGGCCTTCTTGACTATCGCTTAAATAATATGGAGTGCTACGCCTGGAGAGAACTGCGAGGTATCCGTGTGCATACCGAGGGGAGTCATTCCGGATGTGGAAAGGGTGCTTCTGGAACAAGTACAAGGTGTAGCCAACTGCAGGTGGTGGCTCATGTCGGTACCAATGACGTGTGTGGCTTTGGATCGGAGGAGATTCCCTCTGGTTTCGGGCTGCTAGCGGAAATGGTAAAGACTGCCAGTCTTGCTTGCGACTTTAGGGCGGAGCTCACAATCTGCAGCATCGTCGATAGAATCGACTGTGGTCCTTTGCTGCAGAGCCGAGTGGAGGGTCAGAATCAGAGGCTCAGGCGGTTATGTGACCGTGTAGGCTGCAGATTCCTTGACTTGCGCTGTCGGGTGGTGGGTTTCCGGGTTCCGCTTAATAGGTCAGGAGTCCACTACACACAGGAAGTGGCTACACGGGTAGCGGGGGCTGTGTGGGACTAAGCGGGTTTTTAGGTTACAGGGTCTCAGAAAACCACAGAATGGGCGTCCGTCTAAAAGGGGGCAGGTAAAACACAGTAATGTAGTTGTAGAAACGACCGGTATTGTTGTCGTAAATTGTCGTAGCCGTGGTGGGAGAGAACCAGAGCTCCAAGCCCTAATAGAAAGCACTGAAGCTCAAATAGTAATAGGTACGGGAAGCTGGCTAAAGCCGGAAATAAGTTCAAATGAAATTTTTTTCAAGCGACCTAACAGTGTTCAGAAAGGATATATTAAATATAGTTGGTGGTGGTATATTTATTGCTGTCAGAAGTAGTTTACCTTGTAGTGAAACTGAAGTAGAAAGTTCCTGTGAAATAGTATGGGTAGAGGTTATACTTGACAGTCGGACTGAACTATTAATTGGATCGTTTTACCGACCCCCCGACTCAGAAGATATAGTTGCTGAACAGTTCAAAGAAAACTTGAATATCCTTTGAAATAGGTACCCCACTCACACAATTATAGTCGGTGGTGACTTCAATCTGTCCTCGATATGCTGGAAAAATTATAAGTTTAAAGCCGGCGGCAGGCATAGAAAGTCATCCGAAATTGTAGTGAATGCTTTCTTAGAAAATTATTTTGAACAATTAGTTCATGAGCCCACCCGAGGCGTAAATAGTTGCGAAAGCATACTTAACCTCTTAGCAACAAATAATCCTGGACAAATAGGGAATATCATGACGAATATAGGGATAAGCGACCACAAGGTAGCTGTTACTAGGCTGTATACCGTAACACCCACAACCATCAAAAAGAAACGCATAGTACATCAATTTAAAAAAAAGCTGATAAAAATGCTCTTAACGCCTTTTTAAGAGACAGTCTTCACTCCTTCCGATCTGATCATGTAAGGGCAGAAAATATGTGGAATGATGTCAAAGAGATACTATCGACGGCAACTGAGAGATATATACCACATAAATTAATAAGTGATGGTACTGATCCCCAATAGTACACAAAACGAGTCAGAAGCAACGATAAAAGTATGGCAAATTTAAAAAAAACATAAAGTCCAGATTGGCAAAGTTCTGCGGAAGTTCGAAATATAGCGCTTACTTCAAGCTAGATGCTTTTAATAACTTCCACAATGAAATTCTGTCTCAGAATCTGGCAGAAAACCCAAAGAGATTCTTGTCATACATAATGCACACCAGTTGCAAGACCCAGTTAATACCTCCACTGAGCGACATCAGCGGTGAAGTCACTGATGACAGTGCCACTAAATCAGAGTTATTAATCACGTTTTTCCGAAACTCCTTCACCAAAGAAGACGAAGTAAATATTCCTGAATTCCAATCAAGGACAACTGTCAAGATGAGAAACATAGAAGTATATATCCTCGGTGTAGCAAAGCAGCTTAAATCACTTAATAAATCACTTAATAAAGGCAAGGCCTCCGGTCCAGATTCTATACCAGTCAGGTTCCTTTTAGAGTATGCTGATACAATAGCTCTATATTTAACAATTATATACAACCGCTTGCTCACAGAAAGATCCGTACCTAAAGACTGGAAAATTGCTCAAGTCACACCAATACCCAAAATGGGAAATAGGAGTAATCCGCTGAATTAGAGGCCCATATCACTAATGTCGATTTGCAGTAGGCTTTTGGAAGATATACTGTATTCGAACATTATGAAGTACCTCGAAGAAAACGATTTATTGACACATAGTCAGGACGGATTCTGAAAATATCGTTCTTGTGAAACACAACTAGCTCTTTACACTCATGAAGTAATGAGTGCTATCGACAGTGGATGTCAAATTGGTTCCATATTTCTAGATTTCCAGAAGGCTTTCGACACCGCCATCACAAGCGTCTTTTAACCAAACTGCGTGCCTATGGAATATCGCCTCAGTTGTGCCACTGGATTCGTGATTTCCTGTCCTTAGTAACAGACGGAAAGTCGTCGAGTAAAACAGTAATATCTGGCGCTCCCCAAGGAAGTGTTATCGGCCCTCTATTGTTCCTTATCTATATTAACGACATAGGAGAAGCCCTCTTAGATTGTTTCAGATGATGCTGTCATTTACCGTCTTGTAAAGACATCAGATGAGCAAAATGAATTCCAAAATGATTTAGGTAAGTTATCTGTAGGGTGCGAATAGTGACAATTGACCCTGAATAAAGAATAGTGTGAAGTTATTCACATGAGTACTAAAAGAAATCCGCTAAAGTTCGATTACGCGATAAGTCACGCAAATCATAAGGCTGTAAATTCAATTGCATACTGAGGGATTACAATTACAAATAACCTAAATAGGAACGATCACGTAGACAATGTTGTGGGTAGAGCAAACCAAAGACTACGATTCATTGGCAGAACACTTAGAAGGTGCAACAGGTCTACCCTTACACCACGCTTGTCCCCCCCACCCCCCACCCCCCCATTCAGGATTACTGCTGTGCGGTGTGGGATCCGCATCAGGGGGACTGACAGATGGCATCGAAAAAGTTCAAATAGGGGCAGTTCGTTTTGTATTATCGCGAAATAGGGGAGATAGTGTCACAGTCATGATACGTGAATTGGAGTGGCAATCATTAAAACAAAGGCGTTTTTCGTTGTGATGTGATATTCTCATGAAATTCCAATCACCAGTTTTCTCCTGCTATTTCGAAAACATTCTGTTGCCAACCACCTACATAGAGAGAAATGATCGTCACGATAAAATAAGAGAAATCAGGGCTCGCACAGAAAAATTTAAGTGCTCGTTTTTCCCGCGCGCCGTTCGAGATTGGAACGGTGGAGACTGCTTGAAGGTAGTTCATTGAACTCTCTGCCTGGCACTGTATTTTGAATAGCAGACTAATCACGTAGATGTGCATGTAGTTTACGGTGCAGTTGCAAGAAATACTCGCTTACCAAACGTTTCACTGCACGAAGATGTTCGCATTATGACACAGTTTCTACAATCCACGATCGACGGGGCATTACCGGCATAGTGATCGTACGCAGACCAAATGCAGGCAGACCACACCTACCTACTTATGCTGAAAAGTCGTATGGCATAAATGGCTGGGAGACAAAGACTGGCGATCTCATTCCCTTACGGGATAAATACGGCTGCGGGAGGTGGAGATTTTTGCTGAAGATGTGCTGTTACCCTTTGAGAACAAGCCCGAAGCAAATACACGAGCAACTGCCACTGAGCTTTGTGTTCATCGTAGTTTCATATGGAATATGTTGCGTAAACAGCTGCTTCATCCTTTCCCTCTACCAGACTACAGGTCCAGGTACCAGACGCCTATCCGTATCGGCTTGAATTTGTGCGCTTGTCTCTAGAGTAACAGGCCAATGAAGACCCACAGTTTCCTGGATATATTCTGCTTACGGATAACGCTAAATGTAATCGGGAAGGCTTATAACTCGCATGTATAGGAGGACGAAGACCGATATGGAACACTTATGTGGGGTCATCAGAGACATTTTGCAGTAAACATGTGAGTCGATATCGCGTGCGAACTCTTCCTTGAGACATACGAGGTGTGGCTAGAAAAAAACCGGACTAGTACTGGTGAAACAATAAAACGAATGCAATAAGGCTGAAAGTCGCGTGGCCTGTCACGTGACTCTCGCTCCGCCTACTGCTCGAGTTTCATCTGCATCCTGCACTCAGTCTGCCCGTGGCGTCTGTTTTAAGTAGTTGACGTTTTGTCTGTGCGTCGGAAAATGTTGAGTGTACAGAAAGAACAGCGTGTTAACATCAAATTTTGTTTCAAACTAGGAAAATCTGCAAGTGAAACGTTTGTAATGTTACAACAATTGTACGGCGATGATTGTTTATCGCGAACACAAGTGTTTGAGTGGTTTAAACGATTTAAAGATGGCCGCGAAGACACCAGTGATGACACTCGCACTGGCAGACCATTGTCAGCAAAAACTGATGCAAACATTGAAAAAATCGGTAAACTTGTTCGACAAGATCGCCGTTTAACAATCAGAGCAGTGTCTGAGTTAACAGGAGTTGACAAGGAAAGTGTTAGGCAGATTCTTCATGAAAGTTTCAACATGAACAAAGTGTGTTCAAAAATGGTTCCAAAGTGTCTCACAATTGAACAGAAGGAACGCCGAAGAATGATTTGTTCTGACATCCTGGAAAACATTGAAAGTGATCCCACCTTCTTACAAAATCGATGCATTGGAAAACTCCTGGTTCTCCACGACAAAAAAAAGCACGAATGTCAAAATCGAAATTCAAGGCAATGATGATTGGTTTTTTTTGACATCAAAGGGATTGTGCACATTGATTGGGTACCAGAGGGACAAACAGTGAATCAGCATTACTACATTAGCGTCCTGGCTATCCTACGTAAGGGAGTACGGAGAAAACGGAACGATTTGTGGAGAAAAAAGTCATGGCTCCTTCACCAAGACAATGCCCCAGCTCACAGTGCGTTGTCAGTGAAGACGTTTCTGGCAAAACACAGCATTCCCATCTTAGATCATCCACCCTACTCACCTTATTTGGCCCCCTGTGACATTTTTCTTTTCCCTAAAGTCAAGTCAGCTTTGAAAGGAACTAGATTTGAGACTGTTGAAGCAGTAAAAGAAAAAGCGACGGAAGTAATGTATGGACTTACCGAAAATGATCTGCAGCATTGCTATGAACAGTGGAAAATTCGTATGGAGCGGTGTAGAGACCGAGGAGGAGAGTACATTGAAGGAGATAACATGAAATTGTAAATAATTGTAAATAAATGTTTTTTCCAGCATCAGTCCGGTTTTTTTCTAGCCGCACCTCGTATATCTTGCCCTTTCGACTCAAATGGTCAATGTACAGACTCTTCTTGCAAGCACACCTATCGACGTTACTGACCCAGCTACCCCTACGTATCAAGAGGTGGGTGCTGCTCCTTTTCAGTTCCCTAGGGCACTTTGCAGAACCGTGCGCATAGCTTCAGCGGTTTCTTTCAGCAATCGTTGGATCTGTCGAGGAGAACTTGTATGTTGGCCTGCAAGATTCCCTATCCTCTGGGATTACCTGGAAAATAACTGTGAAATGGGAGGAATTAGTTGCAAGAACTTTTGCAGCGGCCAGTCGCATCCAGAACAAGGCACACATTTACAATCGAATACAAGACGCCCCACTACGTCGATATCGGCTCCATACTGAAGTTACTGATGATAATTTTGAACATCTATTGCAACAGTGATCAGAACAATAAAGGACTGAAACACACTGTTTTATTCTGTCGCACCCAGTGACCTCCTGGATATTGCGTACTCACTCAGTATGCATATCCGACACCCGGCTGATCAACAAAATACGTTTTTGTTATCTCTATCATCATATATGTGAGTTTGCGCATTGGATTTTCGAACGCTCTGTATATGTAGAATTATATACAACGTTCCTTCTGTTCTGTAGCCCGCCCTCCATGTTCTTCCAGGGTATTACACTTCCATTTTCATTATTTCGTTTTTGGTAACATATGGAGTGTCCCATGTACAACACAAGCAATGGGTCTGACGTTGTACTGGAACCAGCACAGGGTAGGCAGAGGCACGGCTGCATACGGCCAGGCCTCTGCCTCGGACTACGGCAGGTGGCTTATCAGTTTTAACGAAACTAGGGGAATTAGGAGTGTTGCTATATAGAGATCGGACAATATAGTTGAGCCATTTAGTACTTCACAGTGTTGTGTATGCAGCATGTGTCATGCACAGGCTCAAGTTGAAATCCTTTAAAGTAACGGTAGTACATCGACTGACCAATTCAGATATTAATGCTCGACGTCAGTACCACAGCTGTTTATCGTACTCGTTCCATGCAGTAGGCTGATCCTTAAGTGCTCCTTATTTCTGGTGAATCATGGCTACATTTCTCGAGAGACGTGAACTAGAAGAATAATCAACAGAGGGGTAATGAAAATCCTCAATAGATACGTTAAGGACCCCTGGTACAGAAGCAAGAGTTCAGTGTGGAACACAAATTATTGAATCTATATTATTCCATCAAACTACAAGTTCTGACAGGTATGTGTGCAATGTACTGCAACTGTCTCTCAGAGAACAACAACTAACGGAAAGAGCTACGGTTATTTTATGCAGACTAACGCAAGAGTGCACACCACCAATGTGTCTATGACAATGTGAAAGTATCCAATGAAAAATATGGGGAAATGCGGAAGTATCTAATAAAATGAAAATTATTTAATTTGGAAATTTATAATGGAAGGAACTCTGAACATCGACAGTATTAGATGAAAGTAATCTTGTCGTGGAAATTCTTTCTCGCAGTGGTTACACACTGAGGCGACAAAAGTCGTAGGATATCTCCAATATGTCGGCCCTCCTTTTCCCCGGTGTAGTGCAGCAATTCGACGTGGCAGGGACTCCATAAGTCATTGGAAGTCCCTGCAGAAATATTGGGCAATGCTGCCTCCATAGCTGTCCACAATTGCGGAAGTGTTGCCCGTGCAAGATTTTGTGCACGAGCTGACCTCTTGATTACGTCCCATAAATGTTCTATGGGATTCATTTCGGGCGACCTGGGTGGCCAAATCATGTTCTCGAATTTTCCAGAATGTTATTCAAACCAATAGCGAACAATTGTGGCCCTGTGAGATGGCGCATTGTCATCCACAAAAATTCCATCATTTTTGGAAACATGAAGTCCATGAAGGGCTGCAAATGATCTTCAAGTAGCCAAAGACAATCAGATGACGCTTGTAAATACAGCCCACACTATTATGGAGCCACTACGAACTTGCACAGCGTCTTCTTGACAACTTGGGTAAACGGCTTCGTGAGGTCTGCTCCCACTCAAACCCTGCAATCACCTCTTACCATCTTAAATGAGGGATCATTTGACTGGGACACGGTTTTCTACTCGTCTAGACTCCAACCGATACGGTAACGAGCTCAGGAGAGGCGTTGCAGGCATGGGCGCTGCTCTCGGTCGTTAAGTGAAGGCCGTCAGCCACTGAGTTGTCCGTGGTGAGAGGCAATGTCTGAAATGTAGTATTCTCAGCACACTCTCGACACTGTGGATCTCGGAATACTGCATTCCTTAAGGATTTCCGAAACGAAATATCACATGCGCCTGGCTCAAACTATCATTTCGCGTTCGAGGTCTGTCAATTCCCGTGACCATAATCGTATGAATCACCTGAGTACAAATGACAACCTCGCCAATGCACTGCCCTTTTATACCTTGTGTACGCAATACTACCGCCATCTGTATAAGTATGTATCCCTATCTCATTACATCTCCTATCAAAATGAGTTATGTAATTAGGTCCTGATAATGTCTTACCTCCAACGGACGCTCTATTCTGTTCCGTACCGGCGTAGTCGTCAATGAAAAATGGTGTTGCTGTGTAAGCTGAAAGAGAATAGCCCTGAACTGTGTGCTACAATTAACCGCTGTCCCTATTCATTCATCGCTCTGGTCTTTTGTTAATAATGTTCTTACTACTCACCGTATTCAAAATGTGTGTCAGTTATAAAAAGGGAGAGGGTGACTATAAAAAAGAAACCAGAACTTCTTTAAGTTTCTCAAAATTGAAGACAAAATTACGCATTCTTTCTAACCTATCTGTCCATCACAGATACCAAGTATTATTTAAGTATAATAAGTTTTAATTATTAAATCAAAATCTCTTTTTTAACTAACAGAAATGCTTAACACCTTGGAAATATGAGTGACCAATCGCCTCCTTTACCTAACACTGGAAATCACTGAACAATGAAAATTAACAAACTACAATAATCGCTAAATGCACGCAAAGTAATGCGACAAATGCATTTTGTTTACTGAGTAATTTCTGCGTCAAAATAATATTCCAAAAAATCTTTCCTCCAATAATATTCCATTCTTAGCTATTCTCCACTCCTCAAAAGTTCTCTTAGTCAAAAGGGAACCATATGCTCTGACCTAGAGCTCTTCAGCTAAGCCAACCAACCACCATCACATCTCGCCCAAGACTCGACTACGACTCGCCCTCCACGCTACTGCCATTCCGCCTACTATGCACGGATTTACTCAACAATGCTGTCCTTAATACTCAAAGACAATGTGTACTTTCCTCTGTCCAAGCTTTACACATGTATGAAGTCTTTACAATTGACCTGTTACACAAATGCCCCATAAACTGATGCAATGGAAAATTATATCACAGTAAATTAATACGTAACAAAATAACCGAGTTGACAAACTATTTTTGTAAATGAAATTTCTTTATGACGTATGTGGCAGGAAAAGCGTTTCTCTAAGATTCTTTTATACTACATGTCAAATTGATCTATAAAATGTTCCTATCAAGCAAAGTAGGTGGCTTTCTCCTTATACGTACCTTTCAAGCATTACAAGACGTTTTTGCTTATAGTGATTAACCTATCAATCCATCTTTCACAGATTCAAATAGCCTGTTTCAGTACTGACGTCGAGCAATGGTACCTAAATTGATCAGTCAGCGTCCTGTCGTTACTGTGAAAGTTACAGTTCAAGTTTCGGTCCAGCTGTGAGAGACCATGATACTAATACACCAGACTGAAGAGTTAACTGGAGCACGGATTTCCTCGATCGCCTTGGCAAGGCCGATCCTAAAACGTCTAGTTGATATAAAGCCGGTAGGCCACATGCCATAGACGAAGGTACAGCTTAAACTAATTTTAAGATAGCTGTCAACTTTCCAAATACATTAAAGCAGTCCGTTCTACAAATTTTGAACACTGTATCACAGTGTCCTTCACTCTGATCACGTCACATTTCAACTCTCTTAAATTTATTGACCACGGCTTCTTCAGAAGTACTTCAAAAACATCTCCACAACTACAATGATTTCAGGTATTTCACAATGGAATGAAATGTTCCTACCCCTTATGGAAATGAGCGGTTTAATACTGCTGATGTCAGAAACACAAGAATTGTGCCTCACACAGCCCTGCTAATGTATTCAGGATTCGCTAATGTATTTAACTCCGTGGAGTGTTGTTACGACTGAATCAAGGTTCAAATCCTCCTGTTATGAAAGAAACTCAGATATCTCAACATCGTCAATAAAAACTTGGGTTGCTACTCCCTTTGCTATCTTTGCTCTGTATTGAAAAGCACCTTAAGTCAACAGCTTGATGGCAAGTGTTTTCTCTGCTCGTGTATCAATATTAATGTATACACAAAGCAAGAAGTGCAACATAAGACACTGTGCCCTAAGCTAATGAAAACTCCTTTCCTGCAGATGGAGGAGCGGCAGAGAGACATTCTCACTCCACTTACCTGTAGTACATACAGATTTCAATCACTTGAACTATAGCTATCCACGGAAAAGTATCTAGTTGAAATGTTCATTTTTCTAAAGCTATTTCCAGTAATGAGCGAGTTTAGAGCAGCGAGTGCAACGTAACTAAACATGTAAGCGACGAGGTCACGTGTTGTGGGTGTAACCAGGCAACAGTCGAACCAATAGAAGACTGCTTAATCGCTGTAGCCAAAGAAAACAAGAAACTGAGAAATGACGGGGAAACAACCACGGTTACTCTTGTCTACACGAAGGCGACAGTGCACCATGCTGATCGACCTGCCGCAGCTAACCAGCATACCAGCATTACTACCTTCAAGTGCACCCAGTCCCTGAGCGCAGAAAATCTCCGACCCAGCCGAGAATCGAACCTGGCTGGGTCGGAGATTTTCTCCGCTCAGGGACTGGGTGTTGTGTTGTCCCAATCACCAGCATCTCAGCCCCATCGACGCGCAAGTCACCGACGTGCCGTCAAATCGAAAGACTTGCACCCGGCGAACGGTCTACTTGACGGGAGGCCCTAGTTACACGGCATTTATTTTAGTGATAAAAACATTACGAGACTTATTGCGGCGAAGAACTACCGTCCTTGTATCGAGCAAAGGTATGACCGACAGCTCGATACGATACCGGTCACACGCTGCTGAGAATTAGACTCGTTTTGGCCACAACACAATTTACAGGGATTTCACACGCTCTTAACTCACATGATTACTTATTCCCAGAATTAAAAATGAACTCACAGGGAACCGTTTTTCATAATAAAGATGAGTTAAAACAAAAGATATAAAATCGTTTGATTTTAAACAATGTTTTCAGCAAGAGGTGAAATATTGGGACAAGTAGATTATGACATTGCAACACAAGTTTGCAGTTGTCCTGTGAAGTACAAAATGTGTCACTGAATAGTTCTCATTAATTTTTGATCTTCCCTCATACACTACAATAGCACCAAATATTTTTAGTTCTGTTACAGTGTTTATGTATGTTACAGTATGTCAGTATACTGGAAAAGTGATTGCTCTTTCATATCATCTCTCTGTACAAACACTTTATACAACACTACAGTCATATTCTTTGTTCCCCGTGAAACCCTTAATCATGAAAATTACGCGCCTCATACTACTTTCTCACGCTTATTTCTATTTCTGTAGACGATTTTCATGTAACGTATGGGTCTTTTAGTAATTTGTTTACTCCTGCTTTTATATTTGGAATACTTATTATGTTGTCATACATCCAAAATGACTGAGAACAAAGGAAATATATAGAGCAAATACACGGTCCAGTCATATTAATGTGACCCTCTTTCAGAAGGCTGAATGACCACTTTTTGCAGCGCGGACGTGCAACAAGCGAATCAGTGAGGTTCTAAAACTTACCAACGGGATATGGAGCCGTGACTAGCTATGCTACGTTTCGCGGTTGAGAATCCACAGTGCGAACAACAGCCCGATCAAGGTGATCTCATCGCACAGATTGGTTTCCGGGAAGGGGAGGGGGGCGTTGGTGACCAGGTAAGTACGGTAAACTCATCCTGGCTCTCTTCGAATCACATCCATACACCGCGAACTGAATGACACGTTGCAGTGTCCTGCTGGTAGAGGCCATCACACCGAGAAAAAACAAACAGCACGTTGGGGTGGACATGTTCCCAAAGAACAGATGCATACTTGCGTTAATCGACTAGCCTTCCAGAATGATGATACCACGAAAACTTTCCGCAGACCATAAAGCTCCCTCCTCCGGCCTGGACCCTTTCGATCATTGTTGCAGGGCCGTACATGCCAAAGGCATCCATCTGAAGAGGCCACCTGTCCCCACTCAACGGACGTCCAGCTGCAGTATTGTTGTTCAAATTCCAGCCTTTGTCGCCGATGAACAACAGTCAGCGTGGGTGCACGAACCAAGTGCTGCAGCAAAGTTCACAGAATGTTCGTTGAGGAGGCACTGTTGGCAGCGTGTTAGTTCTTCTGAGGTTCCTCTGGGCGGTCAGTTGCTGAACAGCTGCACCTCTGTTCCTCCGTACACATCTCTGCAGCCATCGTTCATCCCTATGGCCCTTGGTGCATCACAGTTTCCTCGATGCCGGTTTTTGACAGGGTGATTTTGCCATGCACAGTACACTCGTACTTTAACCGCGGGGGATTGCAAACAGATTTACAAATTTAGCTGTTTCGGAAATTGTCCCACTCTTGGTCCGAGAACTAGTGAGCATGCCGTTTAGGACGTTAAATAAGACGTCCCGCCCCCGCATCAAGACAACGGTTGCACTGTTTGCCGCGTCCCCCCGACACGCTTTAGATATCCTCGTAGTGTCGCCACCTGTCGTCTGCGAGTTGTTATTGCGCGTTGACGAATATAGACGTTGGTCACATTAATGTGACAGTACCGTGTATGAAAAGAACTTCTCAGTTAATAAGATGTTGCTCTTTAAAAAAAAATAAAAATAAAAATAAAAAAGACTATGTTCTACTGCATCACGTATTCTTGAAGTGAAGCGACCAATTTTGAAATACAACTTATGCATGTAAGTGTCGTTTCCTATTCCGGCAGCCAATAACTGGAACAAATTTTTTAGTACCATTTTTGCGATACAGACGTTATCTTCATAAGGCCTCACAACTATAGTTTAACATTTGGTACTATTTGTCTTTATAAATTTCAGTGCTGGTCTTTCAGCTAACCGATGCACAACTTACTCAAACATTGTAACTAAAAAGTCTTCTCCTTCTCGTAACTCCTCCAACGAAGATTTTTAATATCTGTCGTCACTACATTGTTTCGTTGTCATAGCCAATTCACATTACAGTCTTCTGCTATGATAACTAGAGTCTATAACTCTGATGACACAGTAATGTGGAATAATAAACTACCTTACGCATTACCTTATTCCCGTAAATCCAATAAGTCTTTAATTAATTCAGTTGCAGTTGACGAGATTCTTAAATGTCAGCATTCAGGCGACCAGTGATACGTGTGAATACAGTTACAATAGAATACCAGCGCTATGGTCGACTACAGAGAGGTTAAAGGTACGTCCACAGTCGTCCTCTTTCGCCAACCTCTTCACTTAATATTCAGCTCCAGTATGGTTGACCTCTGGGCGTGTGCTGGTATATTCCTGTCACCTAGATGAACCCATCGTCTTACATGACACGAAACTCATCCTGAGTATAGTCGCACGTTTCAGCCCTTTCTCAACGTTGCTTGTGCTTATGAGGTTATCTTTACAGGAAATGTTGAGTTTTACGAAATACGTGTTTTATGTTACGTTAATTCTGTATGACAATAATAAGATGACATGAGCAGCACTTTAATTGATGGAACAACATATACCTCTGAACAACTTAATTAGAGATTCCCACACCTGTTGTGTTGAATACACTGCGCTCCTGTTGCCACCGCCAAAGGAATAGTTGAGCGTGCCGTCTGGTCGTAACGTAGTCACGCCTTGTAATAGCTCTCGGTGCGGAAGCCGAGCACAGAATGTGCAAAACGCCCGATACCCAAGTATTTTATCACGGATGCCCGATTCGTAGGTCACTTTATATCCAAGCCCGTACAAACACTACGCTTCAAAACGCAACGCAGTGTTAATGGTGTACCTCGATTCGGAACAAACTGCCGCTACGAGAGTGGTCAACAGTTTTTTTTTTTTTTAATTGTAGTTTTTATGACAGTGTCGTGTGTCGCCGTCGCCCCGTCGCCTATCCCGTACCAAACTAAGTACTCAAAAGCCATGGTAGGGTTTTCTTATGTGAAGACGTGTCGTTTATAACACCCGAATGTTGTGGCTAGATGCGACGTATGGGTCCCATGCGGCTGGTCCCGGCGGAGTTTCGAGTCCTCCCTCGGGCATTGGTGTGTGTGTTTGTCCTTAGGTTAATTTAGGTTAAGTAGTGTGTAAGCTTACGGACTGATGACCTTAGCAGTTAAGTCCCATAAGATTTCACACACATTTGAACTTTTTTTTATGGGTCTTTGGCAAAGACGATGTTTCCACATGTGTAAACTGCCGTACAGGATGGGAACACGTGTTTGGCTATCGGACGTCACGTCTCCCTCGCGAAGACGTAGGGGGCGGTCGTCGGTCTACTCTGAGTGAAGTCGCCAGAGGTTTGTATGTGGGGAACCCATTTCTGTCACTATTGTACGGAGAAAAATGCACCGCAGAAGTTTCAGTAGCCAACGACTCCTTCGTGTCTGTTTGTAACAGGAGACATACTGCCACTAAGCAGCTCATCACTCGTCACTGGAGAGTTGGTCAGCAACAACTGGTGAGCCGCCGTCCCATGAAGAACCGCACCTCTTAGGAGTACAGAAGTCATCTACTCAGACACATACTCCTGCACTTAAGAGGCCACAAAGATGAACAGTTACAGCACTACTGGTCAGTCGCAGGGCGATAACCGGCCACGTGGGGCGACGAGACGCGGTTCACATAAATACACGCCGGCGACAGCGCACGATTTCACGAAAAGTTCAAACTAGCCAACACGTATTCGTAATGACAACCGTTATTTTCGTGTGAGGGTTGTATAGATGGGATGAAAGGTGGGCCCTGACTATATTTCATTTACAGTGGGGCCGATGGCCAAAACAATATTTTCGTGTGAGGGTTGTATAGATGGCATGAAAGGTGGACCTTGACTATATTTCATTTACAGTGGGGCCGATGGTCAAAACAAATTTTCGGAATGACATCAATCTGAGCACTTGCTATTGTTAATCAGATTGGATTATCCTTTTGTTTTGGATCATTTACTAATGCACGGCTTTACAATTAAACAAGGGGTGGGCATACAGCAAAGGATAATAAGACACAATATAATATTTTTACAGTAGTACCAGAATTCAAAAACTCTACAACGAGAGTTCAAGAAACGAATGTGAGTTCCTAAGAGACCAAACTGCTGAGGTCATCGGTCGCTAGAATTACACACTACTTAAACTGACTTGGAGCCCCACAATCGGCGACATGGCGCTTCAAACCGCTCGGTCATTGCGCGCGGCACACCGAGAGTTACGTGAACAGGCCACTTAATATAGGAGCGTCCAGCAACACCGTACTGGTGCCTGGTCATAGATATAATTCAACTAACGACAGCAGGTCTGGTAGATCAGAAAGGTGCCTAGTGCGCTTACCGTCTCCCTTCTCTGGCGAAGGGCGCGAATCCTTTGAACGATCACATGAGCCTATTTGTTCTCCGCTGGTCAAACCGTAGCATACTCAACAGGAAACGTAAGCGCCCAGAGTTTCCAAATTGTGTCACAATGGTCAGTGGATCACGCTATGGACGTTAGGGTCTCCGTCCAGGGACGTCAGAGACGTCACGCGAATGGGCGTCCTCTGGACTCGCCCCTGAAGCACTTCTGGGCTGTCGCTGAAGAGTCGTGTTTCAAGATGGTTCGATGCCTGTGGAGCACTTGTAATGATTCCGCTGTCATCAGGGCGAAAGAGAGTGCTACACTTACGAAACTGCTCTTTCTGGTTCAGTAATCGTCGACTATAATTTAATCATCGAGGAAGCTCAAAAATTAAAGACTATGATGCTATTTCGCCAAGGCACACCAGATAGTTATGATAAAGCCTTGTTCCGCTGTCAATGGCCTGCTCTTAATCTCGCAGTGTGTCAACTCAAAAACAAAACGAAGGACAGTGGTCAGCGGTACCCAGCCGCAGAGCCGGACACCAACTACAAAACTTCTGACAAGTAAAAATCAAAACAAAAGAAACGTCGAAGTGAATTTACAGAAGGAACTTCCCGTACTTTCTTTGCTGGGAATGCTGGTGCTATAAATCTTTTTCAGGCAATTCTTTTCCAGTCGATTTTCCGCACTGAGTTCAAAAAAGAACATAAAGTCATTCTCTTTCTTAAAGAAATCTAAGACTGACGGGTAAGTTGAACGTGTCAGAAAAATAAATTGCGATTTATCGTGTGAAGTGATCCATGAAACATGACACTAACTAACTAACTAACTATAAGAAATTCAGATCAACAAATGGAAATTATGTGAAACGCTGGCGTTTCGGGCAAGTGTCGGTCTACAAGTCAAAGATCCGGATTTCAGACCCCAGTTGGTCCTATCATTTCTTTCCCGTCACCTATCGCTTTTTCACCTGTGGCCATCTTTTGTTAACGTGAAATACTGCTGATAGGAGTTCACATTCGACAGTAGGTCTCTTACAACTGTGTGAGTAACTCAGGTCAAAAAATCGAAGGATGGCAAGGGAATTGAGTCCGTGTCTAGTAAAGCGCTGTGGCGTTAATGATAACCTTCGGATTGACGACGGCTTTAGTTTCATCGCGTTTGGCTTTATCATCAATCTTCTGACAAAGAACCCCGTGCGTGTGAGGTCCAAGTCTAGTCTTTAGTAAGGCTAATTTGAAAGTGTTGTGTTAATAATTATGACAATAAAAATATTAGCTGTTAATGATTCATCCTGTGCATCAGGAGGACGATAGGAAATGTGTGTTCGGGAGGTGTTGAGATCAGCTTTCTATGGTATGTATGTATTACATTTCACAATATGGACATCGTCGACATTCAAGAGATGTTCAAAACGAAACATTAAGTTCCACATGAACACCAAATGAAAAATGGTGCGCCTCAGGGAACACGAAATTTTGCCCCGTCAAGATAGAGAGCGAACTCGTTGAGAGTTACAAACCAAGAAGGACGTTCAGCTACGTATCCACTCTTCAATAATGCGTATAGTATCGCACTGGTGTAAAGGGGCGAAGAGAACTAATAGAATGTGATGACAAGCAACCGGATGCGAGACTGTCGTGGAATTTATCGTGAAACTGGTTATACTTTAAGGTGTAGCTGCAGACAGAGTGATAACATGTTTTATAGTCACGGAAAAAAGGAACATCCACAGGCTGAATTTGTCCAGTGGCTCCAGGTGACATGAACTGCAATGTCACACACTTTTCAGAAGGACTAGTTCGCTCTAAAGAAGCATCATTTTTATACGCAGACCAGGAAACAAGCAAAAACAAGTTATTTACTACCTAGATTAACAGTCGGCATAATTGTATACGAATGCGTTAAGGCATTAATGTTCGTTGATCTTGTTACGACTCTCTTAGTACATCTAATTTCCACCGTTCCTTTAATATGCACTTCCTCTTTAAATCCCAAATGGTCGGAGTTGAAAACGAATTCCTTACTGAACTATGGGATAAGGTTTTTTATCTCATCTACAAGTTTTCAGGCCGATTTCGCGGTTTGCTGTCTATCATCAAGTTGAGGCTTTGTTTCAAATTTTGTTGTCTTACGTCTTCCAATTCTGCAGCACTGTTTGAAGTTCTGCAAGAGTCCACTGCTTCCCTTGAAATCACTGTAATCTAAGTCGCGCGTAATTTGATATGTATAAGGTAGTAGGTCACTATCATGCACATCCTTTAAACTGTGTCGAGCATCCTTGAAACGTGCCAACACCAATTTTTGTAATAAGTACGCCTCGCCATTCCTTGAAAATCCGTAGATGGTTGGTTGGTTTGGGGGTGTGGACGAAACAGTGTGGTCATTGGTGTCATCGGATTAGGAATGAGTGAGTAAGGAAGTCGGCCGCGCTTCTTCAAAGGAACTATACAGTCATTTGTTTGAAGCGATTTAGGGAAATTAAAGAAAATCTAAATCGGGATGGCTGGACGCTGCTTTGAACCGTCGTCCTCCCGATTGCGAGTCCAGTGCGCTAACCACTGCGCCACCGAGCTCGGTTATCCGTAGTTCTTATGCACTACAGCGTAATACTGCTGCGGATTTATTCGAAATCTGCTCGTAATCACTTTTTTTACAATGATGCTATGATCTTCCATGTACGTAATTATGTTTAGCACCCGCTCCTTGGACAACGATTGTTCTTTACTACGTTTCACTGGAGACGGAATTTTTAGCTCCCTGACCAAATGATGAAACACATGGCTCGACACCTGCTTCAGTATCACTATCACTTGTTAAGCATGTATCGCCATCACTGTACTCCTCACGTAAGTTGTCCGCACAGTCGAACGTATACAAAACTACATTTTCCACTGACTCAACTTGCAGATATGCTAATATTTAATCTTCTTTCTCACTCTGCGATATTCCTTGGGTTCCTTTCTGACGAAATGTCAACTTCGGCAACTGTTGTTGTAGATATAATAAAATGTTTACTTTGTTTATCGTTGTCACTGCTCTGCTCTGTATCAACACCACTAGCACTGTAGTA
Source organism: Schistocerca serialis cubense (assembly GCF_023864345.2). NCBI lineage: Eukaryota > Metazoa > Arthropoda > Insecta > Orthoptera > Acrididae > Schistocerca > Schistocerca serialis. The sequence goes on from NC_064642.1 coordinate 181,602,008, forward strand.
CTGCTGTGAGTTATTCGTCGTCTAAGCAGTTCAACTACGCTCCGAAGTCTCAAGCTGTGCTCACAATTGGATACCTCCAGCCCCGCCCCCTGTTGCCATTAGCAGCCAATATTGTGGTTGCATGACAGAGTGTATGTGGGGCATTGAATGCTGTAAACATCATTGGCCTTTTGCGATCTTGTGCTCAAGGCGTTTCCTGTGAGCGATTTGCTGCGCCACGACTTCCCCTCTTGCACTGTGTACTGTGTACTGTGGTATCACGTATTGATACCACAGCAAAAGCGCCACAGTTGGCATCGGAATAGCAAGTTCCTGTCTGACGCCGATAGCGGTCGCGCAAGATGTGACGGACCCAGTGGTGCCTGCCGCTTCAGTGGCCCTGGGCTATGAACGCCCTCTGCCGCCGCAATATGGGAGGGCTGGCAGCAGGTGCTCAACCCACTTGCAATTGATGCGTCTGCGCTACAAACGCCATCCTTCGTGCTTAGTTCAGTGAGCCTCTTTCTTGTTGACATTGTGACAGCTGGACTCTGTTTCTCGCTGCTGTATTTGTAATGACTCTTCGTACCATTGGAGGAATACAAGTTCAGTAAATCTTCTGTTTACTGTGTTAAATATTCACCAATCATTTCTGCTCCTGTCCAGCTTTCCTACGCCTACAGTTGCCGCACCACTCTGTAGCCCACCTCTCCATATTGTTGTGAACGAACACAACACCAGCCTCTTTATTTAAGAGTAGCACGTACACCCTATGGCCTACTGAAACATAGCTCATAGCAAAAAACACAAATCATACAAAGAAACGTACATATAGGTTACCTTGTATGATATTTATTTACAATCACAAGTTCTGGCCTGGAGCAACACAGAGCGTTTATATTTGTTATAAGCATAATTTTTTAGTATTGGACTGAAGTTTAGTATTGAGAATAAGTTGTAGACAGTCTTGATACCTGATTTTTTTATGATTTGGCACACACATGCACTTCTGAAAATCTCACATTACATTTCCTTGCAGCCTCTCAAGGAAATAAAACCCATTAGTGTCTCTCCTGTACAATGTGCGTAGTGCAGGACATTAACCATTATTTGCTAAGTGACAAAGAGGCCTGCACATTCCCTCTGGTGAATGTTGGGAGCCCCTGCGAAGGAAATCTGCCTGCACCCTGCACCGCTTCCCAACACAGTGCTCGCGTCCCAGAAGCGAGACGTGCCTCGTCCCTTCAAGACTGGGAAAGCAGATCGCCTAGATCGATAAAAATTAATCCGGTCAGCCGCCTGGCGAGCTTGTTGCCGGAGATACGCGGCCCGGCGGAACGAGGCGGGCGACCCATAAAAAGTAACGTGCCAGCCAGCCAGCCAGCCCGCCAGTTGCTGGAGATTGCGCGGAATATTGTCGCAGCCGGCCGGCCAGCTTATCATGCGCTCCGCCCCCCGCCGGGAAGGGCCGTTAGGTCCTCCACCCCCGCGCCGCCACCTGCACCCGCACCGCCCCGGGGCCCGATTGCCTCGCGCGTCTTCCCGACTAATCCGACGCCCGCCCGGTATTTGCATTGATCGGCTTGAGAACCGGATAGCCAATGCAAATCGATACTGCGTCGCCCGTGGAGAACGAAAAGAGAGAATTAGGGGAAGCGCTCCGTCGCGTCCCGTAATTCCAGACGACGTCGCCGCTCGGACATTCGAGGCGCGCTGCTCGCAAGTAACGAGACACTGTGATTCTCTTACAAGCAAAGAAGCTGCAGAACGCTTTAGCTGCCGAGGCAGAACTAGGTAGCGGCAGCTGGGGAGATTACGTTGATCACGTGAAATGTGTGGCCAAGCAGCACGATTTTATCTGCTAGCAGGTATAGCAGATGATAGTGGGAAATGCCTTTCCAAACACCTGCGACAGTTTGCTATTAACGTTATTTGATTTAACGACGAGGAGAAAAAAAAAAGGGAAACTGATGAAGGACAAGGCTTACGACTATGAAAGTTCAGGAAGTCGGTCGTTTCCAAATGAGATATCTGTCTTTTGCTGGTGCCTTGTCCCGCGGTTTCGCAGGGTCGGCGTGGTTAGGATCGGATTTGGAAAGGTTGGTTTTAGGGGGTGGAAGGATGTCCTTCCTACCGTCATCCCGTACCCCCCCCCCCCCCTCCCCCCCAGGACGGAATTAGGGTACCCCAGCTGTCTGCGCATAGTGTAATCCATGGAATAGTGCGAACGTGTTCAGATGTCTGCGAGTCGTGTAAATGAGGCGGAACGTGGGGACGAGCCCGGTATTCACCTATCGGTATGTGGAAAAGCGCCTAAAAGCCACATCCAGGCTGGTCGGCACACCACCGACGTCGGTAATCCGCCGGGCGGATTCGATCCGGGGCTGGCGCGCCTACACGAGTCCAGGAAGCGGCGCATTAGCACTCTCAGCTAACCTGGCGGGGCTCGTTTCCAAATCACACATATATGCACGCAAATACTCCGCACGTCAACATACGGTACATGGTGGAGGCTACATTGTACTACTGCCAATCATTCCTTTTCCTGTTACACCCGCAAAAGCAGCAAGCGACTTCCTATATGCCTTCGTACTAGTCCTAACTTCCCTGATCTTACCTTCATGGCCCTTACGCGAAATGTACCTGGTGGCTATAGTTAAAGTGCAGCTACTCAAGGAGGTCCAGTGCGGGCTATAATTAACGTACAGCAAGTGCGCTAACGCGTTAATGCGGAATCGATTTCCTTTGGAAAAATAATTAGTTCCACTTACAGCCCCCATGTGCAGATCTGGCGCTGTACACTGTTTCTATGACTATTTGACATCGACACTGTCATTTGAAAAGCCATAACACGAGTGAACAGTATCACTGTCGAGAAACTATTTTAAGCTAACAGCAGTGGTGCATTGAGAGAGTATCGAAGACTGAAAGGTCTGAGTAGGGGCTTGATGTCATCAAATGATTTAAAGACGATGACAATGAAATCCGAAACCAATGGTAAGCTGGCGTGGCACCTGGAAGAGGAAGGCGTCCTATCCCAGTCGAAGTTATTGACGAGGTTGCTGTTGCTGTGACTGACCTTGTAGCACGTTGCACGGTTAGCGTTAGTGCTCGTGCAGTGTCACGAGAATTGTCCGCCCCTTGGTCAAGAGTACGGGAAGTTTTTCAGTTTATTTTACTCTGGTGCTGTACAATATCCAGACGTTGCAGCAACTGAAACCTCATGTTTCACAGAAACGTTCTCAATTTGCTCTTCGGTATCTGGCATGGAATGAAGCTGATGACATGCGGTCGGACAATATTCAGTGGAGTGACGAGGCACAGGGTACACTGAAAACATAGAACTGTCGAATTTGGGGTACTGTTAAACTGCATGTTGTGTAAGAAGAGCCTTTGCACTCGCCGTATGTGACTGTGTGGTGTGGATTCACTAGCACCTTCATTCTTGGTCGGCTCTTCTTTGAAGAGAATACACCCAGAGGGCCTGTTAGGTGTACCGTGACATCTGAATGTTGTCGAGATCTCCTTGTACAACACGTGATTTCCTCTTCCGAAGAGTTCAACTTCGTGTAAACCAGTATTTTCATACAAGATGGAACAACACGTCATCTTGTTTGCCCAGTGACAGATCTGCTTAATAATACCTTCCACGAACCTGTTATCTCCAGAGGTCTTCCATATGCGTGGCCTGCAAGATCACCTGATCCGAATCAAAGCGAGTTTTGACTCGGGGGATATCTAAAAGAAATCGTTTGCCAGAGTCACGTTCGGTCTCTGCCTGATCAAAGGGCCAGTACACAGGAACACGTTGCTCAGATTCCACCGGAACAGCTGCAAGCAACAGTTGATCACGCCGTCTAACGGATGCAGCACCTCGTTGCCGTCTCCAGTGCTGATACTGAACAAACTGTGTAGCGGCGATTAATAATAAAATCAACAATATGCCTTTCTCACTTGTTTCACCTTTTCAACCCACTACCATCCTTAATCCATTACATATGGAAACATCTCTGTATGTCTGTCTTGCATACATAGCCTGCCGCCGTGGCCGAGCTGTTCTAGGCGCTTCAGTCCGGAACCGCGCGACCGCTACGGTCGCAGGTTCGAATCCTGCGCCGCGCGCGATTAGCCGAGCGGTCTCAGGCGCTGCAGTCATGGACTGTGTGGCTGATCCCGGCGGAGGTTCGACTCCTCCCTCGGGCATTGGTGTGTGTGTTTGTCCTTAGGATAATGTAGGTTAAGTAGTGTGTAAACTTAGGGACTGATGACCTTAGCAGTTAAGTCCCATAAGATCTCACACACATTTGAACATTTTTTTTCGAATCCAGCCTCGGGCATGGTTGTGTGTGATGCCCTTAGGTAAGTTAGGTTTAAGTAGTTTTAAGTTCTAGGGGACTGATGATCTCAGATGTTAAGTCGCATAGTGCTCAGAGCCATTTCAAGCATTTGCATTCACAACGACAGATTTGCACCTGGTAGCCCAAATTGGAATTAATTTGTATTCCAGCGTAAATCGGAACCGCAATAACGCGTTAGAGTATTTTCCAAGTTTCACTGCTGTACTGTTGTTATAGACCACACTGTACCTCTGCGAGTAGCTGACTTTAATTATTGTCAACCAGTGCGTTAGCATCAGTAGAAACGTTCTGCAGTCAGCCACACACGCCGGTTCTTTAACTTTTCTCAATAGTGTTTCGACAAAAGAACGACATCGTCCCTCCAAGGAACCCCATTTGATTTCATAGTACATTCTTATGATACTCACGTGTTGATTGGACATACTGGGAGCACACCTCTGGATTACTTCGATGTCTTCCTTTAATGTGATCTGGTAGGGATTCCGTCCCTTCGACTTCTCTTTGCAACGTTACGCCTAGGTATTTAATAGACCTGACTGTGAAAGCAAGACACTATTACTACTGTATTCTAACATCACAGAATTTATGAAAACTAGACACAAGTATTTGTGACCGCAATCCTTATATATAGAGGGTTGTGAACTTACTTTTCCCTTACGACAGCTTACTCTGTAACTACAAGACTAGCTTAAGGTAGGCTAGATATCCCGAAGCTGGTAACTGAGAAATAAAAAGCAGCGGTCTGCAAACTGAAAAAACTGGACAGTTTCTTTTTCATTACTGAATTATTTTTCCTACTCATCTGCTTCAACTTGCATTTTCCTGTATTTAGAGCAAGATGCCAAACATTGAGAGAAACGTTTTACTTGGTTTGATACTATACACTTAATTTTCATTACTGGTACACAAATTAATTTTCTTTCATAATTTTTGCAAACCTACTTTGAATTGTCTTACGGTATGTGCGGGTTTTCACTCAAGTGCTACCTGCAAGTGGCACGTGAAAGTATCCAGCGGTGTATAATGAAACGTCCCCTTAGACAAATTTAATGAATTAATATGCACATAAACCTCTTACATTATTTGATTTTCAAACAGCTGATCAGAACTGAATGTACTCAGATATTTCGCTCTTTACCTAATCTGATCAACACTAAAGTGACACACAATATTTTTAGCGCAACGCAATCTGACTTTTAACAATCCCTACAAAAGAATGGCCCTGACTAACAATAACCTATATCTTCCATGAATCACTTACCTCACAAAAATCTTCGTTACTCAAACTACTGCAATACAGCGAGCGCCAATACTGCCAGCTAAATAAAAGATTCTAACTACTGAAGGCATTAACTACTGATAGGCATAGTTAGCAAATGAAAGATTTTGATAAAGAACAAACAATGTATTTACCTTAACAGTGTTCAAAACTCATAATATATATCAGTTCATGACATCCAGTCTTACAAATTTACTGTCTCTGATGGACACACGTCCAGATCATCCGCTCTCAAAACTCCGCCATCTCTCTCCCCACATCCACCACTGCTGGCGGCTCACCTCCAACTGCACAACGCTATGCGTTGTTAACAGCCAACTGCCCAACACTACAATAGCCAACAACAATGCAAACCAGCCACAGACTGCACACAGCACAGCCAGTGATTTTCATATAGAGTGCTATGTGGCGTTACCAATTAAAAAACCTAAACAGCCTACTTACATAGCCTCCATGCTCCCCACAAAAAATTTTACAAATTGTTTTGGGCAGTGGCCAATACAGGTTCGAAAAATTTTTTTCATAATTACAATAACAAAGAAATCAAATGCACACACTTATTGATCCAATGTTGGTCAAAAGCTAAACTTTTCTCACAATCCATAAAGACAGTCCTGATCATTCATCACAGTAAACTTCCAGTGTTTCTTTTTTCTCAAAGTCTGAGCAGTAAAAGATAATGCACACGGAAGTAGTGGATTTCCATGCAGTCTTGAAGAAGTAGTGTTGTCCTTCCAACGGAAAGACAGTGCTGACTCTTGACATGCAGACAGGTAATGAGCCACAACAGAGCAAACCCACAGCAGTGTCTGTCGAAGTTTTGAAGAATATTGGTAGGTAGGTCATCTCAGAGTAGACCCACTGTAGTCCTGGTAGAGATTATGGTATTGGTGGGCCACCAGAGGTGCAGACCCACTGCAGTCCTTGTAGAAATTATGGTATTGGTGGGCCATCAAAGGTTCAGACCCACTTCAGTCCTTGTAGAGACGGCCAGCAGCCATCTGTTGCGACTGTGTAGGTGCACAATCACCATCGAAGAGTCTTGCAGACAATATAGCAAGTCCATGAACCACCACTTGTGCACTCACAAAGTTTTTGGAATTGTTCTAAGAACCAGCAATGCTGTTAATCAGTCCCTTGCTGAATTATCAACACACGTGCAAACACTAACAGTCCCAACTTCTCATCTATTGTGCATATACTATGACCAACAGAAACGTGTGCAGTGAAATTTAACTTAATATGAAGAACTGATGTCTATACAATTATAAATTTACAACATAAGAATACAATTACAAAGGTACAAAATACATCATTAAGGAACATAATAATACAGATAACATTTGTAGTAATACAGGCTTTACAAAATAATAGAAATAAACACGTACATCAGTGTTACAGGAATTATGACATAAGTAAATAAATAAAATAGTGAGAATAGTTTTCGAAACATTAATTTCACGTATGAGCATTGAAACAGAACAGAATTAATAATGTCTAAACATCTTTACAAAGTTAAAAACATATTATCAATGCAAATTATATTTGAGGATAACAGTATTCCTCATCATAGTGAGTGTAGCTTAGTACTGGAAAAATTGTACAACATAAATCATATCAGATAAACACATAAAGACAGGAAGAACACAAATACACAAGGGTACACAAACATATAGCGGAATAATACAAAAGGGTAGGACAGGGTTTGTTTTACTGCAGTATTGTGCAAACAAAACTTTCTTTACCTCTAGGAGATCTCCCGTAGTTCTTCATTATTTCCAAAAAGTCCTATCTATACCTGCTTTCTGTACTTTTCTTGTATAACTTCTGAATGCATTTCTTCCAATTCATCTTAACACATTCTCTTATATAGCCTACCCCCTCTTAAGCTAACTTAAATCTACTGAGCTCAGATGCTAAACTAATGGACGTGGCAATGCAGCAGCATAAAACAATTAACACAAACAGCAATGACAAAAAATGCAAATTGGCAAAGCTAGCAGCAGTAAATCTAAATTAGCAGAGCAAATGCAACAATTCAACTAATATAAGGCACTGTGCAGCAAACAAGAAAAATAGATCAGTAGTAAAACTGGCTTAACAGAGTAATACAAAGTGACATTCAGTAGCACTATGCCTGGCAAACAGCAACAGCAAATGCTATAACTTACACTCCCGGAAATGGAAAAAAGAACACATTGACACCGGTGTGTCAGACCCACCATACTTGCTCCGGACACTGCGAGAGGGCTGTACAAGCAATGATCACACGCACGGCACAGCGGACACACCAGAAACCGCGGTGTTGGCCGTCGAATGGCGCTAGCTGCGCAGCATTTGTGCACCGCCGCCGTCAGTGTCAGCCAGTTTGCCGTGGCATACGGAGCTCCATCGCAGTCTTTAACACTGGTAGCATTCCGCGACAGCGTGGACGTGAACCGTATGTGCAGTTGACGGACTTTGAGCGAGGGCGTATAGTGGGCATGCGGGAGGCCGGGTGGACGTACCGCCGAATTGCTCAACACGTGGGGCGTGAGGTCTCCACAGTACATCGATGTTGTCGCCAGTGGTCGGCGGAAGGTGCACGTGCCCGTCGACCTGGGACCGGACCGCAGCGACGCACGGATGCACGCCAAGACCGTAGGATCCTACGCAGTGCCGTAGGGGACCGCACCGCCACTTCCCAGCAAATTAGGGACACTGTTGCTCCTGGGGTATCGGCGAGGACCATTCGCAACCGTCTCCATGAAGCTGGGCTACGGTCCCGCACACCGTTAGGCCGTCTTCCGCTCACGCCCCAACATCGTGCAGCCCGCCTCCAGTGGTGTCGCGACAGGCGTGAATGGAGGGACGAATGGAGACGTGTCGTCTTCAGCGATGAGAGTCGCTTCTGCCTTGGTGCCAATGATGGTCGTATGCGTGTTTGGCGCCGTGCAGGTGAGCGCCACAATCAGGACTGCATACGACCGAGGCACACAGGGCCAACACCCGGCATCATGGTGTGGGGAGCGATCTCCTACACTGGCCGTACACCACTGGTGATCATCGAGGGGACACTGAATAGTGCACGGTACATCCAAACCGTCATCGAACCCATCGTTCTACCATTCCTAGACCGGCAAGGGAACTTGCTGTTCCAACAGGACAATGCACGTCCGCATGTATCCCGTGCCACCCAACGTGCTCTAGAAGGTGTAAGTCAACTACCCTGGCCAGCAAGATCTCCAGATCTGTCCCCCATTGAGCATGTTTGGGACTGGATGAAGCGTCGTCTCACGCGGTCTGCACATCCAGCACGAACGCTGGTCCAACTGAGGCGCCAGGTGGAAATGGCATGGCAAGCCATTCCACAGGACTACATCCAGCATCTCTACGATCGTCTCCATGGGAGAATAGCAGCCTGCATTGCTGCGAAAGGTGGATATACACTGTACTAGTGCCGACATTGTGCATGCTCTGTTGCCTGTGTCTATGTGCCTGTGGTTCTGTCAGTGTGATCATGTGATGTATCTGACCCCAGGAATGTGTCAATAAAGTTTCCCCTTCCTGGGACAATGAATTCACGGTGTTCTTATTTCAATTTCCAGGAGTGTATATCTAAACATGACAAAGGTCAAGCACAAAAAATATCACAGTAGAGATAGGAAATGCCTTATAACTATGTCAGATCTTAACACTAGAGTGATGCATCACCTTAACTTACACTACTAAAAAGTTACCAGTCATTGACAAAAATTATGTATGCAATTCCTGTGAGGAAAAATGTCTTTTTGTGCTCCCTCGTTTTTCTTAAGTAGATCATAAAATTATTATTTACTGGATCTGTAGGCATAAAATATCTATATTAGTAAATCTATAAAATTTGATTTTAACCAATGCTGCAGTGCAGCTAGAAACTAGATATTAAACAAAACGAGCAAGTAAATACATAAGGCACAGCATGAAACGTCATTCACTAGGCAAATGGCGTCTCCAAAGGCAGTAAAAAATCTCTCAACTAGAAAGACAATAGATATAAAATGTTTCTCATCATTTCATTAGGCATTTTAGTAAATATCATAAATTAAGAGCTCCACAGTGTAATCATATGTTTTCAAGTTCGAGCGTGTCGTATTTGCGATGCTTCCTAGAAAGGAATGTCAATAGTGAGGTTAAAGGTCTCCTTTTTTCTCTCTCTCTCTCCACCTAATGGCTTTTTCCCCATGCAGGTGGCACAGCTGGGTGCTCATGACGCATTACATGAAGGTCACTTAACTTTCTTACCGAAATATTTATGACAGCAGTGACATTCTTATATAAACATTTCACAGGTCGAGAATTTGCGTTGCAAATGTGTAGAAAAAAAATCGTATAAATATAACAGTGTCCAAAAAATTTTCGCCGGCATTGTGATACATTCACGCACATACACACATTTCATAACTCTTAAAGTACGATTCTTGGTTTCCAACATCCTTTTTCACATATCAGAGTTCCTAGCCACTACTCATATTCCTTGCCTTATTACACATATACACGTCTCCAATATTTCCTCGTAATAAATGAGCTGCTTGGAGGAACAAAATGGTAAGCGCCAAAATCACAGTTTCGAGATACAGCGCATCTAAAGTTTCAATTGATCTGCAAATCTGAATAATTTTTTTTGAACAGTCCTTTTATTCTGTAGTGATTCTATCATCTATCTTCTACTATACAGACATAAATGAAACTCAGAACTGACTAAAACAAATGAAATATACAAAAATTATTACATTACCATACACCATTAACAACACATAGTGATAGAACATTACATATTAAATTTTACAGTAAGTCTTCAACTCTTTACTGAAACTGCAAAATCATTCATCACTCTCATTACTAATGTCTTTTTCATCCAAAACTGTTGGCTTTAGTGACAGGATAAATCCATGGCGGACAGGAGGTATGTAATTTAGGAGCGAAAGGACGTCAGCAACTTCTTTCTTTTCAATAAGCCTTCGCCCATTGTATTTAAGTCGAAGCATAGGAACTGGTCCTTGCCTTCCACGTTTCCTGAAGCTTATTTCATGCCAAATGTCATGACAAAATGTCTCGCTGATGAATAAAGATGATGGATATTCGGATGTCACCTTCCACCTACATACTTTCCTTAGGTTGACATCTCGACCATCAACTGTCTTCTTTCTGAAGACAAACGCTTCTTTAGAGTATCATATTTGATAGAAATCCTCTCTTTTCATATTATATACAAACAATGGATTCTTCTTAGCCGACTTCTTGATGATCTCACACCACTGATCTGAAGTGTACACATCTTGTACTTGTCGGCGAACGTAATTTTCAATTGTAGCAAAATCTCTATCGGATGGCAACATTGTGGGGCCGCTCACGGTGAAGTGGTGTTCAATCACTCGAAATCTACCAGTTGAAATTAGATATTTCCAAAACAGTACCATGTTCCAGTTCTTATTTTGGCCACAGCAGCACCTTCTCCGAGACGACCACTTTGTCTGTTCCTGAATGGTTTCTGCAGGAGCGATACACTGTTCGTTGTTTTGGGCAATATCATCTGATTCGCTATTAACCTGTATAACAACGAAGACTACTATTACCGTTACCATTATTATTATTACATGTAACAATATAAATGAGAAATGTGCATTCACACACCACTTAGCCAAAAAATGTAGCCATTCTAAAATAACCTCAGATTTAACGTACTTCAGGAACATAATGGTATGTACATGCACTTACCATTATGTTTGTGAAACGTACTAAAGACAGTATATTTACAAAATAACATACCTCTGAGTCATCTGAATCGTTAGGAATGTATTCTGGATCCCTCTCGAAGTTATTAGTAGCATTGGAAATATATTTCTCGCCTTCTGTCATGTTCACTGTTGCCATAATCTTGGAGATGTTTTTACTTGCCGCCATTCTACCTGTCACTTACCATTATGTTTCCGCAACAGACGGAGAGTGGCGCTTACCATTAAGCTCGGCCCTGACATCTATTGAGTGAATTTGGAACTACTTGTAAGTTTACTGCATTGTGCATCCCACTGGTGGTATCATTAGCCATCTACTGCAAAATACGCGACGATGGCGCTTACCATTGTGTTCCCCAGAGCAGCTCAAATACATAGCATAAGCAAATTCCTCATATAGCATCATCTCATTGATCATCAACATACCTCGACAGCATAATACACATCCTCGTCGTAATAATAACATCATAACACCTCAGTCAAATCTCAAAAACGTCGTAGCTTTCTGCAATAATTTCAAAACCCCTAAAAAAACTTTTCTGCTCATTTCAATAGTGTCATCTACCTCAAACGTACTTTAAAAATCATGATCCCATACCAAATACATCATTCAAAGCTCTCATAGTATCACAATGGTTCTGAAAAAATATGAACAGTTCACAAAGTGCAGACAAAATACAATTTCATAAGTGTGAAGTTATCCAACTGTGTAATTGAGTAAACATCTGTCACTGATGCAGTGAAAAAAAGTTTCTCTCTCTCAGTTAAATGATCAGATAGCTGTGTAATTTATGTGTTAGAGAAATATGGTTCCGATGTGTAAAGTTGTATAAGCAAATACCATATTAGCTAGGGCTCCTAGCGCTCGCAACACGCTTAGCACACAAAGTAGGCGTGTACCCCCTGAGGATTAATGCAGTTATACCCTCAGGTGTTACAGATCACAGCAATGGAATGAAATGTATCACGGAAAACCTTTGTATCTTTGTAATTCAAAAATTTTTTTAAATAAATGTTTTAAGTACAAAATTAATCACTCAAATGCGTGTCCTGTAGCGCTAAATGTGCGTCTTTCTGTAAGATAATTCTGTGGAAGTGTCGTAGCTATTGTCCTCCGAAAGCTAAGTTCTGCAGAAGTCAATGTGCTTACCTCGTAATAAACAAAGTGAATTGCTAAGCGTATAGATATCGTAGTTGTTACGTTTATTGCCGTGATGAAGCAAGTACTGTACTGTAACGTATTGTTGTGCTACACAAAAGGCTGTCTCATGTAGCTATACCACAAAAGTTACTACTAAAACATGTTTTTCTTTCCAGAAGAATTCAGAAAAAACTGTGCAGATATAAAGCAGACACAGCACAAAAGCAACAATGTAAATTGTGTCACACATTAGTAGCGTCTTGATATAATCGTGTAGCTGTCAAAGAAACTAAATACTAAGTCATCTTTAATCTCACAGAAAGTACTTCAAATAAAGAATGTCTTTTCAAGTAATCCAAAAGGTTGCATTAAAATCTCATTAGCAGTATATGTTCTAAGTATGTATGCCTTATAGTCGTTACGTAATCGTGCAACTAACAAGCAAGAATGTACACACACAGTAACACTGTGTCCTCTGTTCACTATAACAACGCACTCGTAAATACTGTCTAAATATGTTCCCTAGGTTCTAGACTGAATAGTTAACTTCAAAACATTGTTGCATGTTAACAGTTTCTCAGTGTGACAAATTGTACTAGTTGTGTGAAGTGAAAAATTTTATGGCAAAGACTAAGTTAAAAAGCAGATTATCTCTCAATAAACGGTTTCACATGTGAAGTGCGGTGCAATCCTTTACTCTTCCTAGTACGCAGAGTTTCAACTTGAACGCAATTATCATGCGGTATACGTCGGTAAAGAATACTGGAATTTACCTCAAGGTTAGCGTCTATGTTATTTTTCTATGAGCCAGCCGGCGCACGTGGCTGCCTGCGGTGCGAAGCATTGTCTGTCTCCTTGTTGGCGCGCGTCGTTATTGGGATTAGGAGACCTAACTTCTACAAATTCACCTTGCCGAGAGGGCTCTGCCCTGTTTGAATCCCGCCAGTTCTGATGAAATTCAGGTCTGTCGTTATGATTATATCGTCTGTCACCATGTTGGTAATTTCTGTAATTTCTCTCTTGTCGGTCACGCGGTGGAGAATTTCTCCCTGAATCGTAACTGCGCGCTGAACTGTTGCGTCTGAAGTTATTCTGTCTCCCTTGATAATAATTGTTTTGGTTTCCATAATGTCTGTTTCTCTGATTGTCTCTGTCATATTCATTACTATGGAAATGCGATCTTTCTTTGTAATTATTTTTGCTCTGCCAACGATTGTCATATGGGTGGTGTCTGTTTTGGTCACGATTTACGTTGGCAGAATAGCCTTGTAGTGTCCAGTTATTATTTCTGTCAGTGCGGAATTGTGACGGATGTGACCTATAATTGTTGTGTTCCTGTTTTCGCGTTCTGCGATTGTCAGTGTCAATTTCCAGTTCTTGTAAGAGTTCCTGAACAGCTTCAATGTCGTCTTTGCAACGTCCTGCCAAAATAATATGTCTTAAATGTTCAGGCAATTTGATTAAGCAAATGCGGATGAGTTCTGAACGACTGTATGGGTTTGACAGGTACTGATTCTTGTGCAACATGTCTTCAAAATATTTCCAAGACTGGAAAATTCAGATTGTTCTAAATGTTTCATCATTATGATGCTATGTTTTACGCGGTCTTGTGTAGCTTGAGACCAATATACTGAGAGGAAGGCATGATAAAATTCTCCTTCACTCTGACAATAGTGAATGACCGATCGCATTCTTACAGCTGGTTCATTCTCCAAGTAGCCACACATAAATTCTAATCTGTGCTCTAATGACCAGTAGGGAGAAAAACAATGAGAGAATTGATGAAGCCACGCTTGTGGATGAATGTCGTTGCCGGAATTCTTAAATGTTTTGAATTTACGTGTAGTAATAAACAGCTTATAGTCAAAATCATCATGTCGGCGAGTCGCATGTCTGTCATTGTTACATCGTTTCGGCGGTTCCATCACAAAATTCGGTGTACCTTGCCAATTTCTTTCATAATTTCCGAAGTGCCCTGTGTTATTATTTTGTGGCTGTTCCGTATTTCTATGTCCCTCTTCCTGTATTGGAGCGCGAGTGTCCTCTGAAATATGTAATTCTTGTATTACCTGTGTCAACTGATCTTGTACTTCCCGGATTTCTCTTTGGTGTTGCGTATTAATTTGATTCTGATGTTGTTTGAATTTCCTAATTTGTTCGTACTATTCAGTATCATTAAAGACTACCGGTCTTGTGTAATTCAGATTATCATCTACCTTCGTAAATAAATTATTTAGCTGATAATGAACTAATTTCCTCCATGTGTCTTTCTGAACCAATTTTCAGAGTATCTACTGTATCCTTTAAGTTTTCCTGACTTTTTGCAAGTTGTGTAACCGAATCGGTAGATGCAACTGAGTCAATTTTAGTCCGCAAGGTCTCGTGACTTTCATAAACAATAGTTTGCAGTTCTTCTATGGCTGCTTCGTGATTCTGCAATGCATTTTCATGCCGCGAAAAAATAGGTTGAAAATGCTCTCAAATTTGTGCTTTTACGTCATTGCAGACTTTTTGACATTTCGATTCGATTTTAAGTAACTCAGCAGTTAAATATTCACGTGTTTGTTCAAGCGTGGTGTCTAACTTTTGAAGATTTGGTTCCATCGTGTCTAGCTTTCGATGATTTTGTCCCATTTGTTTCTGATTTTGTTCAAGCGTTGTGACTAACTTTTGTAGCCTTTGTCCCATTTGTTGCATTAACTGTAATAACAATGCACTGGTGTCTGAAACTTGTTCCTCAGTGCTATTCGGCAGTGCATTTGAACCGGCAATATTCGCATTTTGAAAAGCAGAAAATGTGTCTTGACTTATTTGAGAAAACGGTGAGGACGCAAAACCTGAATCTACAGTATTTGAAAGATTGTGTCCTGTCATTTCGGATTCCTGAGACGAGCTGTTGCCGACCGATTGATCGATACTGCTTCCCTGTTCACAAATTGTTTCACTGCCTACACCATTATTTGCAGCCCACTCTATTTCCCTATGCACAATTAACAAATTACTACTTTGAACATTAGTTAATTCATTACACGGTGGCGCTAACACACAGCTTTCGTCTTCACTGTCATTCCTCAGTTTACTTTGGAGCCTAGTGTTACGTTTTTCACATGCCATTATTGTCACGTGTTTCACACGATAACAAGAAAAGCACAATTTGAAGAGCAAAAATAAGAAAACACATTAACATAGAATTGAAAATAATATCTCGTTAATTGCAAGCGCAGCTGCGAAGTAGTTGGTGCAAATCTGCATGCATGCCACAGCTGTTTTACTCTACAACAATGAAAAACTACAACTACACTCGGAAATTCTCTCAATAATTACGCGCTAGCAATAAACAATAGCTACACTAATTACAGAAACTACAAGAAAAAATCAGAAGATTCCAGTGAGGTATCCTCGGCTAAGGGTCGACATATGAAACGTCCCCTTAGAAAACTTAATGAATTACTATGCAGATAAACCTCTTACATTATTTGATTTTCAAACAGCTGAGCAGAACTGAACGTACTCAGACATTTCGCTCTTTACCTATTCTGATCAACACTAAAGTGACACACAATATTTTTAGCGCAACGCAATCTGACTTTTAATAATCCCTACAAAAGAATGGCCCTGACTAACAATAACCTATACCTTTCATGAATCACTTACCTCACAAACATCTTCGTTACTCAAACTACTGTAATACAGCAGGCGCCAATACTGCCAGCTAAATAAAAGATTCTAACTACTGAAGGCATTAACTACTGATAGGCATAGTTAGCAAATGAAAGATTTTTGATAAAGAACAAACAATGTATTTACCTTAACAGTGTTCAAAAGTCATAATATATATCAGTTCATGACATCCAGTCTTACAAATTTACTGTCTCTGATGAACACACGTCCAGATCATCCGCTCTCAAAACTCCGCCATCTCTCTCCCCACATCCACCACCGCTGGCGGCTCACCTCCAACTGCGCAACGCTACGCGCTGTTAACAGCCAACTGCCCAACACTACAATAGCCAACAACAATGCAAACCAGCCACAGACTGCACACAGCACAGCCAGTGATTTTCATATAGAGCGCTACGTGGCGTTACCAATAAAAAAAGCCTATACAGCCTACATACAATAATACGCATAAAAAAACAATTTTCTGTATTTTCTTCAGTAATTTGTGATGGTGCAAATAATTATTCATTTAATATTTGCTTGTAATGCAAATAGTAGAATGTTTACTGAATACGAAAACAGTTTCTGAAATTTCTATAAAAATTTGAGAAGACTGAAGGAAGTTTGTACTCTCGTACAATACAACTTCTACTGTTACATACGGTTGTCAGATGTCATTCAACTCGTCTCATCTATACAAACGAAATTATTTACTTAGATTTTTCGTACCTCACGGAATACAATGACCAGCCCTTTCACAAGGTGAACCCACCAAACAGACGAAGATACCCATGGGTTTTTCCATAGACCCCTGCGTACAGATCTCTTCCGCATCCTCCCCCTTGTCCTTCTCCTCCTCCACCTCTCCTCCTATGCCCATAAAGAACTACCTGGCATGCACACACATCAAAAAGGTTTTGCATCACCTCGGTACCGAGAGTTCCGGAACTTGTACAGAAAATTGGAATAGAGATCAACACAAACATCCTCTCCGCCCTTTTCAGTGCTCATGAAAACCGCACATTGCGTATTGTACCACCATACAGCGAGACCTTCCGAGCTGTACACACTGATACTTCTGATACCCAGTAACACTTCCTATTGCATTGATGCATGTCTGTATTCATCGTGGCATACTATCCACAAGTTCATCAACACACTGTTGGTCCAGATTGTCCCACTCCTCAACGACGAGTCAGCGTAGATCCCTCTTTCAATCTATCCCAGGCATGTTGAATAGGGTTCATGTCTGGAGAACATGCTGGCCACTCTAGACGAGCGATGTCGTTATCCTAAAGGAAGTCATTCACAAGAAGTGCACTATGGGGGCGCGAATTGTCGTCCATGAATACGAATGCCTCGCCAGTATGCTGCCGATATGGTTGCACTATCGGTCGGAGGCTGGCATTCACTTATCGTACAGCCGTTACGGCGCCTTCCATGACCACCAGCGGCGTACGTCGTCCCCACATAATGCCACCCCAGAACAGCAGGGAACTTCCACATTGCTGTAATCGCTGGACAGTGTGTCTAAGTCGTTCAGCCTGACCGGGTTGCCTCCAAACATGTCTCCGACGATTGCCTGGTTGAAGGCATATGCGACACTCATCGGTGAAGAGAACGTGTTGCCAATCTATTCGGCATGTCGTTGGGCCCATCTGTACCGCTCTGCATGGTGTCGTGGTTGTGAAGATGAACCTCGTCATGGACGTCGTGAGTGAAGCTGCGCATCATGCAGCCTATTGCGCACAGTTTTAGTCGTAACACGACGTCCTGTGGTTGCAAGAAAAGCATTATTCAACATAGTGGCGTTGCTGTCAGGGTTTCTCCAAGCAATAATCCGTAGATATGGTCATCCACTGCAGTAGTAGCCATTGGACGACCTGAGCGAGGCATTTCTTCGATAGCTCCTGTCTCTCTTTATCTCCCACATGTCCGAACAACATCACTTTGGTTCACTCCGAGACGCCTGGACACTTCCCTTGTTGAGAGCCCTTCTTGCCATAAAGTAACAATGCGGAGGCGATCGAACCGCGGTATCGACCGTCTGGGCATGTTTGAACTACAGACAACACGAGCCGTGTACCCCCTTCCTGGTGGAATGACTGGAACTGATCGGCCGTCGGACCCCGTCCGTCTAATAGGCGCTGCTCATGCGTGGTTGTATATATCTTTGGGCGGGTTTAGTGGCATCTCTGAACAGTCAAAGGGAGTGTGTCTGTGACACATTATCCACAGTCAACGTATATCTTCAGGAGTTCTAGGAAACGGGGTGATGCAAAACATTTTTTGATGTGTATATGTGAGACTGACCCAAGTAACCGCCTTTGGTTACTCTAACACGTAAGTCTTCTCGCTTTCTACACTTTGTGCAGCTGGCCAGCTACCGGTTCATAATGTTTCTGCTCAGGCGCCACGGGCTTCTTTGATGATGAAACTTCCTGGCAGATCCGTCATATCACAACCGTTGACACTTTTGGCACTGCCAATGCTACCAACTTCAGTTCGCCATGTCTGATAAAAGCGGTGTGTTGTCACACAATGTTTGCAGGTAAAGCAGATTGCATCGTCGCCTAGGATAGCTAGTTCGTCTTGTGGTATTTGTAAACAATGAATGATTGGCAGGATGAACAGAGGGAAGAGCCGAGAACGTGTCTGCAAGATCTTTGCAAGCGTGTTCTAGGAATGTGAGGGGCGTTCATTAAGCAATGCAACACATTTTTTCATCAGCCAGTTTAGGTGGAAGAAAAACCGGAATTTCTTCTGGGACATCACGGAATAGTCCCGCTTCAGCCCCTCTAGTTAAATGACCTTTAGATAGGTGGTGGTGCTATGCCTACAGTTCATATCTCCTGGTGGAGAGCTGTGATTGAGTTTCTTTTGGTGGAAAGCTAGAGCACCGCTGATACACTATGTGAACAAAAGTATCCGGACACCCCCAAAAACATACGTTTTTCATATTACGTGCATTGTGCTGCCACCTACTGCGTACTCCATATTAGCGATCTCAGTAGTCATTAGACACCGTGAGACGGCAGACTGGTGCGTTCCACGGAACTCACGGACTTCGAACGTGGTCAGGTGACAGGCTGTCACTTGTGTCATACCTCTGTACGCGAGATTTCCACACTCCTAAACATCCCTATGTCTACTGTTACCGATGTGATAGTGAAGTGGAAACGTGAAGGAAAACGTACAGTACAAAAGAGCACAGGCCGACCTCGTCTGTTGACTGACAGAGACCGCCGACAGTTGAAAAGGGTCGTAATATGAATAGGCAGACATCCATCCAGACCATCACACAGGAATTCCAAACTGCATCAGGATCCACTGCAAGTATTACGACAGTTAGGCGGGAGGTGAGAAAACTTGGATTTCATGGTCGAGCTGCTGCCACACATCACGCCGGTGAATGCCAAACGACGCCTCGCTTGGTGTAAGGAGCGTAAGCATTGGACGATTGAACAGTGGAAAAACATTGTGTGTAGTGACGAATCACAGTACACAATGTGGCGATCCGATGGCAGGGTGTGAGTATTGCCCAGTGAACGTCATCTGCCTGCGTGTGTAGTGCCAACAGCAAAATTCGGAGGCGGTGGTGTTATGGTGTGGTCATGTTTTTCATAGAGGGGGCTTGCACCCCTTGTTGTTTTGCGTGGCACTATCACAGGACAGACCTACATTGATGTGTTGATTAACTTCTTGCGTCTCACTGTGGAAGAGCAATTCGGGGATGGCGATAGCATCTTTCAACACGATCGAGCACCTGTTCATAATGCACGGCCTGTGGCTGAGTGGTTACACGACAATAACATCCCTGTATGGACTTGCCTGCTCAGAGTACTGACCTGAATCATATAGAACACCTTGCGGATGTTTTGGAACGCCGACGTCGTGCCAGGCCTCACCGAGCGACATCGATACCTCTCCTCAGTGCAGCACTGCGTGAAGAATGGGCTGCCATTCCCCAAGAAACCTTCCAGCACCTGATTGAATGTATGCACACCCTAGAGAAGGTCACAAAACTTCATTGGACTGATCTTCCTGAGCCATCCTACAGCTCGGATCTCGCACCTCTGGCTTCCATCTATTTGGACCAATGAAGAATGCATTCCGAGGGAAGCAATGCGTGGATGATGGCGAGGTTAGTGACGCAACACGATTTTGACTCCGACGTCGACCGTTAGGATGGTACCCTGTGGGCATACAGATCCTCTCTCTAGGGAGGGGTAAGGTCGTCGAAATGAACGGAGATCATGTTGAAAAATATGGTTTTGTAGCCAAAATAGAGGGGAATAATATCGTGTATTAGAATCCTGAATAAAACCAGAAAAAACGTGTTACATTATCTATTGGTCGCCGCTCTTAGTTTCTGTTACCGAAAGGTAAACTTTAGGTGATTTGTTTCCTGACTAGTATTCCCAAGAATTGGTACAACTACAAATTTAACTACTGGCTTTGTCCCACTGCTGTCATGTTATACGGAACCCAATATATACCAGCCGAATATCGAATTTCTCCCTCCACATGTTGCTCCATTTCTAATTTTTTGGCCACGTCCCAAGAGAACTTCTACAATAAGTACTGCTATTATATGAAATTGATTAGGAAATTTTTAGAATGGAGATCTGAGGAAGCCACTCCGCAAATCCAAAACTAAAGAAAAGAAAATTAGATTTGAAATGGGGGCTTCTTGCTTTTTTCTGGGGTTTTTATATTTTCTCGGTCCTCTGCCATTATTTGGACTCGAATTTATGATTGTCCGTCTAGAGGGGTTGGACAAAAATATGGAAACACCGTGAGAAATGAATGCTTGAAAACAAAATGCAGATGCTAGCCATGTCTGTGGTTGTACTTTTGGATTTGACCGCGAACTGCACCCTTGCAGTATCCTCAATATGTCGAAAGTATCAGTCGTGATCAGAACAGTGTTCTTTGCAGCTGTGAGAGCATTATGTCGGAGATAAGTGAATTCGAACGTCGGTAAGTTGTGTGAATGCTTCCGTATCCAAGGCTGCCGAAGTGTTTCGTGAGGGACCGTATCGAAGGTTTATGCTGCATATTGTCGAAACGGAAAACATTAACCGCTAATTTACAACGAGGACAAAAGTGTTTGTTGAGTAATCGTGACGGACGGTCATTTAAAAGGATTTTGAAGGAAAACAAGAGAGAGACAGATGGAAAATTCACTGCAGAAATGAACGTCGCACTCCCGAATATTGTTAGCACCAAATTAACACGAAGGGAAGTCCATAAGCAGGGAATTGCAGGGCAAACTGGAAGAGCAAAACCACTCAACCGTGATGCAAATGCCCATAACAGGAAAACGTGATACCGAAGCCACACGACCTGGACTGTAGAGCAATGGAAGAAATTTATTTGATCAAATGAATGTTGCTTTACACTGTTTCCATTTTCTGGCCGAGCTTACGCCCCAATAGTAATGAGGATTTGGGCAGACATTTCGGGGTATTCTACAATCCCTTGCAAGGCCGCCTTACTGACAACGATTATGTGACCATTTTAGCTCATCAGGTTCATCCTGTAGTACAGTGTTTGTTTCCCAATGGTGATGCTATGTTCCAAGACGACAGCTGCCCCACTCACACAGCTCGGATCGTCCCAGACTGATTTTGTGAGCACGAGGTTCAATTGTCACATCTCCGCTGGTCGCCAGTCACCATATATCAATACTGTTTAGCCTTTGTGGTCCACTTTGGATCGAAGGGTGCTTGATCACTATTCACCACTTTCGTCGTTATCTGAGCATGGCACTGTTTTTCAGGAAGTGGTGTACGATTCCCTTCAAAACCACACAAGACCTGTGTTTATCCATTCCCAGACGAATGGAAGCTGTTTTAAACGCCAATAGTTTTCCTGGATCATATTAGGCATAGTAATGTGTTCTGTTTTCAGTGTTCCCGTATCTTCGTCCAAATCTTGTACGTCACACTCATAGACAAACTTGCCCGTCTCATTCTTTAAGGACACAAGGTACTTTTTCGGCTCTATATCTTGTGAAAATCAGCACCTATTTATTTCCTCCACCATTTCTTTCGTATGTGTTCCACAGTTTTGTAGTTTACTACAGTCAATGCAGAATACTTTCTAAATAATTTGAAAGTATTTGGAATAATTTAGGAACTATTAATGTTCAAAAAAACAATAACCTAAAAAGCTTCATCAAATTCAGCGACCATTTAATCCAAAAATGCAAGTTGAAGGAGACCGAATTCTTACCAGTTATGTACGCTATGTTGGCTGAGACAGTAAATCTATTTAATTCCACACGTTAGATATATTAACTAAAACAAAAATTACTGTCTTTTATATTTTAATTTTTAGAATATTTTCTCTAATTAAAAAATTTATTTCTCTATCATTTAGTTGAAACTGCAATAAAGGTTAGGTCTAGTAGATAGGAATGGACAATTTCAAGTTATAGAACAAATTTTGTGCAATACTTTATAAACTTAAAGAAATATGTGTACCTAAACTCTTAAAAGTACAACTTGTGGCAAATTGAGAAATAAGATTTGAGTCATATCAAAATGTGCCTCAGAACATTCCTGAAGCATAGTCTTCATCGTACTGCATTTCTTCATCTTCAAGCTTCCGTTTTGCATTCCTTTTAGTGCTTACTGGTTCACTGGTGAATGTATATTAATTATATTTGTGTCCACATACTTCAGACAAAATAACTTTGAAATTCAGTTGGCTGTATTGTATTTCTAGGGAAATAAATACATTGTACATACATGAAAATACAATTACTTAAAAGAAATTATGTCTGTCTAGCAATAGAATTCTACATTTAATTCATCATCCTTGGAAAAATTCTAGAGGGGTATGTGATTAATTTCATAATACATTAGTACTGATTATCGAAGCATCTTCTTTGATAAAGGATGTGGTGAAATATAAACAGTGAGATGGTGTAGAGTACCTGCAAGTAACTGAATAGCAAACCAGTAGGAAGAGTTTAGCATCAACTACAAACAGCATCACTTTTAACTCAAAGACGGCAATCATCGCAGAATAATTGATACATAGGCTTTCTCAATAATGTGAACTGCTTTGTTTGTAAACAGGGAACCCCTGGAATTTTCTTTAATGGAATTTCTTGATGTATGACATTGTTGGTATTTATTCCACACTAATGAACATCTAGAATCACAAATATCCGTAGCTCTCAGGCAACAAACTTCCAGTACAATGTAGACAAAACACTTCAACAAAGCGAAAATAAACAGGAGCAATGTTGATTATCTACAGATCCTAGAAACTAGCAGTGTTACCAACATATACCATATATCCCAAACAAAAACGCTGGAAGTAAAATTTTCCAGTTGTTTTGCAAATACTAATAGTTTTACATTTTTAAACAATGGTAGTATGGTCGCATAAGCAAGCGAAGCTAAAATTTAGTATATAGCGGTCATATTTCATTCTAAACCCAGTCAAGTATGCATCAATGTGATCAGGAAAGACAATAAAATTTAATAAAGTAATAAAACCTATTTCTATTTTTCCCTAATTAAAAAGTACCCTGGTCCTTATTTCATGCTGTTGACAATAACTGAAGTGCGTATTATTATGCTCTCTTATTCTTAAGTAGGCGTATCAGAAAGAAAAATATGACAGTATGGACAGTACGCAGTACACTAGTTTTAAATTCATTAAGTCACTTCATAATCGTGGTTTTCCATATTTTCAAGTTACGAACACAGACGTCATAAATACAAATACTTCGGTGCGCTCATACATGACTGATTGGGAAATGTGATTATGCAATATGGGGAGTATTTGAGTAGAAACAAGGTTCATTAATTACAATAATATTTAGTATGTAAGAATGAAAATTCGCGTATACCATCTAAAGAGACATCTCTATCAATTATCATACACCTACAAGTCAAAAGTACTAAAAACCTTATTTCGCTTACCACGCCAGTTCCACGTCCTGCCTGCAAGTGGTCGAAACAGAGAAAAGAAGCGCAGTCGGCCAAAATGAAAATATACTGGCAAAAGAGGAAAACACAATCAGGGAAAAGACAAAAATCTTCGTGGTCCGTAGCACGCCGAAACGATAGTAAAAAAAATCATACACCTACAAGTTCAAGGAGGAATTACCATTCAACAGCCAAATGAGCTTAATGACAAATTCTTCCGTAAGCGTTCCCTAACATGCACTCGAATATGGATATTCACCTCAGCCAATTTTCAGGAAATGAGAGGCAATACAACAAGGGAGAGCAGAATACTCACTTCACTTGCATACAGACGCACATGGAGACCCAACAACATTTACTTATAGTCCATAGTCGAGGTGATTCGAGAGCAGTCGGGAATGCTAGAGGTGCGAATCAGGCTGGAAGAGACGTGATCATCATGTAAATACCCCCTCCAGAATTTTTCCAAGAATGGGAAATAGGAATAAGAATCTAAAAGTCAGAAGCTAAAAGATTTTCCTGCACAAGCAGGCATTCATTAAACTCAGAATTGTGTGATCTATAACGTGATTTGGGCTCTATAATCGTAGTAACTGGATTTACGACACGTGGTAGGTATGGCCAAAAACTGTAATACTGGAAAACGAACAAAGATCCTATATACATATAAGTATTCATTGGGTTAGTTACTTTACGATTTAAAATATGAATAGCACGAAATAACTGTGGCATTGGAACATGGAACACGTGATGGCCTGAAGGTGGATACGTTATGTTATCATCAAAAGTTTAAAATTCGAAGATGGACAGAAATCCTGTGCATGTATAGGTATTCGTTGGGTTCGCTACTTTAAAATCTACAAAATGAATAGCAGCATTCAACAGTAGCAACCAACTATAAGGCATGTGGAGAGCTAGTGTTCGAAAGTTACCCAGCCAGATGCAAAGGTAACTCAGTTGAGATATTGAAAATAGCACCCTTCACAGTTCAACATACAGGCTATCAAAGAATAGAACCATTCAGCAAAAATATCGTTCCTGATACTTTAACAGTTTGGGCAAGAGCATCCACATGGTGGCCCTTCTATCAGAACAAAGTGCATCATTCAAAGTTACATTCAAAGTTACCTACAAGTGCATAAAATTACACGAAAATCAAAAACAAAAAAACAAGATCATGAGTAAATTGCATATCCACCGCAATGTCTTGAAATAAGACAGTCCCGGTTGCAAATTGTTTTTATCTGTTTACTTGTAATGACGCGTTTCGCCCTTGTAGGGCATCATCAGATTAACGATGCGGTTGTATTTAAAGACGTGAATATTTACCAGACATTTATACATAACGGGTCCATGACTTTCCTATTTCAAGAAATTCCAAACCGGTAGTTGTACCAAGCGCCCAACCTGACATGTAACCAATTCCACCACAACGGAAATAAATACAATTAATCACAGTTGCGAGTTAAACTATATAATACCAATACCTTATGCGATTGCAGTCTTTCTCGGCGTATTCCACTGATGAATTCTTCTCGAGAAGAATTCATCACCAAACTACCAGACGGCCGCTTATACGAGTGCAAGCGTGCCATACCGCCAGAAACCCACAGCAAAAGATTAGGTTGGTAATGCTAACCCACTGCTCTATGAACTCAGAATATACTGGACGTATCTTTGAAACACTCCCATCTTCGCATCACTCACACTTAAAGGATGGTGTAAAAATTAAATCGACTGTGTAGAGGTGAAAAACCAAACAAATCAACTCCTAACTTTTCTAGAGGCTACGTATTGGTAGGATAGTGATACGTCAGGTGAAACAAACACTTCCAGTACGCTAGGTCGCCAAATGCGTCTAACATTCATGAAACAGATCCAATTGGCCTGTTTCAACTTTCCATCGATGACGAGGTCATCTGAGAGACGCTCGTATTCCGAAAGGATGGGAAGGCACATCAACTGTGGGTTTCAAAGGATGGGTTCTGGGATTAATCTTAATTGAGTTAAGGAATTTTCAGCAACATCCAAATGTTTTTCATTGAATCACTAATGTTTCTCCCGACACGAAGCATAATGCCAACATAGAAAATGATCGATTTCAAATTGATGTCGTAAAATGTTAATATTTGCTTGACTTTGTTTTTGATCTGGACAAGAGTCTGCTGTGTGCCAGATCAATACGCCCGAAAAGTCCAACTTGAGTGCACCGGAACTTAGTTGAAAGCTTACCTCGAAGACTGAACGCTCTGACGGAATCAACAGGGGCTTTCTACGCGGTATTGGTTACATGTTTCACGTCCTGGGAACCTAAGTTGTTGTACAGAGACTTTCGGTCCCACAATGTATTTCCATGGTTATTAGTTTTTTTCGGCTAATACATACCGTCGACAGTAAGTAAAGTGCGATTAGAGTTTTGGGTAGCCTTAGAGAATCTATCTTCTCCTAACATACGTACAAAGAACACTTCTCCTGTCGATTAGTGTGACTTCCGTCAGTTTCTCTGCATATGATGATTTCCTCCCTATAGTCCTGTATCAAGAACGGAACAAGCGTTGTTCGTCAACTTCCTTTACGTAGACACTAACCACGTGTAGAATTCTGGTATCCTGTTCCAATTCCACTGGAGTGTGCTTATAATCAGTATAATTCACCTAATTCCTCCCCCCCCCCCTTTCTGACTAACCGTCTATCGTATGTAACAATAAACAGCCATCTCACAATTTTCCATCGAACGGCAGATATATCCCAAGGAGCCATCCTATCACTAGTATTTTTCTCCTATACGCTGCCGACATCCCAAAACCATCCCTAACATGCGCTTTCTCCAATATGCTGGCAACACCTACTTCCTTCCCTCCATATATCCCAACGATTATTCCAGCTCCAACTCAACAGTTTCACCTTAAAATGTAACCGGTGTTACCTTTCTACCAACTCTGCAATAAACCCAGGTAATAACTATAGGGTAAACTACTTGAGCATTCTGTCTCCACGAGTTATACGTTGAAACCAAAACTTTCTAATCTGTCTGACTGAAACGCTAAAATACCTTGGAGTAATACATGATCAAAAACGCACCTGGAATCCCCACCTGTTAAACTTTCAAAGAGTGCTAGACTAAAATTACGAAGAAACTGAACAATGGGACTAAACTCCACGACTATCATCCACACACAGAAGACTCCCTTGGATACCATTCTCACCTATCCAGTTGCTGCTTGGAAATCCGCTCCTCTCAAATTTTAACTGCTCCCTTCAAACCCTAGAACGGCAAGCACTTCACCTCGCTATTCGCGTCTATCTACCTTCCACCACCCAACCTCTGCACCAACTTACAAAGTTCTCACGCATCATCAGTCACCTAAAAAAGCTTCACCTTTCTTACATTCTCCATTAACTCGAGGCGCAACACTCTATTGTGTCTCTTTTGCTGAAGAAACTTGGTTGCTGCTCTGATTCTATCAGTTGTTGAGAGCTGAAGATGACAGCGAAGTCTGTCGAAATCTAGTGTTTTAAATAAATAAGTATTTATACGATCTTGGCTTTTGAATGTTTTTAGCTTCTGTCAATAACGTTAAATATTCTATCAGGTAGAGCAAAAATTCTCGACAGTAAGCATCTGATATCCCTCGCCCTTGGTCCTGTCATCTAGTCCCAATATAGTGCACTATAAATAAAACAGTAACCACATCTTACAACTAGCTACCCAGAAGAAGACTGATAGCAATAACAAACGAAACATTCATAGTTTTATCACAGTTGAGGGATGACATACCTTGAAGTACTTCATTGGAACGTTGCTTCTCCTTATCTCCAAATACATCATATGCTTTCCTAGTTCATGAATTAATCCCAAAATATTTCCTTCCTGCCACATATTGCCCACCCTACTTCTAGCTCAAACGAAGGTTCAAACCCTAAACCCTACCTAGCTGCGATCCTAACCTCCTCCCAGCAGCATCACTCCATCAGTTAGCTGTCTCCAAAATACAATCCCAGCTCATTTCTATAGTATCCTGTCCAATTCCACATTATCTAAATTTCCCAAGTAGTATTACCAGGAGAGCCCGCTTAATCGTCTCCATAGCACAGAAAAAACTTACGTTATCAACACTTCATGAATTAATTGCTGCTTTGTCTCATAAAAATATATATCTTTATTACATTCACTATTATGGAGCCTAAAGATCCACAACTTGTCCGTTTATTGCCCGCTCCTGCTGTAAATGATGAATATATAAACGCTAACACTCTGGTTATACGATTGAAGAACACTCTAAATTGGATGCAGGAGCCCGTTTAGAGTGACGCATGCGGGCATTATTCGAAACAGACACCTGTAAATAGCTGTAGGTTGATAATACAAGTATGTCCACCTCAGCGAACCACGTGCAATATATCTTTGCAGTGTGGTGTCCATATTACATGCAGGCAATATGAACTACAGCTGCACGTTAAGTGACAGAAGAAAAGTTGTCAATAAACAATTTAATCTGCATGGATAGGTTACCGTTAAGAAGGCTATAACTAGTGGAAAATTTATATCCAGGAGCATATGCCATGCAACACCTCCAAAAAGCCCTTCGTACTTACTTCTGTTCAAACGAGTCTGGCAGGTTCGTATTATTTGTCTCCTGTTGCGCTAGAATGAAGGCCAGGTTATTTTCATTGCTAGTTTCATTAGTGTACATAAAACATCGACGCAGTCTGAAATGTTGCTTGAAAAACGGAGTCAATTTCTTCCAGCCTTGCAGTGAGTATAAAGCGACTGTAAATATTGAGTCACCGAAAAAAATGCCTCTAAGTTATTAGCACTGTCTTTTCTCCGGGAAGTTAATAGTTAATTCGCATTTGCGGCGTTAAACATTTTACGAAGCGAAGCAACGTAAGCAACAAAACTTCCCTTTTAGGAATCGCTTACCTAAAATAATTCAGCTTGATAAACAAATAAATAGAAGCCACGCTTCAAGTTGTGAATCATATGTCTCGGTTATTTGGTTCATGATAAATTTTATCTAAGTTAATTACTTCGAGATAAGGTAACTGACTGCTTTTACCGCGTCAAAGTAGATGAAACTAGTTTGCACATTCCACAATTCACGCTGAGAAACGAACAGTTGTCGTAAGCGGTACAGATCATGGATTACTTTTTTCTTTCTATTTGTTTATATTTCGAGAAAATCACAGGCATCTTATTGTAATCGGGCACGTCTCTTGCAAAATTACGACTTTTGTTACCTTCTCAATCAAAACATGTTTCGTCACTGCTGTGGCATCACTATTGATTGAGAAATTAATATTAATATTACTTGTAACTACTACATTACTAGTTTTTCCTTTCTTTATTTCCACATAATTAAAAATTTTCACCTATTGGGTTTTTAGATAAAGGCTGTTTGTTTTATCTTGGAACAATTAAATATCTCGAAAAATACGCATCATATGAAAAAAATGTTCCCCGACGAAAACATAGTATTTTCAAAGGGGATACCTGCCTGTGCTGAAACTGGCGGCTTCCTAGAAACTATCCCTCCCCCAACCTCCCCCCCCCCCCCACCTTCCCGCACCATAGGGATCTTCTTATTTCCAGATGCGCATTCGTATTCTACTCGAAAATATACCTAGTGTTTACCTCGAACATGTTTTTCCACTTGTGGTAGATAGTGCTGTAATCGGCACCAGAGTTTTGGTGACTGGACGGAAGAACACATCGTAACCAGTCACGCTGATAGTGAGATTCGAGGGACCTCAACGAAATCAAGCATTCTGTGCAACGAAATCAACGCCGAACGGAGCAGAAAACTACGGTACGTTAAATGCAGCTTACTTGCCATACTTTTAAATGTCTAAACGAAAAGGTTTAAGGTACTATAAATTCTGCAAATTTTGATTTCGGTGAGTTCTCAAAGCATTAGTACGCTTGGTTTCGGTGAACCTCACCATCATAGTGACCGACTTCGATGTATTCCTCCGTCCAGCTGCGGTAACTCTCGCACTTACTGCGGCTTGTACCATGAACGTAAAAAATTATTTCTGATAAACTCTAGGTATTTTTTGGCGTAAAATCCGAAGCTGAAGTAGTAAAGACGGGGTACCATTTGAAAACGAAAAGTTGACCTACTTATGTGGGGGGGGGGGGGGACGGAGGACGGGGGGGGGGGGCGGGGGGGGTAGCTAATTTAGCAGAGACAGATATCCCCTTTGAAAATATTTACCTTTCGTCTGGAACATTTTTTTTCATACGATGCGTATTTTTCAAGATATTTAGTTCTTCTTGTATATGTATCATTACTGGCAAACTAAGGACCGATAACTGTTTAAAAACCTCTTTCATTATCTGAAAATTAGCTCTTTTCCTCTCAAATGACCTTTCGTTTATCTGTTTGCTTCAGCTTCCTGAAAATTTCTTCTTTGTTAATCTGTCTTCCTTCATTCTCTCTAGATGTCCAGAGAGTATAACATGTGTTTTCCTTATCTCATCTGTTATTTGAGGGCACAGTGGGTATATTGCCCTATCTGATATCAAACCGCAATTGCCATCTTATTTCTTGACTGGACCTAATATTTTCCGCAGGATTCTTCTTTCCGTCTTTTCAAAGTCTTCTAACGTCCTTTTGCACACGGATAAAAGTAGTGTTTCTAGTCCATAGAGGACTTCTGGTTTTACAACTGTTAGGTTCTACACTATCTTAATTTAACATCTTTAGAAAAAATTATTAATATAAACGTTTCTTACTATCATGTATGCCCTTTTCTTTTTTTAGGCCCGATTTTAGTTGCTTCTTCCTCACTTTTTATAACTTTATTTTCACCCAGGTATTTAAACTTGTCAGGTTTCTTGATGTTGCCATACTTCGTTTTTATAATTCATGGTGAGTTACTTTCATTGGCCGCGTATTCTGTCTTTTAAAAAGATATTTGTAGACCTTCCTTCTTAGCTATTGCCTGCAGAGTCTAGTCTTTTCATTCTCAAATAGTTTCATTCCCCCTATTACCACGAGATAAACTGCTTCTTTCGATCTATTCTACTTTATGTAGTCATTAACTTTCTGTTTTCCTTCCTCTATTTTCCATTTTCTTATAACTTTTTCACCATGCACATGGATAAAAATGGTGACAAACCATCTCCCAACTGAATCGTGATACAAAATGGAACGGACTAGAAGTTGTTCTAAAAAAATTAACCTCAGATACCGTGTTTGTAAGACATTGTTTAGCTGTTTCCAGAGTTTACTTATCTGCTGCAAATTCCTTCAGGGTTCTGAGCAGGGAGTCTTTGTCTTTTGAATCGTATGCCTTTTCAAAATAAACAGATAGCAGCACAATTTTTTATTTGATATTTTCATACAGCTAATTATTTATTTAACGTTTGGAACTGGCTGTGGGCAGGATCTCTTACTCCTAAATTCTGCTTGATACCCTTCAGTTTCTTTACATAATTGAAGGTTTATTATGTCCAGAAGAGCTTTCGATAATATTTTGCATTCTAAAGACAATAACGAAATTCTCTGTAGTTACTGGTATACATTTTGTTCCCCTTTTTATGAAGTGGGTGAATTAATGCAACCTACCAGTTTTTGAACCTTAGTGGAACAATCCACTGAGTCATTATATTGTTAGTACTTTATCTTGTGACATGCTTCGTGTAAACTACTAACTATGATATAGATTTTGTTTTATATCATTTAGTGCCTGATTCTTTGGTATTTATTATATTTTCTGGCACTGACGATAACTATACTGTAGCTGAAATCTAAAGCCATATTGAGTTACAAATTGAATCGCGACTGATTACTGACTTCATTCCTTTTAGAGTTATTATTATTATTATAATTATTGTTACAGAATTTATTATTGTCAGAGAACTAAAACATTTAAAATAATATCGTCACAGAATACTACCTGCAACACAAGATACGTGTTTTAACAAAAATGATAAAAACTTGCTATTCTTTTCCCAAAGACTTGTCGAAGTAAAAATGTCAGCTGTCTTTTCGGCAGCAGTATGAGCGAACCTCCCTGTAGCTTACATTCCCAACTTTATGTCTGTCATTTGAGGTGTGCAAGTTTGCTAAGACTTTATGTAGCAAGTCTTACACGCGGAAAATTGAACTGAAACCGGGACAGTGAAAGGTCTCAAGGTAACTCCCCTATCTACTATAAGACACATTAAGACACATGAAATAGTAAAACGTGTTGCATGTGCACTACTACTCTTGTTTAGATTCTGTCTATCTGGGATTTGGTTTAAGCTCTGCCATCCAACAGTAGTAATCTTGCTTAACTCTGGCCTCACTCTAAGGGGATAATTAATTCCTGAAGGTTGCATATTATTATGCTTGAATAGTTACAGTAGCTGCCATGTAGCTATGAACTTAAGAACTCGTCCTAGATTAATTAAGGAAGGAAGCAAGTAATTTACTTAAATTTTGACTCTATCGTTTCCCGTGAATCTATAAGGACTCGATTTCTTTATCTTTTAGTGAAAATAACCATAGAATGTGGAGTATATGGTGAGCGTGAATGTCAGGAAAGTAGCTCTGATTAAAAATGACGATTAATTTAATGATCAACATCCCACATGAAACATGAACTGATATCAAACCAATGGTAAAAAGTATGCAGTCCCTTATTTGCATGACAATTACACTTCAATGAAATTTCAGGGGACAACAAGTGTAGTGACTTCCGACGCGAAGACATGAGAACTCAGAGACCACACAAAGTGGAGAATAATCCTGCAATGACGTTGGAATAATCATATACAACATAGTGAGTAAAAGAGTCAGTTCCTCCTCCATCAACAGTGAACAAAGCAGATGAAAGAACCGCAGCTACAGAGAAGTCAATGTCAGAGCATTACAACTAAAATTAATAAATTACAAAATTACTACTATATTTGGAAACCATTGCGCAAATTTGGGTTCATTCTGTGCAGAATCTTTTATTCCACTAAGTAGGAAAGCCTGTGCTCATAACATCTTTACTTTGTTCATACAGGGTGGTCAGGTCGCACAAAGGTTACTATGCCAGAAACAGAGAAACAGCTTCAAATACCGCATTCAAATTCACATAAATACACCTCAAAACTACAAGTTAATCATCGAAGCCGACGACTTTAAGTACAGAGTTACAAACTAGACCTCACTTCCCCATGAGGCTCATCAAACGAGATCATCAGTCTGCCTGTGTTGCGATAAATTAATTTATATCAGCGTCGTAATGCTCAAAAATTAAAGAAACCACTACTTATAAATAAATGCAGAAAAATTCTCAATTAAAGAAAACCGAATGCTGGTGGCAAGTGGTCAGTGTTGATATGAACTAAGGAAGAACCCGAGTTTAAACATTACTCGCAAAAACTAATAGAAAAGCTCCATGAAATAGGAAAATTGATAAAGCATCGTCGAGTAGAAACTTCCTGCAGCACACACGTCTCAAATCGGTTAAACTGATGTCTCTTTCATCGTAGCCTTGTTGGGAGTCTTGTTCACCTTGACTCAGGTCACACTGTGCACTCAGTTCCGAGAGGGTGAAGAAAGCCTGCCTGCCACTTTTTATTCAGGTAATACACATTCCTAAACACAGAATACGATTTTCGCTGACTAAAACGAATATTTTCTCTTATCTGTACCATAGTTCCTGTGTGTTTGTCGTTATTTGCATTAACGATATTAATAAAGAGCATAATCTCAGCCATCATTGGAATAATGCCTTGTTTTTCGAAAAGGAAAAAAATGACGTCATGGTGAGGACATCAGCGTACGTCTGATGAAGAGTAAGAACGAAGAATAAAATCAGGAGCACAAGGAATGTCGAATTTCATAAGACAAATGGTTTATTAAAAGACGAAATACTGAAGGTAGTGAAAGAAGATCTTTAAAATGAATAGAAGCATCAGAATAGAAACAGACAAAATGTTTAATGTTGGTACAGAGGAATAAGTTAAGATGAATGAAGTTTAGGAAGAGCAATATTTGTTAATGTAGAACACCGAAAGACCGTCAGGCATTTTGATACATTCTGGAAGTACTAGGTACGGGAAAATGCGCTTGGAAGACTGAAAACAGAAACATGTGGCGAGGGACGTTTCAGAGAGGATTGCACAAATCCGTATTACTGACGGAGTGAGTTCAAACCAAAAATATAACATGCAAATATTGAAGTGCGGCAGATGAACATAAGCGCAAATTTAATTCCAAAGAGGGATCGTAAAACTGCAAAATACTTATTGATTTGCAACTAACATACATATTTCGAAAAACTGGACAAGAGGATGGCTGTAGCAATGGACAAGCTCAAGAATGCATTCAAACTGGGAAATTACGCTCGTGTCAGAAACCACAAACTATGTGATACAGTGAGAAAGAACAACACAAAATTCTTAATTTTGCTTGTACACTGGACCACGTATCATTTGCGCGAGGATGGAGGGCTCAAAAATAGTTGATTCTTATGTATTTCCGTTTACTGATTTAAAAAGTCACCATAAAAATAACAGATCAGTTCTTGCTTTGGAGATAAAGTGACATTTCATTTTTATAGTCAACATTTTCAGTTTGGAAGAAATTTTGTTCTCGGAGTTGGCACACCTGTCCAATAACAAAACAAATGCTTATAGGCTGTTTGTAAGTCATAAACATAGATGCTGTTGCTGTGACTGTGAGTTTCATTTAGTTTCTACTATAATTAAAGCAGCAATTCTGGTTTGAGAGTGTTTTTGTAGTGTAAAACTCGTAAAATGCCATGAAAATATGTAAATAAAGTGAATTATTTTTGTTATATGTGTGGTGAAATAACATTTTCCTGGCATAAATGCAGTCCGGTGTCTCTTCTGAAGGCTGCCTATCAGTATTATTTCGGTATGAAAGTAGGAGACTGGGATAACTCTTGGGCTCCACATCTACATCTACATCTACATTTATACTCCGCAAGCCACCCAACGGTGTGTGGCGGAGGGCACTTTACGTGCCACTGTCATTACCTCCCTTTCCTGTTCCAGTCGCGTATGGTTCGCGGGAAGAACGACTGTCTGAAAGCCTCCGTGCGCGCTCTAATCTCTCTAATTTTACATTCGTGATCTCCTCGGGAGGTATAAGTAGGGGGAAGCAATATATTCGATACCTCATCCAGAAACGCACCCTCTCGAAACCTGGCGAGCAAGCTACACCGCGATGCAGAGCGCCTCTCTTGCAGAGTCTGCCACTTGAGTTTATTAAACATCTCCGTAACGCTATTACGGTTACCAAATAACCCTGTGACGAAACGCGCCGCTCTTCTTTGGATCTTCTCTATCTCCTCCGTCAACCCGATCTGGTACGGATCCCACACTGATGAGCAATACTCAAGTATAGGTGGAACGAGTGTTTAGTAAGCCACCTCCTTTGTTGATGGACTACATTTTCTAAGCACTCTCCCAATGAATCTCAACCTGGTACCCGCCTTACCAACAATTAATTTTATATGATCATTCCACTTCAAATCGTTCCGCACGCATACTCCCAGATATTTTACAGAAGTAACTGCTACCAGTGTTTGTTCCGCTATCATATAATCATACAATAAAGGATCCTTCTTTCTATGTATTCGCAATACATTACATTTGTTTATGTTAAGGGTCAGTTGCCACTCCCTGCACCAAGTGCCTATCCGCTGCAGATCTTCCTGCATTTCGCTACAATTTTCTAATGCTGCAACTTCTCTGTATACTACAGCATCATCCGCGAAAAGCCGCATGGAACTTCCGACACTATCTACTAGGTCATTTATATATATTGTGAAAAGCAATGGTCCCATAAAACTCCCCTGTGGCACGCCAGAGGTTACTTTAACGTCTGTAGACGTCTCTCCATTGATAACAACATGCTGTGTTCTGTTTGCTAAAAACTCTTCAATCCAGCCACACAGCTGGTCTGATATTCCGTAGGCTCTTACTTTGTTTATCAGGCGACAGTGCGGAACTGTATCGAACGCCTTCCGGAAGTCAAGAAAAATAGCATCTACCTGGGAGCCTGTATCTAATATTTTCTGGGTCTCATGAACAAATAAAGCGAGTTGGGTCTCACACGATCGCTGTTTCCGGAATCCATGTTGATTCCTACATAGTAGATTCTGGGTTTCCAAAAACGACATGATACTCGAGCAAAAAACATGTTCTAAAATTCTACAACAGATCGACGTCAGAGATATAGGTCTATAGTTTTGCGCATCTGCTCGACGACCCTGCTTGAAGACTGGGACTATCTGTGCTCTTTTCCAATCATTTGGAACCCTCCGTTCCTCTAGAGACTTGCGGTACACGGCTGTTAGAAGGGGGGCAAGTTCTTTCGCGTACTCTGTGTAGAACGCATGTTCATTTACACTGAGGGAATGGCTGAAAAATAAGAAACTATCGATGGCTTTTGCTGTGCCTATGGTTTGGCGGGAGCCGACAAACCATACAGATGACTGCTATTTCTGCTTGACTCCACCTATAAATTCATAACTGTCTATGAAGAACAGAAGAACAGTTCAGTACCCGAATCTTCGCTCTGCTAATCTACCCATTCCGCATTCAGATAGTTTATACTACGCCCGAGAGTTGTATGTTTGAAGTAGAAAATGAAGACAGTGTGGAGCAAGAAGAAGAAGAAGACCCAATCAAGCCTTCCACATCCCGTGACGCTGATTTTGAGGGAAAAGATGATAAACTGCACAGGCTGAGTCAAGCGGAATTGAATGATCTCATTAGAGACCTTGACCTATCAAAGGAGAAGGCAGAAATTCTTGGGTCTCGACTACAACAACGGAATCTTCTCGATAGCAATGTCGCAGCCTCACAGTACAGAAAGCCTCACATTGGAACTGCTTCCCTTTTTGGAGAAGAAAAACAATCTTGTTATTGCTGCGACATTAATGGCTTGATGAAATCTTTGAATTAGAACCATGATCCAACTAAATGGCGACTATTCATGGATTCCTCTAAGCTTAGTTTTAAAGCTGTGTTACTTCACAATGGCAACCGTCTTCGTTCTTTTCCTGTCGGTCATGCAGTTCACATGAAGGAGACATATGCAAATATGACGGCCCTCTTGGGCTCAATCAAATATCATGAACACAAATGGAAAATCTGTGGTGATCTAAAAGTCATTGCCATACTCTTAGAAATGCAACTGGGATACAAAAAACGTTGCTGCTTTTTATGTTTGTGGGCCAATAGGCAAATGATAGCACATAATATTAAAACAGACGGACCTGCAAGAAATCTTATCCCAGCGAGAAAAGTGTCGTTGCCGAGCCTCTCGTCGACCCAAAAGATGCTCTTCTTCCACCCCTGCAGACCACGCTGGGTTTAATAAAAAAATTTATCAGAGGTATTAACCAAGAGGGACAGGCCTTTAAGTACAAAAGGGATAAATTTCCGAAAGTAAGTAATGCAAAAGTTAAGGGAGGCATTTTTATCAAGCCACAAATTCGAGAACTTGTCAAGGATCCTGGAAAGGAGGGGAAAGAAAAGTAAGCTTGGGAAGCTTTCAAGGGAGTTGTTCGTGGATTTTTAGGCAACAAAAGAGATTATAAATACACTCAGTTGATGACAGTGCTCCTACAAAAATACCGTAACCTTGGATACAACTTGCCCCTTTAAATTATTTTCTCCACGCCCGTCTACACTTTTTCCCTCCTAGTTGTCGAGCTGTAAGTGATGAACATTGAAAAAGATTCCATCAGGACATTTCTGTTATGGAATAAAGATATCGGGGCCATTGGAATGAAGCAATGTTTGCGGATTACTGTTGGTGTTTGTGTAGGAATGGTCCAGAACCCCATTACATGAGGCAAGCTAAAAGACAACGATCTCATTGAGACATCACATGATTCTCTTCAGGCCCAACAATCTGCAACGCTTACTTCCAGCAGTTTGGAAGTCTTAAAATGTAACTACCACTTTAAAAAATTGAAATAAACTTATAATGTTGTTAACATATGTAATTAAAATTTATCTTTTTCTCTCACTCCTTTAATATGAAATACTTCCACGTAGTGCGTATCACAGACACTAGAGCTAATGAAACTTTTTCATTCTTATGTTAGTTTTTTTTCTACCCGAGATTAGTAAGAAGTGACTCATGAAGTGCAGGAATACTCCATTATTTTTTTTATTGTTGGCCAGTGTAATCTAAAGTACACAGTTAGTCCAAGAAAGAGGCACATGTGGGCCGAATAAGCAATTAAGTAGCTGAATTATAAGCTTTAGTTATTTATGTCATTGAGTTGGTTCAAATGGCTCTGAGCACTATGGGACTTAACTGCTGTGGTCATCAGTCCCCTATAACTTAGAACTACTTAAACCTAACTAACCCAAGGACATCACTCACATCCTCGCCCGCGGCAGGACTCGAACCCGCGACCGTAGCGGTCACGCGGATCCAGACTGAAGCGCCCAGAACCGCACGGCCACCACGGCCGGCTATGTCATTGGGGATAAATAGTTTCCTAAGTTACCTGATCTTCCATGTTTCTTTTGTCGATGTACTGTTTAAGGTGGAAATGTCGACAAACAAATAGTATTGGTATTGTGCTTGAAATCTGGTTTGGCAGAGCAGAGCGGATCAGGTTGTGGAAAGGGGCCAAGGTCAATTACTGTTAGTTATACGAGAACACATGCAACTTTATTCCTCAAACCAATGCACAGTTTTCTCTTTAAATCAACAAAGATCAATTCACGCTGAGGGCCCAAGTAACTTCACCAGAACAAGTTTGCTTTTAAAACACCAGGATTTAGAGTAACGGCTGAAGGCCTTACTTAAGTAAAATTACAATATCTTCTCTGCTAAAGGTCGAAATAATATTTCAGATCAGCTAAGGAAATTCTTTAAAAGCCAAGCATTTACAAATTCCGGCTAAAGAACGTATTAAGGAAAATTCAAATTAATTTTTCGACTGAAAGCCCAATTAAAAAAAATTTCTTTACATAATAAAGAGAGACTCTAAAGACAAGCCTTTACACAGTACAACAGAAAAGCATCTTAAGAAAACTTTAAGTATCTTGTCGGCTGAAGGCCCAAGCAATTACTCAAGAATAATTAAAGATAACCTTAAGATAAAAATTTACAGAACACGGCTGAAGGCCGTTTCAAGAATTCAAAGAGAAACCTTACAGACAAGGATTTACTTACATATTAAAGCCACAGATTCTGAAACAAACGCGGTTGAAGGCCTAAATACAGAGCAACAAGAATTTTAAATGAAACACGGCTGAAGGCCTAATCTAAAAGTTGTTATGAAGTTCGGCTGAAGGCCATATTCTAAACAGGAAACAGAAAATATTAATACACGACTGAAGGCTTGGCACAGTACCTGCGACCAAATAAAATGACAATCATAAACAACAAACAGTGGTGTTCAGAAGTGTTCCAATGGTCGGCCTGGGGAGGAACCTCTAGCCACAGTTTAGGTGAGATTAGGTGAGACAGGCAGTCAAGCTCAACACTAAACAGTCGGGTGGCAACACGACCTAGGGATGGCTGAAGAACCAACCAACAGCCTAATGAATTCCCTTCCACCCGACACCAACCGACTGGCTACTTCAGTACGCTGATAGCATTCAACAGCTCAGTGGAAATCACAGAAGCTACACACGGTTTCACTTAAACACACTTGCACAATAACTCGAGCAATCGTAAAAGCAATCACTGTGGAACAACAAGGACGAACCAATTCGACACACAGAAAATTTCCACAAGCAGTCGGCGACCAAATATACGTTGTTCGATGAGACGACCGACCGAACGACCACCCCAGGTCGTTCCCACAGAAATTACGTGTGTCGGCAACGGTCGGGCGAATCTTGGCTGTTCGAAGCTGACTGCAGCTTCAACCCGACTCAAATCGATGTCCGTAGGAATTCGGAATCACGGCGACCCGGGCACACTGGCTCGGACCCAACCATGCAGAGGTATTGTGACTAGTGCTTATGACAAATGTAACCGCTAACTGCCTTGTGATTGACATGCCGTGAAGTACGTGAATAACAGTTATTCTGTGCAACACTGAAAGATAGTTGTTGTTGTGGTCTTCAGTCCTGAGAATGGTTTGATGCAACTCTCCATGCTACTCTATCCTGTACAAGCTTCTTCATCTCCCAGTACCTACTGCAACCTACATCCTTCTGAATCTGCTTAGTGTATTCATCTCTTGGTCTCCCACTACTGCCGGCCGGCGTGGCCGTGCGGTTCTAAGCGCTTCAGTCTGGAACCGCGTGACCGCTACGGTCGCAGGTTCGAATCCTGCCTCGGGCATGGATGTGTGGGATGTCCTTAGGTTAGTTAGGTTTAACTAGTTCTAAGTTATAGGGGACTGCTGACCTCAGATGTTGAGTCCCATAGTGCTCAGAGCCATTTGAACCATTTCTCCCACTACTATTTTTAGCCTCCACGCTGCCCTCCAATGCTAAATTTGTGATCCCTTGATGCCTCAGAACATGTCCTACCAACCGATCCCTTCTTCTAGTCAAGTTGTGCCACAAACTCCTCTTCTCCCCAATTCTATTCAACACCTCCTCATTAGCTACGTGATCTACGCATCTAATCTTCAGCATTCTTCTGTAGCACCACATTTCGAAAGCTACTATTCCCTTCTTGTCCAAACTATTTATCGTCCATGATTCACTTCCATACATGGCTACACTCCATACAAATACTTTCAGAAAAGACTTCCTAACACTTATATCTATACTCGATGTTAACAAATTTCTCTTCTTCAGAAACGCTTTCCTTGCCATTGCCAGTCTACATTT
This sequence comes from Schistocerca serialis cubense, assembly GCF_023864345.2. Classification (NCBI taxonomy): domain Eukaryota; kingdom Metazoa; phylum Arthropoda; class Insecta; order Orthoptera; family Acrididae; genus Schistocerca; species Schistocerca serialis. The sequence goes on from NC_064642.1 coordinate 181,642,907, forward strand.
TATATCCTCTCTACTTCGACCACATCAGTTATTTTGCTCCCCAAATAGCACAACTGCTTTACTACTTTAAGTGTCTCATTTCTTAATCTAATTCCCTCAGCATCACCTGACTTAATTCGCATACATCCCGTTATCCTCGTTTTGCTTTTGTTGATGTTCATCTTATATACTCCTTTGAAGACACTGTCCATTCCGTTCAACTGCTCTTCCAAGTCTTTTGCTGTCTCTGACGGAATTACAATGTCATCGGCGAACCTCAAAGTTTTTATTTCTTCTCCATGGATTTTAATACCTACTCCGAACTTTTCTTTTGTTTCCTTTATTGCTTGCTCAGTATACAGATTGAATAACATCGGGGTGAGGGTAAAACCCTGTCTCACTCCCTTCCCAACCACTGCTTCCCTTTCATGCCCCTCGACTCTTATAACTGCCATCTGGTTTCTGTACAAATTGTAAATAGCCTTTCGCTCCCTGTATTTTACCCCTGCCACCTTTAGAATTTGAAAGAAAGTATTCCAGTTAAAATTCTCAAAAGCTTTCTCTAAGTCTACAAATGCTAGAAACGTAGGTTAGCCTTTCCTTAATCTTTCTTGTAAGTCGTAAGGTCAGTATTGCCACACGTGTTCCAATATTTCTACGGAATCCAAACTGATCTTCCCCGAGGTTGGGTTCTACCAGTTTTTCCATTTACAGAGTTTGCGTTAGTATTTTGCAGCTGTGACTTATTAAACTGATAGTTTGGTAATTTTCATATCTGTCAACACCTGTTTTCTTCGGGACTGGAATTATTATATTCTTCTTGAAGTCTGAGGGTATTTCGCCTGTCTCATACATTTTGCTCACCAGATGGTAGAGTTTTGTCATGACTGGCTCTCCCAAGGCCGTCAGTAGTTCTAATGCAATGTTGTCTACTCCCGGGTGCCTTGTTTCGACTCAGGTCTTTCAGTGCTCTGTCAAACTTTTTACGCAGTATCGTATCTCCCATTTCATCTTCATCTACATCCTCTTCCATTTCCATAATATTGTTCTCAAGCACATCGCCCTTGTATATACCCTCTACATACTCCTTCCACTTTTCTGCTTCCCCTTCTTTGCTTAGAACTGGGTTTCCATCTGAGCTCTTGCTATGGGGGAAAGAAATACAGTAGAAGAAGAATGAGTGGCTCTGAGGGATGAAGTAGTGAAGGCAGCAGACGATCAAGTAGGTAAAAAGACGAAGGCTAGTAGAAATCCTTGGGTAACAGAAGAAATATTGAACTTAATTGATGAAAGGAGAAAATATAAAAATGCAGTAAATGAAGCAGGCAAAAAGGAATACAAACGTCTCAAAAATGAGATCGACAGGGAGTGCAAAATGGCTAAGCAGGGATGGCTAGAGGACAGATGTAAGCATGTAGAGCCCTATCTTACTAGGGGTAAGATACATACTGCCTACAGGAAAATTAAAGAGACCTTTGGAGAAAAGAGAACCACTTGTATGAATATCAAGAGCTCAGATGGAAACCCAGTTCTAAGCAAAGAAGGGAAAGCAGAAAGGTGGAAGGAGTATATAGAGGGTCTATACAAGGGCGATGTACTTGAGGACAATATTATGGAAATGGAAGAGGATGTAGATGAAGATGAAATGGGAGATACGATACTGCGTGAAGAGTTTGACAGAGCCCTGAAAGACCTGAGTCGAAACGAGACCACAGGAGTAGACAACATTCCATTAGATCTACTGACAGCCTTGGGAGAGCCAGTCCTTACAAAACTCTACCATCTGTTGAGCAAAATGTATGAGACAGGCGAAATACCCTCGGACTTCAAGAAGAATGTAATAATTCCAGTCCCAAAGAAAGCAGGTGTTGACAGATGTGAAAATTACCGCACAATCAGTTTAATAAGCCACAGCTGCAAAATACTAACGCGAATTCTTTACAGACGTTTCCAAAATGAGATTTTCACTCTGCAGCGGAGTGTGCGCTGATATGAAACTTCCTGGCAGATTAAAACTGTGTGCCCGACCGAGACTCGAACTCGGGACCTTTGCCTTTCGCGGGCAAGTGCTCTACAGACGAATGGAGAAACTAGTAGAAGCCGACCTCGGGGAAGATCAGTTTGGATTCCGTAGAAATATTGGAACACGTGAGGCAATACTGACCCTACGACTTATCTTAGAAGGAAGATTAAGGAAAGGCAAACCTACGTTTCTAGCATTTGTAGACTTAGAGAAAGCTTTTGACAATGTAGATTGGAATACTCTCTTTCAAATTCTAAAAGTGGCAGGGGTAAAACACAGAGAGCGAAAGGCTATTTACAATTTGTACAGAAACCAGATGGCAGTTATAAGAGTCGAGCGGCATGAAAGGGAAGCAGTGGTTGGGAAGGGAGTGAGACAGGGTTGTAGCGTTTCCCCGATGTTATTCAATCTGTATATTAAGCAAGCAGTGAAGGAAACAAAAGACAAATTCGGAATAGGTATTAAAATCCATGGAGAAGAAATAAAAACTTTGAGGTTTGCCGATGACATTGTAATTCTGTCAGAGACAGCAAAGGACTTGGAAGAGCAGTTGAACGGAATGGATAGTGTCTTGAAAGGAGGATATAAGATGAATATCAACAAAAGCAAAACGAGGATAATGGAATGTTGGCGAATTAAGTCGGGTGATGCAGAGGGAATTAGATTTGGAAATGAGACACTTTTAGTAGTAAAGGAGTTTTGCTATTTGGGGAGCAAAATAACTGATGTGGTCGAAGTAGAGAGGATATAAAATGTAGACTGGCAATGGCAAGGAAAGCGTTTCTGAAGAAGAGAAATTTGTTAACATCGAGTATAGATTTAAGCGTCAGGAAGTCATTTCTGAAAGTATTTGTATGGAGTGTAGCCATGTATGGAAGTGAAACATGGACGATAAATAGTTTGGACAAGAAGAGAATAGAAGCTTTCGAAATGTGGTGCTACAGAAGAATGCTGAAGATTAGATGGGTAGATCACATAACTAATGAGGAGGTATTGAATAGGATTGGGGAGAAGAGAAGTTTGTGGCACAACTTGATTAGAAGAAGGGATCAGTTGGTAGGACATGTTCTGAGGCATCAAGGGATCACCAATTTAGTATTGGAGGGCAGCGTGGACGGTAAAAATCGTAGAGGGAGACCAAAAGATGAATACACTAAGCAGATTCAGAAGGATGTAGGTTGCAATAGGTACTGGGATTTGAAGAAGCTTGCACAGGATAGAGTAGCATGGAGAGCTGCATCAAAACAGTATCAGGACTGAAGACCACAACAACAACGATAACGACGTTCTCTTGAGTAGTCACCACCCGGAGATCCGAATGGGGGACTATTTCACCTCCGGAATATTGTACCCAAGAGGACGCCACCATCGTTTAACCATACAGTAAAGCTGTATGTCCTCGAGAAAAATTAGGGCTGTAGTTTCCTCTTGCTTTCAGCCGTTCGCAGTACCAGCACAGCAAGGCCATTTTGGTTAGTGTTACAAGACCAGATCTGTCAATCATCCAGACTGTTGTCCCTGCAACTACTGAAAAGGCTGCTGCCCCTCTTCAGGAACCACACGTTTGTCTGGCCAGTCAACAGATACCCCTCCGTTGTGGTTGCACCTTCAATACGGCCATCTGTATCGCTGAGGCACGCAAGCCTCCCCACCACCGGCAAGGTCCATAGTTCATGGGAGGGGGGGGGGTGAAAGATAGTATAGGTGTCTAATTTTATCCATATTTTGCAGCTGCAAACTTGACTGTATTCAATACACTGGAAGTGTGAATTAAAAAACGTGTTCAGTCACAATAGTTCTTGTTTTATTAAATACACGATGCATTTCGGGCGCTGTGTGTGCATCATCAGTTGTAAATAGTCTCAATATATGATTGATTTTTGCTGCTGAATGAGGTGAAATGCATGTGTATGTCATGAAAAGGTCTGATGTTGGATTATGAATTTCGTAAGTCAAATACGGAAAACCTGTGCAAAAATAAACGGCGTAAACTTACCAAACAATCCGCGAAAAGCATTTCCAACATCATCATACATTGGTTTCTCCATTCTATTCATGCATATCGCTTCCCTCAAGGGGCGCATTTGTAAACACATTTTTGTAGGCACCTCACAGATTTTGTTCAACTTGGTCTGATCAAAGATGGGTTGAATTGTAGGGCCAGAGATATAATTATTCAGAAACGCATAAGTAGCCATAAAATAACTCCCAAAGCAATTAATCAAGAGTGAACGCTAGTAAACGGCAAAAACATGAAACTCAACAACAACAATGTCACGAAAGCTGACAAAAGCAATTCTGTAGTAATTATGAACAAAGATGAGTATATCACTCAAGCACAGACTTTCTTTTCCTGAAAACAACGTAACAGAGTTTAAACAAGATCTAACTGTAAAATTCCAAAACAAAATTAGAATAATGGTTAATAAATGCAATTTCCTCTTCACAGGAAAACAAGCAAGAACATGCATTTTAATGAATCCCACAGCCCCAAGACTGAGAGGTAGGCCTAAGACACATAAACCTCACGTTCCGTTAAGGCCAATTGTTAATTCTAAAGATATACCTGCTTTCGAAGAAATCCTGAAGCAGTACTGTACTTTTTATAAGTCATACTCAGTTAAGAACACGAATGATTTAGCAACTAATATGAAAAATATAGATATTCCTGCATGCGTCAGATTTGCCTCTTTTGGTGTAACTAACCTATTTACAAATGTGCCAACTGAAGAAACAGTAGACATACTCTTTGAAAACTTAGTGAAACATAAAAAATAGTCAGTTACAGAAATTTCAGAAGTGTAGAACATCTTGCAGCTAATATTGTCACAGAGTTAGTTCACATTCAATGGAAAAGTTTATCAACAGAAAGAGGCTCTTGGCATAGGCAGTACCATACCACATTTCCTGGCAGATATATTTCTAAATCATCTGGAAATTAAGTTCTTTAAAGGAAGCAGTAGACTCAAATGTATAATAATATATTATTGGATATATGTAGATGATCCCTTGCTGCTGTTTGATGGAAAAAAAAGAGGAGATTGAAAATTACTAGCATTATTCACTTCTTTCCACAAAAAAGCTACATTCACAATAGAGCATCAAGACAACAAAAGCATAAATTTTCTCGATTTTGAAATCACCTGCCACCAACAAAAACATAAGTTCAGCATACACAGAAAACACACATAAGCAGACTTAACACTGGACACCTTATCATACCATCCCACCACAAAAAAAAATCTACATCTACATTTACATCTACATCCATACTCCGCAAGCCACCTGACGGTGTGTGGCGGAGGGTACCTTGAGTACCTCTATCGGTTCTCCCTTCTATTCCAGTCTCGTATTGTTCGTGGAAAGAAGGATTGTCGGTATGCCTCTGTGTGGGCTCTAATCTCTCTGATGTTATCCTCATGGTCTCTTCGCGAGATATACGTAGGAGGGAGCAATATACTGCTTGACTCTTCGGTGAAGGTATGTTCTCGAAACTTTGACAAAAGCCCGTACCGAGCTACTGAGCGTCTCTCCTGCAGAGTCTTCCACTTGAGTTTATCTATCATCTCCGTAACGCTTTCGCGATTACTAAATGATCCTGTAACGAAGCGCGCTGCTCTCCGTTGGATCTTCTCTATATCTTCTATCAACCCTATCTGGTACGGATCCCACACTGCTGAGCAGTATTCAAGCAGTGGGCGAACAAGCGTACTGTAACCTACTTCCTTTGTTTTCGGATTGCATTTCCTTAGGATTCTTCCAATGAATCTCAGTCTGGCATCTGCTTTACCGACGATCAACATTATATGATCATTCCATTTTAAATCACTCCTAATGCGTACTCCCAGATAATTTATGGTATTAACTGCTTCCAGTTGCTGACCTGCTATTTTGTAGCTAAATGATAAAGGATCTATCTTTCTTTGTATTCGCAGCACATTACACTTGTCTACATTGAGATTCAATTGCCATTCCCTGCACCATGCGTCAATTCGCTGCAGATCCTCCTGCATTTCAGTACAATTTTCCATTGTTACAACCTCTCGATACACCACAGCATCATCCGCAAAAAGCCTCAGTGAACTTCCGATGTCATCCACAAGGTCATTTATGTATATTGTGAATAGCAACGGTCCTATTACACTCCCCTGCGGCACACCTGAAATCACTCTTACTTCTCTCCATCGAGAATGACATGCTGCGTCGTGTTATTTAGGAACTCCTCAATCCAATCACACAATTGGTCTGATAGTCCATATGCTCTTACTTTGTTCATTAAACGACTGTGGGGAACTGTATCGAACGCCTTGCGGAAGTCAAGAAACACGGCATCTACCTGTGAACCCGTGTCTATGGCCCTCTGAGTCTCGTGGACGAATAGCGCGAGCTGGGTTTCACATGACCGTCTTTTTCGAAACCCATGCTGATTCCTACAGAGTAGATTTCTTGTCTCCAGAAAAGTCATTATACTCGAACACAATACATGTTCCAAAATTCTACAACTGATCGACGTTAGAGATATAGGTCTATAGTTCTGCACATCTGCTCGACGTCCCTTCTTGAAAACGGGGATGACCTGTGCCCTTTTCCAATCCTTTGGAACGCTACGCTCTTCTAGAGACCTACGGTACACCGCTGCAAGAAGGGGGGCAAGTTCCTTCGCGTACTCTGTGTAAAATTGAACTGGTATCCCATCAGGTCCAGAGGCCTTTCCTCTTTTGAGCGATTTTAATTGTTTCTCTATCCCTCTGTCGTCTGTTTCGATATCTACCATTTTGTCATCTGTGCGACAATCTAGAGAAGGAACTACAGTGCAATCTTCCTCTGTGAAACAACTTTGGAAAAAGACATTTAGTATTTCGGCCTTTAGTCTGTCATCCTCTGTTTCAGTACCATTTTGGTCACAGAGTGTCTGGACATTTTGTTTTGACCCACCTACCGCTTTGACATAAGACCAAAATTTCTTAGGATTTTCTGCCAAGTCAGTACATATAACTTTACTTTCGAATTCATCGAACGCCTCTCGCATAGCCCTCCTCACACTACATTTCGCTTCGCGTAATTTTTGTTTGTCTGCAAGGCTTTGGCTGTGTTTATGTTTGCTGTGAAGTTCCCTTTGCTTCCGCAGCAGTTTTCTAACTCGGTTGTTGTACCACGGTGGCTCTTTTCCATCTCTTACGATCTTGCTTGGCACATACTCATCTAACGCATTACGTACGACGGTTTTGAACTTTGTCCACTGATCCTCAACACTATCTGCACTTGAGACAAAACTTTTGTGTTGAGCCAACAGGTACTCTGAAATCTGCTTTTTGTCACTTTTTCTAAACAGAAAAATCTTCCTACCCTTTTTAATATTCCTATTTACGGCTGAAATCATCGATGCCGTAACCGCTTTATGATCGCTGATTCCCTGTTCTGCGTTAACTTTTTCAAATAGTTCGGGTCTGTTTGTCACCAGAAGGTCTAATATGTTATCGCCACGAGTCGGTTCTCTGTTTAACTGCTCAAGGTAGTTTTCACACAAAGCACTTAAATTCTTTGTCCCTGCCACCCGTTATGAACGTCTGAGTCTCCCAGTCTATATCCGGCAAATTAAAATCTCCACCCAGAACTATAACATGGTGGGGAAATCTAATCGAAATATTTTCCAAATTATCCTTCAGGTGCTCAGCCACAACAGCTGCTGAGCCAGGGGGCCTATAGAGACATCCAATTACCATGTCTCAGCCTGCTTTAACCATGACCTTCACCCAAATCATTTCACATTTCTGATCTCCGTCAATTTCCTTCGATACTATTGCACTTCTTATCGCTATAAACACGCCTCCCCCTTCACTGTCCAGCCTGTCTCTGCGGTATACATTCCAATCTGAGTTTAGGATTTCATTACTGTTTACGTCTGGTTTCAGCCAACTTTCTGTCCCTAGTACTACATGGGCGTTGTGACCGTTTATTAATGAGAGTAGTTCTGGGACCTTTCTGTAGACGCTCCTGCAGTTTACTATTAGCATATTAATATTGTTATTCCCTGTTGCATTTTGCCTACTCCTACCTTGCCGCGTCTCAGGAGGCGTCTTGTCGGGCCTAGGGAGGGAAGTATCTAACCTAAAAAAAACCATGTGCATTCCACACGTACTCCGCTACCCTTGTAGCCGCTTCCGGTGTGTAGTGCACGCCTGACCTATTCAGGGGGACCCTACATTTCTCCACCCGATAGCGGAGGTCGAGAAATTTGCACCCCAGATCTCCGCAGAATCGTCTGAGCCTCTGGTTTAAGCCTTCCACTCGGCTCCAAACCAGAGGACCGCGATCGGTTCTGGGAACGTTACTACAAATAGTTAGCTCTGATTTCACCCCGCGAGCGAGGCTTTCCGCCCTCACCAATTCCGCCAACCGCCTGTACGAACTGAGGATGACCTCTGAACCCAGACGGCAGGAGTCATTGGTGCCGACATGAGCAACAATTTGCAGTCGGGTGCACCCAGTGCTCTCTATCGCCGCCGGTAGGGCCTCCTCCACATCTCGGATGAGTTCCTCCGGCAAGCAGACAGAGTGAACACTGGCCTTCTTCCCCGACCTTCCCGCTATTTCCCTAAGGGGCTCCATCACCCGCCTAACGTTGGAGCTCTCAATAACTAATAAACCCCTCCCCCCGTGTGCCTGCTCGGACCTTGCTGAAGGAGCAGCCACATGTCCACTCACAGGCAGAGCGGGCGATGCCACACGGCCAGCCTCCACATTGACCCTCCGCCTCGTGCGCCGCGAACGCCGCTGAACCCGCCACTCCCTTTGGGGAGAGGGTGGCCCAACCGCGCCCAGTACACGCGAAGATGTCTCGACAGCAGGGACAGTGGGTGAAGCATGTAACACCTGGGGTGTACCTTGCGACGCACCAGACTCCCCACTGCCGCTACACTCCGAGGCAGCAGCCTGAAGACGGCTGACCGCGGCCATCAACACGCTCAGCTGTTCGCGAACAGTGGCCAGCTCCTCCTGCGTCCGTACACAGCAGTCACACATCCTATCCATCCTAAGGAATCAATTTACTGAAGAGAGTTAATCAACCTTTAACTAGACTGCTAATTCACTAAAGGCGGCTGTTTATTCACTAAACTGTGGTTGCTAGGCACTTCTTGTAGAAAACAATGAAAATAGCACTACCTGTCTCTGGACTGTATTGAAAACAAACACTAGCACTACTGGCACTATGGTTGACTAAAGGGACTCTCTGACTGTGTTCAAAACAAACACGAAATCTATGGAACTATTAATAGCACTCGACAATTAAAGCTTCCTAAAAGCAAATGCACACGGAAGAAGAAGTGACAAGTAAGAAAAATACAGTTAATACTTAAATTAAGGTAGCTCGCTGCACAGCAGCATAAATACATGCTGTATTTATTTCCATGACACATAGAAGACACTTTCTTGTTTTAGAAGAAAACAGCCTTAGGAATGAGCTAGATACAATAAAAAGCATTGACGTAAACAATATCCACACAGCCAAAACAATTGACAGTTTAGAGAGACAAAGACAGAAAAGTAAGACAACAAATGGCCACAGAGTGAAAGAAGGGTAAATATTTGCCGGCATCACATACCTGGGCCCTGTATCACAAAAAATCGCTAACTTTTTCAAAAAGACAATTGTAACAGTTGCATTCTCAACTAATAAAAAGTTAGGAAACTTACTCATCCACAACATACAATCAAATACAAGAAAAGATAACAACAGTGGAGTGTACAAAGTATCATTGAAGTTACTAATGTATATTGCTAAAATAACGCAGAACTCCTGAGAGAGTTACTTGGCTTTTATTGTTTGACTGCATCCAAAAAACACTATCAAATTATCAATCACACAAAAACTCACAAAATAATTCCAGAAACCAACACGAAGGAGTCAAATACAAAAACAAAGAATAATCAAGGAACCAGAGGGGTTCCATGCGCAGCCATACTCCGCTGCGTTGGAACGTCTCTGCTTTTAGCGCGACCACTCGAAATCCCTGTCGTTCGCCACACAGCCTCCCTGTTGAAAGTGCAGAGCTCCCGGGACGTACGGGTGCTTGAAGCGTATCCCCCGACCTGCTAGTATGTGTCTATGCGGTACTTGCTCGGGCGACGTCTGCTGACTGGACGGTGGAGGCACAAAAGAAACTGTTTCCCCCGATATCTCGGTGCAGGCTTGTTTGCTGGGTGAGGTTCTTCCTTACCGTCAGCAGGAATGTAAGCTGGCTTGACTCTTTCTATTGACACCACTGTTGACTTCCCATTGTAGGAGATTTCCATCGTATCCGTGTTTCGGCGCAAAACTTCGTAAGGCCCCGAATACGGTTGTTGGTTTGACGATGTCTGATCTCAACATAATGTGGATACAAGTGCTCGTCTTTGTGCATGAAATTTGGTTGATGTCCATGCCTAGTGCCTGGAATTGTGCCCAGACGCGACACTTGTTGTCGTAACTGCGCCATGAAGGTAGGTGTGTAGCAAATTTTCCTGTCGTAGGACTCCTGTCTTCAATGAAGTCCGCTCGGAAGTGGATATTTTGGCCATACACCATTTCTGCGGTAGACGTGCCTAAGCCAGGTTTGTAAGCAGTGCGCAAACCAAGTAATACCAAAGGCAGAGCCTGTGTCCATTTATCCTCATGACACATAAGAACTGTTTTTAAAGTCCGATGCCATCTTTCAACCATACCTTTACTCTTGGGATGATAACTGGTATTTTTGTGGTGGTTCATTGCAAACAGCTTGACTAACTGTTGAAATAAAGTTGACTCAAACTTCCCCCTCTATCCGTGCTTAAATGTGCAGGACATCCAAAACGCGCTATCCACACTCCCATGAAGGTCTTTGCTGTCGTTTCTGTTGAAATGTCCGCTATCGGAACGGTTTCCGCCCAACGAGTATAACGATCAGTTACCGTAAGAAGGTAACGGAAACCATCTGAGGGCGGTAATGGTCCCACCAAGTCAAGATGGACATGAGCGAATCTTTCGCAACTGTCAGGAAAATCCCCTAAAGGAGGATGGGCGTGACGACCCACTTTGCTTCTTTGGCATGCCAAACATTCTTGCGCCCATCTCCTGCATTCTTTGCTTCCTCCGGGCCATACGAAATGTTCTGTCACCAGGACCGTGCTCCTGATGCCAGGATGGGCCACATCGAGAACACTATGAAATGCTCGTCTGCGGTAGTCTATTGTCACAAATGGGCGCTTTCTACCTGTAGAGACGTCGCACCAAACTTCGAGACTCGAGTTCGCTAATCTAATTTGCACTAGATGTAGACCTGTATTCTCGTTCAAGAGGAAATGCTGCAATGGGATATGCCATTTATTCGGGAAAGATAATATGCTGCAAAGTTGTCTGCCCCTGCTATATGCCGTATGTCGGTTGTGAATTGAGCCATAAATTCAACCTGTCTGTGTTGCCTCGGAGAAATGTGTTTGCCTCGCTGTTTGAAAACAAACGGTAAGTGTTTATGGTCCTTGAAAACGGTGAAGTCTTTGGCCTCTACTGACGTTCTGAAATATGTAATTGCCTCAAAAACAGCCAGCAACTCACTATCATACGCACACCAATTTCTTTGCTGCGCATTTAATTTTTTGGAAAAAAATGCCAAAGGCTGCCACGCAAAAGTAACATATTGTTACAGGACTGCGCCTAAGGCTGTCTGACTTGCATCCACAACAATTGCCAAAGGTGCGGTCGGATCAGGGTCGAACGAGCGTTGCATTGCCATAGACCACAGAATTCTGCTCTTACCTTTAGCGCTGGTACCTGCGAGCGCTGCCGTCAACGGCTCCTGTTTCTCCGCCGTCCCTGGTAAGTGCCGCCTGTAGAAATTCACCGTTCCTAGAAATCTTCGAAATTCTTGGTGTGTGGTGGTGGGTGATTCTTGCTATAACGCTTGCACCTTGTCCGGCGTTGGAGTAATTCCTGCTGCGGCAACCAAACACCCTAAAAAAGTCATTTGGTATTGTCCTAGGACACATTTCTTGCAATTTTTGGTCACACCATAATCACTGAGACGTTGAAAAACCAGTGTCAGATAATGCTCGGCTGTAGTTTTAGAAAACACTAGAATGTCGTCAATGTAAGCGAAACAAAAATTCAGGCCAAGCAAAACCTCGTCGATAAACCTTTGCCATGTTTGGGTAGAATTTTTTTAAGTCCAAAAGGCATATATATGTGTTCGAAAAGGCGAAACGTGGTAGTTATAGCTGTCTTTGGGACGTCTTTTATCGCCACTGGAATTTGCATATAAGCCCTCACACAATCCATTACACTGAACACATGTGATCCCGCTGGCAAATTGTTAAACTCCTGTAAATTCGGAACCGGGTCTTATCTGGTATTGTCCTTGCGTTTAGTGCACGGAAAACGCCACAGTGTCTCCACGTTTTATCTTTCTTGGGAACTAAATGCAACGGCGACGCCCACGAGCTGTCAGACGGACGGATCATGTTTTCCTCCAACAATTTCTCATATTCTTGTTTTGCTATTGCTAGACGGTCAGGTGGTAATTTCCGTGACCGTGCGGACACTGGTGGACCTGGTGTGGTTTTGATGAAATGTTGCGTATTATGTTTCACGTCTTTCTTCTTGTATTGTGGTGTCACAATCTCGGGAAAGAGTTAAAACAGCTGTGTAAACTCATTTGTGACGAATGCTTCTCGCACCTGTTTCATGAGATAAGGTGCCTGGGTGCCTCTTGTACTGCAACCGGAAGCATTGTCGATTAGACAGCCACTCCTGACATCAGGCAGCAAGCTGAAATTCGCGAGGAATTCTGCTCCTATTATTGGTTTTGCTACATCAGCTACAATAACCTGCCACTGATATCTCTTCCCCAGGCCAAAATCTAACGGCAGATTTATTTCACCAAATGAGTTAATCGCCGAGTTGTTAGCCGCAGAAAACTGTAAGGGCATTGGTTTCACACGAAATGTAACACATTGTGCCGGTAAATGGAAGTATCGGACGCTGTGTCATGAGCAACTTGCACAGAAAAAGTTTGTCTGCCACAAAGAGTCTGTGCGAGAGTGACTTGTTTTGTTGGCGCTGTAAATACACTACTGACCATTAAAATTGCTACACCAAGAAGATGACGTGCTACAGACGCGAAACTTAACCGACAGGAAGAAGATGCTGTGATATCCAAATGATCAGCTTTTCAGAGCATTCACGCAAAGTTGGCGCCCGTGGCGACACCTTCAACGTGCTGACATGAGGAAAGTTTCCAACCGATTTCTCATACACAAACAGCGGTTGACCGGCGTTGCCTGGTGAAAAGTTGTTGTGATGCCTCGTGTAAGGAGGAGAAATGCGTACCATCACGTTTCCGACTTTGATAAAGGTCGAATTGTAGCCTATCGCGATTGCGGTTTATCGTATCGCGACATTGCTTCTCGCGTTGGCCGAGATCCAATGACTGTTAGCAGAATACGGAATCTGTGGATTCAGGAGGGTAATACGGAGCGCCGTGGTGGATCCCAACGGCCTCGTATCACCAGCAGTCGAGATGACAGGCATCTTATCCGCATGGCCGTTAACGGATCGTGCAGCCACGTTTCGATCCCTGAGTCCACAGATAGGGACGTTTGCAAGACAATGACCATCTGCACGAACAGTTCCCCGACGTTTGCAGCAGCATGGACTACCAGCTAGGAGACCATGGCTGCGGTTACCGTTGACGCTGCATCACAGACAGGAGCGCCTGCGATGCTGTACTCAACGACGAACCTGGGTGCTCGAATGGCAAACGTCATTTTCTCGGATGAATCCTGGTTCTGTTTACAGCATCATGATGGTCGCATCCGTGTTTGTCGACATCGAGGTGAACGCACATTGGTAGCGTGTATTCGTCATCGCCATACTGGCGTATCACCCGGCGTGATGATATGGGGTGCCATTGGTTACACGTCTCGGTCACCTCTTGTTCGCATTGACGGCACTTTGAACAGTGGACGTTACATTACGGATGTGTCACGACCCGTGGCTCTACCCTTCATTCGATCCCTGCGAAACCCTACATTTCAGGAGGATAATGCACGACCGCATGTTTCAGGTCCTGTACGGGCCTTTCTGGAAAGAGAAAATGTTCGACTGCTGCTCTGGCCTGCACATTCTCCAGATCTCTCATCAATTGAAAACGTCTGGTCAATGGTGGCCGAGCAACTGGCACGTCACAATACGCCAGTCACTACTCCTGATGAACTGTGGTATCGTGTTGAAACTGCATGGGTACCTGTATCTGTACACGCCACCCAAGCTCTGTTTGACTCATTGCCCAGGAGCATCAAGGCCGTTATTACGGCCAGAGGTGGTTGTTCTGGGTACTGATTTCTCAGGATCTACGCAACCAAATTGCGTGAAAATGTAATCACATGCCAGTTCTAGTATAATACATTTGTCCAATAAATACTCGTTTATCATCTGCATTTCTTCTTGGTGTAGCAATTTTAATGGCCAGTAGTGTAACTCCCGCAGCCGGTCGCGCCTATTGCCGGCCGCTCGAGAAGTTTGGGTAATTGCACGGTGGTGAGCATCGTGTTGCACGTACACCAAAATGCTCGTGATACCAACAAAATTGACGTCGATGTGGTCTCGGACTGTTGCTCCTAGCTGGTGATTCAGAAAACGTTTTCGTATTCTCCGAATTTTTTTCTCTTTATCGTCAACTTCGGTTTGCTCATGCTGCACTGTTAACGTCTCTATTTGGCATGACAGTTGCTGTACTGCATTTGACAACTGTTGCAACTCGTCCTGTATATCAGTGTGGTACTTCCGCTGTGTTGCTGCGGCCATCTCTGTTGACGCTGCTGCATAATGTCGTGTAAGCTCTGTGATTGGTGGTAGCGGAAGTGAAATTGTTTCCTGTACTCGGTCAGCCATCTCTGTCAGCTTATCTAAATTCGATTCCATGCGTGAATGTACGATGGTTTGCTCTGATACAGGTAGGCGACATGTCCACGGCACTCGCAAAATTGAGTCTGGCATTTCTGTGTCCGCTGCGAGGCTTCTCAGGCGTCGGAAAAATTGCGAAGGCGTCTTGTCTCCCATCTCTTCATGGTGCAATAAATGTAGGATTTGTTGCTCAACCGACCTGGAAATCGGTTGTATTAACGCTGACTTCAGGTGTTGGTAACAGTTTTCAGATGATGCGCTGACAATTATATCTTCCACCATAGATGCGTAGTTTTGGTCCAACATAGGCGAACTTTGTTTCCTCGTTTTTTATTTGACTAGGCAGGAAATTTGCTTCTGCCTGTGCAAACCAAATTTTCTGGTTCTATGGCCAAAACGGCGGTAAACGTAGAGCCACCCGCGAGATTAAACTTGTTTCTGATTCGCCGCTGTTACGAAAGGGCACGGATGAATTTTCTATTGGAGTTGCTTGAACTCCGCTTCTTTCGTCTTCCTGCCGTCCAATTTCTGTACGTGATCGAGTCCATTCCATTCTTGTGAGCCAATTTTCGTGTTCGTAATATCGGGGTCACCATTGCAGTTACTAATATGTATTGCTGAAATAACTCTGAACTTCTTGAAAGAGTTACTTGGCTTTTATTGTTTCACTGCATCCACAAAACACAATCAAATTAGCAATCACACAAAAACTCACAAAATAATTCCAGAAACCAACACGAAGGAGTCAAATACAAAAACTAAGAATAATCTCTGCTTTTAGCGCGACCACTCGAAATCACTGTCTTTCGCCACATCATGTCCCAGTTGTCCTGCCTACTATATAGGGAAAACAAGAGAAACTTTAAAAGCTATAAACGTATTCAAGCTCAACCACTTCGAAAAATCAGTTATTGGACAACATGTGTTGGAAACGAAACATATTATCAACAGTCTAGAAAAAAATTGGTGGTATTGCACTACGAAGAAAATGATAAGACCCAAAATCTGTTAGAACAATTGGCGATATACCTCCAGAAAAATGAAAAAAACCAGAATCTGTGTTGAGTGATCAGGCAAATTTCGCAAGCCACAATTATTTTAGTAATTTTAAAGACAAATTCTAAATTTATTCCTTGTATATCTCAATTGTTTGATAATTACACCTTTGGCACTATGAATAACTTCATCTTTGATCTCACCATGTAGAACAACATTTGTGAAGTGTTTACAAAAATGTGTTTACAGAGATGCCTTTTGAGTGAAGTGACATGCATCACCTGGCTGGAGAAACCAATGTCTGATGATGTTAAGAAGTTAAAAGCGCTTTCCGTGGATTGTGTGGTATGTTTACACTATTTTTCGAGTGTTTCGCATGTATTGTCTGCATTTGACTTACGAAATTCACAGCCTAATATCAAACATTTTCATGACATACACATTCATTTCACCTCATTCAGGAGCGAAAATAAATCATATATTAAGACGATCTACACCTGATGATGGGTCCTCAGGGTCCGAAATACATCGTGTATTTAATATTACAAGACTGAACGTGTGTTTTAATTCATTCTTCCAGAGTTTATGAATTATTTGCAGACCACTCCAAAATTACCCCAAGAAAAGTTTTAGTGACATAATTTTTTTTTATTTCTTTGAGAAGCAGTGTGAGAGTACAGGGGTAAGCTCAGAACATGGGAAGCGACGAATCTCTATGGCAGTTAATGATAGCCTAACGCACTTCAATAGCTTGTCTGGATAGAACAACAAGATTTGTTGTTCTGGCAGAGGAGAATTAGCAAAAAGCTCATACTTTAAAAGATGTGTCTCCAAAGCTTTCATCTGTGTTAACTTGTGTCTGCCGTGGGAAAAATGCAAGTTAAATAAATTTCCGCTGTGAGAAGATTTAAGATGAGTACTGTGTTATGAACATACGTGTAAGTGACATCATCTAAGAAAAAGACTATTCTAAAAAAATCATTCGATTTGATGGCGTAAAAACTCATTTAGTAAAGCTACAACAAAAGAGAGAAAAACTTATTCAGTGTCTAACTTCATGTTGAGAAGTTCTTCATCTATGCAAAGCTTTCTGTTTAAGACTGTTACCGTTGACTTGACTCACAACTCTTGTCATTACATTTCATTACTCATGTTATGAGGAACACGAGGAGTCTCTGAGGTGTGAGGAGAAGTTAATTTCATTTCACTGAAGTGCAGTGCGGGAAAATAACACTAGGAAGATCTACTGTATTACAGTGCTAATGCTAATTATAAAACAACCTAAAACAGTAATTTTAAGCGTTCCTGTCAGACACTCCCAATGGAGCAGAAAAATTTTCCCAACAAAAAGTTTTTTTAATTGCTTCAGACTTAACTGCGTTATCTGCATGATATTTAACATGATCTGGCAGCTTGTTGAAAGCTTCTTGAACACATGTGTACCCACGTGTCTGACTCATTTTTGTGCAAATTTCAGCATTTCAGCAACTTGAAGTCCTTGTAGAGGTTGTTTTTGGGCTTAGTTTTATATTCATGCTTTTCACTATTTTTGAGTGACAGAGAATGTTAATGAATAGGTTATATATATTGTGAACTAGTTGTAAAAACACCTAATTTTTTGAAGAGGATTCTGCAGATGTTCTAGAATAAAGGCCAGCTACAATTCCCATAACACGCTTATGAATACTGAAAATACTCTCAGTGGAAGTCACGTCTCAAAAAAAAAATAAATAAATAAAAAAATAAATTATGCCATAACTCAGCGGACGGGATTACACACAGAATAAATTAGTGTCCTCCTTTTAAAATTACCTACACATTCACTACTTCTTGTACTATTTAAAAATACAGTTTTTATAGTTTTTAGATTTCCGTGAGCAGTTCTGAACCGTATATATTATGTCTTATCAAAACTGAATGATAATCTGTCTGCCTTGAACCAACTGTTGACTTTTCAAAAATATGTCATCAGCTGTCTTTTCAGCAAGGAAACTGGCTCTGCCTTGTATTCCTCTGTTGTATCATCTGCAAAAAGAACAAAATTTGCATCTTCTAAAACTATAAGGAGAATTCGTTTATGTATTAAAAAACAACAGAGAACCACAAATAGAACATTTTGGTACATCATGTCTGATTGCTTCAAATGTGATATGCCTATTGTAATGTGATCAGTACGGAAATGATATACACTGATTTCTGTCATTCAGATAAGACAGAATCATGAAACTATTGTGTTCACTAATACCATAGTTGACACAAGCAAATGCCTTAGCCAAGTCAAAAAATCATTCCGATTTATTAATTCTAGTACATAATTTATTAAGGTGATTGCAGGACATCCAGTTGACAGTTCTTTTTTGAAATCCAAACGATTTTCTACGGAATGTCATATTCTAAGTAATTACAAATGCTACTGTACACAAGCTGCCCGAAAAACTTTTGAAAATATTGGCAGTAATGAGATTCGGAAGTAATTATTTTATAATATATTGACTCCTTTCTGTGAAGTGGATTGGCAATAGCATCCTTAAGTCTGTCTTGGAAAGTATCACAGTGATAAAAATTTGTTGCATAACTAACTCAACATATTACAAAGATCAACTAAACAGTATTTGATTATCTTACGTCTGACTTCATAATAACTACTTGAATATCTCTTTTTAAGGGTGTAAATAACATTAAAACTTCTCTCAGCGATGTAGCATTAGGTTAAAGTTTATGACGCTTCTTTTGGAAGGCTTTCCCTAGAAAATGTACTTTATTGACTAAGTTTTCATACCTAAATTACCTTCACTGACAGAGAAAAGGAATTGTTTCATTTTCTTGATTGTTTTTCCTGTGTCATTTTTTACTTTGCACTATACAGTTCTTCTTCCTGGAGGGGTTTATTTTCTTCTGAAAGTAAAAATATTTTAATGCACTGATCGCTATGTTTAGAATTTTACATGGCAGTGTTATGTGATTTTACCCTGTGATCACTTGTATCTCTTGATGGACCATCATCTCTTGATGCTAAGTACAGTCTCCTCTTAGTTCTGAATGATATACAGAGACCATTTGTAATCTAGGGTTTGTATGCATTAAATCTGCTTCCAGCAGTCAGCTTCTTAGGAAAACAATTTTCAAATTAGTATATGAATGGGGTATAGAATACACTATATTTTTCATTTACAAGAAGTATACTGCACTTTTCTTTGGATTGTGTTCACAAATAGTTCTTAAATTCTTAAGTTTATATTTTTATTAATTTCACTTGTAGTTTTCCAATTCTTTTTTATATCATGCAGTCTGATAATAAACGTCATCAGTTAACCACTGTTGTCTGAGAAAAGATTAAGTATAGAAATTACATAATGACATTGCCATCTTGATGGATCTAAAGAAATGTTGTCAACAACAGTGTGGCTAGTTCTTATAACTCTTTTTGCAGATTGTATGAAGAGAGTTAGTTATATGAAACTGGAAGACACTCAAGTATAAAATTTAAATTAAAACCTGGGCTTGAAATTATTCATTTTGCTTAGAAATTTGAAGTTTAATAATTCATCAAGTTGCTTCATGAATAATTTGAAATTAGGAGATGGAGCCCTGTATATTGTAAATGGGCTACAGTGAAATAAATCAGATGTTCGTTGATTTTATATTTAACTCTCTAATATTTTCCTCCAGTAAGCTTACTTCAACACCCTTTTTATCTTCACGTGTTTCAGGCTAAAAATTTTAGTTACATTAACTTATTTTAATATTGATAACTTCAAGTAACAGTTTAGCCTAAGGGTATGGCCTTCTTAAGGACTTTTTTCGATAATGTGCTCCTTCCTTATCTCTGGCTTCTGAAACTTTCAAAGCTCAGCGCTCCTTTTCCATGTAAGGGGCAATAATGCCCCACCAGTAGTGGTCAAGCACCACCTAGGTGTGTGAAGTAGTGCTGTTGCTCCCACACCGAGCGATATCGCGCACCCGCGTCGCGGGTAAATCAGTATGAACAATTTGTTACAAAGATGAGTGAGAGTTCAAAGTGTTACGTCGGTTCGCAGGAGAAAAGTGTTTGGGCAATTACAGTTATGAAATTTATGGCTGAAACAGTGTAGTGTTTGTGAATCGCTAATTTTCGTGAAGAAATGTTGATGGTAAAATGTAAATGAAAGTCAATATTCAGGGAAATTTTTCCGACGGCGTCCGTATTGAAATTAATCAATGATGCGAGTTGACAATTTATGCTGAACCGGGACTCGAACCAGGATGCTGTGAGTCTCTAGAAAAGTTACCGTGACCGTCCCAACCATCCTGACACGCTTTGATTGTGACCGGGCCAAATATCTCACGAGATAAGCGTCAAACGAGAAAACTACAAGTAACGAAACTTGTCTAGCTTGAAGAGGGAAACCAGATGACGCTGTGGTTGGCCCGCTAGATGGCGCTGCCATAGGTCAAACGGATATCAACTGCGTTTTTTTAAATAGGAACCTCCATTTTTTATTACATATTCGTATAGAACATAAAGAAATATGAATGTTTTAGTTGGACCACTTTTTTCGCTTTGTGATAGATGACGCTGTAATAGTCACAAACGTGTAAGTACGTGATATCACGTAACGTTCCGCGAGTGCGGACGGTATTTGCTTCGTGATACATTACCTGTGTTAAAATGGAACGTTTACCAATTGCGGAAAAGGTCGATATCGTGTTGATGTATGGCTATTGTGATCAAAATGCCCAACGGGCGTGTGCTATGTATGCTGCTCGATATCCTGGACGACATCATCCAAGTGTCCGGACCGTTCGCCGGATAGTTACGTTATTTAAGGAAACAGGAAGCGTTCAGCCACATGTGAAATGTCATCCACGACCTGCAACAAATAATGATGCCTAAGTAGGTGTTTTAGCTGCTGTCGCGGCTAATTCGCACATCAGTAGCAGACAAATTGCGCGAGAATCGGGAATCTCAAAAACGTCGGTGTTGAGAATGCTCCATCTACATCGATTGCACCCGTACCATACATCTATGCACCAGGAATTGCATGGCGACGACTTTGAACGTCGTGTACAGTTCTGCCACTGGGCACAAGAGGAATTACGGGACGATGACAGATTTTTTGCACGCGTTCTATTTAGTGACGAAGCATCATTCACCAACAGCGGTAACGTAAACCGGCATAATATGCACTATTGGGCAACAGAAAAACCACGAGGGCTGCGACAAGTGGAACATCAGCGACCTTGGCGGGTTAATGTATGGTGCGGCATTATTGGAGGAAGGATAATTGGCCCCCATATTATCGATGGCAATCTAAATGGTGCAATGTATGCTGATTTCCTACGTAATGTTCTACCGATGTTACTACAAGATGTTTCACTGCGTGACAGAACAGCGATGTACTTCCAACATGACGGATGCCCGGCTCATAGCTCACGTGCGGTTGAAGCGGTATTGAATAGCATATTTCATGATAGGTGGACTGGTCGTCGAAGCACCATACCATGGCCCGCACGTTCACCGGATCTGACGTCCCCGGATTTCTTTCTGTTGGGAAAGTTGAAGGATATTTGCTATCGTGATCCACCGACAACGCCTGACAACATGCGTCAGCGCATTGTCAATGCATGTGCGAAGATTGCGGAAGGCGAACTACTCTCTGTTGAGAGGAATGTCGTTACACGTATTGCCAAATGCATTGAGGTTGACGGACATCATTTTGAGCATTTATTATATTAATGTGGTATTTAGAGGAAATCACGCTGTAACAGCTTGCGTTCTCAGAAATAATAAGTTCACAAAGGTACATGTATCACATTGGAACAACCGAAATAAAATGTTCAAACGTACCTACGTTCTGTATTTTAATTTTGGAAACCTACCTGTAACAACAGTTCGTCTAAAATTTTGAGCCATATGTTTATGACTATTACAGCGCCATCTTTCACAAAGCGAAAAAAGTGGTCCAACTAAAACATTCATATTTCTTTACGTACTACACGCATATGTAATAAAAATGGGGGTTCCTATTTTAAAAAAACGCAGTTGATATCCGTTTGACCTATGGCAGCGGCATCTAGCGGGACAACCATAGCGCCATCTGGTTTCCCCATTCAAGCTAGACAAGTTTCGTCTTTGTAGTTTTTTCGTTTGACGCTTACTTCGTGAGATATTTGGCCCGGTCACGACCAATGGACCGCTCTATACAGGGTGAGTCACCTAACGTTACCGCTGGATATATTTCGTAAACCACATAAAATACTGGTGAACCGATTCCACAGACCGAACGTGAGGAGAGGGGCTAGTGTAATTGTTTAATACAAACCATACAAAAATGCACGGAAGTATGTTTTTTAACACAAACCTAAGTTTTTTTAAATGGAACCACGTTAGTTTTGTTAGCACATCTGAACATATAAACAAATACGTAATCAGTGCCGTTTGTTGCATTGTAAAATGTTAATTACATCCGGAGATATTGTAACCTAAAGTTGACGCTTGAAACCTCCGACGTTTAGTTGCGTGTTGTAACAAACGTGGGCCACGGTCGGCGAGCAGCATCTGCAGGAACATGTTTACGATGACGACCGTGTTTACGAGTGTGGCTGTAGTGCACTGTTGTGGTTTGGTCTAGCTGTCACAGTGTCCGCATGTAGCGCTTGCTGCTATTGTTATTCTGCATTCGTCTCCGCACGCAGACCAACTGTAGTACACCGTGTTACCAGACGTCTGTGATAGTGTAGTGTTGTAGAAACTGTGACCATGGTGTATTCGAACTCTGAAAAGGCGGAGATGATACTCATCTATGGCGAGTGTCGACGAAATGCAGCTGAAGCCTGCAGCAGGGTGCATGCAGAACGGTACCCTGACAGAGAGCATCCAACGTGCCGCACATTGCAAAACATCTACCGCCAACTGTAAGCAACAGGTATGGTCGTAGCATGCAAACGTATCCGTAACAGGCCCGTCACAGGAGAAGCGGCTTCAGTTGGTGTGTTAGATGCTGTTGCCATGAACCCACACATGAGTACACGGGACATTGCGAGAGCCGGTGGACTGAGTCAAAGCAGTGTCATGCGCATACTGCATCATCACTGCTTTCACCCGTTTCAAGTGTCGCTACATCAGCAATTACATGGTGATGACTTTAATCAGCGAGTGCAATTCTGCCAATGGGCATTAACAGAGAATGCGTTGCAGCTCTACCTGTTTACCGGTGAAGCGGGTTTCACAAACCACGGGGCAGTGAATCTACGGAACATGCATTACTGGTCCGTGGACAATCCTCGCTGGCTCAGACAGGTAGAGCGACTGCGACTGTGGACTGTAAATGTATGGTGCGGAATCATTGGCGACCACCTCATTGGTCTTCACTTCATTGCAGGGGCCCAAACAGCTGCAACATACATCGCGTTTCTTCAGAATGATCTGCCAACGTTGCTCGAAAATGTCCCACTGGAAACGCGTCGACGTATGTAGTATCAGCATGATGGTGCACCTGCACATTCCGCAATTAACACGAGGCTGACCCTTGAGAGGATGTTCGACGGGCGTTTCATAGGACGTGGAGGACGCATAAATTGGCCAGCCCGTTCTCCTGATCTTACACCTCTGGACTTCTTTCTGTGGGGTACGTTAAAGGAGAATGTGTACCGTGATGTGCCTACAACCCCAGAGGATATGAAACAACGTATTGTGGCAGCCTGCGGCGACATTACACCAAATGTACTGCGGCGTGTAAGACATTAATTACGCCAGAGATTGGCATTGTGTACAGCAAATGATGGCCACCACATTGAACATCTATTGGCCTGACATGTCGGGACACACTCTATTCCACTCCGTAATTGAAAACGGAAACCACGTGTGTACGTGTACCTCACCCCTCATGGTAATGTATATGTGCGTCAGTGAAAAATACCAATAAAAAGGTGTTAGCATGTGGACGTAATGTGCTGTTCCAGTCTCTTCTGTACCTAAGGTCCATCACCATTCCCTTTGGATCCCTACGTAATTCGGTGCTCTCCGATACACACGATCGAACAGCGGAGGAGTGGTACTCAAGCGTCAACTTTAGGTTACAATATCTCCGGATGTAATTAACATTTTACAATGCAACAAACGGCACTGATTACGTATTTGTTTATATGTTCAGATGTTCTAACAAATCTAATGTAGTTTCATTTTAAAAAACGTAGGTTTGTGTTAAAAAACATACTTCCGTGCATTTTTTTATGGTTTGTATTAACCAATTACACTAGCCCCTCACGTTCCGTCTGTGGAATCGATTCGTCAGTATTTGATGTGGTTTACGAAATATATCCAGCGGTAATGTTAGGTGACTCACCCTATATATATATATATATATGTGTGTGTGTGTGTGTGTGTGTGTGTGTGTGTGTGTGTGTGTGTGTGTGTGTGTTTAGTAAATGAAAAGGCTTCTGTGATCACTGATTACCAATTGAATTAATGCGGGAATGCAACATAGCAATGATACTTCAGTATGACTGGGAAACGAGCCATTGTTAGGGAAATGTGTTATGTGATAAAGGGACAACACTACGAAGTAATTTGACTTGTACTGTTATTATTTCAAAGTGACATTTTTCATTTTTGCACTGAACAGCTTTAATATTAGAAAAATTAGGGACTCGAATTCGTATTAGGCACATGGTCGGACTTATTTCTTAAAGAAGGATATTCTCTATGTAAAGCTCTCACACTGGAGTCCGATAGTCTCCTAACCGCAAGAATAATCTAAAAATAAACCGAAAAAGCCATCTGGAGCTCTACACCTCCACGCTAGGGACTGCAGATATATGCATGTGAGTTTTCTGAGATTGTGCTATCAACGCCGCTAATTCACCTTTCCCATTCCTTCCAAGATATAGGTCATGCATCTGCCAATAGCATCAGCAAAAACGAAAGTTATGTTCGACCTCAAACCTGACAATCGTAAAAATGTGGCCAATCATTACACCTCAAAACAGGAACAGCCTCAACATTTGTCTTATCCAATGACACCCCCACTATGAATTGGAAAGGTATGGGTCTCGAGAATTGCTGTTTACCGTGACCTTTCAGCAGGTCATTTACGCATACATTGGTGTCAATCTGACAGCCAGAAACAGTAGCAAGGCTCACCGCTGGACAACAATTTCCCAGTTGGCTCTGGCTCTACTTCACGAAAATTTATGTTGTCTACGAAACTGTGACAGCGGAACGATGCCTGGCAAATCAAGATATCAAACCATCTTCCAGTAATCTCTCCTCGACGGCTCATGGCGACACTCTGCATGTAATTTCTGTCTCGGTTTCAGCTATCATAAGTCTATTCGTTAAGGCCTGTGGAACAGTCCTACGACCTCCTAGTGGTGTAGTCCTCATGGAGGAACCAGTGCCTACTCTTCTTAACACGATGTTCACCGCAGTCCATTCCATCATCACTCGTTCTGCTATCACTGCTCTACAGTAGCTGCCTGTGTGACCTGTCGGTGTGGTCCGCCAATGACGCTCATGCCAATAATCCGGCTTTTCTTAAAAGGGCAAAAGATGGTGATATGCTGCACGTACACGTCATCTGGGCATTCCGAGCTGCGATGTCCACCTGAAAAGTTTCAGTAGCGTCGGCCACTCCCAATAACCGTCAGGTACTTAAAACCTTTCTTCGTATGTAGAAATAGTGTTTATCTGTATTGCAAATAGTGAAATAAGCTCTCAAAAGAATCAAATTTCAATCATCATACACAGAAGTGACAAATCATGGGATAACTATATGCACATATACAGATGGTGGTAGTACAGCGTACACAAGGTATACACTGGCAGTGCCTTAGTGGAGCTGACATTTGCACTAACAATAAGATGACTCATGTGAACAGGTTTCCGACGTGATTATAGCCACACGACGGCAATTAACAGGCTTTGAAAGCAGAATGGTAGTTGCAGCTAGGCATATTGAGTATTCCATTTCGGAAATCGCTAGGGCATTCAATATTCTCGGGACCCACAGTGTCAAGTGTGTGCCGAGAACACTAAATTTCAGGAATTACCTCTCACCACGGACAACGCAGTGGCCGACTGAGGACAGTGGCGTTTGCGTAGAGATGTCTGTGTTAACAATCAAGAAACAATGTGTCAAATAACAGCAGAAATCAATGTGGGACGTGCGACGAACGTATCCATTAGGACAATGCGGCGAAAATCTGGCTTTAATCGGCTATGACAGCAGACGACCTTTGCTGACAGCACGACATCGCCTGCAGCGCCTCTCTTGGGCTGGTGACCACATCAGTTGGACCCTAGATTACTGGAAAACCGTGGTCTGGTCACATGGGTCCCGATTTCATTTGGTAACTGCTGATGGTAGGGTTCGAACGTGACTAAGACCACACGTAGCCATGAACCCAAGTTGTCAACAAGGATTGTGGAAGTTGGTGATGGCTCCATAATGGTAAAGGCTATGTTTACATGAAATGGACTGGGTCCTCTGGCCAGCCTAGAATGATGACAGTGCGCCATGTCGGAACATTCAGGACAGTTCGAGCGAATGATTTGACCACTCAGATCGGCCGATATGAATCCTATTAAATATTCAAGGGACATAATCGAGAGGTTAGTTCCTGCATAAAATCCTGTACCGGCAACACTTTCGGTTATAGAGGAGCATGTCTCATTACTTCTGTAGGAGACTTTTTCAAACGATTTGTTTAGTCCATACTACGTCGAGTTGGTGCACTAATTCGGGAATAAGGAGGTCCAACACGATATTAGGAGGTATCCCATGCCTTTTGTCACCTCTGTGTATATGAACAAGATTTTAAATAACAATATATCTTAACCGGTTTGTAAGGCACATTATCTGTGGAACTTATAAGCAAACCATATGTTAACATATTGTAGCAGTTTCCTGTGGATAAATCATATTCTAACTATCTATGAATAATCTGAAAGTATGATTGAAAAAGTATATCGGTTATACATCGTTAGCATTACACAAGCAGATAGAGATAAGAGCCATATAAGAATAACAAAATTTAAATTGTGATTACTGAAAACTTCGTACGATGGCGATGATGTCTTCTTCACATCTGTACAGGATCTACATGAGGTCTTTGTTGTACATATGATGGAGACCAGCGGACGTCAAACTGTTTTGGCAAGAATCAATACCGACATTGCTAGGCGGCACTTCGGGCCGTATATGTATCTGTCTTATTATTAATTGATAACCTATATAAATTAGTATTTTATGAGTCCTCAATATACCAACTATAGTTAGGACGCAATAAGTTGACCACCGGTACTTATCGTTAAAAGTCATCATCATTCGGAACACTTCGTGTCGACTTTCTCGTTCTCATATTGTTGCCACCTTCAGCGACCCCAAAGTTGTGGCACTGTAATTGCTGACGAACTGTTGTTGCGTTGCTTGGATGAACGAATGAATAATAACAGTAATTTTATTTTGAGACACTATCACTAATGTTTACTAAATGTTTTAAATGTAATTTTTATACTCATTTCTTTGCATTACAGCAACCATAATTTAATTTCATATTCCTTGCCATAAATATGTAATGCATTTGAAGGCGACGGTCTTTTGATGTACATTCACGAAAACATGTTACTTCCGTATCAAAATTTATACTATAGCAGATCGGTACGAGCCACGCACGACCATGGGTTGTCAGTACTGGAAGACGCAGTATTAACCACGCAGTGGTCGTACTACGTACCCCTCTGCCTCTAAGGTAAGCGGCCAACTTTACTTAGCTCACGGCCGAACTCACCAACGTCACCTAAACTTAAGCACATCTTAAATTATTGATAGCATTGTCTCTGTAATATTTCTGTTTGTTACTGAGCAGGAATACTACACTACTGAGAAGTTCTTAATGTTATTTGTCTTTTTTTAATTAATTTCTAATTGCGTATTATTATAAAAACGGCTGAGAACCGCGGATCGCAAGAATACGCGATTCGGGCCGCATGCGGCCCGCGGGTCGCACTTTGACGATCACTGAAATAGGTTATTTAACGTTGATTTTTGTAAAAGGGAAAAATTTGTGACTAGCGGCAGCCATGTGAGCCACTGATAAGCGACCGGTTATGTTCGGTTAAATCTCGATGATAAGAACCGATGAGCAGTGTAAGCTGTATCTAACACAAGCTTGTCGAGCTCCAGAGAACGCGCAACGAACTGTGAACTGGAAAACAGTGACACGCGCTTCTGATTATTTGACACCACTTATTTTTACACACAGCTGACCGGTATAATTTCAAACTACACCTTCTATCCTTCCACGCGTTCTCCATTAAATGAGGTTCTTTCATCCAGTACCAAAACTTGCAAGCCCTGCAACGTTCGCTTTTAAGGCCCCTATAGGCAAACAACACATTCCTACGAAATTGAGCTACACCCTACACACCGGTCCTCTAACCGTGTTGGGAGTTTGTTGTCGACTGCCACCGGCGCTGTCTCACGCCTTACAATTCTTCAGACCACTATCACCTTACCATCAACAACAACAACCATGACAAGGTGATCATCACGTCTGCAATTACTTTCCGCGACAGCATAAGAAATCAGTCATCATATTAATGTCACATTTTTAAATTAATGGGCTATCTGTTATGGATGTTCATGGCTTGGGTGAGAAAACTGTTGTTTGAGTGGCTGTGCTTATATTTTCAATTTTAACTTATCCACATATGGATAGGGCTAATCAAGAGCGGTCTCGAAAAGCAAGGAAAATTACTAGGTGAGAAGATTCAATAGTGTGGGGGAGACGTCAGCAGCAAATGAATTGCCTGAAACCCAGGAAACTGTTGCCGAAAGTCGACAGAGCGAAACTAATGAGATTTACGAAACGGATTCGGCAGTGTCACAGAGCAGTTCTAACTCTAGAAATCTGGGGGATATTCCATTATTGGTAAATCAGAGGATAGAAGAAGACGAGGAAAGATAGAAAACTCGAAGTGGACAGAAAACAAGCAGAGGGAAGAGAGAGAAAAGCCGAGGAAGACAGTAAACGAGCAGAGGAAAGACATGAAAATGCAGGGGGAAAACATGGACAAGCCAAGGAAGACAGGAATCAATTTAGGAAGGAGCTGGAAGCGTAACGGAGGGAATTCGATGATTGTATGAAATCACTGGAGGGAAAAGTGACTGAGATCTCGAAAACAATGTGATCAGGCTTGCCCAGGCTGAGACAAATCTGGAGAAAGTGGAGAAGACGAAGAACTCGTTCAGAGAGTACAGGCTCTGGGGCAGCGAACGGATTATGAGATCACAGAGCCATTGCGATTCTTAGAAACTGAGAAGTTTGCCTCACTTAAACAAGGTCTTGGGAAACAGAAAATTGAGGCTTCTCTTATTGAGAAAATGTAAGGGGTATCTATTTTAATCTAAAAAAATGTTTTTATAACAAAGATCGCATTAATTAATATTTTTTATTGACTACCGGTTCTGACAGTTGAAACTGTCATCTTCTGCTCTGATTATCTGTGCATGGTTTTAATTTTGAAAAACCTAGGCGTGATATGTTCTATATTCTTCACTGTAATGACGACATGGCATGGGTGGTAACTCCTAGTGGAAAACGATTTATAACCAAAATTTTTTTGAAGATCTGAAGATGACAGTTTGGACTGTCGAAACCGACCATCACTAATACATATTAATTATTGCGGTGTAGGCTATACAGAGATTTCTCAAACAGAGAAAGGAGACCAAGCCACTGGGAGGCACGAAGCGGCTAAAGCCACTGGGAGGCACGAAGCGGCTACCGCCCCTGGCAGAGAATAGGATAAGAAGTGATACTCTCGCCAGCAACGCAAAATATGATCATGACCATTGTGAGAAAATCGTATCTGTCATCGAGGTCCAAGGACCTCGATGGACAGAACTGGGAAAATAAACACTTATTTTCACTAAGCAAATTTTTCAAAATTGCAGGTGGAGATCTGCACACTAAGACTTGGACAGGACAATTTAAGGACAGTCTGCCTAGGTCCTGGACAGTTCACCTAAAGTTAGAATTTACGACAAGTCACATTAATTGAGAGGTCATCATGAAAGTTTTGGCAGTCACCAGACATTGCAGAACTTTTGCGGAATGTGAAATCTTTATTTAATTGTACTGGTCGACTGCTGAGAAAAATAGGGCGTGATCGTCGTAAAACCCCTCCACTAGCGGCATCATGTTTCCAGTCTTACTTGCAGTATCTTGAAGAAATTTTAAAATGGAATCAGCATCTCGACTAAACAGACAGTAAAGGCGAGCTGACTCAACTCTTCGTAAATAGCATGCCAACTGTACACAAAATATTCCTCGTCTGTGTTGAGAAGACCAACTTAGAGATAGTTAAGCTAGTTTTAACAGATCTCAATGAGCATGTACAAGAAGGCAGGAGAATGAGCTCTGCATCAGAGCGTAATACATACAATAACTAATGACACAATGAATGGGCACATGGCATCGTTGGGGAAAATAGCAACCAAAGATACAGGCATTATGAGGAGACACCATACCCAAGAGAAGTCATGCTAGATCCACAGAGGGAGCGGGAAAACAGAGTGCTGGAAGTTATTGAAATGAAAAACCCTGCCCCATATCATAATCATCAAATATGACTATATAATAAGCAGAAAATCACGTTTTAAACTTAAAAGTTTTCGTACAGTAGGGTTATATTAGGTTCTTGTTGTGTTTACAATGTAGGTCAGGAGAGCGGTGTACTGGCCACATGCCGCCCTGTATCTGCATCCGATGGCACCTCAGGGCTGAGCATGACACGGCGGACAGTCGGTACCGTTGGGCCTTCAAAGCCTTTTCGGACGGTGTTCGTTTTATGTGAGTCAGTTGGAGCTCCTTACTCATAGGTTTAATTAGGATTAGCGCTGAGCTTATTTTATGTAATTTGTATGACTATCAGTTTCCTTGTGGTTAGTATCTTTGTATCCATATACAGGGCGTTATAAAATGAAGTTACAGGCGCCAGACACCTGACATTGGACCACCGATCAAGCAGCAAACATGACTTTGTGCAATGGCGGACCACTGGCCGAACATCTCGTAATGGAACCCCTCTAAAAACTTCAATGTTTTACGGTATACAGGGGAAAAATTCCATGTTTGTAACCGTAATCCGCTGAAGCTACAGAGCATCACACTCATAGGATACAAAGCATCTAACTCCCTCTTCCCCACTGGTGATCGTGGCCATCAGTCGCCACCACTGAACTATAAACATTAGGAGACGCTCCGCCTGAGGTACGTCAGAGTACCAAGTCACGTTTTCTGCTGAAGGTGTGGCCTAACAGCAGGCGCTTGTGCCTATAACTTGGACGCTTTGTAGCGTCGTTGGATGACGTTTCTGGACATGGATTCCTATCCTAAATTTGTTCCTCAAGACACTCTCTACAACCCCTCGGAGTTAGTTGGTATCGCTTCGTAATACCCTGTATATGTGCTTTTTTTGTGGAGGTGAGTTACAAACGACTAGATGCGACATAGATGCATCTCGCAAAGTTACTTTTATTTTTAAAATTTGTGTACAGATCCGGATCTGCTGGGCCCAAAATCACAGGGCACGAAAATTCTTTATTGCAGAAGTGTAATGAATGTTTCGTAACTGTTTGAGATTGAACTGCTGTTATCGTGAATCCCAATATCATTGTTGTAGTTTTTCTTTCAGTAGCGCGAAGAGGTTAAGGTAACAAAGTACTGTATTGTTTCTCTAAAACTGTTTTTCTTTCGGTGTCTCACTTGATTGTTTCTTTATGCTGCACAGGGAATACGCAGGATACTAAGATATTAGCTGCACCTAAATTGACTCTTGTTACCACCCACTTGCAAAGCTCAATTAGTTATCAAGCAATTAGCACCCACACTAATAATAGCATCCCATGTCGTTTTGTTCTGCCGAACATGGCACCCCCAGAACGAAAAAACAGTTAACAGTTCTCCAGATATGTGAGGCTTGAAATCATTACTGAAGACAGTGAACTACACTCCTGGAAATGGAAAAAAGAACACATTGACACCGGTGTGTCAGACCCACCATACTTGCTCCGGACACTGCGAGAGGGCTGTACAAGCAATGATCACACGCACGGCACAGCGGAAACACCAGGAACCGCGGTGTTGGCCGTCGAATGGCGCTAGCTGCGCAGCATTTGTGCACCCCCGCCGTCAGTGTCAGCGAGTTTGCCGTGGCATACGGATCTCCATCGCAGTCTTTAACACTGGTAGCATGCCGCGACAGCGTGGACGTGAACCGTATGTGCAGTTGACGGACTTTGAGCGAGGGCGTATAGTGGGCATGCGGGAGGCCGGGTGGACGTACCGCCGAATTGCTCAACACGTGGGGCGTTAGGTCTCCACAGTACATCGATGTTGTCGCCAGTGGTCGGCGGAAGGTGCACGTGCCCTTCGACCTGGGACCGGACCGCAGCGACGCACGGATGCACGCCAAGACCGTTGGATCCTACGCAGTGCCGTAGGGGACCGCATCGCCACTTCCCAGCAAATTAGGGACACTGTTGCTCCTGGGGTATCGGCGAGGACCATTCGCAACCGTCTCCATGAAGCTGGGCTACGGTCCCGTACACCGTTAGGCTGTCTTCCGCTCACGCCCCAACATCGTGAAGCCCGCCTCCAGTGGTGTCGCGACAGGCGTGAATGGAGGGACGAATGGAGACGTGTCGTCTTCAGCGATGAGAGTCGCTTCTGCCTTGGTGCCAATGATGGTCGTATGCGTGTTTGGCGCCGTGCAGGTGAGCGCCACAATCAGGACTGCATACGACCGAGGCACACAGGGCCAACACCCGGCATCATGGTGTGGGGAGCGATCTCCTACACTGGCCGTACACCACTGGTGATCGTCGAGGGGACACTGAATAGTGCACGGTACATCCAAACCGTCATCGAACCCATCGTTCTACCATTCCTAGACCGGCAAGGGAACTTGCTGTTCCAACAGGACAATGCACGTCCGCATGTATCCCGTGCCACCCAACGTGCTCTAGAAGGTGTAAGTCAACTACCCTGGCCAGCAAGATCTCCGGATCTGTCCCCCATTGAGCATGTTTGGGACTGGATGAAGCGTCGTCTCACGCGGTCTGCACGTCCAGCACGAACGCTGGTCCAACTGAGGCGCCAGGTGGAAATGGCATGGCAAGCCGTTCCACAGGACTACATCCAGCATCTCTACGATCATCTCCATGGGAGAATAGCAGCCTGCATTGCTGCGAAAGGTGGATATACACTGTACTAGTGCCAACGTTGTGCATGCTCTGTTGCCTGTGTCTATGTGCCTGTGGTTCTGTCAGTGTGATCATGGGATGTATCTGACCCCAGGAATGTGTCAATAAAGTTTCCCTTTCCTGGGACAATGAATTCACGGTGTTCTTATTTCAATTTCCAGGAGTGTATTTAAACTTTGTTTGAACTATGTAGAACGACTTGAACGGTATTTGAACTTGTGCAACTGACGGTCGATTGTTACAAGATCATGACGTGTGAGGATAACGGCTCGGTATAGGTTAGACTCTACAGGGTTGTGGTAAATTAACACTCATATGCGCAGTAGATGGATTACGTGAGTGGTATCGTTATGAAGATTTAATTGGGTAACGGATATGTTCATCGCACGAGGCGCATTGTAGAAGACTCTTCGCAGATCAGTTACAAATCACAAATAATGAAGTCACAGATAACGCTTATGAAAATGTAAACACTGTTATAAACGACTGCCCAGAGAGGGAAGACAAGGGCGAACAAGCAGCAGCAACCAATACGCAATGTTGAGCCTACAGGATGTGCAGACACTCAAGGCTGCGGCTCCTGGCGTCACACCGGCAGCACACATCCAAGTATAACGAAATCTTCCAGACGACAGATCGTAGATAACTGTATACTTAGAATGTTATCCTTTGTATGGCGTAGTTTAATGCATGCAGCTTCTCTGGCAAAAGGAACTAAGTAAACTGAAAGTGGTAATAGTATATGCAGTAGTAATAGCTGTTTAGAAAGCTCTGTATAAATTTTATAAATTGTTTTTCATTATTTAAAAAGGGGGAAGGAGATATCTTCTTAGAAGTAGGGAAGGAGTGCAGCCTAACTGTGGTAGTAACGATCCTTAAGATCAATTACAAGTCAGAAGAAATGAAGTTATTGATAATATGAATGGAAATGTAAATTGTTGTAAATGACCTCACAGAGGATAAATACATTGCGTGCATGAGCACACATACCTTGTCGATTTGAATGAAGCTGTCACAGACACAGAATTTGAAAATCTGACATCGACATTTCAAATGAACCAACAGAAGACTTGAGCAGCTTACGTCATGACACTGGATCAGCTGACACTTTACCAAATGAGAATAATAGTACGGAAAATAATTTTGTAGTGGATGAAAATCAAAATTAGGGTCAATCAATAATGTCAGTGATGAGATCACTAAAGTAATCACTTGCAACAGAAGTCATATAAAAAGTAGAGACAGCGCAAAAAGAAGCTAGAGATGAATTAAAAAGGAACTTAAAGAAACTAATCAAGGGATAAAAGAAACTAAAGACGAAATGAAAATGTATTTCAAGACATGTGAAGAAACGGAACAATTAATTGACGTTTCAAATGAGCATCAGGATAAATCAGGGGATAGCTTGGACAAGGAATTTAAGGCCCATAAGGAGAGTATTGATACCCGAGAAAATAAAATTGATTGAATTGCACGGAAGGCGGTTACAATCGATTACATACAAACTGAAACCCGGTAAACTCTCTCCCTAAATAAAGAGACTTATGAAAAACATCTTATGTTTTTTAGCACATGAAAATCACAAATGTGTGGTGTCTGGTCTTCCAGCAAAAACAGACACCGTGCCTTCAAATAACTGATTCACCTCGACGTGTAATGAATCCGCAACCTTCAGTGCGAATAGACACTATCGTTCGACCTTCGGAGGGAGTGTAAAATTAGTGGGAATCTAAAATTAACGAGCATGGAGGACATGCGCAGCGCCTGCGGATAAGTGGAGCTAGGCGGGGTGGTGAGTTGGCCGGGGAGCGTATCGAGATATTCCGTGCATTTGCGATAAACACTGTGTCCGGAGTGCGCATTGGTTAATGCAACTGCCTCATAAGCAGGAAATCCCGCTATACCCTCTCCCTAAATAAAGAGATTCATGAAAAAGATCTTACGTTTTTTAGCACTTGAAAATCAAAAATACATGACGGTAGGCGCAGGCTCTACGCTGGGCTACCGCTTCACCTTTTCTCTGTGCCTTTGAAGAAATCGAAAACATAAAAACAAGAAATACAAAAGGTCCATCACACCAGGTTGGAGTCCTAGTGCGGCAAGCATTTTCATTCGTTGCCTCTGATTTCGCATAAAGTCCCGATGCAGCTGTTATCATCATTACTTTCCATTTCTTTCCTTTCTTCCCTCTCCACCTTCAATTTACATAATATGAAGCTTTTAAATTGTATCAAGAAAGCCGGCCGGTGTGGCCGTGCGGTTCTAGGCGCTTCAGTCTGGAACAGCGTGACCGCTCCGGTCGCAGGTTCGAATCCTGCCTCGGGCATGGATGTGTGTGATGTCCTTAGGTTAGTTAGGTTTAAGTAGTTCTAAGTTCTAGGGGACTGATGACCACAGATGTTAAGTCCCATAGTGCTCAGAGCCATTTTTTTTTGTATCAAGAAAGACACGAAAACCAGTGTGCAGAATTAGAAACTGTTGCGAATAATGAATGTAAACTAAACAGCAAAATTTGTGATGTAGATTCAGCTAGCAAAGATGACACAAATGTAATTTAAACTGTCATGGAATCAGTAGACTAACGTTAATGAAACGTTTGAGCCAGTAAGTCAAGCTGTTAACACGCAAGGCGAGGTTAATGAATTCGGCGTTACAAATCATCTATTTCAGTACATAAATACTAATTCAGTGCCTATAAAGATATGGAAACTTAGTAGTAATATTTCTATTTTAGAATCCCTTTACAAAGGCGACGAAAACGTGAAGCAATTAATTTAGGGAAGTAGTGAAAAAAATTTATTTACTCACGTAGTGAACGAAACTAACCATTAAAGTCTTTAAGCTTATAAAGAAAGTTAAAACCAAAGTAGGATCGCCATGTGATCGGGAAGCAAGAGAGTGTAGGATTAAAGCGAGTGCCGCTGCTCGTAGCGTTGCTGCATGGAGAGTTCGTGTCGTGTCAACAGAGAGAAGCGTGCAGTCAATGACCTTGGTGTGTCAGAGATCAAAATTTCGATGCAGTGGACACTACAAAAAGCATTCCAGCAGCTTACTTACAGATTAAAGTAGGTCAGACGAGAACAGTGTTACCAAAATCACACATACTGTAGTTGCTTGGCATATGAAGCAATAGTTATCAAAAGTATATACGAAGTAATTCCATTGCAGCATATGATTTGAGAGTAATAACCTCAGGGGGCAATCTTGTCGTAATAATCAGGTATACAAATCCTTCAGTTCCAGAAGACATGTTAATGAACAAAGATCGTGATCGAAAACATTTCTTTTAATGTAAAAAAAAAGAGAGAAAGAAATTTAATTCACTAACATGGAGACCTTAAGAGATATACGACAGTATTGCACAGGTTAGCCGAAATAGAAGTAGTAGAGTACAGAACAAAGTAACTAATCATGACGAAATAACGAAGCAATGAAGTATTACAGATTCACAGAAGTGGTTACAGAACGTGTTACAGCTAATACACTATTTTGTGGTTATACCAAGGTGAAGGTCGTATTAAATATGACCAATGGTATGCTTTTACTGTGAGATGAGCATTTCGCGCGAGTTGTTTTAATGTTAATACGTAAGGCATAGTCCTACCAATTGGGAGATTGTCTATTATGGATATTTATAATGCGACAGATAAGTCAGCTACATAGAGAGAAAAGTTCCGATTGATGAGATTTTCCAGGCGACGTGTAAAAGTCGGTCAGTCAGATACAGGTAACGGAGATTGAGGTATGAGGCGATGTGGTTTCTGCCAAAGGTTAGGAAAGCGTTACGCACAATACACACAGCAATTGCGTGTTGCGGACGTGTGGCGGTGACGTGGCGCTGTTTCGCGCCAGCTCCACGTTAACAGATAAAGTAATTCACACAGAGATGGCGTTGCAAGGCCGCGTCGCTTCGTGGTCCGCGAAATGTCCGTTTATCACCACGAGCGGCGTACCGAAGGGAGACGTGGCGGAGACGTCCAAAGAGCGAGTTGCTCTTTCCATTAACCTGAAGTCATCCGAAACATTGTTTTATGTAGATGAAGCAAAGCTATATCTATCTCTGTATTTAGTTTCTCAGTTAAACTTTTGGTTTCCCGTAAATAATTAAAAATCTTCGTTTTAGGATTCGCGCGTGTTCTCTGCAGTGCAGTTTTTCTCATTCGATTTCGAGGAAACTATTCGGCAAACAAAATTATTTTTCGACATCTTGTAGTCTGACAACACAGTCTGATAGTCAACTGGTTTCATTTTCCTCGTTGCCCACAGTTATTGTGATACTTCCGAAGTAAGTAAACCACCTGGCATCTTTTTAAAAGTTTGTAGTGAAGAATCTAGTCGCTGGACTTATATGTTTGGTGGGTTTTATGACATACGTTGCTGCGTAAGAACTATAGCCAGCCTATCGAAATTGTTTTTGACCGTGGAAGGAGAGCAATACCTCTTTCCAGTCCCGAATAAATGAAGTTTATATAACCATAACAGATACACATAACAGACATTAGTCCTCTTCACTATTTACAACAGTCTGACAATACTGGGATTCCGCGACTCTAGGAATCGCGTGATTTTGAGGCGAAGAACTCGTCGGGGCATGTTCAATGCATATATTCATCCAGAAACGAAGTTACTCGAACGTTGTTCGTTTGAGAGCGGAAAAGTGAAAATCTGAAGGCGCAAGATCAGATGAATAAGGTGGGTGCGGAATGACTACCCACCGCAACTCCCCTACGACGTCTGTTCAAAAAGTTCCGGAACTTTTTCTACGCCTTTTCTACGATTACCTTTTACTTATTGCGCATCGTCTCCTTGGAAATACTGCCCTCCATAACTGATACACCACTTCCAATGCCGTTTCCGCTACCAGAAGCAATCTTGGTACGCCTCTTGCTGGATCTCGCGAAGTGCCGTCTCCAAATTTTCTTCTATCTCCTCTGTCGCTGCAAATCTTAGTCATTTCATGGAGGTATTCAATTTTGGAAATAAAAACGTCCACCGGATCCAGGTCTGGTTAGTATGGAGGATGAGGCAGCACAGCGAATTTTTTTTTTTTTTTTTTTTTTTTTTTTTGTGCAATTCTCACGCACCAACAGGGATGAATGTGCGGATGCGTTACGGTGAAGCAAGGGCCATGAATTGTCTCCCCACATTTCAGGCCGTTTCCTTCTCACATTTTGTCGGAGGCGCCGCAAAACGTCCCGTCGATTAACAATTTGTCCCTGCAGCACGAATTCAAGATAAAATAATCCTTCAAAGTCAAAGAAAACTATGAGCATGTCTGTGACATTTGACCTGACCCGACGAGTGTTTCTTGGTCTTCGAGCATCTTTCTCCACCCATTGTGAAGACTGAACCTTGGTCAAAACATCATAACCTTAGACCCAGGTCTCGTCACCAGTTATGATTCTCTTAAGAAACATCTCGTTCTAATTTGCGCAATCCAAAAGATCTTCACAGATTGTTAGGCGAAGATCTTTCTGGGCTTGAATCATGAGCCGTGGGACGAACTTGACAGCAACGCGGTGCATTCCGAGATGTTGTGTCTGGATTTCATGACATGGTCCAACTGTAATGTTATATTGTTCTGCAATCTCTCGGACAGTCAGTTGGTTGACGTTCCGGACACGAGCGTCGTCGGTAGACGTCGAAGGGTGCCCTGAACGAGGGTCATCTTGAACTTCCGTCCAGCCGTTTTTAAACCATGTGAACCACTCGTAACACTAAGTACGGTTTAAGCACTCATCACCGTACGCTCCCTGTATCATCTGATGTGTCTCTGTAAAGGCTTCCTTGGGTTTCACGCAAAATTTATTGCAGACGCGTTGCTCCTCTGTTCATCTCGAAATCCCCAACTGTGCTGCACAACGTTCTACTCAATACAGTGTTGAACAATAACTAACAGACATATAACAATGAGACTTCCGGCAGTTTGTAACGCGTCCTCTTATATTATTGTGTTTTGCTATTGTCGTTGTTAGAAAAATCTTTATTCAGTCAGTCGTCGAAATTTTGAAATAAAAGTTATTGTGAATGTCGCGTAATAAATATTTCGCGTGAAGCGTTGTTGCGACACGGGCAAAGATCAATTGTGGAAACTAAGCCACTGAATACTACAAATAATGTTATTAAAGAATACGCCGACTGACTACATCAAATAACAGGGCACGTACATTCGCGAATGAGTGGTCAAAAAAAAAAAAAAGGCGTTAATACTGTGTAGGAAATATAGTTAGGCTTGTACACAAATGTATACGAACATACGAACGGGATAGAGACACCTACATTTTGAGTGCAATCATCCCCCGAGGCCTGAATAAAAATAATTACAGTTAAATGCATTTATTCATCTTAGAACCTAAATGCGTGGACTTCGGAATTAAATTAAAAGAAAGACTGTGGGTTCCGAATGTCGCGGCAAATATATTGAAATTGACGGTAGCGGCCACGGAAGGAAAAAGATGAACACATTCACGTACCTCTATTGTTGAGCAGTGTCACCGTGAATATCGTCGCCTCCATCTAAATTCTCTGCATAAAATTAAAATAATAGTAATAATTTTTACAGACTTTCAGGAGCTGGGAACCATGATATCGCAAAAGATAAAATCGCTCTGCTTCAAAATCACTTTTATTATTTAACCCAATTTTATCAGTAAGAAAAGGCACAACACGTCTTAACACTAGGACAGGATAACAGCAAAAGGTAACTTATTCTAAAACTAATAAGCGAAGAGCGTAAAGCTTCTTTTGTTCAGCAAATGCTTTACGCATTAATCTCTGGTAGTTGAACTAGTGTCTACATATTCATAAAATTTTTTTATCTAATTCCTTTAAATGTTACACATTAGTCACAGGCGAGGGCAGGGATGCCAACAGCATTTCGCTGCAACACACCATTGGCGAGAAATTACGGATGTTCCGGAATTTTTTGAACAGAGCTCGTAGTGCTTTTTGTCAATGTAGCAGAATGTGGGCGAACGTTATTGTGGAGCAGGTTTACTTCACACACTCTTCCTGGTCGTCGTTCCTGGATTGCGTCTGCAAAACGTCTGAGTTGTTGACACCAAGTGTCAACAGTGATGGTTACACCTCGAGAAAGAAATTTGTAGAACACCGTTCCGTCGCTGTTCCACCAGAAGCGTAACATTATCTTCTGTGAATGCGCAGGTCTTTGTACGGAGAGCTGTTGCTCTGTTTGGACTCAACCCCTGCTTTCTTTTCCTTATGTTAGCATAAAAACCTCTTTTATCGTCACCAGTAACGATACAGGATAGGAATGTCGGTGTTGTTCACGGGCCACCTGATGACGAGCAAGATGGCCACCCACTGACTTTTCTGATTTTTGTTTACGGCGTGTGATACCCATATACCTGGTTTATGAACCTTCCCCATTGCATGCAAATATCGCACGATGGTGAAATGGTCACAGTTCATCACATTTGCTAGTTCTCGAGTACACCGATGTGGAGCATAGTGGATCAATGCGTTTAAGCGATCTTCATCAATGCCCGAAGGTCTTCCTGAACATGGAGAATCACTAACGTCAAAACGATCCCCTGTAAACCGAGAAAATCATTTTCTTGCCGCGGTCTGTCCAACAGCATTATTCCCATACACGGCGCAAATGTTCCTAACTGCCTGTACAGCTATAACCACTCTACTGAACTCAAGCAGAAGAAAATGTCGAAAATGCTCGTATTTCTCCACATGGCACTCCATTTTCTAGCGTCTGCAGATCCACTCACTATCTCTAAATGACAAAATGATAGTATTTTTACTCTAATAGTAGCAGTGAACTACAAATAAAGAATGACAATCGATAAATAAACAGAAATACCAACATGCAAAACAAAAACGCTACGAACTTTTGCACCAACCTAATATTTTGACGTTCGGTTGCGACGAGCTACAAAGCGCAACACTCGACTTTACGGCCGCGCGCTATGCGGATTTGTGGCTCGTGTTTCTCTTTCGTACGTGGTTTATGAAGTTAGTTACAATCACATTTTAAGAAAATATTGCATTAAGAGTTATTTTCATTTTAAAACTAGAAGTAGACCGTCGCTCATCCAGCGGCAGAGTGAGCTATGTACCGTATGTTTAAATTTTTGTTGTCTACGCTGACAGTTTCATTCACGGAACATGCAATAACTATTTTCGTTTCACATATTGTCGAACAAATGGTATGTGTTACAGCGAGGAATGAATGAGATAGGGGATTTTGCTACTGATGCAACTGAATTACTCTGTGTTCTGGATGTTTTATACTTACATTTTGTTTACCTATTTTATGTACACATTTGGGATTTCTTGACACGGGCGGAGTAAATGACGTAAAACGTCATTTTGCATATTTTTCTAACAGTTATTACGTACAAATACGCTTCTCGGGTTTGGCGCCGGATCGTATTGTGTAGCTCGCACAAGATTTCATCGATGCAACTGCTCGACATCTGCTGCTGCTGTCATCAGTCGCGCCTTCCAGCAGTGACAACAGCAGCAGGAATCGAGCAGTTGCATCGATGAAATCTTGTGCGAGCTACACAATACGATCCGGCGGCAAACCCGAGAAGCGTATTTGCAACAGATCCGTCGGGAAAGCATGAAAAGTCACATCAATTACTACGTAATCAGCTATGAAAAACATTACAATTTTTTTTTTTTTTTTTGTATTTTCTGGACGAGCAACGTTGAATCTGGGCGGTTCTGCTGAAATAGTCTGGTTTTTCTGTATTACTTGTTACAGAAATAGAAATCTTAGTTTCAGAAACTACAACACAGGTCAAAACGTATAATTTTCAGTGCAGTACAAATCCGCAAAAGCTGCAGCAGAAGGTACAGAAAAGTTTCACATTATTCCTGTTGCAATTACACACAATTTGTATAGGCGGCATTACAGTTTCTGTCCTCAATCAATGTGTTTTGCTAGAAAAACGTGCAAATCCACTATTCACTAGTTACATGTTCATAGAAATTCCATTTTTCAGGTGGCATACACTGTCACAGGTCAAGTAACTTTTTTTTCTTGGAACTTTTAACTGGAAAAATTTTATCACACGAGATAGGGAAAACGCTTTTGTGATCTAGCGGCAGATTTCTAATTCCAGCACCTGTCTGCTTCTTTGCAGTGCTTTGACAAATCCACGGTTGCTGATTGTTACGACTTTTCTTTTCAATTAGTGTAGTAGAGTTGTC
Organism: Schistocerca serialis cubense; assembly: GCF_023864345.2. NCBI lineage: Eukaryota > Metazoa > Arthropoda > Insecta > Orthoptera > Acrididae > Schistocerca > Schistocerca serialis. The sequence continues at coordinate 181,685,262 of NC_064642.1, forward strand.
AGATGAAATGTGTTGCCAGACATTCTCCGTATCTGATCTGTTGCCGTGAAAGGTGATCAAATTTTTAGCTATAAAAATAAATGGACATGAAAAAAATCACTGCATTATTGTCCTTTCATGTTTTGCTGACAGTACGAAATTTAATCCAATGGTCATTTTCAAGTGCAAAACCTTGTAAAATACCGGCACGTGGTGTTGTTGCACATGGCAAGGGTTGGATGGACGAGGATAGTATAAAGTTATAGATTAACGGAGTGTGTGAGAGAGAGAAGGAAAGGTCTTTACTGAAGACGAGTTCTCTTCTTGTGCTAGATCAATTTAGTAGTCATTTGACAACTTCTGTGAAAGAGAATTTGACACAGGGAAACACAAAACTCTGTGTTATTCCGGGAGGACTTACTTCACAATTGCAACCTCTTGATGTCTCGGTAAATAAACCATTTAAAGCGTATACGAGAGCGGAGTAGAAAAAATGGATGATGGTTGAAAACCAACATGAATTCACGCCGAAGGGAGCTTTAAAGCGATCGACAGTCAAAGAAGTGTGTCAGTGGATAAAACACTCGTGGTCGAGAGTGAGAGAAGACATTATTGTTAAATCTTTCAAGAAGTGCAGCGTAAGTAATGCTCTCGATAGCAGTGAAGACCATCTTATTTATGAGGAGGACAACGAGGGAGAGGAGGAAGGAGACAACGAGGAGGAAGGTTCAGATGAAGATTTTCAAGGATTTTGAAGGTCAGTTCGGTTTTATAAACTAAGAATGTTTTATTCTCGCTTTGAAATTAATAAAAATGGTAAAAATGCTATTTTTTAAAAATTGCTTGAAAGTTGAGGTGCATCTTATAGCCTAGTCCGTATAGCGTCTTATAATCCGTTACTAGTGAACAGTGACCTAATATAGGGATAACTTACTTATTTGTTTTCCGATGCAACGAGCATTGCATGCATTCGACTTGCAAGACAGGACACACATTAGCATAATGGTCCAAAATCTTCATTGTGCCATTAATGGGACCTCGTCATTGGATAAATACTGAAAACAGATACTGAATGAATGGGGTAATCCACAATGTTATTGTAGTTATGTCGCCTCGTCTACATCCTGATACTTGTTTATGTTTCTCGTTCGCCGTGGCTGGATGTTGACTCTCGATAACGAAGATGGAAGCCTGGAGTCGTCATTCTTTTTGAAACTATACTCACTCTTCGATATTTCCGCTGCTTCATGTTATTTTCCATGGCTAGTATCCTTATGTTCCCTATATCTCAATACATTCTTCTTGGTGCTCCGCTACCGCTTATTTTACATTTTGTCTCATACGTGTGTGGTTCTTATGCAATTTAACGAGTGTTTTTGTCTTTCCAATTTCTCAGATGTATATTTATCACTTCCACACATCACTTCGTAGATTCTCAGAGCGGAGACGGTGAAGCACGCCCGTTGCAGACCTAAAGAAGTGTGATTTTGCATTGAGTCCTTATACCATTCCTACTATCCAGCCGAAAGTCTCTTGACAAAAGGTAACCTCAGAGAAGGTGCTAGATGTTCTTTGATCTTCTTGTTTTCATTGTTATTCACTATCCACACATTATACACACACACACACACACACACACACACACACACACACACACAAACACGCACACACACACACACACACACACACACACACACACACACACACACACACACACACTTCTAAATATTGTAATGGAGGATGCTGCAAATAAATGAACAACAAAAGCTAAAGTTCCCAGCACAAATTCCTTTTTGTGTAACTTCGGTAAACTGTATTTTCCGAGCGAGACAAATGTCGTCAGTTAGGGAGAACCGGAATATTACCTCCATTGTAAATGGGTAGCACAGTTTGTGACTTTGAAAGTTTCGGCTGACCTAATGGTTTGTATGTATGTCGGTTTATCAAAGTGCCTGATGCTCTTGCATCTATACGCATACGCTCATCTTGCTTAGAAATGTTCAAAGACGCGTATAACTTGTCAGCTCTTCTCTGAGTTTTAGACAAATTCTATGACTGTGACTGACTTCACTACTGACTAGGAAACTGACTTAAACTTAACATAGACCAACTCATAAGCTGGTTTTGACACAAGTACATTCATACTATTGTCTTGTATTGGACGTGTCCACGTTTGCTTCTTTTAAAGCATTGTGCCTCTCTACAAGGACAAGCTTGTCACTGATGCGCCGGCCGGAGTGACCGAGCGGTTCTCGGCGCTACAGTCTGGAACCGCGCGACCGCTATGGTCGCAGGTTCGAGTCCTGCCTCGGGCATGGATGTGTGTGATGTCCTTAGGTTAGTTAGGTTTAAGTAGTTCTAAGTTCTAGGGGCCTGATGACCTCGGAAGTTAAGTCCCATAGTGCTCAGAGCCATTTGAACCATTTGTCACTGATGTGCCTTGGAGCATTGAGAAAACGGCTTCACTTTGTTTACAGCTTGCTTGGCGCGAGGCGGGTGTTGACTGCTTCCGGCGTTCTGCCCGGGTCGGCCGGCTCACGCCGAAACGTGGCGCGTAGCTTGTGCGCACGGGCTGTTTACTACTGCCAGTAGCCTGAACAACGGACCCTAACACCACACTATCAAGTGTGTCTTGCTGGTCCAACAAATGGAGAATCTGCTTGAGAGTAGGATCTGGATATCTGAGAATTTGGTCCGCTAGATGAGTATCTGGCATTTTGGGTAATGACATCGGGCAACACCTCGTCACTATAATATTTGCCATATTCACATTTAAATTTGCACTGTCTGATGAAGCCTCTGAAATCTGCGACCCAATGGTTGTTAGAGGATGTCAAAGTAAACACCTTTCAGCCGTCTACTTTCCCACCTTATTTTATTTGGCAACCAGTTTCGCATTCTACTACGCCATATTCAGGCCCCTGACCGACGAGTAAGAGGAATCTACCTCGGCTGTGATCAGAGCAGGGGCCAGAAATACTGGTATTGGTAGATTTCGTAGACTCGGGCAGGTGATGGTTGAAGTCATAGCAAAAACGACTAATACCAGTATTGTTGGCTCCTATTCTGATCACCGCAGAGGTAGATTCTTCCTACACGTCGGTCAGGGGCCTGAATATGGCGTAAGAAAAAGCTGATACTGGCTGCCAAATAAAATGAGTTTCGAAACTAGACGGCTGAAAGATGTTTAAGTTGACATCCTCTATCGAACACCCTAGTTCTGCAACCATTTCTAAAAAGATGGGCATACAGAGCATTGATTGTTAGTTTCCTGTGGCTTCCTACCGACTTGACAGAAAATCCTAAGAAGTTCTGGTCTTACGTTAAATCAGTAAGTGGATCGAAACAGCATATCCAGACACTCTGGGATGATAATGGCATTGAAACAGAGGATGACACGCGTAAAGCTGAAAAACTTAACACCTTTTTCCAAAGCTGTTTCACAGGAGAAGACCGCACTACAGTTCCTTCTCTAAATCCTCGCACGAACGAAAAAATGGCTGACATCGAAATAAGTGTCCAAGCAATAGAAAAGCGACTCAAATCTCTCAACAGAGGAAAGTCCACTGGACCTGACGAGATACCAATTCGATTCTACACAGAGTATGCGAAAGAACTTGCCCCCCTTCTAACAGCCGTGTAACGCAAGTCTCTAGAGGAACGGAAGGTTCCAAATGATTGGAAAAGAGCACAGGTAGTCCCAGTTTTCAAGAAGGGTAGTCGAGCAGATGCGCAAAGCTATAGACCTATATCTTTGACATCGATCTGTTGTAGAATTTTAGAACATGTTTTTTGCTCGCGTATCATGTCATTTCTGGAAACCCAGAATCTACTCTGTAGGAATCAACATGGATTCCGGAAACAGCGATCGTGTGAGAACCAACTCGCTTTATTTGTTCATGGGACCCAGAAAATATTAGATACAGGCTCCCAGGTAGATGCCATTTTCCTTGACTTCCGGAAGGCGTTCGATACAGTCCCGCACTGTCGCTTGATAAACAAAGTAAGAGCCTTCGAATTATCAGACCAGCTGTGTGGCTGGATTGAAGAGTTTTTAGGAAAAACAGAACACAGCATGTTGGTCTCAATGGAGAGACGTCTACAGACGTTAAAGTAACCTCTGGCGTGCCACAGGGGAGTGTTATTGGACCATTGCTTTTCGCAATATATATAAATGACCTAGTAGATAGTGTCGGAAGTTCCATGCGGCTTTTTGCGGATGATACTGTAGTATACAGAGAAGTTGCAGCATTAGAAAATTGCAGCGATATGCAGGAATATCTGCAGCGGACAGGCACTTGGTGCAGGGAGTGGAACCTGACCCTTACATAGACAAATTTAATGTATTGCGAATACATAGAAAGAAGGATCCTTTACTGTATGATTATATGATAGCGGATCAAACACTGGTAGCAGTTACTTCTGTAAAATATCTGGGAGTATGCGTACGGAACGATTTGAAGTGGAATGATCATATAAAATTAATTGTTGGTAAGGTGGGTACCAGGTTGAGATTCATTGGGAGATTCCTTAGAAAATGTAGTCCACCAACAAAGAAGGTGGCTTACAAAACACTCGTTCCACCTATACTTGAGTATTGCTCATCAGTGTGGGATCCATACCAGGTCGGGTTGACAGAGGAGATAGAGAAGATCCAAAGAAGAGCGCCGGGTTTCGTCACAGGGTTATTTGGTAAGCGTGATAGCGTTACGGAGATGTTTAGCAAACTCAAGTGGCAGACTCTGCAAGAGAAGCTCTCTTCATGGCGGTGTAGCTTGCTGACCAGGTTTCGAGAGGGAGCGTTTCTGGATGAGGTATCGAATATATTGCTTCCCCCTACTTATACCTTCAGAGGAGATCACGAATGTAAAATTAGAGAGATTCGAGCGCGCACGGAGGCTTTCCGGCAGTCGTTCTTCCCGCGAACCTAACGCGAGTGGAACAGGAAAGGGAGGTAATGACAGTGGCACGTAAAGTGCCCTCTGCCACGCACCGTTGGGTGGCTTATGGAGTATAAATGTAGATGCAGATGTAGATGTAGCTGTGAATCTAAAAAGTTAAACCTCGGAGCTGCTACATGAATCTGTTCTCCAAAATGCTTCCTGTCGTGAGCAATATTCTCAGAGCGAGTCTTTAGAAACACTTTATAGCAAAGCCGGTAAGTTTCAACATCAACATTTGAAAAAAAAAAAAAAATGAGCAAGAGACTCCGTACCTTGTAAGTGCTAGACTGAAAAGTGTATCTGGAGCTAAGCAAAATAGTCTAGTCCTTCTGCTGTGCATTGAATTTTCGAAACTGTAGGTGTAGTTTGCTGCGGCGCGGCCTGGGTAGCAGCTAGCTATGTCGTTATATTTGATTGGAACGCCAGGAGTGTTTTTATACTTTCCATAAGTTGTTGTGCCTGGAACTGAGGGACTTGTGTGACATTTCTGGCATAGCCATGGCGTAGACAAATACAATTGAAGGCAGAAGTAATTAATTCTAAGCAAAAGCGAAAGCAGAGCACTGTACAACAATAAAATGCACTATACATAATAGGAGTTGTCTCTTGCCAGAATTCTGTAAATAGAAATACATTACTACACTTATATTGGTGGGCAACGTCTGGATCTGAAACAGATACAGATTTTCTGCCGGCCGCTGTGGCCGTGCGGTTCTAGGCGCTGCAGTCCGGAACCGCGGGACTGCTACGGTCGCAGGTTCGAATCCTGCCTCGGGCATGGATGTGTGTGATGTCCTTAGGTTAGTTAGGTTTAAGCAGTTCTAAGTTCTAGGGGACTGATGACCTAAGATGTTGAGTCCCATAGTGCTCAGAGCCATTTGAACCATTTGAACTTCGTGTTCCCAAACAACGATGTTTTGTTACCTGTGTCAGTGGCTACAGTTGTTCAGGACTGGTTTGAAGAACATTGTTGACAGTTTGAGCGAACAATCTGGTCACTCACTCTGCCCTGACGTGAATCCCATCGAACATTTACGGGTCGTAATCGAGAGGTCAGTTCGTGTACAAAATCCTGTCCGGCAACACTTTCGCAATTATGGACGACTATAAAGGCCGCATGGCTCAATAAATATGCAGGGGACTTCCATCGAGATGCTGAGTCCATACCACGTCGATTTGCTGCACTACGCTGGGCAAAAGGAGGTCCGACACAATATTAGCAGGCACCCCATGACTTCTGTCACCTCACTGTAGGTACATTTTACAGCATTGTGTACTAGTACAGTGTAGGTATAGTTCAGAGACGATGACTGTGCGGGCTTTCAGTAATAAAAATGAAATGGTGTGATGGCCCTCAACTATGTAATCTCGGCCTCAGAGTTGAAATATTGAAAGTTTTGGCTCAGAGCCATTTGAACCATTATGAACAGATTTTCTCAAATTAATCACCATCTTCAAAATCTTTTTCCTCGTCGCCAGATGCTATAGCGCTTAGCGCCGGTGCCAAACAATGTGTATCCGATTGGTAGACATGCGTACAAAATACAGTTCTGGAGCATAAATCAAACAGGGAATGAATAACAAACATCACTGTAAAATAATTATGTTGTGAATACTCAACTTCAAGATCTACATGTGGTGTAGTGCAAAGTCCTTTGCCTACTGATGCCGCTGACATGCACAATTATAAATCTACGCACAGTAGTTCTGTTGTACCTAACCGAAGTTAAAGTTCCACGTAGATAACTGTTATAACGGTGAGATGATATCTCTGAGGCGAGGAAGACACTGAAAAGCGATGTATGTCACTGTATTGCAAAGTGGCTCCGCTGACGTACTCCTGCACCAGACTGGCTGCACCCACAAGAGTAACTGGAAACTAACTGAAACTCCTGCTGCAGACGGCGCCTCTATATGAGGTAGTCTCTCGCGTTCTGGTGGCGCCACCGCGCAGGGAGCATGGAATTGGCGCTGCTAACTTCGGAATCTTCAACGATGACGGCCCCCTGTGTGGTATCGATCGTTCGACGATATCACAATTTCCATTAAGGCCAAAGTGAAGTACTACTAATAAATCGACCGAACCAGTTGACTTACTGGTTGCAGAAACTAACAGCTACAGGTGAGACACACGAATGAAGTAAACTGGGAAATTAAGTCGTTTCGACCCCCTATCTAAATTCGTCATCTGTGCTAACAGAAGGAAAATACCGAGAGAAAGGAGAAAAAGTTGCTACTTGGCATCAACGGCTGGAAAAACGCCTCCCCTTGATTTCTTCGTGAGTAATCGTCTTCAGCTGTAGGTATGCATGCTCTCGTTCATTTTTTCACCTATCATTGTCCCAAACCCACCTTCAGTCATCTCTCTTCTACCATCTCTCGCCCATCCACCGTCTACTGACTTGGCTATATTTCCATTATAGTCTTCCGGTAATATCTGTTACCTGAACCATTTGCTTGTCTTTCCAATCACGTTTCTCTCTATTAACCGCGGAACAGCTTTTATTTTTTGACCGTCTTGTTTATGGTTCATTGTCATGCTTTAAAGCCAAAGAAACACACTAATCATAAAGGTTCATTTCAGACGGAGTAGAGCCTTAGTTTTGAAAACTCTGTCTGGTTTGAACAGACTAGGAATACTGTCTTTTAAAAACGCAGTAGCGGTCTTGTCGACGACTTTTTTGTAGTGATCCATTTTAGTTTGAGGTTAATGTTCACATTGTGAACACTTCTCCTGGAGCCGGCCGCTGTGGCCGAGCTGTCCTAGGCGCTTCAGTCCGGAACGACGCGGCTGCTACGATCGCAGTTTCGAATCCTGCCTCGGGCATGGATGTGTGTGATGTCCTTAGGTTAGTTTGGTTTAAGTACACTACTGGCCATTAAAATTCCTACACCAAGAAGAAATGCAGATGAGAAACGGGTATTCATTGGACAAATACATTATACTAGAACTGACATGTGATTATATTTTCACGCAGTTTGGTGCATAGATCCTGAGAAATCAATACCCAGAACAACCACCTCTGGCCGTAATAACGGCCTTGATACGCCCGGGCATTGAGTCAAACAGACCTTGGCCGGCGTGTACAGGTACAGCTACCCATGCAGCTTCAACACTATACCACAGTTCATCAAGAGTAGTGACTGGCGTATTGTGACGAGCCAGTTGCTCGGACACCATTGAACAGACGTTTTCAGTTGGTGAGAGATCTGGAGAATGTACCGGCCAGGGCAGCAGTCGAACATTTTCTGTATCCAGAAAGGCCCGTACAGAACTTCCAACATTCGATCCTGCTGAAATGTAGGGTTCCGCAGGGGTCGAATGAAGGGTAGAGCCACGGGTCGTAACAGGTCTGAAATGTAACGTCCACTGTTCAAAGCGCCCGTCAATGCGAACAAGAGGTGACCGAGACGTGTAACCAATGGCACCCCATACCATCACGCCGAGTGATACGCCAGTATGGCGATGACGAATACACGCTTCCAATGTGCGTCCACCGCGATGTCGCCAAACACGGTGCGACCGTCATGATGCTGTAAACATAACCTGGATTCATCTGAAAAAATGACGTTTTGCCATTCGTGCACCCAGGTTCGTCGTTGAGTACACCATCGCAAGCGCTCATGTCTGTGATACAGCGTCAAGGGTAACCGCAGCCATGGTCTCCGAGCTGATAGTCCATGCTGCTGCGAACGTCGTCGAACTGTTCGTGCAGATGTTTGTTGTCTTGCAAACGTCCCCATCTGTTGACTCTGGGATCGAGACGTGGCTGCACAATCCGTTACAGACATGCGTATAAGATGCCTGTCATCTCGACTGCTAGTGTTACGAGGCCGTTGGGATCCAGCACGGCGTTCCGTATTCACCCTCCTGAACCCACCGATTGCATATTCTACTAACAGACATTGGATCTCGACCAACGCGAGCAGCAATGTCGCAATACGATAAACCGCAATCGCGATAGGCTACAATCCGATCTTTATCAAAGTCGGAAACGTGATGGTACGCATTTCTCCTCCTTACACGAGGCATCACAACAACGTTTCACCATGCAACGCCGGTCAACTGTTGTTTGTGTATGAAAAATCGGTTGGAAACTTTCCTCATCTCAGCACGTTGTAGGTGTCGCCACCGGCGCCAACCTTGTGTGAATGCTCTAAAGAGCTAATGATTTGCATATCACAGCATCTTTTTCCTGTCGGTTAAATTACACGTCTGTAGCACGTCATCTTCGTGGTGTAGTAATTTAAATGGCGAGTAGTGTATTTGTAAGTGTAGGGGACTGATGACCTCAGATGTTAAGTCCCGTAGTTCTTAGAGACATTTGAACCATTTGAACTTCTCCTGCCCTCTAAGTGGTACTTTGGTCAGTTTCTATGCAACGTTTTCTAATCACAAGTTGATCACATTATGAATACGCCATGGAGCTGCTTCGTGTAAGACTTCGATCGCGAAATCCATGAAAAGTTTCACTTCTGAACCAAGTACTTCTCCTGTGTTGGGTGGCGAGCTTACCTGGGAGAGTCAAGTCTTTTCCCTCAGAAGTGAGCTCCATGTCTGCCTTCTCTGACGAAACACGCGCCGCTGTCTGTCTCGCCACAACGCGGTTTCCGCAGGACACTCTCATAAACAAAAAACTTTGACGTCAGTCACTGATTAAATCATCGGCTAAATAAAAACTGGAAGAGAAATTTTCGCGTGTAAATTCTTTTTCTATAAGCGACTTTTCGGCAAACATGTAAATGAAGCTCGGCACATACGATCATGAACTTGTAATCAGTTTCCTGTTATTACAATGTATACATTGTTGTTTCAACAGTGTACTCTCCTTCACACCGGTTGACACACATCGAGATATGGAGGTAAGCATCCGTGGAACTAAGAAAATAGAAGAGAGGACTGGTACCACTTTAAGTTCCAGAAAGTTTGCGAAATATAGCTGTCTGAATTCGATTTCCAGTTCTTATGATATTTTCCACTATCACAGTTTTCACTTGTTACAAAAACCAGCATCAAATCACCGAAATTTTTTGACTAATCAAAAACGGTCAACAAATGTTTCAAATGGCTCTCAGCACTATGGGACTTAACACCTGAGGCCATCAGTCCCCTAGAACTTAGAACTACTCCTACTCAAACCTAACTAATCTAAGGACATCACACACATCTATGCTGGAGGCAGGATTCGAACCTGCGACCGTAGCAGTCGCGCGGTTCCGGACCGAAGCGCCTAGAACCGCTCTGCCACTTCGACCGGCTCGACGGACATCATGCATCACAATAACAATCGTTCAATGAGAACATTTAATGTTTCGGAGGGAATTAGTTTACTCATATCTGATAAATTGAACCATATTTATTGGCCCAGTAATGAATAACAGCAGGAAAACTATGTGGATGGAGCAGGTGAGCGTAGGTAACTGAACAGGGGAGAAGCAAGAGGCTCTTAAATACGATTTTTGATATAGGAGATTCACCGAAATCGTCACGTACGCCTTTGATAGCAGTGGTCCATGTTTGCTGTTAATCTTCAATAAAATTCTTCAGGGTATCAGACCGCATCGTCATAATTTTAAAATGTGCCAACGTTTCGGCCAGCGTTGCAGCTAGCCTTCATCAGGGCCTTACGTTAACTGCTAAATGAACACACTTGGATTCCTTAAATAGCTGCACGAGAAAACCGTGTCGTTACTTGATTGGCTGTACTAGGAGGAGGAGGAGGGGTGAAAGGTATGCTTTATTGGTGTTTCCTTTATTATCTGTCATTGGCTGAAATAGCTGTTTTCTATTGGTCTTTATATTAATCCACCCCATTGGAGGAGACGGACGAATAGCGAACAGGTGATGGCTGTGACGTCACACTGTTTCCATGCTGTCCAGAAGCCGGCTGCGGCGTGCCATTGCTTTGTGTGCTCGCGACCACTACTGTGGCTCTCCGCGTGTCCGCATGGGCCGCCACGGCTCTGCCGCCGCTCCGTAGCCCTGCTATTGCAGGCAGCCAAGACCTCGGAAGCTTGTACCCGTCCTCTCTATTCATGTTGGCGGGTCTTTTGGCTATTTCTATCGCCTCTCTAATCTTTCTTTTGAAAGTGAGAGGCTGTTTCGCCAGGACGCGGGCTTCTTGAAAAAATATTGGTTTCCCGCACTCGTCTCGGTGTTCCGCCACTGCTGACTTAGTGTGTTGTTTCAGGCGGATATATCTTTCATGTTCCGAGAGCCTAGTGCTGATCGGACGTCCCGTCTCACCTATGTAAACTAATCCACACGCACAACCAATTTCATACACGCCAGCTGTGTGTAGTTTGTCAACTGCATCCTTGGTAGAACCGAGCATGTCTGATATTTTGTGTCTGCTTCGGAAAATTGGTTTGATGTCGGCTTTTCGTAGGATTTTGCCAATACGTTCGGTGACCCCTTGTACATATGGTAACACAGCAATGCTCTGTGCCTCCTTCTCCTCTTCCCTATTAGTCTTCTCCCTTGTCGACATGGTGCTGTCTATCATCTGCTTCCCATAGCCATTAGTTCCGAAGATGGACCTGAGGTGTTCAAGTTCTGTCTTCAGATGATCTTCGTCGCTTATCCTGTACGCTCTCTTCGTTAGCGTGTGCAGGGCGGACTTCTTCTGCGTGGGGTGATGGTGGGAGGAGGCGTGAAGGTACCTGTCCGTATTGGTTGGTTTCCTGTACACTTTGTGGCCAAGTTTACCATCAGGTTTTCGATAAACTTCCACGTCGAGAAAAGGCAGCACCCCATTCTTCTCTGTTTCCATTGTAAACTGGATTTTCCTATGCTGTTGGTTAAGGTGCTTGTGGAAGTTCTGTAACTCCTCTTCTCCGTGGGGCCAGATGACGAAAGTATCATCGACATAGCGAAGCCAACAATTTGGACGTAATGGTGCGGACTGGAGGGCTGTTTCCTCAAATGCCTCCATGAAAATTTCTGCTGCGATAGGCGATAGGGGTGAGCCCATAGCTACACCGTCAGTTTGTTCATAAAATTGACCTCTCCACCTGAAATAGGTGGTCGTCAGACAGTGGCGCACAAGCTCACATACATCAGGTGCCACGCGTTCTTCTAGGATGTTCACAGTATCTGACACTGGGACATTCGTGAATAGGGATTTGACGTCGAAGCTAACCATCAGATCTTGGTCCGTAACACGCATTTCCTTTAGGAGAGACACGAAGTGAGTGGAATCCTTAACGTAGGACTCGGTTTGATGCACTAGGTGTCGGAGCCTAGGTGCCAGTTCTTTCGCTAGGTAGTAGGTCGGCGAATTTATACTGTTTACTATGGGCCTTAAGGGGAAGTCGGTTTTGTGTACCTTCGGTACACCATATATCCTTGGTGCCTGTGTCACTTGCGGGATGAATCTTCTGGCCTTGTCAAAATTGATTCTAGAGTGCTTCAGCAGTGCCTGCGTCGTTTTGATTACCTTGGCCGTCGGATCTCCCTGAAGTTTCTTGTAGATAGGTTCTGCGAGAATATCTTCCATTCGTTTGTTGTAATCAGTCGTGTCCAAGACTACAGTGGCGTTGCCCTTATCTGCCTGTACCACTACTAAGTGGGGGTTGTCCCTGAGTTCCTTGATAGCCAAAAGACCCGCCAACATGAATAGAGAGGACGGGTACAAGCTTCCGAGGTCTTGGCTGCCTGCAATAGCAGGGCTACGGAGCGGCGGCAGAGCCGTGGCGGCCCATGCGGACACGCGGAGAGCCACAGTAGTGGTCGCGAGCACACAAAGCAATGGCACGCCGCAGCCGGCTTCTGGACAGCATGGAAACAGTGTGACGTCACAGCCATCACCTGTTCGCTATTCGTCCGTCTCCTCCAATGGGGTGGATTAATATAAAGACCAATAGAAAACAGCTATTTCAGCCAATGACAGATAATAAAGGAAACACCAATAAAGCATACCTTTCACCCCTCCTCCTCCTCCTAGTACAGCCAATCAAGTAACGACACGGTTTTCTCGTGCAGCTATTTAAGGAATCCAAGTGTGTTCATTTAGCAGTTAACGTAAGGCCCTGATGAAGGCTAGCTGCAACGCTGGCCGAAACGTTGGCACATTTTAAAATTATGACGATGCGGTCTGATACCCTGAAGAATTTTATTGAAGAAGACAACGGCCGCGGAAGCCTACGCTTACATTTGCTGTTAATGTCTTGTCGCAACCGATTCAGCTCCGTTAGTTGGGGCACTAAGCAACAGAGTTGAATTCTTCTTGGCCGATCCTTGTAGGTTATATACATCTGTCACTGGAATTGGTACTGTTCTGCGATCTACGTTATTAAAAAAGTATTTTAAACAGAGCCGTTAAATTTTTAGGTTTGAATCCGGTGGTGGCTGAGAACAGGCTGTTTTTTAGAGTCCACGAATTCAAAATGACTTCTTCGGTCCAAAAGGTAACGCGCTACGCAGTTCTGTCGAACGTGAGTTGTACCATCTAACTGTATAAAAACATTATCTTTTCCAGAGAAAAGATACTGAATAAACAAGGTTCTTCAGACTGCAAGTGTCTATATCCTTTACTTGAAACGTTTTAAGGGTAAAGTTGCGGTCATACTGACCGAACGCTTGTTATTATCAAAAAAACTGTAAAACCAATATACACACATAAAAAAAATGTTTTGCGTCACCCCACTTCCCAGAACTCCTGAAGATAGACGTTGGCTGTGGATATTGACATCAAACGCAGACTAGCAATGGCAAAAAGAGCGTTCCTGGCCAAGAGAAGTCTATTAATATCGTCCTTAATTTGAGGAAGAAATCTCTGATAATTTACGTCTGGAGTACAGCATTGTATGGTAGTGACACATGGACTGTGAGAAGCCGACGGGAGTGACCGAGCGGTTCTAGACGCTACAGTCTGGAACCACGCGACCGCTACAGTCGCAGGTTCGAATCCTGCCTCGGGAATGGATGTGTGTGATGTCAGGTTAGTTACGTTTAAATAGTTCTAAGTTCTAGGGGACTGATGACCTCAGAAGTTAAGTCCCATAGTGCTCAGAGCCAATTGAACCATTTTCTTTGACTGTGGGAAAACCGGAACCGAAGAGAATCGAAGCATGTTAGATGTGGTGTTGAACGTTAGGTGGACTGATAAGGTAAGGAATGAGGAGGTTCTGCGCGGAATCAGAGAGGAAAGGAACGTGTGGAAAACACTGATAAGGAGAAGGGACAGGATGATAGGACATATGTTAAGACATAAGGGAATGACTTCCATGGTGCTAGAGAGAGATGTAGAGGTCAAAATCTGTAGAGGAGGACAGAGATTGGAATACATCCAGCAAATAATTGAGGACGTAGGTTCCAAGTGCTAATCTGAGATGAAGAGGTTAGCTCAAACCAGTCTGAAGACTGATGACAAAAAAAAAATTGTATCACAGAACAGTCCCCTTGACTGTTCAGAGATGTCACTAAACCCGCTTAAAGATGTAAACAACCATGCATGAGCAGCGCCTATTAGACGGAGGGGGTCCGACAGCCGATCAGTTCCAGTCATTCCACCAGGAAGGAGGAACACGGCTCGTGTTGTCTGTAGTTCAATCATGCCTAGAATGTCAATACCGCGGTTCGATCGCGTCCGCATTGTTACTTTGTGCCAGGAAGGGCTATCAACGAGGGAAGTGTTCAGGCGTTTCGGAGGGAACCAAAGCGATGTTGTTCGGACATGGAGTAGATACAGAGAGTCCGGAACTGTCGATGACATACCTCGCTCAGGCCGTCCAAGGGCTGCTACTGCATTGGATGACCGCTACCTACGGATTATGGCTCGGAGAAACCCTGACAGCAACGCCACCATGTTGAATAATGCTTTTCCTGCAGCCACAGGACGTCGTGTTAAAACTCAAACTGTGCGCAATAGGCTGCATTATGCGCTACTTCACTCCCGACGTCGATGGTGAGGTCCATCTTTGCAACCACGACACCATGCAGCGCTGTACAGGAGGGCCCCAACAACATGCCGAATCGACCGCTCAGGATTGGCAAGTTCTCTTCACCGATGAGTGTCGCATATGCCGTCAACCAAATAATTGTCGGAGAAGTGTTTGGACGCAACCGGGTCAGGCTGAACGCCTTAGACACATTGTCCAGCGAGTGCAGCAAGGTGGAGGATCCCTGCTGTTTTGGGGTGGCGATGTGGGGCCGACGTACGCCGCTGGTGGTCATGGAAGGAGCCGTAACGGCTGTACGATACATGAATGCCATCCTCCGACCGATAGTGCAACCATATCGGCAGCATATTAGTGAGGCATTCGTCTTCATGACCACAATTCGCGCCACTATCGTGCACACTTTGTGAATGACTTCCTTCAGGATAGCGACATCGCTCGACTAAAGTGGCCAGCATGTTCTCCAGACATGAACCCTATCGACATGCCTGGGATACATTAAAAAGGCCTGTTTATGAACGACGTGACCCACCATCCACTCTGAGTGATCCACGCCGAATCGCCGTTGAGGACTGGCACAATCGGGACCAACAGTGCCTTGATGAACTTGTGGATAGTATGCCACTGCGAATACAGGCATGCAGAAATGCAAGAGGGCGTGCTACTGAGTATTAGAGGTACCGGTGTGTACAACAGTCTGGACCACCACATGTGAAGATCTCACTGTACGGTGGTACAACATGCAGTGGGTGGTTTTCATGAGCAGTAAAAAGGGCGGAAACGATATTTATGTTGATCTCTATTCCAATTTTCCGTACTGGTTCCGGAACTCTGGGAAGTGAGGTGATGAAAACTTTTTTTTTTGATGTGTATAAATGTGATCCTGCACGTTCATTTCTCAACGAGGCTGCTACTAAAATTAAACAGCAGATATTTACGATGGTTTCATACACAGAAATGCCGGCCTGGATGCTCGTGGGTGCATGTGAATGTGGTCCAATACATCTCCCCAACTAATACCACACGTGCGCTGTAGGACTGAATTCGTGGTACCGGGTAGACCAGTCCATTCATCGAATATCCTATGGTTCCAAAAGATCTTCCACCTGCTCTGGTCGATGCAGTCGCGGATTCTGATCCACAAAAATGAAGTCAGAGCTGAACGCACCCCTCAAAAGACGCCCTTGGGGAACGAATACAGTGCCGCAATAACGTTGAGGGTGAGTTGTGCAGTTTTTTGATAGCAATAAGAGGTCAGTCAGCATTACCGTATCTTTACCCTTAAAACTTTCTCTGCCTCGTGATGACTGGGTGTTGTGTGCTGTCCTTAGTTAGGTTTAAGTAGTTCTAGGGGACTGATGATCATAGATGTTAAGTCCCATAGTGCTCAGAGCCATTTTGAACCTTAAAACTTTTCAAGTAAATGATATGGATAGATACTTGCAGTTTCATGAACCTTGTTTATTCAGTTTTTTCTCTGGAAAAAGTAACGTTTTTATGCAGTTAGATGGTACAACTCACATTCGACATATTTGGGTAGCACGTTATCTTTTAGACAGAAGAAGTCATTTTGAATTCACAGACTCTAATAACCAACCTGTTATCAGCCACTGCCAGACTCAAACCCTAAAATTTAACAACTCTGTTAAAAATATTTTATAATAACGTAGAATCGCGAGACAATATCAATTCTAACGATAAATGTATATTGCCTACATGAATCGGCCAAGAAGAATTCAACTCCGTTGCTCAGTGCCCAGTGCCCCAACGAACAGAGCTGAATCGGTTGCGAAAAGACATTAACAGCAAATATGAAACATTACTGCCCAAGGCGTACGTGATGATTTCGGTGAAACTCTTATCGCAAAAATCACGTTCAAGAGCCTCTTACTTCTCCCCTGTCCAGTTATCTACGATCACGTACTCCATCCGCGTTATTTTCCTGGCGTTACTCATTACTGGGCCAATAAATTTGCTTCACTTTATTAGATATGTGCAGACTAATTCTCTATGAAACATTAAATGTTCTTATTTCATGACCTTTATGATAATGTATGATGAGCTTGTTTGTTTCGCCAAAGAATTTTGAAGATTTGGCGCTGGTTTCGCTGAGAAGTGGAAACTGTGATAGCGGAGGTTATCATAAAATAACCAAATGATAATGCTTTGGATACCCATCAGAGCTTGTTATATTAGGACTCGTAGATACTAAATTAATTGGGATAACAGAGACATTCAGGAGAGCTCAACAGGTATCTAGATACAGTGAATGGTTGGGACGTCCAACCACGAGAACTCCAATCTTGTGAGCATTATGGGCGCACGTTGCAGACCGTGCATGACCATCCGTAGTGATCAAACACCGTATTAAGAACAAATTCATGTCTTTTATAGTGTCCAGGGAACCATCATAAATCCAAGTGACTTCAGTGTAATTATTGACTTTGAAATAAAAGTGTCATTTCTTTTCGTCTCATTGTGTATTTTTTTCAGTTACCTTGTGTGCTGTACTGTAGCATTTCTTTCTATGCATGGACCAAGTTTCATCGAGCTACATCTACATCTCCATCCATACTCCGCAATCCACATAACGGTGTGTGGCGGAGGGTACCTTGAGTACCTCTATCGGTTCTACCTTCTATTCCTGTCTCGTATTGTTCGTGGAAAGAAGGATTGTCGGTATGCTTCTGTGTGGGCTCTAATCTCTCTGATTTTATCCTCATGGTCTCTTCGCGAGATATACGTAGGAGAGAGCAATATACTGCTTGACTCTGCGGTGAAGGTATGTTCTCGAAATTTCAACAAAAGCCCGTACCGAGCTACTGAGCGTCTCTCCTGCAGAGTCTTCCACTGGAGTTTATCTATCATCTCCGTAGCGCTTTCGCGATTACTAAATGATCCTGTAACGAAGCGCGCTGCTCTCCGTTGGATCTTCTCTATCTCTTCTATCAACCCTATCTGGTACGGATCCCACACTGCTGAGCAGTATTCAAGCAGTGGGCGGACAAGCGTACTGTAACCTACTTCCTTTGTTTTCGGATTGCATTTCCTTAGGATTCTTCCAATGAATCTCAGTCTGGCATCTGCTTTACCAACGATCAACTTTATATGATCATTCCATTTTAAATCACTCTGATGTGTTGGCAAATGTGCCAACACCTTGTAGATAGAGGAGGCCGAAATGCACGCTATCTAACGCAGACGGGCGTGAATTCTGGAACAGGATAAGTAGGGAATTCTAATAAGAAAAGTATGCAGCTCCTCGAATACTTAACTTTTATCTATCCTTGTTGGTTTACAACGTTCTTGATGAGACATTTCATACGATAACTATCAAACTATGTAAGGCTAATGGCGCCTTGCTAGGTCGTAGCCATGGACTTAGCTGAAGGCTATTCTAACTGTCTCTCGGCAAATGAGAGCAAGGCTTCGTCAGTGTAGTCGCTAGCAAAGTCGTCGTACAACTGGGGCGAGTGCTAGTCCGTATCTCGAGACCTGCCTTGTGGTGGCGCTCGGTCTGCGATCACACAGTGGCGACACGCGGGTCCGACATGTACTAAATGGACCGCGGCCGATTTAAGCTACCACCTAGCAAGTGTGGTGTCTGGCGGTGACACCACACACTCCTAATGCGTACTCCCAGATAATTTATGGAATTAACTGCTTCCAGTTGCTGACCTGCTATTTTGTAGCTAAATGATAAGGGATCTGTCTTTCTATGTCACTTAACAGTGAAACATCATGAGAAACCTGCTTCCGTCCTTAAGTTTTGTACACCAATGTACAATTTCAGAATACAGTTCCCTTTAAATATAAGGTTTTAAATTAACTAATGTGGGCTGAAATTACATGTCTCATTTTCAAGGCTATCGCAATGCCGAAGAGCCTAAAACACAGTCACATAGGCGTTTCTGAAGCACAATAACAGAGATATTTTCTTTGCTTGGCTGTGCAAGGCTTCAAATGGACACTTTTCTACTCAGAAGTTCAGTGCCAGTACTTATAACTGACAAGGGGAGGCCGCCAATTGTGAAATTCAGATTCGATTCATACTGCGCATAATAAAAGCTCATGGCCAGAGGTGTAATGTGGCAAAGCACCAAGATGCACTTCTCAGCCGTCGTCGGGAAAATCGACAGTGAAAAGAAACCGTTGCGGTGAAATACTCTCTACGATTAATAATTTTCTACAGCGTCGTGGCGCAGCGGTAAGCGCTCGGGTTCGTAATCCGAAGGTCGCCGGATCGAATCTCGCACCATGCAACCTTTTTAGTACTTACTTTTTGTAATTCAAATAAATAAATATATATATATATATATATATATATATATATATATATATATATATATATAATTCCCGGCAAGCAGTTGCAACAATTATGCATATAATAAGTTGTTGAAAGTCGTTTGTCGTGGAAAAACTGGCGACTTCGAACATCATTATGTTTTCCGCAAACAAAGTTGTATTTCACAAATGTTATTAATTGTCTTCATAATGTTAACCAAGTATAGTTAACGGAAGACGTAGAAACGGTACGTATAGCGTAAGTCAAACGTTCGAATTAGAATAGAGACCCCACGAACACAAATTTGCTGCGGCAGGTATAAAATATAAACTCCGTTACTCGCTCGTTACACTTGAAGGACAGATGTTGAATGGGCCGAAACGAACCGCCGCATAACAGCGTAGTTGCCTGCTAACTTCGAAAGAAGGTAGATGCGGTCCCTAGCGCAACTTATAATATCGTCGAAAATCAGTGCGGACGGGAGAACTTTGGTACACCCTGTTAAAAAAACGGAAAAATGGAGGCGGTACAATTGGAGAGCGATCCGCCTTCAGCAACATGCATAAGCAATTCATTAATAGTTTATATATATATATATATATATAGATATATATATATTTGAATTACAAAAAACTAATAATAAAAAAATTGCATGGCGCGAGATTCGATCCGGCGACCTTCGGATTACGAACCCGAGCGCTTACCGCTGCGCCACGACTCTGTACAAAATTATTAATCGTAGAGGGTATTTCACCGCAACCGTTTCTTTAAACTGTCGATTTTCTCGACAACTGCTGAGAAGTGCATCTTGGTGCTTTGGCACATTACACCTCTGGCCATGAGCTTTTATTATGCGCAGTCTGAATCGAATCTGAATTTCACAATTGGCGGCCTCCCCTTGTGAGACAGGGACGAGTGATACTGACCTTGAGGAATTCCACCTAGTAA
Organism: Schistocerca serialis cubense; assembly: GCF_023864345.2. Taxonomy (NCBI): domain Eukaryota; kingdom Metazoa; phylum Arthropoda; class Insecta; order Orthoptera; family Acrididae; genus Schistocerca; species Schistocerca serialis. The sequence goes on from NC_064642.1 coordinate 181,705,317, forward strand.
TTAGTTTATTTAAAATCTGTCCCCAGTCCCACTAGGACAGTTATTTATTTCTGCTCTAAGTAATTAGTTATCAATAATTTTCTCTCCTGCAGCTTTTCTGCTTCAGGAAAGACCGAGATGGTGAAATAAGTAGATTTCCTAGCTGCATATCAGTACCAGGTATAATTTATCGTTACAGAACATGACTAAATTTCCAATAATGAAATAGTTCAAAATTTCTACGTCAGTTGCTCGTGAATTAGTAACAAATAGGAAGATTACTTTTACTGAAACTTTCACAAGAATGATAATACAGTATGTAGCCCTCGTGGTTTAACTATAACACATGAACTAACAAAGCTGACTTTTAAGTACCACGTTAAAATTACGTAACTTAAAGCATTACTTTGACGCTAACATATTAGACAAACCTTCGCAACTATAATTCACAAATGACTTCCTCGTTAAATAGGATACCCAAAGATGATAAAAAGAAGGTTTGTATTAAAAATTCTGTTGTCAGTTATTACGCACTTACGTTACTTTAATAACTTTCCGAACGTGATAAGCAAAAAGAATTAAAGCTGACCTCTACTTAGAAAAGACAGAGGAACAGAGAATAACCCTAATTTATTAGATGTGAAAAATTGCATGCAGCTTCCAATCGACAGATTGCAGCAGCTTTAGATCTTTCAAAGCAAATCACGTTCCAATGACTGTTCAGCGGATTTCAACTCTCTATATTCCCATCGTACTTGACTTCTTTTCATCAGATCGCGGAGCGAGCTTCTGCACGGTCTGCTTGCCTGCTCATTCTTCCATACGAAGCAATTTAATATTCGCAGTTCCAGAGTAGTTGTAATAGAGTTTTCACTGCTTCTTACCGCTGCAGCCGTTTGAAGCTGACTCACTTCGGCAACTGCTAAATAGTTATCGACTATATTCTACCTGCACGCGCTCCGGCTCGACAGGCCGAAGTGTTAGTACTTACCATATCTTGTGGTAGAAGAACCAATGTAAAATGTATTTATACTCTTCGCTCGTGGAAAGATCAGCTTCTACTAAGACTCTGTTAAACATTTCTCGCAGTATTTCTTTTACAGTGTAGAAACAATAAATTCAAATATAATTAATGCAAGAAAAAAATGCGAGTGTAGTTTATAAAGTGACATGAATACTTTACAAATAGTAGGCGTACTGTTAACAAGAATAGACGATGTCGTATGTATACACATCTGCAGCTTTGATACGCTAGACACTGAACTGGGTTCCAGTGACCAAGAGGTTGCACAAGCACACTAGTGACCGCGGAGTGTTTCTCAACCACTCTAACACAGCACGGCAGCAATGGGAGCGACGTACTCGTACTGTCTCGCTGGAGGCATAAGACGAACAAACTGACTGCCAATGGCGTCCTATAGCTCCTGTTTACAGAATGAGATTTTCACTCTGCAGCGGAGTGTGCGCTGATATGAAACTTCCTGGCAGATTAAAACTGTGTGCCGGACCGAGACTCGAACTCGGGACCTTTGCATTTTGCAGGCAAGTGCTCTACCACTTGCACTTGCCCGCGAGAGGCAAAGGTCTCGAGCTAGAGTCTTGGTCCGGCACACAGTTTTAATCTGCCAGGATGTTTCAGCTCCTGTTTTGTTCTTCGGTGAGAGACAAAGTTAGACGGTCGCACATTTCATCCCATTTCAGCATCTCAAACATTACAATATTCCACCATCCCCTAAGCGGAGTAGTGTTGGTAAACAGCACGGCTTTCCTCATACGCATTTTCGAGATATCAGTACCCTCCTATATCATCGTGAAGCGCGACCTATTTCCATGTTTCGAGAGCCATACGGCGGTGTAACTCCGCCCTTAGAATTTGTGTGTTCTGTGTTTTAGCATAATACGACGGCTTTCGGTACCATAGCAAGGAGCAAGTTATGGATGGTATGTCTGCTAACAGGATGTCCTTGTCCAGAAGTCGAGTGACTTGCTGTAACACGACCGGTCTATTTCCCGTTACAATTAGTGATAGATGTCGGTGACTCCAGTCATCACACGGGTTTTCGCGTTGTACTGTATTCTGGTGGAGCCGGTTTTCCCAGAATCGAGGTACTCATGGTTCACCTTTGACAAGATGGCTCGTGAAAATCCCAGTGCCACGATCCAATAGTGTCTCGTGTAAGTAGCACCCACGATCCACTCGCGACCAAATCATCCTCATCTTGTACTCGACTTTCGCGACGACGACCATTACAAGGACTGACTGCAATTCCTTTTCTTTTCCGCCTTATACTCACTACCGGCAGCTCGGGTATTGTCGAAATTTGAATGTATGAGGGGCAGTCAAATGTAAACCGAACCCCCGCCACAACGGGACAATAGAACTCCTCAAATCAACACTAATCACCACACACATTAAGACATTTACCACACTGGGAGACGAGACGATCAATTCCCGTTTCGTAAAACGCGGTCGGCCGTTGACGGGTCCACAACTGCACTCACTCTTGAACTTCCTCGTCCGACACACCAACTTCCACTAGTGTCTTTATTCAGTTCGACAAAGATAAATCAGATGGTGCAAAACGGGTTGAACGGACGATGTCGCAGTATTCCCCAACCAAATCGCTGAAGTGTAGCCTTCGTCCGATTGGCAATGTGGAAGCGGACGTTATCGCGCAACAGTATGTCTCTGTCTGACAGCATTCCGACAGCCTGAGGGCAAACGGCAAGGTCAGCACGTCTCCTCCTCCAAACAAATCTAAAGCCGCCACACGAGTTCCAGTAAGGTCATAGTGACCTTATTCTTCGATTGCAGCAAAGTGCTCGTGGAGTTCCTTGAGCATGGAGTCTCAATCGACGCGCAGTCCGATGAACTCACTTTGCAGAAACTGCGAAGCGTCACTAAGTCAAAAGGCCCAGAAATGCTGTCGGGTGGAAACATTCTGTTGCACGATAACGTCCACCCCCCTCACTCCCCTCCTCCACTCCATTTTCAATTGGACGAAGGCTACACTTCGCCGGCCGGAGTGGCCGCGCGGTTCTAGGCGCTACAGTCTGGAACCGAGCGACCGCTCCGGTCGCAGGTTCGAATCCTGCCTCGGGCATGGATGTGTGTGATGTCCTTAGGTTAGTTAGGTTTAATTAGTTCTAAGTTCTAGGCGACTGATGACCTCAGAAGTTAAGTCGCATAGTGCTCAGAGCCATTTGAACCATTTTTTTAATTTTTTTTAAGGCTACACTTCAGTATTTTGGTTGGGGAACACTGCAACATCCTCCGTAAAGCCCGGTTCTTTCACCGTGTGATTTTCACTTCTTTGGAGGCCTAAAGAAGGATAAGCGTGGACGTTGCTTTGTCGGATAGGGAAGTGCAAGAGTTGGTGCGGTTGTGGATCCATCAGAGGCCGACCGCAGTTTACGAAATAGGAATTGATAGTCTCGCCTCCAAGTGTGATAAATATCTTAACGCATTAGTGATTAGTATTGAACTGAACCCGTCTATGGTCCCGTTGTGGCGGGTGTTCGGTTTTCATTTGTCTGCCTTTTACAGTATCGCAAATCTGAGAAAATGAATACAATTCAGGTGTTGAGTCACATAAATAGATTTTGCATCGCATTCGTGTCTAACGGGTACGAAATTACGTCGTAAATGTGGTGAAACTAATCTTATCTCAACAAGGCTTTACACTTCAAGTGCACATAAACTGGAAGCTGTGAAGGACGCAACTCTCCCCACAACCTGAAAACGTAGCTACTGATGGTGATTCTGTTTCATGGCACAAGCACCATTTTCACGTCCATTCTTCTTTGTATTGTTTTTAATCATCTGGATTGGAAAGAATCGATCAAGTTACACAGCGACAAGACATTAGCGCTTGTAGAATAAATATGGGGTCAAATTCGTACCTGCCCGTAACAGTCAAGCTTCTACTTTCCCTTGATATCTCCAACTGCATACCACATTTCCTGCTTCAGTGAGTCACTCTTCCCCTTCAGTGGCCAAAAATTTAAGTCTTACTCTTCTCCAGCCGTGTCTCTACTGATCGGACTTGGAACCCTGTAACTGACCCCATATGCTGAAACGATAGTTAAAAGCGAACGTCTATTAAGTAGTAATTTGCATGCGTCTGTAGTGACATAAATAACTGTATGATACGAATTAAACGTAATGAAATGAATAGATCGATGGAATGAAAGTAGTTAGGATGCAATAACACGAACTACTTGTACCAGTGCAAGCCGTCCACTGAGCCCGCATGGTAATGAATCTGCAATGACAGTTAAAATTGGCGCTAGAACACTTGCACGGAGTGACATTTGCAGGGAGCGACACTTACAAGGAGCCGGGGGCTCATGCCGGACTAACCAGCTTTCCACAGGTACAGGCATACTAAGGAGTCCAGCAGTTCAGCGCAGCTGCTCGTGTCAGCTGGTTCGTGCTCACACCAAATGAGTGAGCAACCACGTACCGCTTCAGGGTGGCTCATTAACGCGTTACGCGACAAATTTATCATTATGCCTGTTGCTTTAACGAGAACTGACAATGAAATTCAATATCTCTTTTAATATCTTTATGTTTCAAGGAATGGGGGGCGGCTAAGTGAGAGACGGTATTTCTTGCGACCGTTGCATCCTTACGATAACTGCCTTTTAAGGGGAAATTTAAACTGACAAGTGTATATTTCGTTACCATTTTATTTAAACGTTAAATATAAAAACACAGAATGTCAGTGAACACTACTTATAATTTTCACTAAAGGATCAATGTCTAGTACCACTTTTCGACTAATGCTAATTCAAAGACAAGTTGTTAAGTCGAAGTCTGCCAGTGAGCTTCTGTGGGTGGATTTGGTTCTCTTCATTGCTAAAAACTCACCATATATATCTATGTCTAATCATTGATATAATCGAAGCTGAAAACATCTAAAGTCGTGAAAATTTACCTTGCGAAAACAGAAGTCTACGAGACAAATTTTGCTCTGAAATTAATCACGCAAATGTCACAAAGTAGATGTATAAGTTGCAACTACAGCCGAGTTTCCATACAGTCAAAATAACATGGAAATCAATGAAACTGCGCAACCCTTTGCAAGTTGAAAAGCAGTACGGTACTTGAGCTAACTTCAGATTCATTCGTTGATGGTTCTCTTGAAAACAAAAATGTATTTTCACAATGAAATCGTTTGAAAAATTATTGAGTCTTTATTTCTCTGCTCCCTTATGATGAATATTTTCTTCAGTCATATCACTTTAAAGTATTGTCTCTCTCTCTCTCTCTCTCTCTCTCTCTCTCTCTCTGTGTGTGTGTGTGTGTGTGTGTGTGTGTGTGTGTATGTGTCTCCTCACTCTCTCTCTCTCTTTCTCTCACTCTCTCTTTTTTCACATCGGCTTCTCGCTGTTCATCTTCCAAGTGACCATAAACATTTGCGTGGAATCTATTGTAAAGTTGTTGCAAACCGAATTTTTTCGTTGTGTTCAAAGTTTTGAAGCACATTTATAGAAGACTAAGCATATCAAGACATCATCACATATAATAAACATATAGACTTGGCATCCCGCACTGATGCGTTGACTTGATGTGTATGACTGCTTCGAGGTTCCTAATCCGACCACCATGCTACTTTTCATCCCTTTCAAAACAGCTAGACTACTCCCTAAAAATTTTTCTCGAAAAAAAAATGGCTGCTTCACATCTTTAGAGTGTTTATTCTTAAATACGAAAACGATTTACCTGTATTCGAAATAACAAGCACTTTTAAGAAATGTTTCAAATACCGATTGCGTAAGGGGCTGTGGCACACCAGAAGCTGTCAAAGACAATTTTTGATTTCTGTCACCATCAAACAGAACCATCTTTACTCCAGTCGTTGGAAATCAGGTGCTTCGCCTGTTGACTGGGTAAATATAGATTTAGGGAATGCACTGAAGTCCTGTTCAGCACAATCAACACGCCCCAAGGAAACAGGCGTTCGCTTACAGTCAGATATCCCTACCACTGGACCTCCTCAAGAAGACAGAGAGTAGTTTTTTATGTAGAACGTTCAAGAAAACGGCTACCCTGATCTTGAAGTTACAAGAAGAAGCGTCATATAAGCAGGAAGGGAAAATTTTATGGTGAGGATGAATTGTAATGGGTATGTGTCTCGTAGTAACATTCATTTTTCGATAAAATATTAAAATCCATTTTACCATAAGTTTGTTTTTCTAAGCCCACTGCCAACTTTTTTATCATAAATATGAACCAGTCTGAATGAAATTTTTGCAGTAAGTAGTCTTGATGTGTTTGTATACATATTATTGAAAATGTAATATATTTTATCATCACATTGATGTACCGACAATTAATGAAAATTTAAGGTTGAAATTTTAAATAAACACTGAATACAAATCATTAATATTTCTCGTAAAGTGAATACACAGAACCACAGAAATTTATCTTGTGAAGGTACCTGTAAAATCTACCACGTAAAAATTGGTGGTTTTCAAGAATGCCGCCGAAGTCACATTAAAAATTCAAAACTCGAAAACTAATGAAATTGTGGCCTTCAAAACTTGGGTATTGCTACATCTTTACATAATAGAAACCATTTTAAATTTTGATTGAAGTAGAAGATATGTTAAAATTTTGGCTGTATATACCGTGTATTCGTATCTAAGGCTACGACGAACCTATTTATGATCATCGCTCTGAAGGCAGCACATTGTTTGCACTTTTCCTGCTCTGTCAGTCGGCCGTAAGGAAGTCTTATCATATCATTTCACCGCGAGCGCTCACAACCCAGGTGGTTAGCGAGCAGGAGTGCTCTTGCTCTTCTAGCCGCATCCTCAACAGGCCTGCTGTAGTCTACGACATGGGTTACTAGAAATTAGTGTTAACATATGCTGAAAGGTATCAAAACTACGACCAGTCACTTTGTTATGATAATTTACTTTGTGTTTACCAATTTCATGCTGGTTTTCTCACCTTCTAACGGAGGGAGTAAGTATGGAATTAATCGCACGCCATTTCCCTGCGTTTCCGGTGTAAGGACTTTGTATTCGGTGTTCGCCCATAAATATTTTGATTTTAAGAAACTCTCAAGGCGAATGCTGCGAATATTCCCTAGAAAAGCCTTGGCCTTTGAAATAATCTTTTTAGTCTTCATTAGGGAATAATTTACAAATTTTAAGAGACATTTAGCCGACTTTGTGTTGCTTCCAGGAAACAGCATAAAGAGGTAATCTCTCAGTCACTCATTAATTTTATTCACAAGATTTACAAGATTATCGACGGTTACTTTCAAATACTTTTCAAAATTTACAATTTTTTCAATGAATCTGACGTTTTCTTCCTTATAGTAATTTCTGTGCTAAGGCCAGACAAGTCAGAAAAGATTTTAAGTTCCCATCAGTTTGGAGTGTCTTTAGGCCTTTGTTACCGTTCTGTCAGTCTTCATTGCTGGCTCATTTTTTTCTTTTTCCATCAGATTTTAAAATTAGTCGGTCAAACTGGTGGTTGTGGTACTCTGCATCTCCGCAAAAAAATTTTTAGTAATGAATAAACATTCGGATGAACTTTTGATATTGATGTATTTATTCTCCTGAGACGTTGAGTGGGATGGCGCCTTGTACTGCAGTCACACATCTCTCTTGCATATGTTCGTTATCGAGCCACTGGACCAAAAATAGTCATGAAAGTCCTGGAACTTTTGGTTTCCAGGCGTGCTCTCCAGAATACACCGTCTAACATTTCCAGTGATGATGCGCTAGAGCAGAACACAGCATATTTTCTCATTTTCCTTATAGACTGGAACGACGTCGCCACAATGAACTTGTTTCCACATACATTGATTAAAATAATAAATGCAACTCTTCTAGGAAACAAATTATTAGCTGCTTGGACGACAGCAATTTCAAAGTCCATCATCAGAGATGCAGGGTTACATCCAGGCATACTGCGCCTAATAGCTTTAAACATGTTCATATGTTTCTCGCTTTTTATTTGGCAGCAAAGGGTAAACAACTGGAATGGTGTTTGTTTCCTCACAAGAACTATTAAGGTCGGCGAGGAGTATAAAAATTGTCCAAAATGCTTGTTAGAACTCTTGATAGTTCCTTCCAGAAAGGATGATTCGTAGTTTGATAAACACACTTTTACCTTTTCGCTGGCAAACACCAATATTCTGTCATTCGGTCCGGTGTTTTTATTTACAAGTAAAAAAAAAAATTCCTAGCATCGTTCATCAGTAGATTATTTTTTTGGAAGAAATTTCCTCCAGAATCAGTGGGGTCTTATGCAGTTCCATAACACAATGCAGCGATTTTTTCCTACTTCTGTGTGATGTTAACGATGTCACTAAGTCATAGCCTCGATTGAAGTGCTGCCCTGCTTCTTCAATGCACTTCATTTGTTGCTTCGCACTTCATTTGTTGCTTCACCTCGAATACAAACATGGCTGCTCTAAAGCTGTGTTATTTGTTCTGAATAGTGTTCCTTTGCATTTATTCTTTTTAAAAGTTTACACAACACAATTAAGTCACTTCTTGTTTTTTGTATACTCCACTACATACCGATACCTGTTGTAAATCAGTAAACGCTTCCCGTTGGTGGTCTCGGTGAACTCAGTTATCTCAGCATTAAAACACGGAACACTACTTGCTAGCCAGAAGTCAGCTGCGGTACTGAACTCTGGGAGAAAGGTACGAACTGATGCGGGACAGGAAATTTTGTGCAGGAAATGGGCTTTGCATTTCTCCAGAATACGTCGCAGGCTACTGTGGCCAGGCCGGTGCATCCCACTTCTGGAACACCTTGTCTACTACTACAGTGTCCTGGGCTCCTTGCAAGTGTCATAACATTCCCTCTCTGCACAGTGTCACTCCGTGTATGTGTCACAAACTCGTTAGAATTTTGTACCAGGAGGGTAACTCGTGCCAGGGGTTTCCGGCTGTCCCGGTTGGGCACAAATTTTCAAATGTTCAAATGTGTGTGAAATCTTATGGGACTCAACTGCTAAGGTCATCAGTCCCTAAGCTTACACACTACTTAACCAAAATTATCCTATGGACAAACACACACACCCATGCCCGAGGGAGGACTCGAACCTCCGCCGGGACCAGCCGCACAGTCCATGACTGCAGCGCCCGAGACCGCTCGGCTAATCCCGCGCGGCTCACAAATTTTCAATTGTAACTAAAAGTAATTCAGCTGTCGCTTCGATGATCAGTTGAACGGAATGGATAATGCCTTGAAAAGACGTTATAAGATGAACGTCAACAAATGTAAGACAAAGCTAATAGAGTGTAGTAGAATTAAATCAGACGATTGTGGGGGTATTATACTAGGAAACAAGACAGTGAAAGCAGCTGTTTGGGTAGCTAACTGGTGTTGTCAGAGGTAGAGAAGTCATAAAACGTAGACTTGCAATAAACTGAAATCTTTTCTGAAAAAGTTAAATGTTTAAACATCTAATATAATTCTGACAGTATTTCTCTGAAATGTAGCCTTATACAAAAGTGAAACATGAACGATAAACAGTACCGCCAAGAATAGAAACTTTCGAAATTAGCGCTAGAGATCAATGCCGAAGATTATATGGGTACATTGGATATCTAACGAATAGACACTGAATTGTTTCGAGGAGAAAGAAATCTGTAAAACAAGAAGAGTGAAAGAAGGGATCGGTTGATAGTATGCATCCTAAAATATCTAGGAATAGTTAATTTGGAAATGGAGGGTAAAAATTATAGAGGGAGACCAAAGCTTGATTACAGTGACCAAGTGTTTCAAGAGTTATGCAGAGATGAGGATACTTGCACTTGACAGACTAACGTGGAGACTCTTTGCACTGAAGGCCACAAAAAACAACCTTTACAGTTTCATTGCAGATTGTTACCATATCACCACTCACGAAACGGAAAGCCTCGATCTGAGAGACAGAGCGGTAGTTCTGTGGAGCTGTGTCGAAATAGGCGGCCGCTGACCAAACAGGTGTTTGCGAGTGGCAGCGCATAAGCGCTTAGCATGAGCTCCGACAGGCGAGTACAGTCGCCGTCCGTGAGTGCGGCACTCAGCGTGGAGTGTTTGCGCGGTATTCACGCAGCTGCGCGACAGCCGAGAGGATCAACAGCGTCAAACGCTGAGTGGCTCAGTTCGGCCGTCGGTCGAGTGTGCTAAAAGTCAACGAGGTCCTTGTCCGACACAGCCAATGGCGGCACAGACGCGATTGTCACATCAGGAGCGCCTCTCACACAGTCAAATGGGTACGAGTAGCCTCAAGGCACCTGTTTGAACGCCAAGAGTCCACAGTGGCATTCTCTCATATCGAAGGTCTTATTTAACATTTCCTCAGGCACATTCGAGCCATATTATTGCAAATTTTAACCAACATGGTAAATCAGTCGCTTACAAACACGGACGACAGGATGTTAGATACACGTATTGATGGGTTTCCTCCTCGCTAAGCCGTGTGGCAAGTACATTACTGGTCGCTCGGGTCCAGTTAAACATTTCGACGAGAGTGTTACATTTTGGATTTATTATCTCTTGAAGTCAGCTCTGCGGGAAGCTTCGACCAGAAACTACGGTGCTTTGTTATTCGACTGCTGTAGCCTGTGTAAGATCTCACCCGGCATACACAGCGTCAAAATGGTATTGAGTTGTAAGTGTCGCACACAAAGCTAATTTGTGTTGTTTTTCCGATTGGTTATAAGAGACACTAAAGTTTATTCAGACTTTTTTTTTTTTTTTTTTTGCTGGGAACGTCTAAATGAACGTTACCTGTGTATCTAACTGGGGAATTATCGGGGCCACTTGGTGTGAAGCATCGAGCCACACTAGGGTTACGGTTTTTACTATTCAGGTCTCACGATTTTGTCTAAGCCAATGCGGACATCTCACGCTACTTCGTTAGACCACGTAATACGTATTCCGTTTTTTTGTGACTACTCAGTTCTTCAGGCATATGAAGCATATGGGCTCAACTCGGCCGAGCTTCAAGTACTCCGATGTAAATCTATGCTACTCGTAATAAACTACTGGCCATTAAAATTGCTACACCACGAAGATGACGTCCTACAGACGCGAAATTTAACCGACAGGAAGAAGATGTTGTGATATGCAAATGATTGGCTTTTCAGAGCATTCACACAAGGTTGGCGCCGGTGGCAACACCTACAACGTGCTGACATGAGGAAAGTTTCCAACGGATTTTTCATACACAAACAGCAGTTGACCGGCGTTGCCTAGTGAAACGTTGTTGTGATGACTCTTGTAAGGAGGAGAAATGCCTACCATCACGTTTCCGACTTTGATAAAGGTCGGATTGTAGCCTATCGCGATTGCGGTTTATCGTATCACGACGTTGCTGCTCGCGTTGGTCGAGATCCAATGACTGTTAGCAGAATATGGAATCGGTGGGTTCAAGAGGGTAATACGGAACACCTTGCTGGGTCCCAACGGCCTCGTATCACTAGCAATCGAGATGACAGGCATCTTATACGCATGGCTGTAACGGATTGTGCAGCCACATCTCGATCCCAGAGTCAACAGATGGGGACTTTTGCAAGATAACAACCATCTGCAAGAACAGTTCGACGACGTTTGCAGCAGCATGGACTATCAGCTCGGAGTCCATGGCTGCGGTTACCCTTGACGCTGTATCATAGACAGGAGCGCCTGCGATGGTGTACTCAACGACGAACATGGGTGCACGAATGGCAAAACGTCATTTTTTCAGATGAATCCAGGTTCTGTTTACAGCATCATGATGGTCGCATCCGTGTTTGGCGACATCGCGGTGAACGCACATTGGAAGCGTCTATTCGTCATCGCCATACTGGCGTATCACCCGGCGTGATGATATGCGGTGCCATTGGTTACACGTCTCGGTCACCTCTTGTTCGCATTGACGGCACTTTGAACAGTGGACGTTACAAAATAAAAAATGGTTCAAATGGCTCTGTGCTCTATGGGACTTAACATCTGAGGTCATCAGTCCCTAGAACTTAGAACTACTTAAACCTAACTAGCCTAAGGACATCACACACATCCATGCCCGAGGCAGGATTCGAACCTGCTACCGTAGCGTTCGCGCGGTTCCAGACTGAGGTGCCTAGAACCGCTCGGCCACACCGGCCGGCTTGGTCGTAACATTTCAGAGGTGCTACGACCCGTGGCTGTACCCTTCATTCGCCTGCCGGAGTGGCCGAACGGTTCCAGGCCTTACAGTCTGGATCCGAGCGACCGCTGCGGTCGCAGGATCGAATCCTGCCTCGGGCATGACGTGTGTGATGTCCTTAGGTTAGTTAGGTTTAAGTAGTTCTAAGTTCTAGGGGACTGATGACCTCAGAAGTTAAGTTTAAAAATGGTTCAAATGGCTCTGAGCACTATGGGACTTAACATCTATGGTCATCAGTACCCTAGAACTTAGAACTACTTAAACCGAACTAACCTAAGGACATCACACAACACCCAGCCATCATGAGGCAGAGAAAATCCCTGACCCCACCGGGAATCGAACCCGGGAATCAGAAGTTAAGTCCCATACTGCTCAGAGCCATTTGAACCAATTTCTACCCTTCATTCGAACCCTGTGAAACCCTACATTTCAGCAGGATAATGCAAGACCGCATGTTGCAGGTCCTGTACGGGCCTTTCTCGATACAGAAAATGTCTGACTACTGCCCTGGCCAGCACATTCTCCTGATCTCTCACCGACTGAAAACGTCTGGTCTATGGTGGCCGAGCAACTGGCTTGTTACAATACGCCAGTCACTACTCTTGATGAACTGTGGTATCGTGTTGAAGCTGCATGGGCAGCTGTACCTGTACACGCCATCCAGGCTCTGTTTGACTCAATGCCTAAGCGTATCAAGGCCGTTATTACGGCCAGAGGTGGTTGGTTGGTTCAAATGGCTCTGAGCACTATGGGACTTAACATCTATGGTCGTCAGTCCCCTAGAACTTAGAACTACTTAAACCTAACTAACCTACGGACAGCACACTACACCCAGCCATCACGAGGCAGAGAAAATCCCTGACCCCGCCGGGAATCGAACCCGGGAACCCAGGAGAGGTGGTTGTTCTTGGTACTGATTTCTCAGGATCTATTGTTGTTGTTGTGGTCTTCAGTCCTGAGACTGGTTTGATGCAGCTCTCCATGCTACTCTATCCTGTGCAAGCTTCTTCATCTCCCAGTACCTACTGCAACCTACATCCTTCTGAATCTGCTTAGTGTATTCATCTCTTGGTCTCCCTCTACGATTTTTACCCTCCACGGTGCCCTCCAATGCTAAATTTGTGATCCCTTGATGCCTCAAAACATGTCCTACCAACCGATCCCTTCTTCTAGTCAAGTTGTGCCACAAACCCTTCTCTTCTCCCCAATCCTATTCAATACCTCCTCATTAGTTACGTGATCTACCCACCTTATCTTCAGTCCTGATTCTTCTGTAGCACCCACCCAAATTGCGTGAAAATGTAATCACATGTCAGTTCTAGTATAACGTATTTGTACAATGAATACCCGTTTATCATCAGCATTTCTTCTTGGTGTAGCAATTTTAATAGCCAGTAGTGTATTATTGGACTTCCTTTTTTTTGCGAGCACACCAGTAATATAACTCAGACAACTGTTTACTCATTAGTACGCACATCCGATCACACAGGGCGTCCACATGAGCTGAGACTAGAACAACACTCGTAAGTACTGACGCAAATAAGACTTGTCAGTTTTTCAGTCTATATCAGAACACCCTAGAGAAGAAATTTGAAATATTAAGTGAAGATGACATATAATAAGACGTTTCAAATAAATTCCTGGCAAGAGGCTATACTATTATTATCTAAAGATAGACTACAAAATGCCTATATGGAAAAACGTTTTCTGGTGGCCTGAGAACAAAGTAGAAGAGAAGGGAGGTTCAAAAAAAGTTTTAGTTATATCTTTCCCCCTTTTTCTCGCCGTATGAGAAATATTCTTCTTGGTCGACAGTATATTGTCTGCGGTGTTTTGCACTACACTATAAGGCACGCATTCCTCTTGTTCAAATGGTCAAATGGCTCTGAGCACTATGGGACATCTGAGGTCATCAGTCCCCTAGAACTTAGAACTACTTAAACCTAAGTAACCTGACATCACACACATTCATGCCCGAGGCAGTATTCGAACTTGCAACCGTAGCGGTCGCGTGGTTCCAGACTGAAGCGCCTAGAACCGCTCGGCCACATCGGCCGGCCCATTCCTCTTGTATGACAACGTACAGTAATATGTTTCACATATTTGGTGACAGATTCAATAAAACTTACTGCAATGTAAAACTTTACTGCTAGCAACTTCAGATATTAGCAAAAGGTTTAATATTATTGAAAGCTGATATCGGTCCATGCAAGAGTAGCAGTAGTGCCTCAAGAATTTTCTGAGATTTCGTTACGGATTTTCATTCTAGTCTTTTACAGCTCGATTAGAGGAAAACAAAAACCTGTGTTAAATACACCACTTCTCCAGCGAGAACTGAATTATTACAGTAGCTTTTCACCAGGGAACAAGCGCTGTGCCAGACTATTAACGATATGCTTCAACTGTGAATAATCTTTCATCGTTCTAAAAGTAAGGTTATCGTAATAATTTACTCACGAACCAATCTTCCTGTAGATGAAGCTTTCGTTACACTGCCGATAACTTCATTACAAAGTACAGCCTGTCAAATACAATTTCAATTCCAGAAACCACGAGACAGCGATAGCTAATAGATAACCAGAGTAACCAAAACAAAACTCTTCCTTAAAATGAGAGTTGCAAAAGGGTCTATTAAAATTCAGTGCCCACGGCTACGAGTGAAACCCTTATTTGAACACAGTTAATAGCAGACATAACCCATATGCAACATAGCGCAGCTACTCATGAATGGCCAAAGTACAACGCACACACAGCAAACACTGACAAAAAGTTGCGCCATGCAACTAACACTCAATACATACGCCACCTGAGGTTTTTATTCTTTTTTTTTCCACCGAGCTACGTGGCGCAGTAGTTAGCACACTGGACCCGCATACGGGAGGACGACTGTTCAAACCAGCGTCCAGACATCCAAATTTAGGTTTTCGTGATTTCTCTAAATCGCTCCAACTAAATGCCAGGATGGTTTCTTTGAAAAGGCACGGCCGATTTTCTTCTCTGTCCTTGACACAATCTGAGCTTGTCCTCCGTCTCAAATGACCTCGATGTCGACGGGACGTTAAATCTAATCATCCTTCCTTTTTTAGGTTTCCGTACCTCAAACGTTGAAAACGGAACCATTATACGATCACTCTGTGTCAAGACCCATTTTTCTAAGGGGGCTGAGTTATCTAGTATACGTAACTGAGCTTGTATGGAAGCCACAGAGCGCGAGTTCTACTTACATTTGTCTTTTTTTTAAAAAAAAAAAAAAAGAACAAAGAAAAAAGAAAAACGCAGCACAGCTCCTGGACATGAAATAGACAAATAACGCTCCATAGCGTAACCTTAAACCAAAATCTGATAATTCTTAGGGACAGTAATAATTTCGGCCTCGTTCCGCCTGCAGGATTTGTTCTCAGCCTATACTTGCGCAGGGAGATACAGTCAGTTGGGAACCAAAACCCAAACTACCATGACAGGTCAAACAAATGTTAGTGTCCGAAAGCGTAGTAGAAAGTTCCGTAAACACAACTCACAAAACTGAAACCAAATTATACGACACTAAATATCGTTGCCCATATCCCAGACCTAAGATGGTCTTACCTTCTTCCCTAATACTTTCGGCACAATTTCATGTGCTGAAAAGAGGGTACAGCTAAATTCACAGTCTTACAATTAGCGAGAACATAGGTAGTGAACGAAGTAGAACGTGCCACTTATTTTCAGTAAGTTTTTGAGTGAATTACAACTCTTTTCATACATGTTCACTCCTGGTAATTCATTTATTATCGAACAGATGCACCAAGATTTCCCGAAAACAGCTTCTTTCTTTGTGTGTGAATTCCTAAGGGACGAAATTGCCCCTCCAGCGGGAGATGATGATGATCGTGTTTGGTTCGTGGACGCTGAACTGCGCGGTTATCAGTGCCCGTACAAATTCCCAACCTTTGCTCAGTCAAAACTCGCCACTTTCATGAATGATGATGAAATGATGAGGACAACACAAACACACATTCATCTCGAGGCAGGTGAAAATCCCTAACCCCGCCGGGGATCGATTCCGGGACCCAGTTCTCGGGAGCGAGAACGCGACCCCGAGACCACGAGCTACGGACTCCGGCGGGAGAAGCCGCGCAATCCGTGACATGGCGCCTCAAACCTCGCGGCCACTCCGCACGGCACACCACCTTCGTCTAGTACTGTACGTCCGCATTGTACCACGCTACACATTAGTTCCAGTACAGCAGATCATTACATCGTATTGCAAGTACTGTGAGAATTAATGCGGCAAGTTACCAGTGACACTGTACTCCCTCCAACCGGAGGTTCGAGTCCTCCCTCGGGTCTGTGTTGTTCCTACCATAAGTTAGTTTAAGTAGTGTGTAAGTCTAGGGACCGATGACCTCAGTAGTTTGGTCCCATAGGAATTCAGACACATTTGAACATTTTTTGACACTATACTATGTCACCCCTTTTCCGTAAAGCATAACGATACACTCATTGCTTTCACATGCTAGCAGCTTGCCAAACTGAGGTCCTTCTCTTAAGGCGAACCTCCCCGTCTGGACACCAAATCAAAGCAACCCAAACTTCAACTCCGCGAAACTTTTCGGTTTTGCCACAGAGCGCACGATACAGCTCAGAATCAAACAGTACATAGTAGCTGGCGATACAGCCTGGTGGCACTGGTTAAACTTACATTCTCACAGAAATTAAGTGCAGTTTGCTAGATAATTCAATACTCGACCATGAAGTCAGCGGATGACGACAGAGTTTTCAAATGTTTGCTGCGATGTTGCCAATTTCAGGCATATTCAGCATAATCGTCATTTTCATCGTCTTTATGAGCTATCATTGTTATTTTCCCCTGCCTTTCACCCTCCCTCGATTTGAGATCCCTTCCCATCCCTCTCCCCCTCCACCCAAATCTTTAGAAAAACTGCTTTTCTCATAAATGGTCGGCTGTTATCCTGTTGGTTTGTTGCCAGATAATGGCGTTTATTCAGGGTCGAATTTATTACCCAAGTTCTTATCCTTAGCACCATAATTTACGACCCAGTTAAGGTCAGGCTGCTATCGTATTTGTTGGAAGTGGTGTTTATTTAGAATCCAATTTATTACCCAATTTATTATGCTGATTGTCATAATTAATTTATGATGTAAGATGGTGTCCAGTATTATTGCCACTATCAAACATGGTGGTCCAAGATGGTCAAAGGATCACCGAGATAGTGGAAATGCCACTCAACTTGCCATCAGATGGACTCCGCACTCCTACTCTGCCACCTAATGAATGGTTGAACATCACGAACCGTCATCAGAGATCAATAACATCCAGACAGAAAAACTGTCGCCTCTCTCTCATTGTACATTTTGTTATTCACTGCGTGTATGGGTTTTCGTTTACTATTATTTCTTCATCGGTGCTATGCAGCAGGAATCAGCAGACACACTGCCTGATATATCGGAGCGTGACACACAGTTATTAGCAGATAGTGAGTTTCCAGTCTCTCCAATGTCAGCACCACTGCACATCAAGCTGCAGCTAAGTGTTTTCAGAACACTGCTCTTCACATTTATCAGTTGACTGCCAGCTGGTCAAAACGTCTAAATGTAGGCATAGCAACAGATAGTGACTGTAAAGTAATAGTACAAATCGAGAATGTTCCATGTAGTGTTAAGTGCTTGTTACTGAGGTGGAGTGGGCCATCTATATAGCGTGATGGAATACATAGAGGATGTGATGATGACAGGGTATGACTCATCTCATCCTCCTTCAGAGATAAACACCTTCCGCATGTACGGAGCTTAAACACTGAAGTTACTAACTGGAGACTCGTTGCAGTGCATTTAATTATATTATTCAGTGTTGTGAAAGCGAGTGGTCCATACAGTACTTTACTGATTCATACAGTGCTTTACTGATTGTGATAGACCGGCTGAGCAGGTGACAACCTTAAATCAAGGCACTATTCGATGATATTGTGGGCTACGTGCATCAGTGTAGTGTATATGTGGAGGAGTTAGATCAATGTATAAATTCATCCAGTCATACTGTAATGAAGTCAGCTACCATTACACTGACAGGCATTAAATCCATAAAAGCAGAATAAACATATGATTATCTAAGTACATTGATGCTCCTATCAGACTGTATGCAATAAAGGAGGACATATTTAAAAGAAACGGTTATTTGGAAAATATTCTGGTGGGCTTGATGTGGAAAAAAATAATGACAGTTGTTTAATAACGGTGATTTATTTTCTACAGTGTATAATAATAATGAATAAAAATATAAATAACCAGCGAAATTAGGCAGATATTCCACTGGTTGTGTATATTTATTTGCCTCTGCATACATAAAAAATCTGTATATAACCTAGAATCTATAATTCGTTGAACAAAATTGTGAAAAAATCAAAGATAGTTCATACTGATGAGATTCCGTTATTTTTATTGATGTAAATTGATGATGAAATTTATAAAGCTGTTTACTAATAAACCGCATGATCGAACAATATATTTGACTGTTGCATTCTCTATATAATTAAATCAACCCAAAATAATTTAAAATAGTGCTAACATTTGGAATAGTGCAAGCAGATAAACAACATTTTTGGTTTTCTGGTTTGGTATACAGATGTATAGTGTTTTCAGAGTTCCTACTCCAGAGCAAATGGCATATAGTTGACCATGAGAAGAACACGGATTTTGTAAATTTAGTCTAGCAACATGCAGTGACTGCCTTTGAACTTTATTGACTGCCATTACGAAAGCAAGATGTACAGGAGACTGTAGCCATTTGAATGTGACGTGAAAATCAGAGCAAAACATTGGAAAGTGTGGAATCAGTACATTACCTCCTTTCGATTTGCTGTAATTATTGTTGCTTAAATCACATTTGGAATGAGTTTTCTCACGAAAAGTCTGATTCCATTGCACAACTTTGGTGTGATAAGATTCCAAAGGAGCAGTATTGGTGACGGAGCTTTCAATGTCAGTATGTGTGGTTGAGCTTCCAACATTTGATTTTTTTGGTGGGATTTCAAACAATTTTCAGGTCTTAATGTCTGGTGATAGACGTTCAGTCCAAAGATAGTTTAGTTGTGTGTAACATAAATTTCTTTCGCTTATAAACAAAAAAAAAGAATTTGTATTAATATTGATCTCCAGTACCCAACACTATAAAAATGGTATTTCATTTAAAATTCAGTTACCAATTACAAATCACAGTCACAATATCTATTTGTTAATACTGACTATTGCAGAGCCAATTTGATTTTTGTGATCAACTGAAACGTACAGAAGTTGATATGCTGCAGCACCATCTAGTAACAAAATACAACAATGCAGATAGAGCGAAAATATTTGCTGTGCTCAAATGCCAATGTATACCAGTTTTCACGATGATCCGTTGGATGATGCCGCAGAGTCACCTAGCGGCAAGTTACACAAAGTGGATAACAGAAAAATTTTCTCAATGAAAAAATGCATATACGTGCCAGCTTTCATGTTGATTGGTCAAGTATGTACAGGGTGTTTAAAAAATGACCGGTATATTTGAAACGGCAATAAAAACTAAACGAGCAGCGATAGAAATACACCGTTTGTTGCAATATGCTTGGGACAACAGTACATTTTCAGGCAGACAAACTTTCGAAATTACAGTAGTTACAATTTTCAACAACAGATGGCGCTGCAAGTGATGTGAAAGATATAGAAGACAACGCAGTCTGTGGGTGCGCCATTCTGTACGTCGTCTTTCTGCTGTAAGCGTGTGCTGTTCACAACGTGCAAGTGTGCTGTAGACAACATGGTTTATTCCTTAGAACAGAGGATTTTTCTGGTGTTGGAATTCCACCGCCTAGAACACAGTGTTGTTGCAACAAGACGAAGTTTTCAATGGAGGTTTAATGTAACCAAAGGACCGAAAAGCGATACAGTAAAGGATCTGTTTGAAAAATTTCAACAGACTGGGAACGTGACGGATGAACGTGCTGGAAAGGTAGGGCGACTGCGTACGGCAACCACAGAGGGCAACGCGCAGCTAGTGCAGCAGGTGATCCAACAGCGGCCTCGGGTTTCCGTTCGCCGTGTTGCAGCTGCGGTCCAAATGACGCCAACGTCCACGTATCATCTCATGCGCCAGAGTTTACACCTCTATCCATACAAAATTCAAACGCGGCAAACCCTCAGCGCCACTACCATTGCTGCACGACAGACATTCGCTAACGATATAGTGCACAGGATTGATGACGGCGATATGCATGTGGGCAGCATTTGGTTTACTGACGAAGCTTATTTTTACCTGCACGGTTTCGTCAATAAACAGAACTGGCGCATATGGGGAACCGAAAAGCCCCATGTTGCAGTCCCATCGTCCCTGCATCCTCAAAAAGTACTGGTCTGGGCCGCCATTTCTTCCAAAGGAATCATTGGCCCATTTTTCAGATCCGAAACGATTACTGCATCACGCTATCTGGACATTCTTCGTGAATTTGTGGCGGTACAAACTGCCTTAGACGACACTGCGAACACCTCGTGGTTTATGCAAGATGGTGCCCGGCCACATCGCACGGCCGACGTCTTTAATTTCCTGAATGAATATCTCGATGATCGTGTGATTGCTTTGGGCTATCCGAAACATACAGGAGGCGGCGTGGATTGGCCTCCCTATTCGCCAGACATGAACCCCTGTGACTTCTTTCTGTGGGGACACTTGAAAGACCAGGTGTACCACCAGAATCCAGAAACAATTGAACAGCTGAAGCAGTGCATCTCATCTGCATGTGAAGCCATTCCGCCAGACACGTTGTCAAAGGTTTCGGGTAATTTCATTCAGAGACTACGCCATATTATTGCTACGCATGGTGGATATGTGGAAAATATCGTACTATAGAGTTTCCCAGACCGCAGCGCCATCTGTTGTTGAAAATTGTAACTACTGTAATTTCGAAAGTTTGTCTGCCTGAAAATGTACTGTTGTCCCAAGCATATTGCAACAAACGGTGTATTTCTATCGGTGCTCGTTTAGTTTTTATTGCCGTTTCAAATATACCGGTCATTTTTGAAACACCCTGTATATACGATAAAATAATAATATTTATTACAAAATTGTTTTATTTCCACCCCAATACTGTCGTTCTTATTATTTCTAATGTGATTTAAAAGTTTATAAAGATGTACAGTTATTGTAGTTCAGTCAGTTAAATAATTGCAGAAGTTTGTACAAGATAGTGTAGTCCCAAAACTATTGTAGTCCCACTACTATTTCACCCCCAGGCCTAAGCTATAATGATAATACATTTTTGAATCGATTTTAAGAAATAAAAACATCTCCACAGCGTAGTTTAGTAGGACATGGTCCATTAATTTGACGTTCTCCACTCAAATCGTAATGTTATAACAGTAATCATTCTTAGAAATTAGCACATCACTCTGCAACACCTGGGGTAACTAGAGAAAGCTGTCTGAAAGATTATATAAAAAGGGCATTCTTGTTTAGGAAACAAAAAACAGTAAATTGGGTTTAAGTTATGACACACTTCTGTAAGTTTTTTATAAATTTCAAAAAGTAGCTGATACACATTTCTAGTCTTCAGCCACTCAAACAAATAATAAGGATTAACACTCTCTTCCTCATTGAATCCATAATTGTCCAGTTGTAGCATCATGATATATTTGGGAATAACTTATTCCAGAATATTTAGACTGATTGGGCTTACTAGATATCATGAAAACGCCATGGCTTGCTGTAATCATTCTCTTTTAGCACTTACTTAACAGATGAGTTCAAAGTATTGAAATTCAGAACTTGTAGTATACATTCATTGCTACGACCTAAATTAACAACTAGTACTGTCACTCAGTGCTTATCACATTTGGCATCAAGTACCATAACCTTATTCATGTTCAACGGCATCTGTGTTGACAACACAAGCAATAGTGACGAACGGGCTGTAGATTCCCTTGCATGTTTCTTTTACCCATAAAGTAAAGGCGGTACAGTTGTACAGTTTTTGTGTTTTAAAGTTGCATATGCTGCTATGAACAATATTTGTTAAGAGTAGCTGAAAATGCGTTTTCCTAGTCGCATAAGAACTATCAAATGGTGAACATGTCAAAACATACATCATCAGTGCCACTCCCCTCCTCAATGTAAGAACTAGTGCTGATGATTATGGTAGTAGAATGTAGTTGTACATAATGCGTAACTCATTACTTTTTTCGTGCTGATGAGGCAGTGTCGTCAAACCATTTGATGTGAAAATTACACTGCTTAATTCAACATACAATTTAAAAAGAAGTGACGGTGAATTCATTGGTGTAGGGAATGTTGTCGCTCATGAGCTCTACCCAGCGATGGCTTTCGCTCATTTTCAAATTGGTGGTATGAAAGTGACACTATTCTTGGATGAGTGGATTCGTCCATGGGATACCTCATTGCAGATTGCTCCTAAGTGCATTGGAAGTAATCGAACTCCAGTGATATCAGATGAGCATACATTCTCCACAAGGGACTTCCCACAAATGATAAACGTTCTAATGAAAGAGAGTACAGTCATCGGCAAGAGCAAACATTTAAAACTTGAAGCCTATCAGTTACATGATACGGACAGACCACTAAGTTGGCAACCATATGCGGTCACATTATGTGAGAAAAATGTGGGTCAATTTGACGCACTTAGCGCGCCTAACTGTGCATCCGCCAGAAGAAATCGTCACTCAACTTTGATACACGGTGCATCAGTACAGGGAAATATGTATAAGCTCACCATGCCATTTTCAGTCACTGAACGAACTTCTTATTTAAGCATATGCCTATATCTAGTCATATGTAAGAGTTTATAAATAGAAAACAGCAACATGTACACGTTTTTTGTTTAATCTTCTGCATGCTAATGCGAATGTATAATTATTACCATAGATGAGCATGCGAAACACCCTCGTCACAAGGACTTTGTAGTAACTAACTGGTCCTGCAATACTACCAAACCCGAAGAGGAAGAAGGGAACATTCCTTCCCAATAATATATGATCAATAACTCTTGGCCTATCAGACTGTGGCAAGACGATTGTTATTATGTCATTGCTAACATATCCTGATGGTATTTGCTTCGAAAGTATGTATGTATTTTTAAAAACGTTATTTCAACCCAAATAGCAATTATGAAAGGAAGTAACAGTCCTAATTTGATCTTGTTACGTACACAACATTCAGCAAAAGTGGCAATATCCCGCCATCAGATGAGTAAAGCCAAACACTGTATTTGATGATGTTGCTGTGGGAAACCAGGATCAAATACGGAAATACTTCTGTTTCGGCCATCATATGGGAGCTGACGTATGTTACTTGAGTATCGAATATCGAGGCAGTCGAAAAAGTATAAAGGAACGTTATTATCACTTTCAAACAAGCCCAGATGAATTTAAGACAAATTTATTAAACACATGTAGGAACTGACATAACAAGCAATTAATTTGTAATCATATGCAGGGATTGCTGGAATCGCACAGAGTATGGAATCTTGGTTTTTGATAAAACAAGAAACTTGAATCACAGGTGTTACAGATGAAACATCCAGAAGTTCCTTTTTAAAAGACAACTTATCAATATGTAACGGTGTCGGTGTATTGTACACCATGGACAAATTTCCATGCATTCCATGCATTCGTTCCAAGGGGATCATGAACAGTTAAACATTCATTTGTACATTAACGCAAAAATTGGATCTGACAATGAAAGTCTTAAACATCATAATAGGAAAATTGAAAATAATAACTAAAATCTTAAAATCTGTACTACGAAAATTGAAAATCTTACCAGAGTGATTAACACAAATTTGAGAGAGCTGATCAACTTTCTTCGTGGTCCTTACGCGCAGTATATGTTGGGGCCAGT
Source organism: Schistocerca serialis cubense (assembly GCF_023864345.2). Classification (NCBI taxonomy): domain Eukaryota; kingdom Metazoa; phylum Arthropoda; class Insecta; order Orthoptera; family Acrididae; genus Schistocerca; species Schistocerca serialis. The sequence goes on from NC_064642.1 coordinate 181,729,335, forward strand.
AGACTCGTCCCTTAGTCAACTTCAAACGCCGGTTCTCTAAATTTTCTCAACAGTGTTCCTCGAAAATAATGGTGTCCTTCCTTCAGGGATTCCCATTTCAGTTCCGAAGCATGTCCATAACACTTTCGTGTTGTTCGAACCTACCAGTAACAAATCTAGTGGCGGTGAGACACAACAAATACCTTCACTGCGAGACACCAATGGGAATGTGACTGATGACAGTGCCACTAAAGCAGAGTTACTATACATGGTTTTCCAAAATTCTTTCTCGAGAGAAAACGAACTAAATATTCCAAAAATCGAATCAAGAACAACTGCCAACATGAGTAACTTAGAAGTAGATATCCTTGGTACAGTGAAGCAACTTAAATCACTTATTAAAGGCAAGACCTCCGGTCCGGATGGTATACCAGTTACGTTCGTTTCAGAGTATGGTGACATAGTAGATAACCGCTCGCTCGACGAGAGATCCGTACCTGCAGACTGGAAAGTTGGACAGGTCACACCCACGACTAAGAATGAAAATAGGAGTAATCAGCTGAATTACAGACCCATATCCCTACCGTCTGTTTGCAGTAGAATTATGGAACATATATTGTGTTCGAATATAATGACGATAACGATTTACTGACAAATAGCTGACACGGATTGTGAAAATACTGTTCTTGTGAAATAGAAGTAGCTCTTTATTCACACGAAGTAATGAGTGCTACCGACAGAAGACCTCAAACTGATTCCATATTTTTAGATTTCCAGAAGGTTTTTGACACCATTCCTCATGAGCGACTTTTCGTCAAATTGTGAATCCACGGTTGTGAGAGTGGATTCGTAATTTTCTGTCAGAAAGATCACAGTTCGTAGTAATTGACGAAACATCAGCTAGTGAAACAGAAATGGCATCTAGCGTACTACAGGGCAGTGTTACGGGCCTCGTGCTGTTCCTGATCTCTACAAATGGTTTAGGAGACGATCTGACCAGCCCTCTTAGACTGTTTGTAGATGATGCTGTTATTTACCGTCTCGTAAAGTCATTAGATGATCGAAACCAATAATAAAATGATTTAGACAAGATATCTGTATGATGCAAAAAGTGGCAATTGACTCTAAATAATGAAAGCTGTGAGGTCATCCACAAGAGTACTAATAGGAATCCATAAGAGTTAGAAGATGCAACAGTTCTACTAAATAGACTACCTACACTAAGCTTGTCCGTCCTCTGCTAGAGTATGCAGTGTGGCATCGCCTTTTTAACAGATAGGATTGATAAAGGACATCGAAAAGGTTCAACAAAGGGCAGCTCGTTTTGCATTGTCGCGGAAAGGGGAGAGAGTACCAAGGAAATTATACGCGAGTTGTGGTGGCAATCTTCGATACAAAGGCGTTTTTTGTTACAGAGAGATCTTTTCACGAAATTCTATTTCCACCGTCTCCTCCGAATGCGAAAATATTTTGTTGACTTCTTCCTACATAGGGAGAAAATTTCAATGAAATAAAATTAGAGAAATCAGAGATTTTAAGGAAAGATTTAAGCTTTGTATTTTCCTGCGCGCTATTTGAAAGTCGAACGATAGAGAAACAATTTTAAATTTGTTCGCTGAACCCTTTTTCCAGACACTTAATTGTGAATTGTAGAGTAGTCATGTAACTGCAGAATGCAGATGAACAATTTAATATAGTGAAACAGGCTGCCGTTGCCTGTGGCTATAATCCTTCATTGGTTGACTCAGTACTATGCAAGACCCAGACACAGGCCACACCAGACAAGATAAAGTAAAAAACAAGTGTATGTCTAGCGTCCCATACAACGGCAGTATACATATCACAAAATACTGCAGATATCTTCAAAAATCTTAAAGTAAAAATTGTGTTCTCTACATATAATAACCCACAATAAAAACTGAAACACAATGTGAAGTGTAATCATGACCTGTATGCAAACTCTACATTACACAAAATAAAATGCTAGCAATGCTCTATATTCTACCTAGGCAAACATGCTGCGACTTCTCATCAGGTATACAGAACACATTAAAGCCTACTCACACAACAGACACACATCAGCAGTAACCACACACATACAGAATACAAGACACCCATTTGGAAAAGAAGAGCAAAATCTCAGTATACTCCACCGACTAAATAAAGATCATAAAATGGATATGTTGAAAGAACTGCACATATATTCGCATTATAAAAAATATGAAAATAAAATATTAGATGACTACATAGAAAACGAATCAGTGAATATTTTCAGATGCCTCGATAGTGTACTTAAATAAAAATAGTGACACCTTGAAATAAGTACCATTGTACGTATGAGTATATATATAACCAAATAATGATCCAGATTATTAAGATAAATATCTTCTCTGCGAAAATATATAATAGCCTCTGAACGACCTATAGCGTTTCTGTTACCTACATGAAAAAATATCCTTGTATGTGTTTGTTTATGTTCTTTTGCTACTTTCATCGTGTACTGTGCACAGATAACTGTGTGTGATGTTTAATATGCTTGATTTTCTGCACAGATGGACCACAAGACAACTGTAAGTAGAAGTTCTTTCCAGATTTCACCATTAACCGTATATAAAAATCGATCATTAATTAAAAACTGCAAGGTTTTTTTATACATTACAACAGAGACAACGGAACACTGCGGCCCCTCACACCAGAAACATCTCGAATAAATGGCATAGCACACGAGAAACTCGCTTGAAAATGAGACTCATTTCCCGAAACGGGTCATGCAAATGGCATAACACACGGAAAACGCACTTGAATACAAGAATCGTTTCCCGGAAAGCGTCATGAAAAAAGAAATAAAAACAAAATTGTGACTGATGACAGGAAAAGTTATTTAATAAACAACCCAAAAACACACTAATTTGCTCTAAAGTGATAGTACGACAATTTACTTTCTGGTTAAAAAATGGATTCAGTAATATAAGTACAGCACAATTACCGGACACTCCATAAAGAGCAGGGATTTAAGGAGATGGGACCTGGTTAAACTGAAAGAACCAGCGGTTGTAGAGGGTTTCAGAGGGAGCATTAGGGAACGATTTACAAGAAGAGGGGAAAGGAACACCGTAAAAGAAGAATGGGTAACCTTGAGAGATGAAATAGTGAAAGCAGCAAAGAATCAAGAAGGTAAAAAGACGAGGACTAGTAGAAACCTTTGGTTAACATAAGATATGTTGAATTTAATCTATGATAGGAGAAAATACAAAAATGCAATAAATGAAGCAAGCGAAAGGGGATATTAACGTCTAAAAAATGAAATCAGGAATGGCTAGAGGACTTGCCTACAGGAAAATTAAAGAGGACTTTGGAGAAGAGAGAACCACCTATATGAATATCAAGAGCTCAGATGGAAACCCAGTCCTAAGAGTCCTAAGCAAAGAAGGGAAAGCAGAAAGGCGCAAGTGGTATATAGAGGGTATATACGAAGAGCTGTACTTGAGGACAATACTATGGAAATGGAACAGAACGTAGAGAAAGATGAGAAGGTAGATATGATACTGCGTGAAGAATTTGACAAAGCACAGAAAGACTTAAGTGGAAACAAGGTCCCGGTAGTACCTACTGATAGTCTTGGGAGAGCCACCCATGATAAAACTCTTCCATCCTGTGAGCAAAATGTATGAGAGACGTGAAATACCCTCAAACTTCAAGGAGAATATAATAATCACAATTCCAAAGAAAGCACCTGCTGTCAGGTGTGAAAATTATCGTACTATCAGTTTAATAAGTCACGGCTGCAAAATACTAATACGAATCCTTTCCAGAAAACCGGTAGAAGCCGATCTCGGGGAAGATCAGTTTGCATTCTGGAGAACTGAAGGAACACGCGAGGCAACACTGACCCTACGAGGTATCTTAGAAGCTAGGTTAAGGAGCGGCAAACCTACGTTTATAGCATTTGTGGACTTAGAGAAAGCGTTTGACAATGTTGACTGAAATACTCTATTTCAAATGGTTCAAATGGCTCTGAGCACTATGGGACTCAACATCTTAGGTCATAAGTCCCCTAGAACTTAGAACTACTTAAACCCAACTAACCTAAGAACATCACACACACCCATGACCGAGGCAGGATTCGAACCTGCGACCGTAGCAGCCTCGCGGCTCCGGACTGCAGCGCCAGAACCGCACGGCCACCGCGGCCGGCTCTATTTCAAAATCTGGAGGTGGAAGGGGTAAAATACACGAAGCGAAAGGCTATTTACAATTTGTACAGGAACCAGATGGTAGTTACAAGAGTCGCGGGGCACGAAATTGAAGCAATGGCTGAGGAGGGAGTGAGACAGGGTTATAGCCTACTCCCGATGTTATTCAAATGGCTCTAAGCACTATGGGACTTAACATCTGAGGTCATCAGTCGACTAGACTTAGAACTACATAAACCTAACTAACCGAAGGACATCACACACATCCATACCCCAGGCATGACTGAAGCGCCTAGAACCGCTCGGCCACAGCGGCCGGCCTCGATGATATTAAATCTGTGTATTGACCAATTAAAGTGCAGGGAGAAGAAATAAAAACTTTGAGGTTCGCTGATGACATTGTAATTCTGTCAGAGACAGCAAAGTACTTAGAAGGGCAGTTGAACGGAATGGACAGTGTCTTGAAAGGAGAATATGAGACGAAAATCAACAAAAGCAAAACAAGGATAATCGAATGTATTCGAATTAAATCTGGTGATGCTGAGGGAATTAGATTAGGAAATGAATCACTTAAAGTAGTAAATGAGTTTTGCTATTTGGAAAGCAAATTAACTGATGATGGTCGAAATAGGGAGGATATAAAATGTAGACTGGCAATGGCAAGAAAAAGATTTTTGAAGAAGACACATTTGTTGAAATCTAGTATAGATTTGTCAGGAAGTCCTGTCTCAAAATATTTGTATGGAGTGTAGCCATGTATGAATGTGACTCATGGACGATAATCAGTTTAGACAAGAAGAGAATAGAAGCTTTCGAAATGTGGTGCTACAGATGAATGCTGAAGATTAGATGGGTAGAAGTAATGAGGGGGAACTGAATAGAATTGGGGAGATAAGAAATTTGCAGTGTAGCCTAACTAAAAAGTTGGTAGGACACATTCTGAGGCATCAAAGGATCACCAATTTAGTACTGGAGGGAAGCGTGGGGGGGGGGGGGGGGGGGGGGGGGAGATCGTAGAGGAAGATCAAGAGATGAATACAGGAAGCAGATTAAGAGGGATGTAGGTTGCAGTAGTTGCACGGAGATGATTTGGACTGAAACCACAATAACAACCATAAAGAGCTACAAAACTCTTTTTTGTGAGGGCAGAGGTGGTGGGGATCATCCGTAACGTGACTTGATTCATGATGCAGAAAACTATTTCTTGTCCTGTGTCAATTTCTTGGGTGGGTACGAAATCTACAATGAAAGTTCCACGGATGTCTCCAGTCTGATATATCCTATACAATAATCTGAATGAAAAGGAATCGTTGAAATGTAATTCAAGAACTACTATAAGCAAGACAACTTTAATGAAGGACGTGACAATCTGGATCAAAATATGACACAGTTGAGGTACATAGATCAAAATGTGATTTTTAAAAGAATTTCATGTATACCAAGTCAAGGGGTTTTTAGAGATCCATTAGAAACACTACGTAGCTTCAGTCGTAGCAAGCGATGTAACTCGGCAATAGCGCCTTGGGCTTAAGAGATTTCATGTTTATGTGAAAAAAATCTTTGTAACTCTTAGCTGCAACAGTACTGGAAGAAACTAGACGTAACCCGTTTTAAAGATTAAACGGAAAACATAAAAATCGACTGAATTTAATGTTCTCGGTCTTCCAGCCGTGTCAAGTGGTTAAAATGCCACGAGCTTTCGACCAAGCATTCCTTGGTCGTTTTCAAGTGGAATGACTGTTGATGCGTTGCTGGTACGACCTTAATTACTGGCCGATGTGACGTCACTGGTGGTCGCGGCATCGCCCATTTGGGTGTACATTGACTTTGCGTTCGACGTGTCCCCTTCAACTTTGGGATCTTTGGAACCCATGCCATGCTGAGCTGTAGACTGCCGTCTCACTTAAAGGTGTTGTCAGTGACTTTTATTTCGATGTCTTCTTTAATTTGACAATCCCAGAAGCCGCTCGTATGAACCACGACAGAGATTCTGTCAAATTTGATGTGGTGGCCGTTTTCTAGAGCATTTCTTGGAGTAGAGTGGGTGATAAAACCGCTCAGACCCCTTCCTGCGCTGCTCTACAGTGCGCACTGTTTTCCCGACTTAAGAGTGGCCACATTCGCAAGGTATTTTGTAAACCCCCAGAGTTCCGAAACCTGCTGCATTCTTTAACTGGTCTCAGTAACTGCCGGATTTTTGACGGAATCCTGAAGATCAATTTGATTTTGTGTGTTTTCAGCAGACAGTTTATCTGACCCGGCACGGAGCCACAGAATGTCCAAAAAGTAAGTATCATTTTCTGTTCCTCGTCGGTGGTCTTACTGTCATTTTCGCTTGAGACTACTTTATTTATTTGATGAACATTGTGGCACTGTCCGTGAAGACGTAGTGTAAATCGCTCAGCTCATGGGACAAATCATCATCATTTCATATCATTCGCACTCGATATATCAATGTCCGTGATGTGCAGGTTGACGATGACTAATGGCGTGCGAGTACAGATCGGTGTTATAGGTTGTCTCTAAACGCTGTGGCCACATTTGTGCATCCGTTTCGTTTGAGGACGACAACAACGTCGATGAAGAGTAGGGCATCGCCTTTCATAGTGAACTGGATACTGCTAATAACTCTATTGAGATGTTCCAAGAACTCGTCCAGATTTTCACGTCTTTCAGGCCAAATGACGAACGCGTGTCAACATATCGGAAGAAACAACTAGGCTTTGATGGATCTGTGTCTAAGGCAAAATGCTCAAATCTTTCCACAATGAGGTTTGAAACTGCTGGAGCTAACGAGCTTCCCATCGTAACGCCATCCGTCTGATCATAATACTGGTCGCTATACAGAAAATAAGACGTCGTACGAGGGCATATTTACATCTGAATGAAAAGAGGCCAGACAGCTTGTCAGAGATCGTAAGGCCGTTGTAGTTATCTCTCACTACAAGCTTCAGAAGGAATCTTAAGAACGGTAGAAATGTATTTCTGCTTGGTAAGTGAGACAGTCAACAAATTTCAAAGTACCTAAGCATTCAACATCAAACGTTCATCTAAGAGATCACAAGTACTGAATGCAACTGGAGAAAATTCAAAAACATTGACATACCGGTACATTAATTCTTATACAGAAGTATGCGGAGAAAATTTGCGAAGGATGATAAAGACCGGCCCTTATCCAACATCCGCTTTATAAAGCTTTATAAAGCTTCTTTACAAGTTAAACGAAACCAAAGTCCTATAAACAAACAAGCATCGAACGAACCGAAAATCAACGTGACGGACTGGCCGAGTACTGAATCTAGAATTACACACACAGCCAGACTGCTAAGGTGAAAGTCACACTTAGCATTAATTTAAGAGTTACAACACAACTCGTTCATGGCTCTTTGCTTCCGGACAAAATTGAAAAGAAGTTGATCTTCTAATAGAAGACCAAACTCAAGCATTTTTTTCAGATGTGAGCTATTCATTAAAACTGTAACACACTGACAAATAAGAATAATACATTGAGGTGACAAAACTCATGGAATACCTCTTAATGTCGTACTGACCTCATTTTGTACGGCGTAGTGAAGCGACCGGAAGTCGCATAGACTCTATAAGTCGTTAGACGTCCCCGCCTCTGTTGCCGTCTACAATTTCGATGTGGTGCCAGTCCATGATTTTGACCACGAACTGACATCTCGACTACGTCTCTTCAATGTTCGATGGGATTCATTTCGAGCGATCCGGGTGGCCAAATCAGTCGCTCGAATCGTCCAGAATGTTGTTCAAACCAATCGCGAACAATTGTGGCTCGACGATTCGACGCATTGGCATTCATAAAAATTCCATGGTTGTTAGGGAACATGAAGTCCATGAATGGCTGCAAATGGTCTCTATGTAGCTGAACATAATCATTTCCAGTCAATGATCGGTTAAGTTGGACCGAAGGACCCACACCATTATGAAGCTACCGCCAGTTTACACGGTGTCCTGTTGACAACTTGGGGCCATGGCTTCATGGAGTCTGCGCCACATTCGAATCTAACATCAACTCTTACCAACTGAAATCGGGACTCATCTGACCATACCATGGTTTTCCAGTCATCTAGGGTCCTGGGGGCACCGGACAGGCGCTGCAGGCGATGTCGTGATGTTACCAAAGGTACTCGGTTAGGTCGGCTGCTGCCATAGCCCATTAACGCCAAATTTCACCGCAGTGTGCTAACGGATATGTTCATCGTACGTCTCACATTGATTTCTGTGGCTATTTCACCCAGTGTTGCATGTCTGTTAGCACTGAAAACTCCATGCAAACGCTGCCGATCCAGGTCGTTAAGTGAAGGCCCTCAGCGACTAGGTTCACATTCTTGACACTGTAGATCTCTGAATATTGAATTCCCAAACAATTTCCGAAATAGAATGCCCCATGTGTCTAGCTGCAACTATCCTTCCGCGTTCAGTGTCTGTTGATTCCACTCGTGCGGCCATTATTACATCGGACACCTTTTCACATGAATCACGTGAGTGCAAATGACAGCTCCGCCAATGTGCTGGATTCCCATACCTTGTGTACGCGATACAGTGTAATGGTTCCTGTAACAAAAGCACAACGCTTTAGCAGCACACAGTGATTCATCACTCAGTGAAAACAAGGAGGGCGTAGGTACCTCCGTTTGTAGAAAATCACGGAGGCATGAAGCATTCAACGAGTTGGAAATTAAAATTTCGTCTGTCTGACAAACTTGGTAAGATGTTTTCGTTTAAAAGTCAGCAACCGGATGAGAGCCATCTGTCAATGACCGTACTGCCACCAAAATGACGTTCACAAGTAATGGACGAAATACCAAATTCTGTTTACCAAAATTGTTTCACTGAAGAACATCGTACAGCAGTTCCTGCTTTCAATCGCTGCACCAGTACGAAAATGTCATCGAGATTAGAAACCGAACCGAGAAGCACTGAAATCGCATAACAGAGGAAAGACGACTGGAGCTGGTGTGATCATACGTACAGTATGCAAATGCATTTCCTCCTCTTCCAACGGCAGTCTATTGCAGGACCGAAACATTCCAGGTGACTGAAAAATTGCCCAGGTCATTTCCCTATTCAAATGAAAGCGTCGAACGGATACTTACAACTATAGGCCTACACCGCTGACGTCAAGCTGTTGAATAATTCTGGAACATGTTTTATGCTCACGCATTATGACCTTGCTGGAGACTGAAAATCTTCTTAGCAGGAATTATTACAAGATTCGCAATCAACGATATCATGAAACCCAACCCATTGGGTTTCTCACGAAACTTAGAACGAGGAAGATACCGGTGTGCAGGTTGATGCGTTCTTCCTTGGCTTCTGAAATGTATTGATACGGTTCTGCACTGTCGACTTTTGAACAAATTACGAATGTAAGGAACATAAGATCAAATTTGTGATTGGATTGGAAAGTTCCTAGCAAATATAAGACAGCATGTCGTTCTTAGCTGGAAGGAATCTTCAGAACTAAAAGTAACTCCCAGCTTATCTGATGGAAGTTTTGCATGGCCATTACTGACCACAAGAAACATAAATGATCTAGGCGTTTAGCTCTGGAGCTCCGTTAGGCTGTCCAAAGGTCATACCGTTGTATATAGAGAAGTCCAAACTCTAGAAAACTTTAGCGACATGCAGGAAGACCTGCGGGGGAAGGATGGTTGGGGTACGTACTGGCATCTGATCCTCAGAGAGGATGTATTGTGCGTAAATATACACAAAGAGCTGTTATTGTTTGAGTACATGATCGCCGGATAATCACTGGAAAGATATTCATTAAATATCGGTACTACGCTAACGAAGCAGTTTAATGTGGAGGGACCACCAAAACAAATCGTAGGAGAGGCAGTTGCCAAACTGTGATTCAATGGGAGAAAATCAGGAAGTGTAGTCTCCCCCCCCCCCCCCCCCCTCACTCCGTTTTACGTAGTTACAAAGCCTCCGTTCGGCCGATACTTCGAAATAATACTGCTTCTCATTCCCGTAGCACAAGTAGAGGGAACGAAGAATGTCCAACGAAGAGCAGTAGGTTTCTTCACGGATTCGTTTAGTAAGCACGAAAGATTCATTGAATTGTTCATCCAATCCCAGTAATAGGATGTACAGGAGAGACGGGCATCATTGTGTCGTTTCCTGTTAAAATTCCGTGAGCATACATTTCTAGGAGATTCAGCCATCATATTGCTTTCTGCCGGCCGCAGTGGCCGAGCGGTTCTAGGCGCTTCAGTCCGCAACCGCGCGACTGCTGCGGTCGCAGTTTCGAATCCTGCCTCGGGCATGGATGTGTGTGATGTCCTTAGGTTAGTTAGGTTTAAGTAATTCTAAGTTCTAGGGGACTGATGACCTCAGATGTTAAGTCCCATAGTGCTCAGAGCCATTTGAAACATATTGCTTGCTCCTACTTATATCTCACTAACACACCATGAACATAAAAGTAGTGTGATTCGAGCTCACATGGAGATATATAAACAGTCTTTCTTCCGACGAATCAATCGAAACGGGAATAGGAAAGAGGGGAAATAACATTGGTACAGGAAGTATCCTACGCTACACACACTAAGGTGGCGAGTGGAGTATAGATGTAACTGTAGATGTACCCTGAATACATCGAGAGGGCACACACATTCCTCATACTTAATGAAATATGCGAATGACTCCCAAATAGTGTGATCAAAAGTATCCGGACACCTAGCTGAAAATGACTTACAAGTTCGTGGCGCCCTCCATCGGTAATGCTCGAATTTAATACGGTGTTGCCTACCCTTAGCCTTGATGAGAGCTTTCACTCTCGCAGGCATACGTTCAGTCAGGTGCTGCAAAGTTTCTTGGGCAATGGCAGCCTATTCTTCACGGAGTGCTGCACTGACGAGAGGTGATGATGTCGGTCGGTGAGGCCTAGTACGAAGCCGGCGTCCCAAAACATCCCTAAGGTGTTCTGTGCAGGCCAGTCCATTAGGTATGTTATTGTCGTGTAACCACTCTACCACAGGCCGTGCATTATGAACAGATGTTCGATCGTGTTGAAAGATGCAATCGTCATCCCCGAATTGCTCTTCAACAGTGAGAAGCAAGTGATGTGCTGTGATAGTGCCACGCAAAAAAACAAGGGGTCAAGCCCCCTCCATGGAAGACATGATCACACCATAACACCACCACCTCTGAATTTTACTGTTGGCATTACACACGCTGGCAGATGACGTTCACCGGTCATTTGCCATATGCACACCCTGCCATCGGACCGCCACGATGTGTACCGTGATTCGTTACTACACACAACGTTTTTCCACTGTTCAATCGTCCAATGTTTACGCTTCTTACACGAAGCGAGGCGTCGTTTGGCATTTACCGGAGTGATGTGTGGCTTATGAGCAGCAGCTCCACCATGAAATCCAAGTTTTCTCACCTCCCACCTAACTGTTGTAGTACTTGTAGTGGTTCCTGATGCAGTTTGGAATTCCTGTGTGATGGTCTGGATAGATGTCTGCCTGTTACACATTACGACCCTCTTCAGTTGTCAGCGGTCTCTGTCAGTCAACAGACGAGGTCGGCCTGCGCGCTTTTGTGCCGTGCGTATCCCTTCACGTTTCCACTTCACTATCACATCGGAAACAGTGGACCTAGGGATGTTTAGGAGTGTGGAAATCTCGCGTGCAAACGTATAACACAAGTGACACCCAATCGCCTGAACACGTTCGAAGTCCGTGAGTTCCGCGAAGCGCCCCATTCTGCTCTCACGATGTCTAATGACTTATGAGGTCGCTGATATGGAGCACCTGGCAATAGGTGGCAGCACACAGCACCTAATATGAAAAACGTATGTTTTTGGAGATGCCCGGATACTTTTGATCACATAGTGTATTTCAGAAATTAATCCCAGCACTTTTTTCCGGAAAATTATCCTCACTTCTCAAAGCTCCTTCCTTCAAGTTATACTACGTGGAAATTTATCAATATAAGACGTCAAGTCTGTAAATGAGTCCGCGATCATATTGTCGTACTTTATTTGTGAAGATCCGTCTTGACCACACAAATTTTTTACAATTCACTACTACCGGTTTCGACTACTGCCATCTTCAGATCTGCTTCAAATGTGTTACCAGGCCTGTTATAGATTTTGTCTCAGCTAATTCAACTTCGTTGATTATACCATTATTTTTTACTTGTAACACATCTGAAGACGGTAGTACCCGAAACCAGTAGCAGTGAATTGTAAAAAAAGTGTGTAATCAAGACGGACCTTTACTAATAAACTACCTGGGAAGATTATTTAAGGATGCTTCGAACACAAATACAGCAGTCTCAAGAAACAGGAGTGTTTCCTTGTTTGAACAGTTTATGCACATCGTTTGAAATAAATTCACTGAAATAAATTGAAAGGAATTGGTGAGGAGAAAGTTAACGTATATATAGTGGCAAATGACATACTACTTTACAATACAGGCACAGTCCTGCCACTGCAGTTTTTACTCTGTTCCCATACGTTTCATTCACTTCATTTCAGTGAATATAATTCAACATATATATCTGAATTACAAGAAAGATCACCGTCTCCCGACAAATCTCTTCCTTGGGTAGTGCTATTTCCACGCATACCGTCGGAGGACCTCTAGTTGCAGTTTTGGAAAAAACAGGACATTGACAATATGAATTTGTCCTGGAGACGTGCACTCAGATGGCCTAAGTGGCTGCCTCGCAGATAAGCAAGATGTTCAGTTAGTAGCTGTATGTCACGACTTATTCAGTAGTACATGTTACAGCATAAAATGATTTTACATGCGATGTAATAAAAATATGGTATTTCAGATTAAAATGATGCACAGCTTATTTTCACTCTTCAATGTCAGAATTCATTACTCCATGCGAAAGTTGGAGAAGAGTTCCTGTTTCAGTGGGTGAATTCTAAAAAAATGGTTCAAATGGCTCTGAGAACTGTGGGACTTAACAGCTGAGGTCACCAGTCCCCTAGACTTAGAACTACTTAGACCTAACTAAGGACATCACACACATCCATGCCCGAGACAGGATCGAACCTGCGACTGTAGCAGCAGCGCGGTTCTGGACTGAAGCGCCTAGATCCTCTCGGCCACAGCGGCCGGCAGGGTGGATTCTGCTTCATTCTGATTGGAAAAAGGTGAGTGGTTGAAACAAGTGTTCTAGTGTCGAAATTTCTTTCTGTATTTTTTCCTTTTTGCTAATTTTATAAAGATTCCATTTGTGCACTATTCATGCAAGAGTCATTTTATAATTATTTGAAGTAATTTTTAGATGTTATGTTTCAGTTACTGATTCGTCGGGTAGATTGTCATACCATTTTCTCAGTAAATGACATGCTACGTGATTTTGTCAGATAGATTTGCCACTGACGAAATATTTACCAATAGTTAATTCATTGTTTCCACCTCCACACTGGTTTAAAAGTTCCTATGTCCCATGCTATGCAAGTGGCAAAAATGTAACATCTCATCCCATGCTGGAAGCCTGACTGTCTAAATGTAGTGTCTTAAATGCCGATTGACCCTTAAAGTTTTAGAATAGTTAACTTTAATGCCGATTGAGCCTTGAAGTTTTAGAATAGTTAACTTTTATACCGTCAGTTCATGAACAAAATCTTCTTGGTTTGCAAGTCGCGTCACTTCGAATGAAAAGCCGAGACGCTTCTCTTCAGACATGACACCGAGAAACACTCGGAGGGTCGGTTGGTGTCCTCACGGGTTTAATTAATCCTAGAAATTGGTTGGTTACTACAATTCACTCAAAACATGCTACACTGGGCATACAATCCTAAATGAAAATTTTTAGGAATATCACACGGAAATATGAGATACCAATCAATGCAACACTAAAATTAGCAACTGCGGTTCAACTATTCGGATTCAGTATAAAAAGCATGAGAAAGACTTACATTGAGTATTTGATTGAGAAAAAAAATACTGACAGACTCCTCAAAGAGAAAAATTCTTTTAGAGAAATACATGTCATACTGGATTGCAAGTTCTTGTCTACAGTGAGACGAGGCTGAATAAAAGGCCGAGGCTTAGCACCTTCCACGACTAGTCGACGGAGCGCCAGTGGTAGTGGCGAGAATTGAGTGGCTAGCGCAACTCATGTGCCTCGTGTCGTCCGCTGCGTACAATGAATCTCAGCTCATCGAGACGGAAAGACTCGTGGCGCTGTAAGCAGCAGAGTGTGAAACAGAGGACAGTGGCAGACACTGGGCAACCTACGGTCTTAAGGCGGGAGCAGATAGTGAAACACTTCATCAAGAGTCCATAAGGTCAGCGCTCTGTCCCTAGATATTCGTCTGCTAGTCTCCAATCCAACAGAACTCCTTCTTCGAGGCTCTAACTGAAAAGTGTTGTTTTGCCATTGTCTTCTTTTCTCGCAGTTTACCTTCACTGATTTGTTCATCCCATGCTACCCAGCTAACGGAGTGCGGCGTTACGGAATACTAAGTCCTACATCTACATCTACATCTACATTTATACTCCGCAAGCCACCCAACGGTGTGTGGCGGAGGGCACTTTACGTGCCACTGTCGTTACCTCCCTTTCCTGTTCCAGTCGCGTATGGTTCGCGGGAAGAACGACTGTCTGAAAGCCTCCGTGCGCGCTCTAATCTCTCTAATTTTACATTCGTGATCTCCTCGGGAGGTATAAGTAGGGGGAAGCAATATATTCGATACCTCATCCAGAAACGCACCCTCTTGAAACCTGGCGAGCAAGCTACACCGCGATGCAGAGCGCCTCTCTTGCAGAGTCTGCCACTTGAGTTTATTAAACATCTCCGTAACGCTATCACGGTTACCAAATAACCCTGTGACGAAACGCGCCGCTCTTCTTTGGATCTTCTCTATCTCCTCCGTCAACCCGATCTGGTACAGATAGGTCGAACGAGTGTTTTGTAAGACACCTCCTTTGTTGATGGACTACATTTCCTAAGCACTCTCCCAATGAATCTCAACCTGGTACCCGCCTTACCAACAATTAATTTTATATGATCATTCCACTTCAAATCGTTCCACACGCATACTCCCAGATATTTTACAGAAGTAACTGCTACCAGTGTTTGTTCCGCTATCATATAATCATACAATAAAGGATCCTTCTTTCTATGTATTCGCAATACATTACATTTGTCTATGTTAAGGGTCAGTTGCCACTCCCTGCACCAAGTGCCTATCCGCTGCAGATCTTCCTGCATTTCGCTACAATTTTATAATGCTGCAACTTCTCTGTATACTACAGCATCATCCGCGAAAAGCCGCATGGAACTTCCGACACTATCTACCAGGTCATTTATATATATTGTGAAAAGCAATGGTCCCATAACACTCCCCTGTGGCACGCCAGAGGTTACTTTAACGTCTGTATATGTCTCTCCATTGATAACAACATGCTGTGTTCTGTTTGCTAAAAACTCTTCAATCCAGCCACACAGCTGGTCTGATATTCCGTAGGCTCTTACTTTGTTTATCAGGCGACAGTGCGGAACTGTATCGAACGCCTTCCGGAAGTCAATAAAAATAGCATCTACCTGGGAGCCTGTATCTAATATTTTCTGGGTCTCATGAACAAATAAAGCGAGTTGGGTCTCACACGATCGCTGTTTCCGGAATCCATGTTGATTCCTACATAGTAGATTCTGGGTTTCCAAAAACGACATGATACTCGAGCAAAAAACATGTTCTAGAATTCTACAACAGATCGACGTCAGAGATATAGGTCTATAGTTTTGCGCATCTGCTCGACGACCCTTCTTGAAGACTGGGACTATCTGTGTTCTTTTCCAATCATTTGGAACCCACCGTTCCTCTAGAGACTTGCGGTACACGGCTGTTAGAAGGGGGGCAAGTTCTTTCGCGTACTCTGTGTAGAATCGAATTGGTATCCCGTCAGGTCCAGTGGACTTTCCTCTATTGAGTGATTCCAGTTGCTTTTCTATTCTTTGGACACTTATTTCGATGTCAGCCATTTTTTCGTTTGTGCGAGGATTTAGAGAAGAACTGCAGTGCGGTCTTCCTCTGTGAAACAGCTTTGGAAAAAGGTGTTTAGTACTTCAGCTTTACGCGTGTCATCCTCTGTTTCAATGCCATCATCATCCCGTAGTGTCTGGATATGCTGTTTCGAGCGACTTACTGATTTAACGTAAGACCAGAACTTCCTAGGATTTTCTGTCAAGTCGGTACATGGAATTTTACTTTCGAATTCACTGAACGCTTCACGCATAGCCCTCCTTACGCTAACTTTGACATCGTTTAGCTTCTGTTTGTCTGAGAGGTTTTGGCTGCGTTTAAACTTGGAGTGGAGCTCTCTTTGCTTTCGCAGTAGTTTCCTAACTTTGTTGTTGTACCACGGTGGGTTTTTCCCGTCCCTCACAGTTTTACTCGGCACGTACCTGTCTAAAACGCATTTTACGATTGCCTTGAACTTTTTCCATAAACACTCAACATTGTCAGTGTCGGAACAGAAATTTTCGTTTTGATCTGTTAGGTAGTCTGAAATCTTCCTTCTATTACTCTTGCTAAACAGATAAACCTTCCTCCCTTTTTTTATATTCCTATTAACTTCCATATTCAGGGATGCTGCAACGGCCTTATGATCACTGATTCCCTATTCTGTACATACAGAGTCGAAAAGTTCGGGTCTGTTTGTTATCAGTAGGTCCAAGATGTTATCTCCACGAGTCGGTTCTCTGTTTAATTGCTCGAGGTAATTTTCGGATAGTGCACTCAGTATAATGTCACTCGATGCTCTGTCCCTACCACCCGTCCTAAACATCTGAGTGTCCCAGTCTATATCTGGTAAATTGAAATCTCCACCTAAGACTATAACATGCTGAGAAAATTTATGTGAAATGTATTCCAAATTTTCTCTCAGTTGTTCTGCCACTAATGCTGCTGAGTCGGGAGGTCGATAAAAGGAGCCAATTATTAACCTAGTTCGGTTGTTGAGTGTAACCTCCACCCACAATAATTCACAGGAACTATCCACTTCTACTTCACTACAGGATAAACTACTACTAACAGCGACGAACACTCCACCACCGGTTGCATGCAATCTATCCTTTCTAAACACCGTCTGTACCTTTGTAAAAATTTCGGCAGAATTTATCTCTGGCTTAAGCCAGCTTTCTGTACCTATAACGATTTCAGCTTCGGTGCTTTCTATCAGCGCTTGAAGTTCTGCTACTTTACCAACGCAGCTTCGACAGTTGATAATTACAATACCGATTGCTGCTTGGTCCCCGCATGTCCTGACTTTGCCCCGCACCCGTTGAGGCTGTTGCCCTTTCTGTACTTGCCCAAGGCCATCTAACCTAAAAAACCGCCCAGCCCACGCCACACAACCCCTGCTACCCGTGTAGCCGGTTGTTGCATGTAGTGGACTCCTGACCTATCCAGCGGAACTCGAAACCCCAGCACCCTACGGCGCAAGTCGAGGAATCTGCAGCCCACACGGTCGCAGAACCGTCTCAGCCTCTGATTCAGACCCTCCACTCGGCTCTGTACCAAAGGTCCACAGTCAGTCCTGTCGACGATGCTGCAGATGGTGAGCTCTGCTTTCATCCCGCTAGCGAGACTGGCAGTCTTCACCAAATCAGATAGCCGCCGGAAGCCAGAGAGGATTTCCTCCGATCCATAGCGACACACATCATTGGTGTATATGTCGTGAGAAGGAAATGATAAACTGCAGAACGGAGTCAACTTCATTCTGCGGCAATTATTTGTTGCATTTAGCGTAATTTTTTCGCTCTACATCAGATGTTACAGATGATAAGCATGATACTTTCTGTCGGAAACTTCAGTATGATAAACGACTGACAAAAAATTCTATCAATGGGATGTATGTAATAATAGGTACAGATCACCTAAAATTTGCTCTTTAACAATTGATGGTATATCTTCTTCTCTTGTTGCCTCAAATACAGAAAAAGTTATACAGTTCTGGAAAACCTCAGTCAATTTCAGTACTTGTGCTTACGGCCTGATAACATTCTATCTTTTCGTTTCAGCGCAAAGATCGTCGATTCCTCTAAGTGTCAGAATGTTTGATAGACACTCTGAGGCCATAAATGCAGTGTAAGGAGTGTCAGCAGAATTCATCATGAAGAATTCCTACAGCAGCACAGTAATATCTAAGAACGTGGTTGAGTACCACTACAGAAGTTATCTTAAATGCCGGTTTTTTTTAAGTTTTAGATAAGCTGAGCTTTGTTAACAGACGTATATATAATCACAGAGCCACAAGTTATGGTATAAACTATCTGCTTGCACAGGTACGTACTATTATGAACTTCAGTTGCTTTATGGATTTGAATGTACCGAAATAACTGGGGAGCATGCTGTTGCAGTCACTATCACCTTACTTGCCATTTATCACACTTTTATAACACGTTTTTGATGAGTCCTAATATCAGTTATATAGTCACATTTTATGGGACACATTTTTCGATGAAGTGAAGATTTAGCCATGTTCTGACAAAAGAAAGAAGCATTTTTTTCATGGTCATTATGCTGTGACAATGTTTAGCCCAATGGTGAGTCAAGCCCTTCAGCATCTCTTTGGATATCGTAACTGTTGTAAACTGATACACTCACCAACTAACTTTTCAATGTTGGATGGAACTTTCACTTTACGTTGGAAAATACTTTGTGCTGAAAGTTCTCGATGTAGTTAAATTAAATATCGGACAGAAACTCTGATACAGAACGAAAAGTTTGCTTTATAAACGAAACGTGAGCTGTGGCGAAGTCATTCAGCCATTCCCTCAAGTATCCTTTCTTCCAGCAATCTGGACTAGCCTGTGGAATTGGTAGGTAGAAGAGAGTTACAATCAGTTGAAAGTTTGAAATAGGCTATGAGTTCTGCTAGTAAGGATAACTTAATAAGCTTGTTATTCGTTAAAGTGGTAGGTCAAGTTATCATTTCCGGCTTACCACAGAAGTTTAATCTGACAAGAAGTTGGTGTGTGCATCACGTTAGGAACTCTGCGAATTTCTTGCATCGCTTAGAGCGACTACGTTTCAATGATTCTGATATGTGGATTTCAGTAGTTTTTGATGTGGTCACTGGCGTTTCTTTCGTCTGTTTCGTTACGATTTATTGAGGATGGATTTGGTATTGAATTAACTAACCTACTTCAACATGTGCGGACTTGCGTTTACTTCACATTCAACAGCCGGTCCTACGAGAAGATGCATGGCGTTTTATCGGTAGCCCCCCGTCAGTATTTTTTGCTAATCTGTTTCGAAGAGCGTCCTGGAGTCTGCGGCATTGAACCACCTGCATGCTTTTTCAAATATGTAGACGATACGTCTGTCGTTTGGCCGCATGTTAGTAAGAATGTCTTTTTCCAAAGCTGTTTCACAGAGGAAGACTGCACTGTAGTTCCTTCTCTAGATTGTGGCACAGATGACAAAATGGTAGATATCGAAATAGATGACAGAGGGATAGAAAAAACAATTAAAATCGCTCAAAAGAGGAAAGACCGCTGGACCTGATGGGATACCAGTTCGATTTTACACAGAGTACGCGAAGGAACTTGCGCTCCTTCTTGCAGCGGTGTACCGTAGGTCTCTAGAAGAGCGTAGCGTTCCAAAAGATTGGAAAAGGACAGAGGTCATCCTCGTTTTCAAGAAGGGACGTCGAACAGACGTGCAGAACTATAGACCTATAACGTCGATCAGTTGTAGAATTTTGGAACACGTATTATGTTCGAGTGTAATGACTTTTCTGGAGACTAGAAATCTTCTCTGTAGAAATCAGCATGGGTTTCGAAAAAGACGATTGTGTGAAACCCAGCTCGCGCTATTAGTCCCCGACACTCAGAGGGCCATAGACACGGGTTCCCAGGTAGATGCCGTGTTTCTTGACTTCCGCAAGGCGTTTGATGCAGTTCCCCACAGTCGTTTAATGAACAAAGTAAGAGCATATGGACTATCAGACCAATTGTGTGATTGGATTGAAGAATGCAGCATGTCATTCTCAACGGAGAGAAGTCTTCCGAAGTAAGAGTGATTTCAGGTGTGCCGCAGCGGAGTGTCGTAGGACCGTTGCTATTTACAATATATATAAATGACCTTGTGGATAACATCGGAAGTTCACTGAGGCTTTTTGCGGATGGTGCTGTAGTACATCGAGAGGTTGTAACAATGGAAAATTGTACTGAAATGCCGGAGGATCTGCAACGAATTGACGCATGGTGTAGGGAATGGTAATTAAATCTCAATGTAGACAAGTATAATGTGCTGCGATCACATAGAAAGAAAGATCCTTTATCCTTTAACTACAATATAGCTGGTCAGAAACTGGAAGCAGTTAATTCCATAAATTATCTTGGAGTACGCATTAGGAGTGATTTAAAATGGAATGACCATACAAAATTAATCGTCGGTAAAGCAGATGCCAGACTGAGAGTCCTAAGGAAATGCAATCCGAAAACAAAGGAAGTAGGTTACAGTACAATTGTTCGCCCACTGCTTAATTACTGCTCACTGGTGTGGGACCCGTACCAGATAGGGTTGACAGAAGAGATAGAGAAGATTCAACGGAGAGCAGCGCGCTTCATTACAGGATCATTTAGTAATCGCGAAAGCGTTACGGAGATGATAGATAAACTCCAGTGGAAGACTCTGCAAGAGAGACACTCAGTAGCTCGGTACGGGCTTTTGTTGAATTTTCGAGAGCATATCTTCACCGAGGAGTCAAGCCGTATATTGCCCCCTCCTACGTATATCTCGCGAAGAGACCATGAGGATAAAATCAGAGAGATTAGAGTCCACACAGAGGCATACCGGCAATCTTTCAATCCACGAACAATACGAGACTGGAATAGAACGGAGAACCCATAGAGGTACTCAAGGTACCCTCCGCCACACACCGTCAGGTGGCTAGCGGAGTATGGATGTAGATGTAGAATTTGAAGAGTTTTTCAGAACATCTGAATTCAATCCACCCGTGTATTCGCATCACTGCCGGCCGCGGTGGTCTCGCTGTTAAGGCGCTCAGTCCGGAACCGCGCGACTGCTACGGTCGCAGGTTCGAATCCTGCCTCGGGCATGGATGTGTGTGATGTCCTTAGGTTAGTTAGGTTTAAGTAGTTCTAAGTTCTAGGGGACTGATGACCACAGAAGTTAAGTCACATAGTGCTCAGAGCCATTTGAAACATTTTTTTTTATTCGCATCACTACGGACGAGGAAATGGATGAATTCATAGTGGAAAGCGTGTTTTTTAACTACTATTTAAGATGAGAGTCCTTTTAGTATCTGTAACGATCATCTTGGCTTGCATAGGATGGGTGTCTACAACATCCCAAGCAGTCGCATGTCACACACTGGTCAGACCATTGGGTCACTGGGCAAGCGTCACACGCACTTATAACAGACGAGCAAATGTGCTATTGCAAAACATTGCTTCAGTACCGGTCATCCTACAGAGTGTAACAACCCAGATATTCTGACGTACACTTCCAGCTACTGGGGTAGTGTTATTAAGGAAACAGTTGAGACTAAACTGACAAGTGATCTCATACATGTAGATGGAGATTTTTGCTTAAGTACTGTTCGAAATCCTGCTCTGTCCCTGATAAAACAACAGAGAGACAGAGTTAGTACTACTTGCTGACTCTTTGTAATTAATATTCACTATCGACAGCTCCTGACGTTGATCATCTTTGGTTGTATGGTAGTGCTAGCTGTTTACGATATGTATGTTCTTGATCGCCGGAGCCCATCTACCGACGGTATAAATTTCATAATTTTAACCTACATGCTAAGAAGGTACCAGCGCTCTGTTCTTAATGATCACTTAGTAAAAACAGTCAAGATCGCAGAATATCTCAGTTATTAAACTGAACGGTTTTGGTATGTTTAATCGGCCATCATCATACTAAGAGCACCATTTGGATGCAGCTGGCGGCGTGATGAACAGCTGCGTGTGGTCACCGTTACAGTTACTTTTGTGGCCACTTACACCTGTTCACCACTTCGCCACCTGCTCATAATCTGATGGCGGTCAATTAAATTTGCGAAACCGGTCATTTTAATAAATGAGATATTCTGAGATCTTAACTGCTTTCACTAATCAATTATTTTAAATTTCCTTGCAAGTTTTTTCTCGCTGCTCGCCGGTGTACCACATGGGTCGGTTCTTGGCCCGGTCCTATATACGTTGCATATAGCAGACATCCTCACAACACCATGGGTGAAGAGCACTCTGATGACTCGGCCTCGTACACCAACAGCCTTAATGCACAGATAGTGATAAATCCACTCGGCGATTGGAAATAGCGGCTAGGTTTCTATCCATGCAAGACAAAGGACATCTTCATTAGGAAGAGAGCCGTAAACTGGGCATTTTCTGTCGATACCTTTGCGTTGCACTGGAGAGATGCCTAACGTGGCATCAATGCACAAAAGTAGAACGTTGTAGGGCCCATGGACAACTCAGGGACGTATACTCAATGCTTAACAAACACTCTACGATGTCCAGCCACGCCGGTTTTCTTGTTTGTAACCTCTCCTCGAGTACGCAGCATTTGCATGGAGCAACGCTGCCCACTTCCACATCAGACGAGTGCATCGCATTCCGAATAGGGCTCTACGACTGGCTCTACACCTTCCTTGGGACTACCCATCGCGAGAGTTGCACCTGCTGGATAACGCACCGCGACTGAAGGAACGATATCGAGAAACTGTAAAGATGTCCTACCAACACACTGCTGCAGTAGTAGTCTTCATTTCAGAAACCTGGCCAACAAAGGCGAGTACCGGCAGACTTTACGATGGCCACATTTCCTTCGGACCTAATTTTATGTCTTATTTAAATAAATAAAACAACATATTTAAAATACGCTGTTTAGTTAGCAGCAACAGATGGCACGAAATCTGCTACAAGTAATTAACCCATTCGTGGGTAGCAGATTTAAACTCATACAAGAAGATTAAAGGTAAAAAACAAAGTATTAAAACGTCTTGTCGCTGCTCGTGGCACTTCTACCTTCAAAATGACGGAATGTTCATTTGTCCAAATGTCGTAGATTATCGAAGACGTCACTAGACCGCATTCCCGTAAGTTGTTTGAACTGTTTCATCATAGCTTACACCTCATGGCAGAACGAAAGTTTCCTACTGGAGCGCCTATGCTGTGCCTAAGCCATAACTTTCCCACCAGAAGACCTTCTGTGGACTTCAGAAGAGTAAAAGTGAAGTTCTGGAGAAGTGAATATTTGAATTGGACTATGCGGTTATAATATCTGCGTGGTATTTAGGGTCTTGTGTTAATATGACGTCGTTGTTTGGGTGCGTGTTAGCACTTGCGGGTTAATGAAACACGCTATTCCACACTGCCTGTTTCTTAACAAAATTAGATACCATCGCCTGGAAATCAATCTTGAAGCAAATTAGTACATATTCCGTACCTGTATTGATACATTCGAGAGCTGTCAAGCATCATATGGTCTGCTAACGCGCGGTCCGGGCAAAAGTTCGGGCGCACACAGAGTGGCCGCCATTTGCTTCCATCATATAAAGTCGTAACTCATCACTCTGGTAGACTGTCTAGCTAGTCAAAAGTTTTCAGCTGTGTGATTGGTTCTCCCACTACGATCTGGTTATAAACTAAATGGTTTGGTTCATTTCTCACGAAGCCTTTCATCACCGTCTGTAGCTCAGTTCCTAACTCGTTGTGCTACTTGTACGTCATACAACCATACAGACACAATGAAGTCCATTTCGTACAATGAATCGCATTTATTTACTTGTTGCAGACATGTACACATACCAAATTCAACGGCAGCGAGCTATTAAAAAGCAACAAGTGCATAATTTCAAAAAAGCAAGGAATCTCAGCTTTCAGTCTCGTGTGTACGTCGATGTCATTGTACACGCAACGCTACCATCATATGTACAGTAGTAGGAAAACGAATCGACTGTGATGTTCTTCAGCGAAGTATGACCGAAATGAAACTGCGAAAGAGTTAAATCTGAAGGTTAAATTTATTGCGCAGGATTTCCGTCCATGCCACTACGTCGTATTTATTTGAACGCACAATTTTCATTTTTATTTTTAATAGTAGCTGAGAAAACCTGCGTTGCCCGGGTCAGATTATATGTCATGGGAGAAGGCACGAGTACCATTCTAGATATGAGATGCACACAGACATATATCTCATTAAGGATATTATGAATGCAGTTATCCTGTTACTAAGGTAGTTTTGTCGCAGTGCATGGCAGTAAGTGAGTGTGGTGAGAAAAATCCGGGAATGCTCTTAGGCAAAGTTAATAATATATGACTTACGAACTTCACAGTATACATGAAAATGTTCCTATTGTTTCATCCACGATGCAGTATAATGGTGATAGAGTCCTCAACGTGTTTCTTCCACATTTTGATGGGTAAAAGTGAACTGTCGTGTGACTAGGGCCTCTCGCCGGTAGACCGATTGCCTGGTGCAAGTCTTTTTAGTTGACGCACTTCTGCGACTTACATGTCGATGGGGATGACATGATGATGAAGACAACGTCCAGTCCTTGAGCGGAGAAAATCTCCAACACAGCCAGCAATCGTCTCTTAAATCGTGTATATGGATAAGGAACCGCAGAGCACCTGTAACACTACCTTGGAGAACACCAGAAATCACTTCTGTTTCACTCGACGAATTTCCGTCAATTACTGCCAACTGCGACTTCTTCGACAGGAAATCAAGACTCCAGTCGCGTAACTGAGACGATATTCCATAAGCATGCAATTTGATTACAAGCCGCTTGTGAAGTACGGTGTCAAAAGCCTTCTGTAAATCTATAAATAAGGAATCAATTTGAAAACCCTTGTCAATAGCACTCAACACTTGGTGTGAGTAAAGAGTTAATTGTGTTTCACAAGAACGATGTTTTCTAAATCCATGTGGACTGCGTGTCAATAGACCGTTCTCTTCGGGATAATTCATAATACTCGAACATTGTATACGAGGATCGTTCAATAAGTAATATGCCCGACTTTTTTTAAAAAAATCCATTAATATACATAGACAGACGTCCTTGTCGGTGCTTCACATTTAATGTTTTTTTCTGTGCGCCGGTGAAATTTCGAGCCGTTCTGGCAGATGGCTGAGCCGTAGTACAGCGTAAAAATGGCGTCTACATACGACTCACGTTACAAGAAGTGTGCTGTTATTGAATTCTTGTGTGCAGAAAAAGAAACCGTAGTGAACATCCATAAACGTTTGTGTGTAGCGTATGACGGTGCTGCAGTTGATAGGAGTATAGCTGGGCGATGGGTAAAGAAAGTTGCGGCCTCAGAAAATTGAGAAATAGAGCTCTACGATCAGCCACGCTCGGGACGCCCTGTCACAGCCACTGCTCCAGACATGTTGAATCTTGCGGATGCCATTATTCGTACCGACCGGCGGGTCACAACTCGACAATTGGCTCTACAGTTGTCGATCAGCATTGGAAGTGGTCTGCAATGATCGAGACTCCCGGATATTCAAAGAGGTGCTCATGATAGGTTCCACGAATGTTCACAGCGGGCCACAGATTCAAAGAAAGGCCTCATCCACCCTACAGTCCAGACCTGGCACACACGGACTTCCCTCTCTTTGGGCTACTTAAAGATTCTCTACGGGGAGCACACTTTGAAGATGACGAGTGTCAGTAAAGCGGTGAAAACATGGCTACGCCCACAGGGCAAGAGCTTTTACCAGCAGGGAAGACATGCCCTTCCACAATGTTGGCGTACGGCCATAGAACGTGATGGAGACTACGTAGAAAAATAAGACAGGGTGATGTATATTATCACCAAATTCTGACTCTTAACAATAAATATGTCCTGAGAAAACAAATGTGGGGCAGTACTTATTGAACGACCCTCGTATGTTCCAGAATCCTGCTGCACATCGATGTCTGAAATGAACCTAATTGGTATACCCTCTAGACTGGAAGACTTGCTTTAATTAAGTGACTTAAGTTGTTTCACTACTCCGAGGTTATCTACTTCTAAGTTACTCATTTGGCAGCTGTTCTTGATTTGAATTCTGGAATATCTACCTCGTCTTCTTTGATGAAGGAATTTCAGAAAGCTGTGTTTAGTAACTCTGCTTTCGAGCACTGTCATCGGTAGTATTTCCATTGCTATCGCGCAGGGAAGGCATTGATTGTGTCTTGCCGCTAGCATACTTTACATACGATCAGAGTCTCTTTGGATTTTCTGCCAGGTTTCGAGACAAATTTTCGTTGTATAACCTATTATAAGCATCTCGGATGAAAATTCATGCTAAGTTTCGTGCTTCTGTGAAAGATCGCCAGTCTTGGGGATTTTGCATTCGTTTAAATTTGGCATGCTTTTTTCGTTGTTTCTGCAATAGTGTTCTGACCCGTTTTGTGTACCAAGAGAGATCAGTACTGTCGTTTGTTAATTTATTTGGTACAAATCTCTCAATTGCTTTCGGTACTATTTCTTTTATTTCAAGCCACATCTGGTCTATACTTACATAATTAATTTGGAAGGAGTGCAGATTGTCTCTCAGGAAGGCATAAAGCGAATTTTTATCCGTTTTTTTTTTTTTGAATAGGTTTATTTTTCGTTTATTTTTGCAGGATTTGAGATTTACGGTATTCACTCTCACTACGACAACCCTGTGTTCACTAATCCCTGTATCTGTTTTGATGCTCGTTATTAGCTCATGATTATTTGTTACCAAGAGGTCAAGTGTGTTTGCACAATCGTTTACTATTCGAGTGGGCTCATGAGCCAACTGCTCGAAATAATTTTCATAAAATGCCTTTAGTACGATTTCGGATTACGTCTTATACTTTCCTCCGGATTCAAACATGTATTTTCGCCTACGTATCGTGGGTAAATTGAAGTCACCACCAACTATACCTTAAATTTACGTTTTTGAAATTAGATTCAAGTTTTCTTTGAATCTTTCAGCAATTGTATCATCTGAGTTGGGAGGTCAGTTAAAGTATGCAATTATTATTTTATGCCGGTTGCCAAGAATGACCTTTCGGCATACTATTACTTCAGTTTCGTTACAATATAAATTACTGTTTATAGCAACAGATACGCCACCACCAACTTTGTTTAGCCTATCCTTTCTAAACACCGTTAGGTCCTTCGTAAAAATTTCGGCTGAACTTATCTTCGGCTTCAGCGGCTATAAAGATTTGAGCATCAGTGGTTTCTAATAGCGTTTGGCGCTCTGATACTTTCCCAACACAGCTACGACAATTTACAGATACCGATGGATCATAGATCAACGTTCTTTCAATGTTCGAGCTGCATCTTTGAGACTGAAGCCCTCTCTGTGTTTCGACGAGACCCTCTAAACTAAAAAACCGTCCATTTCACGCCACACACCCCTGCTACCCGCATAGCCGCCTAGCCTGGGTGCAAGTGTGATTGTGGTTGGCAGATATATCAGTAAAATGCGAGATGTGCAACACTTAGTTCTTTTGGAAAAAGCTATATTCTCTATGACTTTTGCACTTTACGGTACTAGTGAATATACTCTCCTAAACAATCCTCACCCTGTTCCATTCATACTGGCATTAACATTACGTTACGCAGACATATTTTACCGATGGTGACATCAAGGGGCTAGTGATACTTTAGTAATATTAGGACGTGGTCAACATGCAACAGAAGAATAAGCAAAGTGATTCACGAAAACGCACTAAATTATGAAAAGGATTATACCCACGAAGAATAAGCGAAATGTTTATCCGAAATCACTGTAGTTTACTGTTCGATTATTCATTAGTTAGTTACGAGTATTTTTATCTTTGAGTGTATCTAGATTCTTTTTTGTGTCTCTGTCGATCGTAGGTGAAGTGTCATTCACAAAAACATACTGAGAGATTAAAAACTGACCTCTTTGATGTTACACATCTTTATTAAAGTCTGAGTGACGAAGCCGCACAAGCATCCTACTATATCAGACGAATGATACAATAGACGCATTTTCATATGTACGATAAAGTTCGTAAGTGACAGAGCGTATAGCTTTTCCTAAGAGTATTTATTGCTCCATATTTCACGGGTTTTTGCTCACCACATTCACCCACTGCGACGCACAGAAACCAAATTTCTTTACTAACAGTATGAGCCAATGGCTATCTACACCGCAACCACAAGTGAGTAGCAGGGGGTGATCAAGCAGAAAAGATCTTTTTCTTTAGTCATCACACAATTACACGAGCAGAGTACGGTGTTTACTCCACGTTCTACGTACCTATTGCATTTTATTTGTTCCTTGTCCTCTTAACGAACTTCTCCCGCGGTTTGTCCGCAAGAGTCAGAGTAACCGTGTACAGATCTCGATGGGATGAACAAACCACTGGGTCGCTCTGCGAGACTGTCAGCTTAAGCGCGAACTGTGAAAATTTATTAAAGCAGTAATGATTCATTATAATGAGACGCAAATAACTCATAAACTAAGAACTACAGCAAAAAGTCAATACCACCACGTAAAGTCTGGTAATACTTTTGTGTAGTTGATGAATAAAATTTTTGGTGGCTATAAGTTTAATATAGTTTTTTCGGTCAAATATCCGCGTATGACTGACGAGAGACATTGTGCAAGATTTATCTACAAAAGGCACTCCAGATGTCATGCTCTACCACGTCAAAGGTATCAGTGCGTAAACGAAGTTATGTAAAATGTTTACATGTATGATTTTAACAGTATTATGTTTAGTAAATGCCGTTTGTTCGTTTCGCAACGACAGTTGGAAGGCTACTTAAAGATGGCACACATATTGGCCTCGGTCAGGTCAATAGAGGTCCGATCTGTGCGAACTTGTGGCGTGCCAGTCGTGACCAAACGTGACATATTTTATGCAACATTTCTACGAACTTTTAAAATTTCTGTACGATTTTGTGGACTTAGAAGAGTTTCTCACTGGTTTTGGTGGACTTCAACTCTTAACAGCCGCACGGTGTTCAGCAGAGCTTATGCAGGGAATTCTTGATTGACCCCGTGGATCGCTCTGTCGTCGCATTCACAGCATTAAGCATGAGTGAAATAAAAATTTTTATTTATTAAACAGTGACCACGCTGTATGAAGGACGTTTTTATTTCACCAACCATATTCGGCTTATAATTTAGTCAATTAGCAGGAATTTAACAGAACAGTAACCGAACACTGCGGTGGATGTGTGGCCGTCCCCTGGACACCAACGTTGTTGTTGTTGTTGTTGTTGTGGTCTTCAGTCCTGAGACTGGTTTGATGCAGCTCTCCATGCTACTCTATCCTGTGCAAGCTTCTTCATCTCCCAGTACCTACTGCAATCTACATCCTTCTGAATCTGCTTACTGTATTCATCTCTTGGTCTCCCTCTACGATTTTTACCCTCCACGCTGCCTTCCAATGCTAAATTTGTGATCCCTTGATGCCTCAAAACATGTCCTACCAACCGCTCCCTTCTTCTAGTCAAGTTGTGCCACAAACTTCTCTTCTCCCCAATCCTATTCAATACTTCCTCATTAGTTACGTGATCTACCCACCTTATCTTCAGCATTCTTCTGTAGCACCACATTTCGAAAGCTTCTATTCTCTTCTTGTCCAAACTAGTTATCGTCCATGTTTCATTTCCATACATGGCTACACTCCATACAAATACTTTCAGAAACGACTTCCTGACACTTAAATCTATACTCGATGTTAACAAATTTCTCTTCTTCAGAAACGATTTCCTTGCCATTGCCAGTCTACATTTTATTTCCTCTCTACTTCGACCATCATCAGTTATTTTACTCCCTAAACAGCAAAACTCCTTTACTACTTTAAGTGTCTCATTTCCTAATCTAATTCCCTCAGCATCACCCGATTTAATTTGACTACATTCCATTATCCTCGTTTTGCTTTTGTTGATGTTCATCTTATATCCTCCTTTCAAGACACTGTTCATTCCGTTCAACTGCTCTTCCAAGTCCTTTGCTGTCTCCAACAGAATTACAATGTCATCGACGAACCTCAAAGTTTTTACTTCTTCTCCATGAATTTTAATACCTACTCCGAATTTTTCTTTTGTTTCCTTTACTGCTTGCTCAATATACAGATTGAATAACATCGGGGACAGGCTACAACCCTGTCTCACTCCTTTCCCAACCACTGCTTCCCTTTCATGCCCCTCGACTCTTATAACTGCCATCTGGTTTCTGTACAAATTGTAAATAGCCTTTCGCTCCCTGTATTTTACCCCTGCCACCTTCAGAATTTGAAAGAGAGTATTCCAGTTAACGTTGTCAAAAGCTTTAACTAAGTCTACAAATGCTAGAAACGTAGGTTTGCCTTTTCTTAATCTTTCTTCTAAGATAAGTCGTAAGGTTAGTATTGCCTCACGTGTTCCAACATTTCTACGGAATCCAAACTGATCTTCCCCGAGGTTGGCTTCTACTAGTTTTTCCATTCGTCTGTAAATAATTCGCGTTAGTATTTTGCAGCTGTGACTTATTAAACTGATAGTTCGGTAATTTTCACATCTGTCAACACCTGCTTTCTTTGGAATTGGAATTATTATGTTCTTCTTGAAGTCTGAGGGTATTTCGCCTGTCTCATACATCTTGCTCACCAGATGGTAGAGTTTTGTCATGACTGGCTCTCCCAAGGCCATCAGTAGTTCTAATGGAATGTTGTCTATTCCCGGGGCCTTGTTTCGACTCAGGTCTTTCAGTGCTCTGTCAAACCAACGTAGCCATGAAAATTTAAAGTTGGTCACACATTTTGTTGAGTCCTTTTACACGAATTGTGAATAAGCAGAGAAAGAGATGCGATAGTCAATCACTACATTTTTTTTATTAGATTGCCGTTTCTGGTATGGCCTACAGATAACCTGAAGATCCAAAAGTAGTGCAGCAACGCGTAGTACATCCAAAAGCGTTAAGATCCATCCTTATTCTTCTGTAGAAAGGGCTTTGCACCACTAGCTGCAGAGCTGAAGAAAGTGGTGTAAGGTAACTACTTTTTGATGATTTTATCGAATGTGTTAATATTTATGAAGAAAAATTATATATCTGAAGAACTGTGGTCAGTGAAACAGTTGGTAGACAGCAGTACTTGTGTCTGCGATAGCAGCACCGTGGAGTCGTAGCATCTTTGACAGTCAGTAGTGGAAAGCCGCGATGTGCAGCAGGCGGGGTTTCGTTGAACGTACAGTGCAATGTATTGACGCACTTTGGGACCTATGTGAGTTGTAGATTTATTACGAGGAGAATTGATGACTCAGAACAATGGTTGGATAGAATTCAGACATAAAACAAGTTTTGAAATGAAGAACAAGGTATTATATGATGAGGTAAAGTGTGTGTTCAGATGTTCAAATGTGTGTGAATTCCTAAGGGACCAAACTGCTGAGGTCATCGGTCCCTAGACTTATACACTACTTAAACTAACTTATGCTAATAACAACACACACGCCCATGCCCGAGCGGGTGGGACCGCGGTAAAGGATTTATTTTCATTTTTGTAGACATGTATTGTTGATCTACTTCACCCTCTTCACATCCGAGTTTTTGATAATTATTCTATTGTTTGATTGATCTTCTGACTTAATTTACAGTACCATGGAAGTTGTTACATTAAATGAATTTTCATAATAGAGTCTATAACTTTTTTGTATAAGTTCCTTCCGAACTCAAATTACAGAACTTGAAGTTGAGTCATGTGTTTCATTGACATTTTGTGTCCAGAATATGAACGCAGTTTTCCTGGACCAGCTGTAGTTAGTTTTTAGCAGTATTTCTTCCATTGTTGCCGAGTCTTGCTGTGTTGCTGTTTCTGCCTGTACTTCATTTTGCAGGTGAGATTCGTAATAAGTGACTGTTTCGCTTCCTTTGCGCACTGTAGGTTCTGTCAGTTTTTTTATTTTACCAGGGCCATATTTGAGTGCAGAAATTTTCGTGTGTTTCAGGTTACATTCTTATAAAGGTCGAAATTACAGTTTGGTTTTTTTATACAGTTACGCTTTTTTCAAACAGTTCGCACTGACCAAATCTACTGAGCGTGAAATTACTGGCTTGCTCATTTATGTGCGCATGAATGAAATCGGTTCTCTCTCTCTCTCTCTCTCTCTCTCTCTCTCACACACACACACACACACACACACACACACACACACACACACAGAGAGAGAGAGAGAGAGAGAGAGAGAGAGAGAGAGAGAGAGAGAGAGAGAGCATTTTTTTCAATTTCATAGAAGTGATGTGGCTTTGAGCTCAGTAGCGTATTTAGGTTGTCACTTCACATTCCCAGGTTTGTACTTACGATAACACACACACACACAAGTAAAGGCTACTCACTTACAGTGGTAATCTAATTAAGAAAAGTGTAGTGAATGATCCAGATCAGTTCTTTTTTTTTTAATAAAGCAAGTAGTGTGTACAATTTGCGAAACCTCAGTGCCTTTAATTGCGACTTCATTCTAGCGATTATAGTAGACAAAGTCTCGTAAACATAAAATAAAATAAAAGAAGATAAGGACAAGTGAAATGCCTTGTTGAACTACGTAGAGGGAATCATGATATCTGTAGCATAAAGAAGACGTATTTTCATGGTCTATGGTTTTCTCAAACTGATTTCCTGTGAGGCAGAAGCACACTATGTCAAAGGATGCGTAAACTGTCCATGGAAAGTGACGCATCACTGTATTCCATAGCGGAAAACAAGTTGGATCTCAGGTAGATGCCATTTTCCTTGACTTCCGAAGGCGTTCGATACAGTCCCGCACTGGCGCTTGATAAACAAAGTAAGAGCCTACGGAATATCAGACCAGCTGTGTGGCTGGATTGAAGAGTTTTTAGCAAACAGAACACAGCATGTTGTTCTCTAGGGAGAGTCGTCTGCAGACGTTAAAGTAACCTCTGGCGTGCCACAGGGGAGTCTTGTGGGACTATTGCTTTTCACAATATATATAAATGACCTAGCAGATAGTGCCGGAAGTTCGTTGCGGCTTTTCGTGGATGATGCTGTAGTATACAGAGAAGTTGCAGCATTAGAAAATTGCAGAGAAATGCAGGAAGATCTGCAGCGGATAGGCACTTGTTGAAGGGAGTGGCAACTGACCCTTAACACAGACAAATGTAATGTATTGCGAATACATAGAAAGAAGGATTCTTTATTGTATGATTATATGATAGCGGAACAAACACTGATAGCAGTTACTTCTGTAAAATATCTGTGAGTACGCGTACGGAACGATTTGAAGTGGAATGATCATATAAAATTAATCCTTGGTAAGGCGGCTGCCAGGTTGAGATTAATTGGGAGAGTCCTTAGAAAATGTAGTCCATCAACAAAGGAGGTGGCTTACAAAACACTCGTTCGACCTATACTTCAGTATTGCTCATCAGTGTGGGATCCGTACCAGGTCGGGTTGACAGAGGAGATCCAAAGAAGAGCGGCGCGTTTCGTCACAGGGTTATTTGGTAAGTGTAATAGCGTTACGGAGATGTTTAGCAAACTCAAGTGGCAGATTCTGCAAGAGAGGCGTTCTGCATCGCCCTGCAGCTAGCTGTCCAGGTTTCGAGAGGGTGCGTTACTGGATGATGTATCGAATATATTGCTTCCCCCTACTAATACCTCCAGAGGAGACCACGAATGTAAAATTAGAGAGATTCGAGCGTGCACGGAGGCTTTCCGGCAGTCGTTCTTCCCGCGAACCATACGCGACTGGAACTGGAAAGAGAGGTATTGACAGTGGCACGTAAAGTGCCCTCTACCACACACCGTTGGGTGGTTTGCGGAGTATAAATGTAGATGTATATGTCGATACTGCCAGGGAGTTTTCCATGGTGGGTCGACTGGAACGGGATGATCTCAGCCTCGTGATGCTAGTCAAGGAGTTACTTAAGTGATTAGTAGCAGATCCGAGCTCTAGGTGAATGATAAAAGCTGGGAGGGCACTGTGCTGACCCCTACGTCCTCCATATCACACCCGAATGACGCCATCAGCAGCGAATGACACGGCGGTCGCTCGACACTGACGGAACTTCAGCAAAAGCCTTAGCTTTCAACGCGACAGCGTGCACTCATGTCTCCGCCTCTGCGACTCATTCATATAAAATCCAATGAACTCACAATGGGAAATTTCGTGTGAGTCTGACTTACATGCTTGTTGCTCACATGTCTAAACACTCCACTCTCTCCTTACTTTGCAAATTAATAAGTACATGTCTCTTCCCCCTGAACTTACTCCTGTGCCGTTCCGATCATGGGAAAAGTCGCCTGTGGCTTTTGTTACTCAAGAGCTTAAGGTATCTAGTCGCTCATAGCAAGTAAACATACATTGCTTCCTTGCTATGAGCCTTACAGCGCAGTGTACTACGTTCGTACCACTGACAGTCAAGTCGTCGTATGCCACTGATCGTGCATAGTAGTTAGTCTTCGATGTAAAGTGTCTTACTTGAAATCACAATTAAAAATGTTTCTCTTCATTGTCAATATTTCTACAATTGTTTAACAGATTTATACTGTTAACTGATAATGTAAACTTATACACTCCTGGAAATGGAAAAAAGAACACATTGACACCGGTGTGTCAGACCCACCATACTTGCTCCGGACACTGCGAGAGGGCTGTACAAGCAATGATCACACGCACGGCACAGCGGACACACCAGGAACCGCGGTGTTGGCCGTCGAATGGCGCTAGCTGCGCAGCATTTGTGCACCGCCGCCGTCAGTGTCAGCCAGTTTGCCGTGGCATACGGAGCTCCATCGCAGTCTTTAACACTGGTAGCATGCCGCGACAGCGTGGACGTGAACCGTATGTGCAGTTGACGGACTTTGAGCGAGGGCGTATAGTGGGCATGCGGGAGGCCGGGTGGACGTACCGCCGAATTGCTCAACACGTGGGGCGTGAGGTCTCCACAGTACATCGATGTTGTCGCCAGTGGTCGGCGGAAGGTGCACGTGCCCGTCGACCTGGGACCGGACCGCAGCGACGCACGGATGCACGCCAAGACCGTAGGATCCTACGCAGTGCCGTAGGGGACCGCACCGCCACTTCCCAGCAAATTAGGGACACTGTTGCTCCTGGGCTATCGGCGAGGACCATTCGCAACCGTCTCCATGAAGCTGGGCTACGGTCCCGCACACCGTTAGGCCGTCTTCCGCTCACGCCCCAACATCGTGCAGCCCGCCTCCAGTGGTGTCGCGACAGGCGTGAATGGAGGGACGAATGGAGACGTGTCGTCTTCAGCGATGAGAGTCGCTTCTGCCTTGGTGCCAATGATGGTCGTATGCGTGTTTGGCGCCGTGCAGGTGAGCGCCACAATCAGGACTGCATACGACCGAGGCACACAGGGCCAACACCCGGCATCATGGTGTGGGGAGCGATCTCCTACACTGGCCGTACACCACTGGTGATCGTCGAGGGGACACTGAATAGTGCACGGTACATCCAAACCGTCATCGAACCCATCGTTCTACCATTCCTAGACCGGTAAGGGAACTTGCTGTTCCAACAGGACAATGCACGTCCGCATGTATCCCGTGCCACCCAACGTGCTCTAGAAGGTGTAAGTCAACTATCCTGGCCAGCAAGATCTCCGGATCTGTCCCCCATTGAGCATGTTTGGGACTGGATGAAGCGTCGTCTCACGCGGTCTGCACGTCCAGCACGAACGCTGGTCCAACTGAGGCGCCAGGTGGAAATGACATGGCAAGCCATTCCACAGGACTACATCCAGCATCTCTACGATCGTCTCCATGGGAGAATAGCAGCCTGCATTGCTGCGAAAGGTGGATGTACACTGTACTAGTGCCGACATTGTGCATGCTCTGTTGCCTGTGTCTATGTGCCTGTGGTTCTGTCAGTGTGATCATGTGATGTATCTGACCCCAGGAATGTGTCAATAAAGTTTCCCCTTCCTGGGACAATGAATTCACGGTGTTCTTATTTCAATTTCCAGGAGTGTAATTTGTGTATAATGTGCAAATGGACAACACTAAACTTTGTTAGTAATGAACACACAGACTGCAAATTGTGTAACTCAGTGTAGGGAGCAGTTTACATACAGCATTTGGTAGGAATAATTGTCAGTGGGGTAGTTGGTGAATATGGATAGACGAGAGTGTGTATCCAGGACAGCAGTAAGGATGATGGGAGCAACTCATGCTATATTCGTGGAAAAGGAAGGGATGTAGGAAACTGGCCACCATTTTTTTTTACAAAGTAGTATACAACACTATTGAAAAACTATCTATTGACCACCAAGCCTGCCGATACTACCTGCCATCACTGTCTCTCTCCCTCTCTCTCTCTCTCTCTCTCTCTCTCTCTCTCTCTCTCTCTCTCTCTGTCTCTCCTGTGCATTTCCTACAGCTGTCGCTGCATCCCTCACATCTGTCACCATCGTTTTCTATCTTCACATGCTTCTCTTTTTTTCATGGCATCCTTTACCCCGAATAACAAGTATTTTTCGGTCCCTCTTCTTCTTCTTCACTGGGGAAGGCACATCAAGATCGTTTTTTGCCATCTGTCATCTGTCATTCGCATTGTTTGCCACACCAAGCGAGCTGTTCTATTTGTGATGTTTTCTTGAGTGTGGGTCATTTCTCTGATCGTTGTATGTTTTGCGTGGTTTCGCTGATATTCTACACGATCTCCTGGGATAATGCATGCCTACAACTCTCACTTTGTTTTCATTTTTTTCCACTAAGGTCACAGCACTGGCATTCACCAATCGTTACAGGCGGTACAGTGCTTGTATAGAGCATCTTCTTTACTTTCGACCGTATCTTAGAGCATCATAACAAAGGGTTTAGCTTTTGGATTGCTGTCCCATAGTGTTCAGAGCCATTTCTGGATTGCTACTTTCCCATGGGCTACTCTTTGCTGTATTTCCCAATTACTTGCTACGTCTTCCGAGTGAATACCGCCCAGATATTTAAATTTCGTACATCCCTTGATGTGCTGGTCCTCTACTATTATGTTTCTTTCATTTTCTTCACTGCATAGGTTTTCAGCTTTCTGAAAATATGGTTTCAGTCCCCACTTATCACATTCTTCAAATATTTTTTTTATGTTCAAATGTGTGTGAAATCTTATGGGACTTAACTGCTAAGGTCATCAGTCCCTAAGCTTACACACTACTTAATCTAAATTATCCTAAGAACAAAGACACACACTCATGCCCGAGGGAGGACTCGAACCTCCGCCGGGATCAGCCGCACAGTCCATCATGACTGCAGCGCCCTAGACCGCTCGGCTAATCCCGCGCGGCGATGTGATCCCCGCCTATGTTAGTCTTCTACGTGCAATAACCACTCACAGACGGCAGTCGGCAGCATTAGCAGTGGAGGGTATATAAAGTGTATGGGGGGGGGGGGGGGGGGGGGGGGGGTGCGGGAAACAGTGCAATCGGTACCGTAAGGGGGAAACAGAGTGATTTATCTGATATCCAAAAGAGCATAATCACAGGCTTTCGGGAGAAGGATGAAGCGTATCCGACACGGCTAAGTTCTTAAAACGTTTGACAGCCTTCGTGGTTAAAGTATGCCGGGCATATCAAAATGGCCACATCCAAAACCAGCGCCGAGGCTACTATGGTGCACCACGAGCCGTAGATGACTGGGGTGAACGACAGTTGCTGAGAGATGTACGAGAAAACAGACGTGCAACTGTTCAGCAGCTGACAGCCCAGATGAGCTAAGGGGCTACCAACAGCGTCTCCTCGACGACCGTTCAGCGAACGTTGCTGCGCATGCGCATCCGCAGCAGCCGCCTGGTTCATGCAACCATCTTGAATACTGTTCGCCGGTGACGGAGGCTGGAATTTGCACCCCAATACCACAACTCACGTCCACTGAGTGGCGATAGGTGCCTTTTCAGACGAATCACGTTTTATGCTCCATCGGACAGATGATCGTTGGCGTGTACTGCGTGAAAAGTCTAAAAACAAACCCCTACAATTACGAGGGAGCTTTATGGTCTGGGGAATGGTTTCGTGGCATCCCCTGTGTGATCTCGTCATTCTGAAAGGTGCAATGGATCTACACAAGTATGCATCTTTCCTTGAGAACCATGTCCACCCGAACATGCAATTTGTTTTTTCTTAGCATGACTGTATACACCAGCAGAACAATGCAACGTTCCACAAGCTTACAGTGTACGTTCGTGATTTGAAGAGCACCAAGATGCGTGTATCACACTCCCCTGGCCGCCAAAGTCCCCAGATTTAAACCCAATTGAGTATCTGTGAGGTCACCTCGATCACACTGTTAGCACCATGGGTCCCCAACCGAGAAACCTAGAGCAGCGGGTCACATTCCTGTCGGAAACTTCCTGAACCTCTTCCTGCACGTATTGCACTGCAAAAAGTGGTTTTTCTGGCTTTTTATAGGAGATCACATTAATATGACTGGACAGTGTATCACTCTATTCACTCGCACCACTACATGATCATCTGTGAAGAACAAGGTGTACAAATACTGATGACCCTTTCTTACCTGAATACCAATTCCTACACATTTCCTATCTCACAAGTCTAAGGCTATCTGGATTTATAATTTTAACACTGTAGGAGCCAAGCAGCATCCCTATTCAATCGTTTGTAATTCTGAAAGGCAGTGACGAAATTTTATTCCCTACTCTGATTACACACTTTCCAAGGTTGCCTATACGTCTAACATGCGTCTTTTCAAGCTCATTCCCACTCAGGACTACCACCTACGATGTACTTTTATCCGAGTATGGATGTGTGTATACAGGTTATATCAAAAAGAATCATCCGATCTGGCACGTCTATATTTTTGAAACTAATAACCATGTACAATGAATTTTAATTTTTGATGAAGTTTTTGTCACAGCTGTTCATAGGTGTTCGATATGCCCCCTTCAGATCCATGGTATATGTCAATGTGATATTCAAATTGTTCCCACACTTCAGCGAACGTGACTTGAGTTACAGCTTCCACAGTTGCTGTTATGCGATGTCACAGTTCATTCACTGTTGTTGGTAACGCAGGCACATAAACAGTCTTTTAAAACCCCCACAAGAAATAATCACATACAGTCAGGTCTAGCGACTTTGGAGGCCAGTAATGTAAGGCTTGGCGGTGCCCGATCCTATTGGTAAACGGAGTCGTTCGAATCAGCCTCCAATTGTGGGAAAATAAACATCTCAAGCATATCGAGATATATGCTACCTGTAAAAATGGCTGATGCGTTCTGTGTCAGACACTCGGGGACGGCCCGGCGATTTGCCTTTACACAAACAACGTGCTAGAACTGAAGTGGGCGCACTCTGCTGCTACCTAGTGGAACTATGTAAAACTCCAGAGTTTGCTCTTTCCAGAAGTATGTTGTTCACACACAAATCTCAAATAACATAATAGTGGTGTCTTTTTTTTTAATTGAATGATTCTTTTTGATACGCCCTGTGTTATCTTGCTCTCAGGATGGTATCGTTCAGATACTTGTGAACACTTTCTATATATCTATATATTCCTGCTTGACACTGGTAAAACGAGAAAAAAAATCACGAATTGAACATTGCTGAAGGCTTCTAGAAACCAGAGCCATTTGACATTTTCAGGTGCACCGAGAATAGCGGCCAGTCGCGAAACAGGATTGACCTCCAAGAGAAAGGACAATGGGTTCACTTGCTACTAGTCAGTTACTCCTCGCTGGGTATGCCCTCATTAATGTATCAATGGTGTAGAATGATGCTACAGCGGATTCTGAGGTATGGAAGCTGTCAGGAAGTCACAGTAAACTTCTTCCTTGAGCAGTTGATGAGCGCAGGCCTGCGGACAACGAGTATTGTACTTGGAATGGAATGTGGATCTGTGTGGAGATACGTGTAAATGGCGAGGTCGATCCTGACGGAAATGCTTGGAGAAATCTTTATATCTTCATGTTCTCTGTCGTCCTGCAGAGCAGTTACTTCAAGTTGCATTCACTTGTGCTACGAATCTTGATTTATTTCCCAACCTGACGGGCGCTCAGTCTGTAGAGACATAAACTCATAAATTGCGTGGCTAATCTGTACGTATTTTCTACACTTTCGACAACACTGCTAAGAATGTCATGCTAACTGTGTGCCTGTGATATTAAACTTTCATAAAGCGCCAAAGAACTTATAACAGTCGTTACAAAAATTTTGCAAGTGTTTGCAAAGCGCCAGCCGGTGTGGCCGAGCGATTCTAGGCACTTCAGTCTGTAACCACGCGACGGCTCCGGTCGCAGGTTCGAATCCTGCCTCGGGCATGGATGCTTGTGACGTCCTTAGGTTAGTTAGGTTTAAGTAGTTCTAAGTTCTAGGGACTGATGACCTCAGAAGTTAAGTCCCATAGTGCTCAGAGCAATTTTTGTTTGGAAAGCATGTAACGGCACCATGCGAAACTGTTCTACCTGAAGTGAACACAGATGTTCAGCTGCAACTATCAAGTGTTGTTTTATTAAATTACTATTAGATGAAAGAACACAAAAGCAGTGCAATTTTGTAGCTCATCTCGCTGCACTCCAGTTTTTTCGTCCTTTCCCTCTTCTTCAAGAGCCTCCTTTTAAGTTTTACAATCCCTCGTACAGGCTCAGGTCCTTCAAACTTTCCGCTTCCATATTCTTTGACGTGGATCGAAATGTAGAGCCTTTGTAAACCGTACGACCTCAAAGTATATAATGGCTCTGAGCACTAAGCGACTTAATTTCTGAGGTCATCAGTCGCCAAAGTATGTAATGTTTTGTGATGTACTAAACCTTTTGCAAATCCTGTGTACTCAAAATTAATCTACATCTACATCCATACTCCGCAAGCCACCTGATGGTGTGTGGCGGAGGGTACCTTGAGTACCTCTATCGGTTCTCCCTTCTATTCCAGTCTCGTATTGTTCGTGGAAAGAAACATTGTCGGTATGCCTCCGTGTGGGCTCTAATCTCTCTGATTTTATCCTCATGGCCTCTTCGCGAGTACGTAGGAGGGAGCAATATACTGCTTGACTCCTCGGTGAAGGTATGTTCTCGAAACTTCAACAAAAGCCCGTACCGTGCTACTGAGAGTCTCTCTTGCAGAGTCTTCCACTGGAGTTCATCTATCATCTCCGTAACGCTTTCGCGATTACTAAATGATCCTGTAACAAAGCGCGCTGCTCTCCCTTGGATCTTCTCTATCTCTTCTATCAACCCTTTCTGGTATGGATTCCACACCGGTGAGCAGTATTCATACAGTGGGGGAACAAGTGTACTGTAACCTACCTCCTTTATTGCTGTTACTAGGAGAACTATCTATAATAATTTATTTTGTGATAAGTTCTTAATATAGTACGCATTGTTGAAAAAACTGAAATCATTATGAACGTGATTTGGTCTGCGCGCATATCTAAAGCAATTTGCTCCCATATTCAGTTTGTTCTTAATTACAACATAGTCTTTTCTTTCTGAGCAATATTGTCTTGCAGTTACTGGTGGTATATAAATTAATGTCGTGACCTGTATTTTGAATTTTATATTTCAATTGTGGTA
This sequence comes from Schistocerca serialis cubense, assembly GCF_023864345.2. Classification (NCBI taxonomy): domain Eukaryota; kingdom Metazoa; phylum Arthropoda; class Insecta; order Orthoptera; family Acrididae; genus Schistocerca; species Schistocerca serialis. The sequence continues at coordinate 181,770,989 of NC_064642.1, forward strand.
ATAGTCATTACTTGGATTCTTAATTCTTTGCTGTTAGGCCCAGTTCACTATGCAAATATTTTCAATACAAAAAAATTTAGGTGACGATTTGTATATATCAACAATACTGAATCTAACAAAACATCAGGCAGATACAGCTGTTACATATATATATAGGGAGATTTGACAAATAGGGAAAAACTGCAGGGAACGACCCCTGAGTGGATAAGGAGCAAGACAGGTTTGTAAATGCTTCCCAAAGAAGGCGCACCCACTTGAAAGTGGAGATAAGAGATCTCTGACAGTGATCCCAATACCATCACCAAGCAGCCATGTGGAACGTTCTCCATGAGAACAACAACTACCCATATCACAATGCCGGCAAGCCTTTTTGCCTATGGACTTGCCTCCGCGGCGACGCTTTTGTCGCTGGCTCGTCACATGGGCCACAGTAATACTGGGACTTCTGTGATCCATCGCCTTCACAGATCAGGCTCTGTTTATGGAAGATGATATCAGCAACCTTCGTAACACCCAGCTGTGGGCTACGGAGAATCCCTGTAATACAATATGTGGCAGTGAACCATCAGCACTGCTCCAGCGGCAATGTGTGAGCGGAAATTTTTGATGACGACTTCATGGTACTCCATCTTCCCACAACGCTTCACATGCAAGACATATCTCTACCTCCTGTGGTTGACCCAGCCTCCTCTGCTGGAAGATTTCCTTTGGTGATACAAAGGGTAATATGGGTACCATATATGATGGTGCTCCAGCTCACAGCCCTCTTGAGTGTGAAGCTAAAACACTAGTACAGGCAGAACATTTCACCTTGCCTTGCTTGTTGCAGGATTCTAGTGTGAATCGTTTACAAAGCATCGTATTTTGAAAAGTTTCCATACATGTTTGTGCCACTCAGCCTGCGTGGTTGTTGTTGTTGTTGTGGTCTTCAGTCCTGAGACTGGTTTGATGCAGCTCTCCATGCTACTCTATCCTGTGCAAGCTTTTTCATCTCCCCGTACCTACTTCAACCTACATCCTTCTGAATCTGCTTAGTGTATTCATCTCTTGGTCTCCCTCTACGATTTTTACCCTCCACGCTCCCCTCCAATACTAAATTGGTGATCCCTTGATGCCTCAGAACATGTCCTACCAACCGATCCCTTCTTCTGGTCAAGTTGTGCCACAAACTTCTCTTCTCCCCAATCCTATTCAATACTTCCTCATTAGTTATGTGATCTACCCATCTAATCTTCAGCATTCTTCTGTAGCACCACATTTCGAAAGCTTCTATTCTCTTCTTGTCCAAACTATTTATCGTCCATGTTTCACTTCCATACATGCCTACACTCCATACGAATACTTTCAGAAATGACTTCCTGACACTTAAATCAATACTGGATGTTAACAAATTTCTCTTCTTCAGAAACGCTTTCCTTGCCATTGCCAGCCTACATTTTATATCCTCTCTACTTCGACCATCATCAGTTATTTTGCTCCCCAAATAGCAAAACTCCTTTACTACTTTAAGTGTCTCACTTCCTTATCTAATTCCCTCAGCATCACCCGACTTAATTAGACTACATTCCATTATCCTCGTTTTGCTTTTGTTGATGTTCATCTTATATCCTCCTTTCAAGACACTGTCCATTCCGTTCAACTGCTCTTCCAAGTCCTTTGCTGTCTCTGACAGAATTACAATGTCATCGGCGAACCTCAAAGTTTTTATTTCTACTCCATGAATTTTAATACCTACTCGGAATTTTTCTTTTGTTTCCTTTACTGCTTGCTCAATATACAGATTGAACAACATCGGGGAGAGGCTACAACCCTGTTTTACTCCCTTCCCAACCACTGCTTCCCTTTCATGTCCCTCGACTCTTATAACTGCCATCTGGTTTCTGTACAAATTGTAAATAGCCTTTCGCTCCCTGTATTTTACCCCTGCCACTTTTAGAATTTGAAAGAGAGTATTCCAGTCAACATTGTCAAAAGCTTTCTCTAAGTCTACAAATGCTAGAAACGTAGGTTGGCCTTTCCTTAATCTTTCTTCTAAGATAAGTCGTAAGGTCAGTATTGCCTCACGTGTTCCAGTGTTTTTACGGAATCCAAACTGATCTTTCCCGAGGTTGGCTTCTACTAGTTTTTCCATTCGTCTGTAAAGAATTCGTGTTAGTATTTTGCAGCTGTGACTTATTAAGCTGATAGTTCGGTAATTTTCACATCTGTCAACACCTGCTTTCTTTGGGATTGGAATTATTATATTCTTCTTGAAGTCTGTGGGTATTTCGCCTGTTTCATACATCTTGCTCACCAGATGGTAGAGTTTTGTCAGGACTGGCTCTCCCACGGCCGTCAGTAGTTCCAATGGAATATTGTCTACTCCGGGGGCCTTGTTTCGACTCAGGTCTTTCAGTGCTCTGTCAAACTCTTCACGCAGTATCATATCTCCCATTTCATCTTCATCTACATCCTCTTCCATTTCCATAATATTGTCCTCAAGTACATCGCCCTTGTATAGACCCTCTATATACTCCTTCCACCTATCTGCTTTCCCTTCTTTGCTTAGAACTGGATTTCCATCTGAGCTCTTGATATTCATACAAGTCGTTCTCTTATCTCCAAAGATCTCTTTAATTTTCCTGTAGGCAGTATCTATCTTACCCCTAGTGAGATAGGCCTCTACATCCTTACATTTGTCCTCTAGCCATCCCTGCTTAGCCATTTTGCACTTCCTGTCGATCTCATTTTTGAGACGTTTGTATTCCTTTTTGCCTGTTTCACTTACTGCATTTTTATATTTTCTCCTTTCATCAATTAAATTCAATATTTCTTCTGTTACCCAAGGATTTCTACTAGCCCTCGTCTTTTTACCTACTTGATCCACTGCTGCCTTCACTACTTCATCCCTCAAAAATGGCTCTGAGCACTATGGGACTTAACATCTGTGGTCATCAGTCCCCTAGAACTTAGAACAACTTAAACCTAACTAACCTAAGGACATCACACACATCCATGCCCGAGGCAGGATTCGAACCTGCGACCGTAGCAGTCGCGCGGTTCCGGACTGAGCGCCTGAATCGCGAGACCACCGCGGCCGGCTTCATCCCTCAAAGCTACCCATTCTTCTTCTACTGTATTTCTTTCCCCCATTCCTGTCAATTGCTCCCTTATGCTCTCCCTGAATCTCTGTACAACCTCTGGTTCTTTTAGTTTATCCAGGTCCCATCTCCTTAAATTCCCACCTTTTTGCAGTTTCTTCAGTTTTAATCTACAGGTCATAACCAATAGATTGTGGTCAGAGTCCACATCTGCCCCTGGAAATGTCTTACAATTTAAAACCTGGTTCCTAAATCTCTGTCTTACCATTATATAATCTGTCTGATACCTTTTAGTATCTCCAGTGTTCTTCCACGTATACAACCTTCTTTCATGATTCTTAAACCAAGTGTTAGTTATGATTATGTTGTGCTCTGTGCAAAATTCTACCAGGCTGCTTCCTCTTTCATTTCTGTCCCCCAATCCATATTCACCTACTATGTTTCCTTCTCTCCCTTTTCCTACACTCGAATTCCAGTCACCCATGAGTATTAAATTTTCGTCTCCCTTCACAATCTGAATAATTTCTTTTATTTCATCATACATTTCTTCAATTTCTTCGTCATCTGCAGAGCTAGTTGGCATATAAACTTGTACTACTGTAGTAGGTGTGGGCTTCGTATCTATCTTGGCCACAATAATGCGTTCACTATGCTGTTTGTAGTAGCTTACTCGCATTCCTATTTTCCTATTCATTATTAAACCTACTCCTGCATTACCCCTATTTGATTTTGTGTTTATAACCCTGTAGTCACCTGACCAGAAGTCTTGTTCCTCCTGCCACCGAACTTCACTAATTCCCACTATATCTAACTTCAACCTATCCATTTCCCTTTTTAAATTTTCTAACCTACCTGCCCGATTAAGGGATCTGACATTCCACGCTCCGATTCGTAGAACGCCAGTTTTCTTTCTCCTGATAACGACATCCTCTTGAGTAGTCCCCGCCCGGAGATCCGAATGGGGGACTATTTTACCTCCGGAATATTTTACCCAAGAGGACGCCATCATCATGTAATCATACAGTAAAGCTGCATGCCCTCGGGAAAAATTACGGCTGTAGTTTCCCCTTGCTTTCAGCCGTTCGCAGTACCAGCACAGCAAGGCCGTTTTGGTTAATGTTACAAGGCCAGATCAGTCAATCATCCTGACTGTTGCCCTTGCAACTACTGAAAAGGCTGCTGCTCCTCTTCAGGAACCACACGTTTGTCTGGCCTCTCAACAGATACCCCTCCGTTGTGGTTGCACCTACGGTACGGCTATCTGTATCGCTGAGGCACGCAAGCCTCCCCACCAACGGCAAGGTCCATGGTTCATGGGGGGGGGGGGGGGGGGGGGGCGTGGTTGTTAGGTACGGTATTGTTGTGCTTGCTTACAGTGTTCTCGTGTGTTCTCTGAGTACATTGCGATTTGCTGGTCATCAGTTAGTGTGTGACAGTTCACGCAGTAGGTTGTGAGTGGACGATGAGATTTACCAATATAAAAAAGCCGACTTGCTCATGGTGTGTGGAAAGTGTAGAAAGAATGCAGTTCGTTCTTGTACGACGTAAGCGGCAAGATACCTCAACAGCCATCAACCAGCTCGGTAGTTATTTATTAACCTCTACAGTTATGTGAAAGTGGTAGTGTAACAGCCACACAACGAAATAGAAGGAAACAAGTGATGAGAGAAGAACGGGAAATTAATTTTCTTGCTGCTTTTGCAGTTGATCTGCAAGTTAGATCCCTCGCAATCGCACGAGGAAGTGGCATGAGTCACGCAAGTGTCTTACACATTTTCCATCGACATAGGTTCCATTTCTATTACATCTCTCCATTAAGAGCTGCATGAAAACGATTATGAGAATCGTGTTAACTTTTGTGCCGGGCATTAAGACAAGATACTCCAGATGTATCATCCATCTTCTTTGGCGATGAAACCACATTTACCAATCATGGCCAGGGAAACGGCATATTTTTATGCGCTATCAGTCTGTTGGCAACCCCTGTTGGCTGCATCAGGTGGAACGTCAGCGCCCATGGAGTGTAAAAGTGTGGTGTGGGATAATGGGCCATCGGCTCATATTCCTGTTTTTCTTAAACAAAACACTGAACATGCACAGGTATCACAGCCTCTTAACAGTCCATCTTGCGCGTACGCTAGAGGACATTTCTCTGTAGAGCAGGAGAAACCTGTGGTACCAATATGATGCCTGTTCAGCTCATAGTGCACGAAATACTACAACATGTCTTTACGAACTGCTTCCGAAACGTTGGACTGGACGCAGAGGACAAGTACCTCAGCTGACCTGTTCCCCGAATTTAACGCCTGTGGACGTTTTTTCCGTGGGGAAAGCTGAAAGATGCTGTCTACAAGGACATATCAACTACGTCTGATGATATCAATGACGTACTACTGCAGCCTATTCAGACATCTCTGGTGAAATGCTGGAACGTGTGCAGCAGTCATTCCATACCGGATTGGAAGCGTATGTTGTATCTGTCGACGGTCATTTTGAACACAACATGTGATCGTCAGTTGCCTCGTTATTGGTCAAAATCCACATAACTCCTTATTCTATTTTTGTTGTTCTTTAATGTGTACTACCACAGGTATTAAGTATCGCTGTGGGAATTTTTCAAAATATGATGTCACGCAAACGGCTCGTACTATAATCTTGCAGCAAACACCACTAACGTTCTAATTTAGTCTCTTTTAGTCTGTTAATGTCAATAGGCATTGTTTCAGTTAAAAAGTGTACGCTTGCACAAAAATACACTTTTTAAGTATTATTAGAATCTGTTGATTGACTAATAATACGAGTCCCTGACTACCAATCCATTCTATGAAGACTGCATATCAATAGCACTTTCCATTTCCGTAATATCTGCGGTGCAAGTTTTAGGTGATTCGTCTTATATACGAGAGGCTTACTACAAAAACTGAACAAGTCCAAAAACCGACTTTTTGAGTTAATGCTGCCTTGCTCTTCCCCGTCATCGGATATCACATGGCGAATTTGTTTTGGTAAAAGCAATACAGATCGAAAGAAACGTCAATTTGAAAATCTAAAAAAAGCAGACAAGTCCCTTGTTATTTCCAGAAAAGTTGGACAGGATTCGTAGGTTTCCCAGTGTCTTCTTGCTAGGCTGTTTACCATGCGCCACACTCAGAGGAAGCGTCCCAGGATTGCAGAAGAAGAAGAAGAAGGACATCGTAATCACGCAGGTGCGTTTTCCTACAAGTTGAGAATTGTAGGTAGGGATATTCTAATTTGTAAAGCGGCATTCCTTTTCTTTCATGGAATAAACATAGTGTACAGAATACAGGAAAGTACTGTAATGTGTGGACAGTCTCCAGAAAAGGTTCGCAAAAGACACCAAAAAAGAAACCAGAGCCGATTGTTCAGGCGACTGAATGTCATATAAAGCCACTGTAGTCTATGCCGAATAGCCCAAATCGAAAACACCTGCCTGACCATTTAACAATAAGCGATACGCATCTTGAAATTCTAAAAAAAGTGTTCAAATGTGTGTGAAATCTTATGGGACCTAACTGCTAATGTCATCAGACCCTAAGCTTACACACTACTTAACCTAAATTATCCTAAGGACGAACACACACACCCATGCCCGAGGGAGGACTCGAATATCCGCCGGGACCAGCCGCAGTCCATGACTGCAGCGCTTCAGACCACTCGGATAATCCCGCGCGGCTTGAAATTCTACACATGTACTATGTCAACCTTCGTTAGAAAAGCCACTGGACAGTGTAAAAATCTTTTAAGATACATATTGGATATCTAGGGTCTGTTACGTGTATTACGTGCGATTCATTGACCAATAAAAATAAAAGCTGAGGAAAGACGTATTGAGAAGAGTAATTAGTAGTGCAAAAGACAATGCGCTTGAAGAGGATTGAATCTTTTGTAAGCGTGAAACGAAACTACGTTCTAAAACAAAACAAGGGCTCAGTAACTGTATTTCTCGATTCTTTAAAGGAGAGCCGTAAAGAGCATCGGGACGATGGACGTGAGCTGCTGCCAGTGCGCGTTCGAGGACACGGCGTTCCTGGCGGGGACGTGCGGCGCGGGCTTCGCGCTCTTCATGTCGATGGTGGAGTACGTGCTGCGGACGCGCTGCGACTTGGCCGACCCTTGCGGACGCGCGGGCCGCGACGCGCCGCTGGTGCTGCCGCAGCTGGGAGACCCGCCCGCCGTCGACTTCATCGTCGTCGGCGCCGGCGTCGCGGGCCCCGCGCTCGCCGCCCGCCTCTCGGAGAGGCAGAACTGGACCGTGCTGCTGCTGGAGGCGGGGCCCGAGGAGCCCACCGCCACGCAAATACCGGTCAGTGCGCCAGCTCTCGCGCTTAGACCACTCATACCCATCTACACCACTGGCCATTAAAATTGCTACACCAAGAAGAAATGCAGACGATAAACGGGTACTCATTGGACAAATATATTATACTAGAACTGATATGTGATTACTGTTTCCCGCAATTTGGGTGCATAGATCCTGAGAAATCAGTACCCAGAACAACCACCTCTGGCCGTAATAACGGCCTCGATACGCCTGGGCATTGAGTCAAACAGAGCTTGAATGGCGCGTACAGGTACAGCTGCCCATGCAGCTTCAACACGATGCCACAGTTCATCAAGAGTAGTGACTGGCGTATTGTGACCAGTCAGTTGCTCGGCCACCATTGACCGGACGTTTTCAATTGGTGAGAGATCTGGAGAATGTGCTGGCGAGGGCAGCAGTCGAACATTTTCTGTATCCAGAAAGGCACGTACAGGACCTGCAACATGCTGTCGCGCATTATCCTGCTGTAATGCAGGGTTTCGCAGGGGTCGAATGAAGGGTAGAGCCATGGGTCGTAACACATCTGAAATGTAACGTCCACTGTTCAAAGTGCCGTCAATGCGAACAAGAGGTGACCGAGACGTGTAACCTATGGCACCCCATACCATCACGCCGGGTGATACGCCAGTATGGCGATGACGAATATACGCCTCCAATGTGCGTTCACAGCGATGTCGCCAAACACGGATGCGACCATCAGGATGCTGTAAACAGAACCGGGATTCAACCGAAAAAATGACGTTTTGCCATTCGTGCACCCAGGTTGGTCGTTGAGTACACCATCGCAGGCGCTCCTGTCCGTGATGCAGCGTCAACGGTAAGCGCAGCCATGGTCACCGAGCTGATAGTCCATGCTGCTGCAAACGTCGTCGAACTGTTCGTACAGATGGTTGTTGTCTTGCAAACGTCCCTATCTGTTGGCTCAGGGATCGAGACGTGGCTGCACGATCCGTTACAGCCATGCGGATAAGATACCTGTCATCTCAACTGCTAGTGATACGAGGCCGTTGGGATCCAGCAAGGTGTTCCATATTACCCTCCTGAACCCACCGATTCCATGTTATGCTAACAGTCGTTGGATCTCGACCAGCGCGAGCAGCAATGTCGCGATACGATAAACCGCAATCGCGATAGGCTATAATCCGACCTTTATCAAAGTCGGAAACGTGATGGTACGCATTTCTCCTCCTTGCACGAGGCATCGCAACAACGTTTCACCAGGCAACGCCGGTCAACTGCTGTTTGTGTATGAGAAATCGGTTGGAAACTTCCCTCATGTCAGCACGTTGTAGGTGTCGCCACCGGCGACAACCTTGTGTGAATGCTCTGAAAAGCTAGTCATTTGCATATCACAGCATCTTCTACCTGTCGGTTAAATTTCGCGTCTGTAGCACGTCATCTTCGTGGTGTAGCAATTTTAATGGCCAGTAGTGTAAAAACATGTGCATATCTACATAGAATTACTACTAACTGACAAAGTGTGCAATGGAATATATGTCATTCTTTGTAGTTCAAAAGGATTCAGAATTTGTACTAAAACTTCAGAACAACGACGAAATGTACAGAGAGGGCTTTCCTTGTCATAAAAACCGTACTTTCCAATGTGCAGGAGAGGGCCTTGCACCTAGGAAGACGTTTCAATTTTTCGCTTCTAGCTAGCTCTGTAATAAAAGCTTAATAAATTTTCTTATTTCATTTTCAAATGGTAGTATTCATTTTAAGCGTGCTGAAGTCTTTCTCTGAAAGTACGGTTTTTTCAAATGTGGAAAACTGTTCCAAGCTCTAACGTCGTCATTTATCTAGGAAAAAATATTCCTTTCAAATTAAAAAGTGTTACAGTTAAGAAAAATATTGTCAATATTGAACTTAATAGTCTTTGTGCAACGTTATTACTCTACTATACTCCAAAAATCGGTAAGTGAAATCAAATTAAAAAGAGGTGCTATCAAAACCCAGTTACAAGTTAAAAAATTCTGAAATACAAGCTATTGGAAACCAACAAATAGTTACAGTTTCAAGATAGGTAAAATTATTAGATCATTTGCATATAACATTTGGAAATTTGAGGTAAGGTGTTATGGGACCAAACTGCTGAGGTCATCGGTCCCTAAGCTTTTGCACTACTTAATCTAACTTAAACCAACTTACGCTAAGGACAACACACACTCCATGCCCGAGGGAGGACTCGAACCTCCGACGGGGGGAGCCGAGCGTACCGTGACAAGACTCCGCAGACAGAGCGGCGTAGCCATATATCGTGCTTTCAATGGCAGAGGACGTTCTTCCATTTCACGGTACAAGAAGGTCCACAACAAACAAAGTACGCTTTGGCCACCCACACGTCATTTAATTACATATAACGATATACAGAATTTTCTCACCAATATACTCTGTAACTGAAGAATTAACAGCAGCCTACAAATAGCTTTAATATATTACACTAGAGTTTAATATGTGGAACTCGTAATGTTTACAAACGCTGCTCAAAACAAGGTTGACATGCTTCAGGAAGAGGGACAGCAATCTTTTCAGTATGTACAGCGGCAACATTATAGAGAACTGACTGATATAACCTTGTAGCAACATTCACCACAGGCTTGCTAAGTTGTTGCTGCAGACTGATGAAAGCAAAGGGAAACAACAGTCATTATACTTTCCGTGGAGATGCAGCTCTACTGTATGGCATGGAGAGCTCCATTAAATCAGCTTTCTGACTGAAAGCCATAGAAACAACAAAATCAAAATGTTAAAACGAGAACAATGGTAATCAAGTGTCATCAGAGAGGGCTCTTAAAATTGTTGTAGTACTTAATGTCCGTAACTGCGGTTACGACGACGTTGTCAGATACATTGTACGGTTTGCCCCCAACGAAGACTTACCAGAAACGTGTAAATTTATACGGAATCTGCTACGCCACATACAACAACTGTCTTTCATCACGTCTGCTAGGAATCGTCAAAATTTTGTTAGATATTTACAGCAACGGGTTCTGTAGGTATCTGTGACTTTCTCCTAGGGAATCACCTTTCTGTAGGGTGCATAGTTTACTTCTGGATTATCAAAAACTGGAATTAAATCGCTCGTCCGCAATACAGCGCGTTATCCATTCTAACAGCCAATATCACCTACGTGATTCAAAAACCTTATGAAGGAAACAGAAGTTGTGGTCAGATGTCAGTTCTGGACATCAGATTGTCTGGTTTTGGAAGCTGTTTGCTGATGAGGCTGTGGAAAACGGGAAGGTGTCGTCGCCGAGTGACTGTGCGAGTGTACGAGACGACTTAGACAAAATTTCTAGTTGCTGTAACCAACGGCCGCTTGCTCTAAATGTGGAAAAATGTAAGTTAATGCGGTTGAGCAGGAGAAATAATCCTGTAAAGTACCAGTACAGCCTTAGTAGGGTGCTGTTTTGCACAGTCACTTCTATTAAATATCTAAGCGTAGCGTTTACAAAACGATATGAAATGGAATGAACACGTCAGTTTGGTGGTAGGGAAGGCGAATGCTCGGCATCCTTATAGTGGGAGCATTTTGAGAAAGTGTAGCTCATGTACGGAGGACAGGGAGTATAGAACATTAGTGCGACCCATTCTTGAGTACTGTTCGATGATGATGGCGATGTTTGTATAACGGGGCGCTCAACTGCCGGTCATCGGCACCCGTACAAAGTCCCAATTTTTTCACACTCCAATTTTTTACGCAGTCCAGTCTAGCCACTATCACGAATGATGATGTCGATGAAATGATGAGGACAACACAAACACCCAATCCCTGGGCATAGAAAATCCCCAACCTGGCCGGGAATCGAACCCGGGACCCCATGATCCAGGGGCAGCAACGCTAACCACTAGACCACGAGAAGCGAACAGTGTGTTCGAGTGTTAGTGTTTGGGTTCACCACTTTTTCTTTCTTTATTTATTTATTTTTTGAGTCATCAGTCTTCTGACTGGTTTGATGCGGCCCGCCACAAATTCCTCTCCTGCGCCAACCTGTTCATCTCAGAGTAGCAATTGCAACCTATGTCCTCAGTTATTTGCTGGATGTATTCGAATCTCTGTCTTCCTCGACAGTTTTTGCCTTCTGCAGCTCCCCTAGTATCACGGAAGTCACTCCCTCACGTCTTAACAAATGTCCTACCCTCCTGTCACTTCTCCTTGTCAGTGTTTTCCATATATTCCTTTCCTCTCCTAAATCCTCATTCCTTAACTTATCAGTCCACCTAATTTTCAACATGCGTCTGTAGCACCACATCTCAAATGACTCGGTTCTCTTATGTTCCGGTTTTCCCGCAGTTCACGTTTCACTACCATACAATGCCGTGCTCCAAACCTATATTCTCAGAAATTTCCTTGAATTAAGGCCTATGTTTGATACTAGTAGACCTCTCTTGACCAGGTATGCCCTTTTTGCCAGTGCTAGTCTACTTTTAATGTCCTCCTTGCTCCGTCCGTCGTCGGCTATTTTTCTGCCTATGTAGTAGAATCCCTTAACTTCATCTGCTTCGTGATCATCATTCCTTATGTTAAGTACCTCGCTGTTCTCGTTACTTTCATCTTCCTTCAGTTTATTCTCAATACGTATTCTGTACTCATTAGACCGTTCATTCCATTCATTCATAAGATCATGTAATTCTCCTTCACTTCACCGGCCTGGGTGGCCGAGCGGTTCTAGGCGCTACAGTCTGGAACCGCGCGACCACTACGGTCGCAGGTTCGAATCCTGCATGGATGTGTGTGATGTCCTTAGACTAGTTAGGTTTAAGTAGTTCTAAGTTCTAGGGGACTGATGACCTTAGAAGTTAAGTCCCATAGTGCTCAGAGCCATTTGAACCATTTCTCCTTCACTTCACTGAGGATAACAACGTCATCAGCGAATCGTATCATTGATATCCTTCCACCTTGAATTTTAATTCCACTCATGAGCCTTTCTTTTATTTCCATCACTGCTTTTTCGATGTACAGATTGAACGTTAGGGGGCGATAGACTACATCCCCGTCATACACCCTTTACAATACGAGCAAATCGTTCTTGGTCGTCCACTCTTATTATTCCCTCTTGGCTCTTTTACGTATTGTACATTGTCCGTGTCTCCCTATAGCTTACCCATATTTTTCTCAGAATTTCGAACATCTTCTACGATTTTACATTGTCGAAAGGTTTTTCCAGGTCGACAAATCCTATGAAAGTGTCTTGATTTTTCTTTAGTCCTGCTTCCATTATCAACCGCAACTTCAAAATTGCTCTCTGTTGCCTTTACCTCTCCTAAAACCAAATTGATAGTCATCTAACACATCCTCAATTTACTTTTCAATTCTTCTGTTTATTATTCTTGTCAGCAACTTGGGTGCATGACCTTTTAAGCTGATTGTGGGGTAATTCCCGCACTTGTCAGTTTTGCAGTCTTCAGAATAGCACGGATGATATTTTTCCGAAAGTCCGATGGTATGTTGCCAGACTCATACATTCTACACACCAACGTGAATAGTCTTTTGTTCCCACTTCCCCTAATGATTTTAGAAATTCTGATGGAATGTTGTCTATTCCTTCTGCCTTATTTGATCTAAAGCCCTCCAAAGCTCTCTTAAATTCTGTTTCTAATATTGGATACCCTGTCTCTTCTAAATCGACTCCTGTTGCTTCTTCTATCATAACAGACAAATCTTCCCCTTCACAGAGGCCTTCAATGTACTCTCTCCACCTATACGCTCTCTCCTCTGCATTTAATAGTGCAATTCCAGTTGCATTCTTAATGTTACCACCTTTGCTTTTAATTTCACCGAAGGTTATTTTGGCTTTCCTATGTGCTGAGTCAGTCCTTCCGACAATCATTTCTTTTTCCATTTCTTTACATTTTTCATGCAGCCATTTCGTCTTAGCTTCCCTGACTTCCTATTTATTTCATTCCTCAGCGACTTGTATTTCTGTATTCCTGAATTTCCCTCAACATTTTTGTACTTCCTTCTTTCATCGATCTACTGAAGTATTTCTTCTGTTACCCATTGTTTCTTCGTAGTTAGCTTCTTTGTATCTGTGTTTTTATTTCCAATTTCTGTGGTTACCCTTTTCAGATATGTCAATCCCTCTTCAATTGTACTGCCTAATGAGATATTCCATATTGCTGTATCTATAGCCTTAGAAAACTACAAGCGTATCTCGTCTTTCCTTAATACTTCGGTATTCCACTTACTTGCGTATTTATTCTTCGTGGTTAATCTCTTAAACTTCAGCATTCCTTTCATCACCACTATATTGTTATCTGAGTCCATGTCTGCCCCTTGGTACGTGTTACAATCCAGTACCTGATTTCAGAATCTCTGTATGACCGTGATGTAATCTAAGTGAAATCTTTCCGTATCATTCGGCCTTCTCCTCTTGTGATTCTTGAACAGCTGAAATTTGTTACAGAACTCAATTAGTCTTTCTCCTCTCTCATTCCTTGTCCCGAGTCCATATTCTCCTGTAACCTTTTCTTCTACTTCTTCCCTTCCAGATGCATTCCTGTCCCCCACGGCTATTGGAGTTTCATCTCCTCTTACATAGTGTATTATCTTTTAAATGTCCTCATATACCTCCTCTATCTCTTCATCTTCAGCTTGCGACGTCGGCATGTCTACTTGAACTATCGTTGTCGGTGCTGGTTGGCTGTCGATTCGGATAAGAATAACCCTATCACTAAACTGTTGACAGTAACACACTCTCTGCCCTAACTTCCTATTCGTAAGGAGTCCTATTCCCGTTATATCATTTTCTGCTGCGGTTGATATTACTCTATACTCATCTGACCAGAAATCCTTGTCTTCTTCCCATTTCACTTCACTGACCCCGACTATATCTAGATTGAGCCTTTGCATTTCCCTTTCCAGATTTTCTAGCTTCCCTACCACGTTCAAGCTTCTGACGTTCCACGCCACACTAGGTCGGACTAAAGGGAGACATCGAAGCAACTCAGCGGCGTGCTGCCAGATTTGTTACCAGTAGGTTCCGTCAACACGCAAGTATTACGGAGATACTTCGTGAACTCAAATGGAAATCCGTGGAGGGAAGATGAAGCTCTTATCGCGAGACAGTATTGAGGAAATTTAGAGAACCGGCATTTGAGGCTGACTGTAGGATGATTCTACTTCCACCAACGGAAATTTGCGGAAGGATCACGAAGATAAGGCGTGAAGAATTAGGTCTCGCAAGGGGGCTTTTAGATACTCGATTTTCCCTCGCTCTATTAGCGAGTGGAACAAGAAACGAAATTACTAATACTGGTACGCGGTACCCTCCACCATGAAACTTGCGGTGGCTTACGTAGTATGTATGTAATTGCATAAATTGAATGAAAGCAGAAGTTTCACATTAATAATCTAAAAAAATGTAGTAGTATTTTTACTCTTCCTCATCCACATTTTAAGGCCATTCGCTAAATCAACCGAAAACTTATTTAACTCGGTCCCATTTACCCAGCGATGATCTACATCTACCCCTGCATCAATAATGTGCGAACTAATGTGAGGTGCACGGCTGGGAGTACATCCCACTGTACCGTTTATTATAGCTCCTTACCGTTCCATTCAAGTATGGAGCGGAGCGTGGGAAGAATTATTGTTTAAATGCCTCTGTGTGTGCTGTAATTAATGTACTCTGATCCTTAAGATCCTATGGGAGCGATATGTAGTGTATTCCTAGTGTCATCATTTAAAACTTTATTAGTATATTTTCCCGGGATAGTGTACGTCAGGCTACAAGAGTCCGTCAGTTCAGTTCTTTCAACATATCAGCGACACCCTCCCACAGGTCAAACAAACCAGTGTCCATTCGTGCTGCCCTTCTCTGTGTACGTTCAAAGTCACCTGCTAGTCCTATCTGGTATGGGTCCCACACACTTGCCCAGTATTCCAGGATGGGTAGGACGAGTAATTTATAAGCAATGTCCTTTGTAGATTGATTGCATTTCCCCGGTATTCTATCAAGAAACCGCGACTGAGCCTATGTGATCGTTCCACTTCATGTTCCTACTAAGTGCTACGTCGAAGTGTTAGTATTAGTTTACAGATTCCAGCTGTGGCTCACTAATATTATTTTATTTGGTACTTTGGTTTTCGATGGAGTGCACAATTTTAATATTTGAACAATTAAAGCAAGCTGCCAGTCATACACCATTTTGAAATCTCATCAAGGTCTGACTGACCATTTCTGCAGTTCCGTTCAGACTGTATTTCATGTAGACAAGTTCATCTGCGAAAAGTTTGTCGTTTGTATTAATAAAGTCCGCAAGATCGTTAATTTACAACGTGAATAGCAAAGGACCCTACACGGTTCCCTGGAGTACACTCGAAGTTACTTCGACATCTGTTGATGACTTTGCTGTTGGGTACAGCGTCGTCGCTCAACAATCTAAGATTGTTGCTCACACCGCCTGTTAAGTCTTTCGTGCACTAGTGTCGCAATTTTAAGAATAATCAGCACTACAAGCTGATATCTTAAACAAGTTGTCGGTAGAACTTCAAAGCGAGGAAAAGCGTAATTACAAAACATTTGGTATACAAATATCCTAAAGATGCAATTGAAAGAAGACTTTCAGGCAAATTTCGTTGTCCTTGAGTCTTAAAATGTGGCTTTTTTGCAGTTAGGAACAGAGACACGGTTTACTTTTAAGCTTGCGACTGTTTCACAGAAGTTTTGAGGAACCAAAGCCAACACGCAGTTCTATCAGCGATTACCTATTTATCAAGAAGAAGGCTAACGTTCGGTGTGCCACAAGCATTTTTTACATGGCCGCTAATGAGTTCTATGTACCGTGCGGTTATAATTAAACTTTCCCTATTTAAAACGTTATAACAGGGAAACTAATTACCGAACGAGTACCAAACTTGGTAGCATTAATGTCCATAGCATGGGGTGCATGATTTCCATGTGCCACAGCGTCACAGTCCAGTTACAACTATGGCCATCAAGTGCCGTGATCAGTCATCGTGGAGGCCGAGAGATTCTAGGCGCTACAGTCTGGAACAGCGCGACCGCTACGGTCCCAGGTTCGAATCCTGCCTCGGGCATGGATGTGTGTGATGTCCTTAGGTTAGTTAGGTTTAAGTAGTTCCAAGTTCTAGGGGACTGATGACCTCAGATGTTAAGTCCCATAGTGCTCAGAGCCATTTGAACCATCAGTCATCGTGATCCATAGTCTCACCTACCTGACCAGTCGCAGAGCACTTGTTGACGTGTCAGCATGAGCTTGGACAAAAGGAGCAGGGCGTTATTGATGAAGCTCTATTATCAAAACAACAGTAATACTGCAACTGCACTTGTAGAATATCGCGGGCTGAAAGGATTACGGAAGGGTCCTCTTTCTCCACCTGCTGTGTGGAGCATAATGAAGAAGTTCGAATCACCTGGAGAACTGGGCGTCCCTCCGGGAAGAGGCCGACGACCGGTTGCACCACAGGTGGTTGATGAAA
Source organism: Schistocerca serialis cubense (assembly GCF_023864345.2). NCBI lineage: Eukaryota > Metazoa > Arthropoda > Insecta > Orthoptera > Acrididae > Schistocerca > Schistocerca serialis. Next base: position 181,787,856 of record NC_064642.1, read on the forward strand.
TCGCTGTTGCTATGGCAGACAACGCTGAGCGCAATTCTCGATCGTCAGGCAGTGCGCGTGCTGTGTCACGACAGTTGAACATCCCGTGGTCCACTATAACGCCGGCGCTTCGAACCATTCTCAAATGGTATCCGTACACGATCCATATCGCACAGTACCTTGCACCACAGGACGCACAACGATGTGTTCACTTCGTTCTCCGCTTTCTCGAAAGGATTGAAATTGAAGAGGGCTGGCCCTGCACCATCATACGGACAGACGAAGCTGATTTTTCTCTTACGGGTAAGGCGAACACACAGAATTGCCTAGTGTGGGGATCTTCACCTCCAGTCACTGTGATGAAGTTCCTGTGTATGGTGAACGTGTTACCGTTTGGTGTGGATTCACCGGCTACGTTCATCATCGGCCCATTCTTTTTTGAACAGGCTGGCGCCCAAGGACAAAGACGTGCAGTGTGATAGGCCAGCGTTATTGCGATATACTTCGCCAGCATGTCATATCCGCCCCGCAGGAGACAGACGCATTGAACTCAACAGTTTTCATGCAAGATGGGACCTCACCGCACACCGCTCGTGAAGTTCACCTGCTTCTCCGAAAGACGTTTCGAAACGATCGAATTAGCAAGTGAGGTAGCCAGTATACACACGGACATCCTTCGAAAGCAATCCTGCGCTTTCTATGTAATGGTATGATGTAACGTAGCAGCACATTAAAAGTCTTTCAATTGAATTGATTCTGCATTACTTCTCTTCCCCGTGTCCTTGACGTTAATGCTACCAAGTTTGATACTCGAACGGTAATTAGTTAACGCGTTATAACGTGTTAAATACGGAAAGTTTATCATCTTAACTGAATCTTCCGTGGGCTCTTGGTAGAACAACATAATGATAAATCACTCTCCATGTTTTATACCTCCCGGAGTAGCCTTGTCAAGAGTTAATTTTTATTTTATTTTGTTAGTTTTGTTTACAAACAAAAACTTTTAGGTAGGCATGTTGTTCCTATTTTGTGCTAAAGTTCTTTCCTGACTACTCCGTTACTATTTTTTTTACTTACTGTTCAGTTTTTTACTTTTTACACTGCATTACCACCACACTGTCAAAGATGTTACTTACTGTATGTTTCTGCTTCAATGTAGGCGTGAAACTTCTCTTCTAATGTTGTTTACAAACATTGTAACTTTTTTTTGGTGACAATACTCAGTAAATGTCTGAATATGGCCTTGTGAGCCGAAAACCGGTTAACACAATAAAAGTAATACTGTAAACAAAAGCAATCTAGTGTTTTTCATTTATTAGGGAAAGTTTAATTACAAGCACCCGTTATAATGCTAGTCGTTACACGAGGACATCCCTAATAATGTATAAACATCAGGGAACAAGGTTTTCGACAAATGATGGTATTTCGCTATGTAGTTAATTCACATAAGTTTATTGAAGCAACTAAAATGTCTTTAAACGGAACAATTAGAAAAAGACAATACCTACTGCCTCAGTGCAACTTTACTTCTATTGTCACATAAACGTTGTATATTAGTGCAGAAACTGGTCTGCGCTGCCTACCATGGCCTTCACATTTTGCATATTTCTCGTTTTCTGCGAAAATGTTCTCTGAAAACCAGCCAGTTACCAGAATTAACCACACAGTAAATTATTTGCCCCATCCATGCGTTTCTACTCGAAGGAAACCATGCTTCGATATCTTTACTCGTTTATGAAACATTAATGGTAGCATATTTGTGTTCACGCTGCACAATACAGTAGTGTACAAAAGTTAACCATGATATGGAAAATAGAGACATTTATTCACAACTTGACATTGTGCATATGCATAGGGAAGAATACGGTATCTTCGCATTAGCACGTGATCCAAAGATAAAGAATGCAGCACATCAGAAAGGTAATGCAGTGGCGCTTCGGCTGAGTAAAGAGTAGCTTCTTGATAAATACTGCAATTTAATGCCACAGATATGCTACTGGATCCCGATTTTCAAGCAACAACGTCACATCTTCAAGCACTTCAGTCTCAGCGCCGAATGCACCGTTTTGACACCGAAGACACAATTTATTTTTAAAGTAATACAAGAAGAAAAGCTTTTGCACAACAGCGAAACAATTTTTGCATTGGTTACCTCTAATTGCCAGACATATGTGACCGCCACGTGGACGGCTGGTTATGAAGCGATTAAGAATCTGTACTGGCAGCCAAAGCATCCTTAAGAAAACCATCACAGAGGCCTGAAAAACGGCTGGCGGCTGGTGCGTGCAGTTCTTCTTCCCAATGTGTTCCAGATGTACTCTGCAAGATTTAGAATCGGAGAAATGGCTCTAAGCACTATGGGACTTAACATCTGAGGTCATCAGTCCCCTAGACTTAGAACTACTTAACCTAATTAATCTAAGGCCATCACACACGTCCAGGCCCGAGGCAGAATTCGAACCTGCGACCGTAGCAGCAGCGCCGTTCCGGACTGAAGCGCCTAGAACCGCTCGGTCGACGGGGCCGGCAGAGTCGGAGACCTCCGAGAACAATGTTCTTCTTCTGTGCAATATTCAACTACCAGAACAGTTGGATGCAGACGGACATTAATTTTCATAAAGCGGAAGTGTGGACCAACTGCAAGTTTGAAAAGCCACGCATTTGGTTGCAACTGCTCGCCTCTACATCTCTTGTAAGGTGGATCTCTACATCCTTGCACCATGAAGCGTACCTACATCAGATCTCTTCCACACAGCAGTTGATCTCTTTCCACTGTCTTCCTGTAATTGTACCCGCTACTCAGGTGGTGCAGTGTTTAACACACTGAATCCGCATTCGGAAGGACTGGGCGTCAAACACCGTCCGGACATCTAATATTGTCTTTGATGCTTTTCCTAAATTGTTTCCAATAAATACTCGGAAGGTTCCTCTAAAGAGTCATCTTTCTCGAATCCCATACTAATCTTGAATCCTACTCTTCCTTCTTTGTCACATCACCACTTTCCCTCCATACAAACTTGTGACTACATTCATTCCGAAAACTCTAGCTGAATTCATTTGTGGAAAGAAAATTCCTCCAGTTATTCCCGGTAGTATTTTGATGTTTTTGGTTTCATAATACGCAGGTCCAACTTTGTAAGCTGGAAATGTATTACCGGTTGAGAAGCATATGAGCTTGCTTCTCCGAGCCACATTCACACTTTATCGCACACTGCAATATCTGAGCCAGCTCTATTTTCTGTAGGCCAGTCCTGCAGATACCACTGGAATTCGCCGCTGCTGAGGCCGAAAATCGGTCCCATTGTGGAGTGGTTACTCCTGGTGAACCTTGGGTTTATGTAGAGCGAACTTTCCCTCCATCTCGAAGCCGTCTACAAATACATGACATGAAATTTAGTGATTCATTCATCACAGCTGAGACTCACTTGCTTCAAGGTGTCTGCGATTTGTACCTTGTAAAAGAGGGAACCAATGGCATGCGTGTCGCATTACTTTGCAACATTCATGAAGAATTTATCCTGTAGAGCTGATATATTACGTTTCAAATGCACTTTTACATTTGAATCGCGTCACAATTCTAAGACAGAGTAGTCCTTCCTTATGAACACGCACCTCATCTTTGTGGAGAAAAGTTGACAGTCATTTTGATCGTCTTCTCTCTCTCTTTGCTTTTCCTCCATTTGTATATCATGCACAACTTTTGGACATTCGTCTAATTTGCAAGGTGAACAAAAAATATGACGCCGTTTATGTTTCATGAACAGGTGAAGGCAGAGATGCAAGTCTTTCTTCAAGTGGAAATAAACGGAGAGGCGAATATATTATTAAAACTCGTAACTTGCAAGTTTCCTGTAGAAATTTTCACAAAAAAGACGAGAAATGTGCAAAATCCGAAGTCAAACGGCACAGTGCATATTCTGCCGTATTAACCAATGTTTATATGGCAATGGAAGCCAATAAAGCTGCACTTGCAAACAATAGTTGGGCAGGGGGTCCTCATTTTGTTTTCGTATAAAGTTCCGCAACAGACTTTAGCAAGTATCATATCATTATCCTCTCTATTTTCAAAGTTCACAAATGATTTTAAAAGAAGCGCATTGTTTTGTTTACAGTTGCTTCAAGGTATCGGTAGACAGAAAATTATGTCAACTTCATAATGAAATGCTAACACTTCTGGAAAACCTTGTTTCTTGATCTTGTTTATCAAACGTTAAGGGTGTCCCCTTTAAATTAATAACCAGATGTACTGAATACATGAGCGGCTCTAATACTCATGCTTATCTCTTTAACTGAAGTTAACTTTCTTCTTGATAAGCACCAGTACATCAGAAGTACGGCCTGTCCTATATCGGTCAAGAATCCTGCGAACCAGTACAGTATTTAAAATTGCTCATTTACGATCGTGTCTTTGTTATCAGTTGACATTTAGTACAAGTTCGAAAATCTTTTAGGACTCGAGGGAACCGAAATCTATCTGGCCACTTTCTGTCGAATCTTCAGAGTGTAGTATGAAGAGAGAGAAAAAAAATGGCTCTGAGCACTATGCGACTTAACTTCTGAGGTCATCAGTCGCCTAGAACTTAGAACTAATTAAACCTAACTAACCTAAGGACATCACACACACCCATGCCCGAGGCAGGATTCGAACCTGCGACCGTAGTGGTCACGCGGTTCCAGACTGAAGCGCCTAGAAGCGCATGGCCACACTGGCCGGCAACAGAGAGAGTGTGTGTCGTTTTTACGTGTTCAACTTAATAAGTCCATACAGATTTTTAAAATAGCTACTTTTTATGGAGTTTTGCGTTAGAGCGGAGCGTAGTAAACAAACTGCATCACCTTTTATTTTCTGCAGGCATTCGCAGTCGCAGCGGAGAACACGGTGCTTGACTGGAACTACACGACCGACGTGCAGGAGCAGGCGTGCCTCAGTACAGGAGGCGTCTGCAGCTGGCCGCGAGGCAAGATGGTCTCTGGAACTGGCAGCATGCAAGGCATGATGTACACCAGGGCACACCGCAGCATTTACGACGGGTGGGAAGCAGCTGGCAACGAAGGCTGGGGCTACGATGACGTGCTGCCGTACTTTATTAAAGCGGAGAACAACCTGGAGGCCGACCAACTGGAGGAAGGGTACCACGGCACAGAAGGACCACTCGTGGTGCAGCACTTCGCCAGCCACCCGCTGCTCTCTGAGACCATCGTGGAGGCGGGAATAGAGCTCGGCTACCGCACGGGAGACCTCTGTGGCAGCAACCAAACGGGTGTCGCCATAGCACAGATGATGGTGAAAGACAGTCTCCGAGGTAGTACACCCAGGCTGTATCTCAGGCCCGCTGCTGCCAGTAATCCCAAACTTTACACTGGTATAAACGCGCATGTGACCAGAGTTCTTATCGACCCTGAAACTTTGACAGCGACTGGCGTAGAATTTCTGGATAGTGAGAACAACCTGCATACAGTAATGGCCAATAAGGAAGTCATCCTAAGCGCAGGAGCCATCGGATCTCCACAGATACTAATGCTTTCTGGTGTTGGGCCACAGGCCGACCTCGAGGACTTGGGCATCACAGTGCTGAAGAACTTGTCTGTCGGCCAGAATCTGCACAATCACGTATCTGGTTTCGTGGCCTTTTTCATAAATGATACATCCTACCAGACACTGACCACAGAGGTGCTGCAAGACTTCATCAGCAACCGCACTGGTCCGATGACAGGTACAGGTCTGACACAGACGACAGGCTTCATGCTTTCAAAGTACGCCACCGACGGCGTGCCCGACCTGCAGATCTTCTTTGACGGCTTCAATGCAGCTTGCTCCCGATCGGGTCTGCCAGAAGAATGCTCCAGCGGTGACGTGGGCGTCGACTGCGGTCGCCGTTACATCGATGCGCGACCTACTAACATCATGCCACGCAGTAAAGGTTATATGAAACTACGCAGCACCGACCCTCTCGACTACCCGATTTTTCGACCCAACTACCTCTCTGAGCAGATCGATGTAGACATACTGGTCGAGGGCATCAAACTGGTGATCAACATGACACGGACGGAGGCGATGCAACGCTGGGGCTTCGAGCTGGACACGACGGTGACGGCCGGCTGCGAGGACTACGAGTTCGCGTCAGACGAGTACTGGGCGTGCGTGGTGCGCTACAGCACCGGCGCCGAGAACCACCAGGGAGGCACCTGCAAGATGGGGCCCGCCACCGACGACTCCGCCGTCGTAGACCCGCGCTTCCGGGTGCACGGCGTGGCTGGGTTGCGCGTCGTCGACGCTTCCGTCTTCCCGTACATACCCAACTCCAACCCCATCTCGTCCATCGTCATGTTGGCCGAGAGAGCGGCCGATTTCATCAAGGAAGACTGGCCCGAAGAAACGGAAGTCGTCGACAATTCGTCGGCGCTTGGTGTCATTAACAATGGTCAATTTAAAGGTAAGGGTCATACACCGCCCGTCATCAATCCCAGAAAGTGAGATATATCCTTCGATTGACTCTCCAAGATTTCCTTCCCCACACAAAAACTTGTTTAACTGCTTACGCTGACCCTTATGGCCGTCTATATGCAGCGAAACCTAAACGACTAGCAGTCCAGACAAGAAGCTTTTAAAATGTGATGCTGCAGAATAACACTGAAAATCAGACAGGTTGATCGAAAGTGGAAGCAGTGAACCGAAATGGTTAGAAAAGAAATTTATGGCACAGCTTGTCTTAAAGAACATACTGTTCATAACACATATCCTGAGACATTAAGGAATCGTCGGTTTCGTAGTGGAGGGAAGAGAGCAGCATCAAATCAGTCTCAGAACTAAATACTAAAACATCAACAAGATACGCGAAACAGCCGGTCTGACATCTCTGGCGTATTTGACGAAGTGATACAGGTTTGTCTTTTAAAAGAGAGGAACGAGCAACTGTTTTCCTCTTCTGTTCGCGAATGGAACGCGGAAACACTACGCTTCCATTTTTTGACTAATCTTTCTTTTGTTCCCCTTAACGCCCACCCGCGAATATACGATGGAGACTTCAGAATAGGTTTTCAGTCTTAACTTTGAAGTTACCAACAATAATTTTTTCTGCCAAAGATAGATATCACCTATGAAACTAGTGCTTTGGGAATCCTACCCGTGCGCCACTGGAATGAGGCAATGACCGTGTTAGTATTCCTTACATATATATATTTCATAAGAAACGTGTTGGCAAAATTAGATAAAATATGTGAGTATAAAGGCAAACGTTCTTTAGGGATAATATGAATGTACTAAAAACGCGAGTAAATGGTACTAGCACAGCAGATATCTGACCTGATGCCTTTTGCAACGCTTATGGATGTCACTTTTTGAAGTAGTAGCTGAATTAGTAGAGCAGTCACCTCCATTTCCGAGAAATGGAAGGAAGCCGTAACTTTCACACTATTGCTCCTGTGATCGACAAGCTGCAGAGGACACGAGGTTGAGTTTAGCCTATACTGCAGTCTTGTTTACGTCGGTGAGACGAAGCGACCTGTTATCATATGTCTAAAGGGTTTCGGGTATGCATATGGATCAGGCAGTATAATAAGTAACAATGCAGAACATCGAAGTGGCTGGCGGAATTCGGGAGTCTGTTCCAATTGGTGTGGCATCAAACACTGCATAGAAAGCTTCCGATAGCATTTATCAGTTGAAACACAGTGTGTGATTGTCATAAGTCGTTATTGTTTTTCGGTCTTCAACCTGAAGAATCGGTTGATACAGCTCTCCACGTTACTATATCCAGTGCAAGCCTCTTCATCTCCATATAACTACTGCAGCCTATATCCAACCGAACTGGCTTAACGTAATGAACCCTTAATTTCCCTCAATAGTTTTTACCCCCAAAATTCTATTCATTACCAAATCGGCGACTACTTGGTGGCTCAGGATGTGTCCTGTCAGTCGGTCCCTTCTTTTAGTCTAGTTGTGCCATAAGTTTCTTTTTTCCCCTCTTTGATTCAGTACCTCCTCGTTAGTTACCTAATCTACCCATCAACTCTTCAACGTTCTCCTACAGCACCTGAAGCGTTCCACTCTTGAATTTACTACAGAACTGCCTGCGATATTTTAAACGATAATTTTTCCAGTATGTCACGGAAAATATACAATATGATTATTAAAATATTGCTTACAATGTAACACCGTGACTAGCGAAAGAAACGTCCAAGTACTTCAAAACTGATCCAAATTCTAGTTAAATAGAATCCATGATTGCTGTTAAAAATGATACTTACGCATTCACGTAATATTTCAGGTTGTCAACTGTTGATTTTGTTTAGGCACGACACATTAAGCCAGTGAAGCGACTGCAACTAACCGATCAACCTAAAAAAGATTCTTACGTGTAAAATATGCGCAAAGAACTCAAAGAAATGATCAGGAAATTAATCTCGGGGGAGTTCTCTTTAGTGATACACTGTACATGGTGCGGCGCTTAAATCTGGACAAATGAAACTTTTTTTAAAAAAGCAAATTTATTAAAACAAAGTACAAATGAAAAGAAAATCGTTTTACATATAAGCAGTGGTATCTTTCAAGAGTAAATTACTAAATGTAACCCCCTTCAGCCGCAATGACCGCCTCCGATCTTGTCCTGAAGCGATCGCACGCACTCAACATCGCTGTCCATATTTGTGAATGCTGCTTAGATAGCGGCGCGTAGAGATGCGACGTTAGGATGCCTCGTTTCGTTGATAACTCTTTCGACTACGATCGTCAAGGGGTTTCAGGTCCGGGCTATTCGGGGGCCAGAATTCCTTTGACCAGAACATGTAAGCTTTATTCGAGAGCCAGTTTTTAACTAAATGGCTCGTATGAGGTCCTCCTCTGCCGTCCGACGCAATGTGCGCTTGCTAACATTCAATACTGATGCCAGTTTCCTCTGCTATTGCCCCGGGTTCTCCGAAATAAGCGTCTGAGCGTTTTCGATGACTACTGCAGTTCGTGACACGCGTTTCCTTGAAAGAAGTTTCCTCGCCGGGTTACTGGGACCTTCCCCAGACTTCTCCGAAGCATTGTACTTGGTCACAATAGCGTAAACAGTTAACATCGGGTAATCGAAGAATCGAACTATTTCAGTGGGCTAACGCCCAGCGCGAAGACCTTTCATAATCGCGGCTCTTCGGTTGTACTCCGCACTTGTCCGTAACATCTCGGCCATTTTGGGCTTCTGACTGTTTACTAAATACTAATGGCTTTCAAGAACGCCAAAAGCGACCTACAGTGGAACTACGATATGGCGAGAAATTCAAATTTGTCCGGATTTAAGCGCCCCACCTTCTAAATAACGAAGAAACAAGTAATGGGTTCGGTCGTTATACCCTCGAACAACTCGTCATCAATTCTTTCTCTACGGTCTCCGAGAAAATCCAAAAATTCTTGCAAAATTATGGTTAATCACATGCGACATAACCAGGTCTAATATTTTAAATGAATGCCACACATACAGTCATAACAGAACGCTCTATTTAAGACAAAATTACAGTATTCAGAAACATGGATGCTTACGTTACAACAGACAGACGATAAAAGACTAAGTATGGCGAGAATAAATGATGTACAACAATTCGTTTGTTTTAGAGAGAAAGATACACAAAGTTTCTTGCCTGTTTAGAAAAAGTCTGTGACCAATCATCATTACGTTGATTTTAATTACATGGATTAATTCACAAAGAATAACAAAACAGAAATTAATATGTTATTACAGTAATAATTTGTTTTTCCTTGTATATTCCCGGAAAAAATGAAATGACCGTCTGGTATTGATACCCTGGAGTCCCCATCTGAGGAAGTTCGGCCACCGAGTTGTAAGTCTTTTCAGTTGACGGCACGATGGGCGACCTGCGTGTCAATGATGAAGAAATAATGAGGGAGGCAATAGAGGACTGAGTCCCCAACCGAAGAAAAGCTCCGATCCGGCCGGGAATTGAACTCGGGCTTGCTATACGGCAGTCAGACGCACTGAGCACTCAGCTAATGGAGGAGACGTGTATATATTTATTTTATTCTTTATACATTTACGCAGTTTCATGGAGGGACGCATTAACATACACTCTAAGGCAAGAAAAACGACGCCCCATAAAGGAATTAACCGAATGGGACGGATGTCGGTAGATGTGATGTAAATGTACAGACAAACAAATGATTACAATTTGAAAAAAATGGATAATTTATTCAGGAGAAAGAGTTTCACAAATTGAGCAAATCAATAATTCGTTGCTCCACCTCAGGAACTTTTGCAAGCAGTTATTCTTCTTGGCATTGACTGAAAGAGTTGTTGGATGAACTTCTGAGGGATAGCATGCAAAATTATTCTGTCCAGCTGGCGCATTAGATCACCAAAATCATGAGCTGATGCGAGGTCCCTGTCCATAACGCTTCAAACGTGCTCAGTTGGGTAGTGATCTTTTGACTTTGTTGGCCAAGGTACGGTTTGGCAAGCACGAAGACAAGCAATAGAAACTCTTGCAGTGTACGAGCGCGCTTTATCTTGCGGAAATGTAAGCCCAGGATGGCTTGCCACAAAGGCCAACAAAACGGGGCGTAGAACGTCGTCAACGTACCTCTGTGCTGTCAGCGTGCCGCGGGCAACAATCGATGATGTCCTGCTGTAAAAACAAATAGCACAACAGATCTTGGCGCCGGCCGAAGTGGCCGTGCGGTTAAAGGCGCTGCAGTCTGGAACCGCAAGACCGCTACGGTCGCAGGTTCGAATCCTGCCTTGGGCATGGATGTTTGTGATGTCCTTAGGTTAGTTAGATTTAACTAGTTCTAAGTTCTAGGGGACTAATGACCTCAGCAGTTGAGTCCCATAGTGCTCAGAGCCATTTTTTTGAACAGATCTTGGCCGTATTGCGGGAGATAGTCAGGATGTTAAAAAATTTCTTTTTCGAGAAATGCTGTTGCCGGTCTACATTTTGTGCCCTTTCTACTTTGACTATCGTCTCTTATTCTCCTGCTCAAATAACAAAACTCATCTACTAATTTTAGTGTCTAATTTATTAATGTAATTCCTTCGGTAGCGCCAAAAATAATTTAAAAAACCAATCATCTGCGAACCCAAACGTATTTCGTAAACTTGTAATTCACTGACTTTCAGTGATGTAATCAGTACTGACGTGAATTTAGCCCACATCCATCCTCAAAGCCTGGAATAGCTAGCTGATTACCCAGTCACGCAGAAGAGATCTACGACAAGAGAGAAAGGGATCTACGCTTTTGTGCAACCGATATTGCATCTAAAATTTATCCATCAAGTCCTATGATCTGTCTTTTATCGAGTAGCTTGTGTACAGTCAATTAACGATGTACGGTTTTTTTAAGACGGATAGTCACTGAATGAAAAGGTCTTCGTATGGACCATCTAATGTTTAAAAAAATCTATTTAATCACGCGTTCTACTTTCATTGGGTATGGCTGCATTGAAGCCTTCAATTTCGACTTCTCTGATATTTGAATCAAACAAGCGTATCATCTGTTTGTTGTTATATAGATATTTCCGAAAACACAGCACATCTTTACATTGGTGTTGAAGTAAGTCATGACTTGTAGCCACATGCACACAGCAGCTTCAGCAGCCGCCTAGTTCCTCAGACGAGAGCCAACACCAGTCACAGTTAGTAATAACGTACTATCGAAAGGAAACCAATTCTTTGAATAATATACAGAAGCATGGACACTTGAAGAGGCTCCAGCGTGCCTTAACGAAGCGTCCAGGCATAAGGCACAAACTCTGAAATTGTGCACGGGTGTACGCTGCGTTCTGTTAGTTGAGGGGTAATAGTCGAACATAAGAAAAATACACAAATTCAATAATTGGCATACATGCTCTGTATTGACAGTTGATAGCTGGAGATCAGCTGCTGGAACCGTAAAATAAAGAAATTCTCACAGTGTTTTGGGGACTATCCAAGTAAATGTTGAGTTATTGCTTACACTGCCTGGAATCCAAAGTATAAACCAGACACTCGAGATAGTTTAACTCACTGAACCAGCACTACTCAGGGAATCGAGATCGCAAGATGTAATAGAAAACGAGATGCTGGGATTGGGATGTGTCAAGAGATCATCAAACGCCAGTCGAAGTAATCCTTCTCCCCGGAGGAGGTGGGGAGGGGAGGAGGGGGGTATGACATTGAAACTGGAGGAGAGAATAGACACAAGGCAGTTCTCGTCGTGTTCCAGACGAGGAGCCAACGTCTCTTAGGCTTGGCCGTTTTTGGTACTATTTCTTTTGGTCGGAAAACGTTATAATCTGAGTGAATGGAACAGTTGTAGACTGCCACTGTCTCTGACTCTAGACTTGGTCTTTCTTCATATGAGACTTTAGAACAGTGTCCCAGAGAGTCTTTCACTTAGAGTAAATTTCTAGCAACCTACATACTTTGAAGTTAACAATTTTCCTAGGTGTCTTCTCCTATCGATATTACATACCGGATATCAATAAATCAAGTCAAATTCACATCGGTCAGCTGGATGAAGTGCACCTCAAGAACCTTCTCGCCCAGTTATTTGCTGACGCTGACGCTCTACAGACGGGCCTTGGCCTTGGCCCGAGGTGTAGGAGTTTTGACTTATTACAATCTTTCCTCCTGTTCCTGACGATGCGATGATGACGTGGCCTCACTGTATGGTGTGTCCTCTCGTTGTCCGGTGTCTGTCCTGGCTACTAGCAGACGTTCTGCAGTGCTGTCTGCAGGTCTGCGGACAGTTTCCTCGCGCCGTCACGAACCTCGTTCCTCAGCCGCACGACTGCGCCCTCTAGGATGTATTCCCAGTCGCGCGGCGTGAAGACCGGGTTCGCGTTGATGGTGTTGAGGTCTTTCTTGGTAACGAACTCGAGCGGAATTACCCGATGCCCGCCACGTAGCTCGAACGGCCTGTGTGGGAGCGACGGCTTCCGTTCCCTTTCCACCTGAGCGAAGAGGTACGGGTTCGTTTGGACGTTGTAGTGCCCATCCCATAACATGGTGGCAATCTTCTTCAGCACGTTTGGCATGTTCGTGTTGTCCGGGAAGGGTATGATGTCCGTGCAAAGTTTGCCATCCTCTTCTTGCTTCCCCTTCTGTGTTGGGGACGGGGAGGACGGTGCCACGTCCATGGGCGTCTCCCCGGTCTCCTGTATCGCTGCAGGTTCCGGGGCGACGTCCGTTTGAGTGGCCACGTCCTTCTGCGACAGAAGGTCCGTCTGCGTGACGGCGTCCGCGCCAACCGGGCGCACCGCAGGGGAGGCGGGCGCGGGGGCGGGTACCATCTTCTTGTTCAGAACTCGCAGCTCCTAACGCAGCTGCTGGAGCTGACGATGAACTGCGGCGAGTTCTTCTTTGAGCTCGGTCCGTTCTGCCGCAAAGGCGGCTTGGAGGCCGGCCGTGGCGTCGTCAGTGGCGGCTTCTGCTTCGTGTCGGCGCAGCTCGCACCCCTCGCCGGAGCGGGGGGACAGGGCGGCCGTCGTGGCGCTTGACACGGCCGCAGGGCGTGGTGCGGCGGGCTGACGGCGTGACTCCCTGAGGTAGCTGCAGCTACGCGAGTTGGCGGCGTGTGGCCCGCCGCAGTTCGCGCAGCTGCTGGCCGCCCCACGTGGCTTCGCGCAATTCCGGGTGTCGTGTGCCGCCGCGCACTTCAAGCACGCGACGACGTTCTTGCAATCACGCGCAGCATGCCCCAGCTGCTGGCACTTGTAGCACTGCAGAATCTTGCTGTTCTGCTGAGTGCGCTTGCGCTTTGGCTGCCGTTGTCGGCCGCTGTTGTTCCCCATCGCATGGATGAGAATTTCCAGTGCGGCTGCAATCTGCTTCCCTTTCCTTCCAGCCAGGGCGTTGGGCTAGTGGCGTTGGCGTGCGCGAGCGACGGTAAAGAAGTGAGCCGCAGCGAGTCGAGCAGAGGTTGCTGAAAACCAAACCTTGGAGGTGACAGCATTCTGAGTGGCTTTATAACTGGTCTCGTGGTGGACCGCCCAATCTTCTAAAAACATAATCATTGTCAACAGATAAGACAGCTCCAACTGTCTTTTCGGCAACAGGCTATGGCTCCTATTTAGATTGGGACATACAGGGAGTGTAATATGGCCAATCCCTTCCGCCCAGGGACACATAACATGAACAGCCCGTTGACTGTTCATGGAGCAGGGCAAGAGAGCCATCAGTTGCAGATGGCAGGGCAGAAATGATCCCATGTGACGCCGTCGCACATGCCGTGATGCCTCGCCAAGGCTGCGACCCAGAGATATAGCTTGCAGCCTATCAGAAACAGCCAAAGCACCTTGCAGCTGTTTTGTCAACAGCGATCAAATACCCCCTACAGTCCCACACAACATCAATACCGAGCAATGTATGATTAGGTAAGCCCATAAAGAGAATGAAGACTACTGAAGTTGAGCATTCTGGGCTAAAAAACCGAAAATAAGAAAGCAAGAAACAAGCTAGAAGAAGGCAATCACTAACGCAGCACACGCTGAACGATTTAGGTATTTGTGCTTACTATAGTTGTAAAAGTACGATGGGAGGTAAATAGGTTAGATGATTTGCAAAATGTACGCTGCACGGTAACTCCCCAGGCTGCCGTGTGCTGCTGCAGGCAAAACGCAGTCCGTTATCATGTAGGCCTACTCTAACCTCAAAAGAATTCCACGACTTCACTGAGTCAATGTTATCGTTCCATTTCATATTCCAACCCATACTTAATTCCAACTATTTGTATGACTTGGTTGACTGCTGTTGAGAATAACTACCGTGGCGTCAAACGTTATTATTATTCTCTCATTGTAGCTTCTCAAGATTCACAACATTCGTACATATCTCAAAATATTTACCAATTTTCTTTTGTGGTTCTTTGGCATGATAACTGTTTAATAAACTACATTTATTACTAAGGGCTTATCTGGTCATTCCGCTTCTTCATTTAGGAAATACTACAGTTTTGTTGCTTTAATTCCTACATTAGTAACAAGTAGAACTTCTTTGCTTTTTTACAGTCTCTTACAGTAGCTGAAGATAGTTTGGGACACTCATCGAAACCTGTAATTTGCAATTTTTTTTTTGTTAAGTCATAAGTATTTTTGTGCTCTTATTTTTGTCGAAACTAGCAGCTGCACATAGAACAAGATAATGTATAACTTGAAATGAAAGTCAACTAAAACTGAATGACCGCACATATGACCTTCTTCCACTTTCACAGTATAGTATTGGAAAGCGCTGTTAAGTCCTTTCCCTATGATATTGGGATTAGCTACGTGAAAAAAAACACACTATAACAGTAGTACTTTATAAGTAGTCAAATTTCTGTATTAGCTATACGAATTAGATAGCGGTCTGGCGCAAGCTAAAGATCAATAGATAAAACAAAGCAAATAACCTGAGCATTAGGACAAAGATAGCGCCAGGGCGAATGTCTAAACGACTCACATTTCTCATGATGTGCTCTCCAATCAGTCGCAAGGGTTCTCATCTTGTTTGTAACTCATCTTGACACACTGAGGCCAATAATATTTTTGAAACTGAAACACTTTTCTTGTGTTGCAGGCTCGCTCTTGTTCGCTGCCCTTGTCTTCATTCTGGTGGCTATACGAGTTTAGAGACAAGGACTGCCTCAACTAAAAAGTTCAATGTCAAGTAATGGTTTATATACTCCATGGTCATCAAAACGACATCACGACTTCAGGTGCTATAAATGAACTTATAGATACGTGTTCCACAAAATGTTACAATAGGAGCATAGTGATAAGAGTAAGTTATCAGATAAGGTGGCCGGCTTCGTCAACATAATGGTGGCAGACAACGTGCTAAAATTCACCTCAAACTTCAAAAAGCTAAGAAAGGCATCCGGAAAATCATTTACAGACCCATCTCCTCTATTTGCAGCCAGTGTATTTTCCATGTATTCTTTCCTCTATCAACAAGTACCTCGACATTTATAAAAGTTTAGTTTAGAAGTCGAGCACGAGGCAGCGCAGAGTACGAATGTTTGTCAAAGACATACTTTTTATGCATCCTGTTCTCATGCAGACATATCTCAAACGCGATCTGAATCTTCAACGACTCGGTTCGAAGGACCAGCGTAATCTCATTTTTTTCTTTTCACATAAGAGACTAGTGCATAAACTTTAGCTGCAAGAAAACACTGCTTTGTATGTGACTGTTGTAGAAAGTGATACCTCTGAATATGTTAAGTAAGTTTAATCACGCTTTTATTCATTTATAAAAATTCAACAGCGATCGTCAATAAAACAAAGCAAAAAGTGCATAATCTACAAGGATCTACATTTGTTTTGTAAAAATTTATGTTGAGAAATTACAATAACATTTGTATTGCTATATATATTGTCATAAACAAACAATCTACGCATCTTTTGTCAGTAATCACTCAATGTTCCTGCCATTTCCTGAAATTTTGTGTAAGAATGGCAGTCATGTACAGGTACTGCATGCTGCTGAAGCATCTTTTTTTATTCCATCAGTGTGGGCGAAGAAACGCTTGTGGTTAACCTTTGCATATCGCATGACGTAATCCGGACACCCTCATTATACGCTATAACGCATCAATGAGACGCCATAACAATACCTTGTCTATTGTAGAAATATTTGGTCCTATTAAATGACAGAATTGTAATTAAAATATCTACATGTACATCTACACTGATACTCTGCAAATCACATTCAAGTGCCTGGCAGAGGGATCATAAAACCACTTTCACAATTCTCTATTATTCCAAAGTCGTATAACGCGCGGAAAGAACGAACACCCATATCTTTCCGTACGAGCTCTGATTTCCCTTATTTTATCGTGGTGATCGTTTCTCCCTATGTAGGTCGGTGCCAACAAAATATTTTCGGATTCGGAGGGGAAAGTTGGTGATTGCAATTTCGTGAGAAGATTCCGTCACAACGAAAAACGCCTTTCTTTTAATGATGTCCAGACCAAAACCTGTATCATTTCAGTGACACTCTCTTCCATATTTCGCGATAATACAAAACGTGCTGCCCTTCTTTGAACTTTTTCGATGTACTCCGTCAGTCCTGTCTGGTAAGGATCCCACACCGCACAGCAGTATTCTAAAAGAGGACGGACAATCGTAGTGTAGGCAGTATCCTTAGTAGATCTGTTACATTTTCTAAGTGTCCTGCCAATAAAACGCAGTCTTTGGTTAGCCTTCCACACAACATTTTCGATGTGTTCCAATTTAAGTTGTTCGTAACTGTAGGTATTTAGATAAATTTACGGCCTTTAGACTAGACTAATTTATCGTGTTACCGATTTTTAACGAATTCCTTTTAGCACTCATGTGGATGACCTCACGTCTTTCGTTATTTAGTGTGAACTAACAATTTTCGCACCATTCAGATATCTTTTCTAAATCGTTTTCTAATTTGTTTTGATCTTCTTATGACTTTATTAGTCGATAAACGACATTTCCTATTCAGATTAAACAGACTACACAAAAACAAGCTTTGCTGTGTACGACAAGGTACGTGCAGCTTCGCTCACAATTGCTGTCCCAACATCTATTCAGTTCCTAGTATATTATTCATTTTTAAACAGAGAAGGCTACCAGAGAAGCAATTCCGACAGGAAAGTGAATTGAAAAAATATCAGGATACATCAGGATATCTTCCTGGAATTTGTGGACCCAACTTAGGATTCGATAACTTGAGGCGGGCTAAGGCGTTCACAACCCGTGGAAGACTGGATCTAGAGAGACAGACGAATAATGTACATCATCTTCAAAGCCAAAAGAGGGAATAATAAAAAGAGGAATGTCAACAAAGAAAATCATGTTGAGAAGGCTGTAAGGCAGAAATGCCAATTATTGCCGTTATTTTTCGACCTGTAGGACGACTATGTAATAACGAAAGTGATAGAAAATTTCAGAAGTGGAATGAAAGTTCAGGAGGAACAGATATCAGTGCCAAGATTCACTGGCAACACAGCCCTTCTCGCAGGATCTAAAGACTCAGAAGACTTCTTGAAAGAAATGTACAGTGTAAGTAGCACAGAATATGGTTAAGAACAAACAAAGCAAAAATAAAGAGTAGTAGAAAGGAGAATAGTAACTTGCTCAACAGCAGATTTAGGGACGATGAAATAGTGTGTATAATGACTGCTCTTTTTAGAGCTGGATTACTATTAAAATAACTCCTAACACTCTTCGATATGGATTAATGAACGTAATCTGACTACAGCATGAGAAATGAAAGTTATGTGAGCAGTTCACGGTTATTTTAATAGCGCATCAGGAGTTAGTACACATAGCAATAGATAACTGAACACAAGCGAACATGAAAAATTATCTCTAAGATTACAGCAGTAATGAATGTCCTTTAGCAATCGACTTGTAGTTGGTCACTGTCCAGTAGTGATGGAATTCTGATCTGTCATTGCAGCAGTCAAATGTGAAATTTTGAATGCACGCACTTGAAGCACGCACAGCGCGTCTGCAGATTTTTTCCAGCATCACATTCACCTTATTTACAGTAAATGCATACGTAACGTTCAGAACAGAGAATGCTTTCTTTGATGTGAAAGTACCATGTGATAACCGTTGAACGAATCAATCAGTATATCAAAGGATACATATTGCATTGTGCGATCGTGTAATGGCCGCAAAGAATCAGTCTCATTAACGCAGTTAAGCAATAAATAAATGACCAGGTAAGGCAAAATAAAGAGATAAATTTTATGTATGATTGCATACAAGTGAATTGTTAAATGAAATGAGCAGAATAATAACGGTCCTCCGAGTCCACAAACAACACCTGTTACTTAAATGTAAGTGCATTCTCATCATCTGAACGAAGTTTCCGTATAGGATGCAAAGCATTTAATAAGCTAAACTGAAAGGAAGAGTGACCGAATTGACTCCATCACTTCCCAATAAGCGACTAAAGTCGGATTCTGTACGAAGTCTCGTGGCTTTTGACTTCACAAGATACAATGGATTAACAGCGGAACATGGAACGTAAGTCCACTCCCAGGATTCACAGCAATTTCCCAACGCGAATCAGTGAAAAATTAACCGTGGAATGCGAGCAGCTCACAATTTATAGCAAATGATTAACGAAATAAATTTTCAGATAGGTAATCCCTACGGATAGCCCCGTAACATAAAACATTTCACCAAACAACAACCCTGTAACAAACCAAAATCGACACCAAAACCTCCTACCTTGCTTCCGTCCATACCAGACCAGCCAACAGCACAGTACCAAAACGAAAAAAAACTGAGACCAGGAAAAAGCGTGGACCACGAACTGTAACTCATCTGATTGGTCCGTACCACCGAAGATGCCTCAAAGAATGCTTCCTTCAACCCTCGCAGACTAAACCTCCAAAGATATTAGTGTTGCTAGCCGATGCTGACTGAAGAATCATCTTGGCAGCAACACTGTGACAACTATTTCGCGAAGTAATAAAAATAAAGAAGTCACAAAATTAAAACACTGAAAGCGATTATTTAACAGAGAACTTCTAAATAGAAGAAGTGAAAGGATTCTCCTGTCTAGGAAATAAAAATAGAAAAGTGATCGAACTAAGGAAGATACCATATGTAGAGTGGCACAGGCAAAGAAAGTTTTCTTCAGTGAAAGAGCTCCATTGATATCAGATATTGATGTGGAACTGAGGAATAAATTCCTTAGCCTGTGTATATGGAGCATAGCAATCCATGTAAGTGAAACGTGGACCATCGTACATCTGAAGAAAAAGAAACTGGAAGCGTTTGAAACGGATAGTTATTTCACAATGTTAGAATTAAGCTGTCAGGGACTTAAATGAAATGCTAAAAAGAATAGGCGACGATAGAGTTATGTAGAAGACACTATGAATAACAAGGGACACGACACTGATACATCTCTTACGGCATTGGGAAGTAGTTAACCCAACACAGGAAGAAATAGGTGAAGGGAAAAATAGTACAAACTAAAACGTGCAAAAAAGTTGTGGAGAATGTTTAGCTCAAGAACTATGTCGAGATGAAAAAATTACCACGAGGTAGGATAAGAGGAAGAACTGCAGCAGACGTGTCAGAAGACTGGTGACTTAAAAAAAGACTTTTAATATTAAACTTTGGCATGAAGATTCACAGATTACACAGTTGTAACGATTTCAGTGAAATTATTCTCTTTCGCGGATTTCCTGGTGCATATTAAACATGCCACCGTGGTCTAGGAGTAAGTTCTTAGATTAGTCATCAAAACTTTCTGCGTCATTGTTCGATCCTAGTCATTGCTCAGACTTTTAATTATAATCATTAGCAACGGCAGCCGAAGACTTCCGCCAAATAGGGTGGAGGACTGACAGAGGTTCCATACAGGCGGAGGGATCAGAACTGATCAACGGCATGAGGATGCGGAATGAAATGGAAACCAATTAATTAAAAACACTAGATACGTATACACACGACATGTAGCCTGTAACTGAAAAAGTGTCATGATGATCTCCTCTCCGGGAACAGAATCCATATTAGACTCCATTCAGATCTCCGAGAGGTGGATGCCAGTGGGGAGATAAGCACAAAAGAAAGACAGAATGATCAATGAAAGGGTAACACAATAGAGTTGAAGTGTGGAACGCAGGAAATCTGAATGTGGCAGAGAAATTAGAAAATCTTAAAATTGAAATGCAAAGTTATAGTCTACATACAGCGGGTCAATGTAGGTCGGTGTGGCCGAGTGGTTCTAGGCGCTCCAGTCTGGAACCGCGCGACCGCTCCGGTCGCAGGTTCGAATCCTGTCTCGGGCATGGATGTGTGGGATGTCCTTAGGTTAGATAGGTTTAAGTAGTTCTAAGTTCCAGGGGACTGATGACTTCAGATGTTAAGTCCCATAGTACTCAGAGCCATTTGAACAGCGGGTCAATGAAGTGAAATGAAAATTTCCGGTCAGATGAATATAGGATAACTAGCTTTTTACCCTCAGATTCGCTTCCATGCAGATAAGCCATAAACACTAAAGAGTCAAAGAAACTGGTACACCTGTCTAATATCGTGCAGGGCCCACGCGAGCACGCCGAAGTGCCGCAACACTACATAGTATGGACTCGACTAATGTCTGAAGTAGTGCTGGAGGGAACTGACACGATGAATCTTGCAGGGCTGTCCATAAATCCGTAAGAATACGAAGGGGTGGAGATCTCTTCTGAACAGCATGTTGCAAGGCATACCAGATATGCTCAATAATGTTCATGTCTGGAGAGTTTGGTGGCCAGCGGACGTGTTTAAACTCAGAAGAGTGTTCCTGGAGCCATTCTGCAGCAATTCTGGACGTGTGGCGTGTCGCATTGTCCTGCTGGAATTGCCCAAGTCCGTCGGAATGCCCAATGAACGTAAATGAATGCAGGTGATCAGACAGAATGCTTACGTACGTGTCACCTGTCAGAGTTGTATGTTGACGTATCAGGATTCCCATAACACTCCAACTGCATACATCACACACCATTACAGAGCCTTCACCAGCTTGAAAAACCCCCTTCTGACATGCAGGGTCCATGGATTCTTCTTGAGGTTGTCTCCATACCTATACGCATTCATCCGCTCGATACATTTTGACACGAGACTCGTCCGACCAGACAACATGTTTCCAGTCATCAACATTCCAATGTCTTTGTTGACGGGCCCGGGCGAGGCGTAAAGCTATGTGTCGTGCAGTCATTAAGGGTACAAGAGTGGGCTTCGGCTCTGTAAGCCTATATCGATGACGTTTCATTCAATGGTTCACACGCTGACACTTGTTGATGGCCCAGCATTGAAATCTGTCGAAGGGTTGCACTTCTGTCACATTGAACGATTCTTTTCAGACATCGTTGGTCCCGTTCTTGCAGGACCTTTTCTCGGCTGCAGCGACGTCGGAGATTTGGTATTTTATCGGATTCCTGATATTCATAGTACCCTCGTTAAATGGTCGTACGGGAACATCCCCACTTCATCACTACCTCGGAGATGCTGTGACCCATCGCTCGAGCGCCGACTATAATATCACGTTCAAATTCACTTAAATCTTGAGAACCAACCATTCTAGCAGCAATAACCGATCTAACAACTGCGCCAGACACTTCTTGTCTGACATAGGCGCTACCGACCGCAGCGCCGTATTCTGCCTGTTTACATGTACCTGTATTTGAATATGCATGCCTACACCAGTTTTTTGGCGCTTCAGTGTATATTGTACATATACGAGGGGTACCCAAAAATAACAGGAACTATTTTTAACAACTATATATTTTCAAATTGTTTACAGTCCCCTTCAAAATACTCCCCATAATACGCTTGTCCCACTGGTGCTTCCACTGCTCGAAACACATTTGTAGTCATCTTTAGAAATGGCTGACAGCTCCTCCCCGGCTTTTTTCTTGACTTCTCCAGTGTTGCTAAATCGGTGTGCAGTCATACCCAGTTTCACTCGTGGAAAAAAAATAGTCGCACGGACCGAGGCAGGCGAGTAACATTCGAGGGCAACCGGAACCGTGCCATTTTTAGCCAAAAACTGTCTAACAGAGACGATGTGTATGAAGGTGCGTTGTCATGGTGGAAGAACCAGTCTCCTGTCTGCCTCAGATCTTTTTTAATCCTCTTAAAACCTCCAAATAAAAGGTCTGATTGACGATATGACCTGGGGAAACAAACTCTGAACGAACCACTCCTTTGGCATCAGAAAGGTAAATTAGCATTGTTCTGATGTTTGGCAGTGGTGACGGTGACATATTCCATTGGTTTGACTGTTGCTTTGTTTCCAGGTCGAAACCATAGGACCATGACCTTTGATAGAAAATCCGGATCAGTTTCAAGCTGTTGTTTCAAAGCAGAACATGTTTCAACTCGACATTCATTTTGATTGTCAGTCAGTAGCCGGTGAACAAACTTGGCAGCAGCCCTTTTCACTCCCAAAGCTCCCGTTCAAATTCGCTGATCGAGCTCCAAGGTAATCCACTGATCTCTGATAGTTGATCAATTGTCTGTTGACTGTCTGCGTGCACAAACTCTCGAATTTTTCTTTGATTTCCTCGATTCGGGAAGTTGATGGACGTCCAGACCGAGGTTTGTCATCAATCGACATGTCGCCACTTCAAAATCGAGCAAACCACCAGAACACTTGAGTTTTTCCCACAGCTTCATCTTGGTAAGCTGTTTTCAACATTAAAACAGTTTCGGCAGCAAAATGTCACAGCTGCAAGTTGTTCACTTAGACTTGCCTTCATAAGAAACGAAACAAGAAAAAAAACAGCGCTGTCAAAAACTATTACTGCAGTTGAACAGAACAAGCCAGGTCGACAACACAGGCGGCACTAAACTGGCAATGAATTGCGCTACACACGCCTAGCGGTAGAAATGCGTACTACACAAGTTCCACCCACAGCAATGTTATTCGTTTATCTGTGGTATTCCGCCTCCTACCATGATCTTTCGTTCCGAAACGTGTTGACAAAATATTGGCTCGCTATAGTGCTCATTCTCTATACATGGTTGACACACTGTTCAATGCAGATAGGATTAATGAAAAGACGCTCCAGATGCTTAATTAAATTCTCTTTAAATCCGCAAGAACGGTTTCGCCCTTTATACTATGCCGTTATCAAGTTATCTGAAACTGCCTAACGTAATATCATGGGTATACAGATATTTTTTGCCATAGGAGATGGGAGTCAATGCTTTATATGTACAGTACAAGTGCAGAGAGAACTCACTACTTACTTTACGCTGCAGAGTAGGAACGTCCACTGTTCTTATCATCTGAGGCTGCTTCTTTACAGCATAATGTAAGTTGAATATTCTTTATGCACTTTTACTGTACATATATAAGCACTGTCGCTCATTTCCTATGATAAAAAAATATCTATACCTGTAAGCCCATTATTTTATGTATTAACATTTGGCCGTTCAGATACGCTTGACAGTGGCCTAATACACTCCTGGAAATGGAAAAAAGAACACATTGACACCGGTGTGTCAGACCCACCATACTTGCTCCGGACACTGCAGGAGGGCTGTACAACCAATGATCACACGCACGGCACAGCGGACACACCAGGAACCGCGGTGTTGGCCGTCGAATGGCGCTAGCTGCGCAGCATTTGTGCACCGCCGCCGTCAGTGTCAGCCAGTTTGCCGTGGCATACGGAGCTCCATCGCAGTCTTTAACACTGGTAGCATGCCGCGACAGCGTGGACGTGAACCGTATGTGCAGTTGACGGACTTTGAGCGAGGGCGTATAGTGGGCATGCGGGAGGCCGGGTGGACGTACCGCCGAATTGCTCAACACGTGGGGCGTGAGGTCTCCACAGTACATCGATGTTGTCGCCAGTGGTCGGCGGAAGGTGCACGTGCCCGTCGACCTGGGACCGGACCGCAGCGACGCACGGATGCACGCCAAGACTGTAGGATCCTACGCAGTGCCGTAGGGGACCGCACCGCCACTTCCCAGCACATTAGGGACACTGTTGCTCCTGGGGTATCGGCGAGGACCATTCGCAACCGTCTCCATGAAGCTGGGCTACGATCCCGCACACCGTTAGGCCGTCTTCCGCTCACGCCCCAAAATCATGCAGCCCGCCTCCAGTGGTGTCGCGACAGGCGTGAATGGAGGGACGAATGGAGACGTGTCGTCTTCAGCGATGAGAGTCGCTTCTGCCTTGGTGCCAATGATGGTCGTATGCGTGTTTGGCGCCGTGCAGGTGAGCGCCACAATCAGGACTGCATACGACCGAGGCACACAGGGCCAACACCCGGCATCATGGTGTGGGGAGCGATCTCCTACACTGGCCGTACACCACTGGTGATCGTCGAGGGGAGACTGAATAGTGCACGGTACATCTAAACCGTCATCGAACCCATGGTTCTACCATTCCTAGACCGGCAAGGGAACTTGCTGTTCCAACAGGACAATGCACGTCCGCATGTATCCCGTGCCACACAACGTGCTCTAGAAGGTGTAAGTCAACTACCCTGGCCTGCAAGATCTCCGGATCTGTCCCCCATTGAGCATGTTTGGGACTGGATGAAGCGTCGTCTCACGCGGTCTGCACGTCCAGCACAAACGCTGGTCCAACTGAGGCGCCAGGTGGAAATGGCATGGCAAGCCGTTCCACAGGACTACATCCAGCATCTCTACGACCGTCTCCATGGGAGCATAGCAGCCTGCATTGCTGCGAAAGGTGGATATACACTGTACTAGTGCCGACATTGCGCATGCTCTGTTGCCTGTGTCTATGTGCCTGTGGTTCTGTCAGTGTGATCATGTGATGTATCTGACCCCAGGAATGTGTCAATAAAGTTTCCCCTTCCTGGGACAATGAATTCACGGTGTTCTTATTTCAATTTCCAGGAGTGTATAAAGACCGAAACCCTTCATGTGGACTTAATATAGTCCTAATTAAGCAACTGGAGCGGCTTGTCATTAACTGAACAACAAGTGCGGAATTTGCATCATCAAAACATGTAGGAACTAACAGATAAGAGGGAAATTTCACTTAGTGCTTTTGGAGTATCCCAAGTCAGCTAAGTATAGGAAAGAAATACCAACAAACTGCTTTAGAATATTTTTACATGTTGCCCCGTGCTCATACCCTTGCCTGGCCCTAAAAGTACCCACACTATCTTTACACAAATTACGTATATCCCAAATTTTGTTGAAATCGTTTCATCGAGATACCCAGGAAAATTTTAAATCTTGCTCTTAACCTACATTCCTCCTCCTATTTCTCTCTTCCTTCTTCCAGATGCTTCATCACACACTGACTGCCTTCCACCTGCCTTCTCACGCCCTCTTCCCTTTCATCTGCCCACTACACATCTTCCACCTACCTTCTACACCTTCTACACCTCCTCCATCCCCTCCACCTTCTCTCTGTCTATCTCCTCCTTCCTCCTCTCTGTCTGTCCCTCTCCTCCTACTCCTCTCTCTCTGTCCAACTGTTCCTCCCCGTCTGCCTGTTTAGCTGAGTGGTGGCGTGCTTGCCTACCTTGCAGTGGGCCCGGGTTCGATTCCCAGCTGGGTTCAGAATTTTCTCCACTCGTGAACTGGGTGTTGTGTTGCCCTCATCATCATCTCGTCATCACCGACGCACAAGTTGTCCAGTGTGGCGTCACCTGAAACAAGACTTGCTTCCGGCAACCGAACTTCCCCGTACAGGGCCTCCCAGCCAAACATACCACACAATCATTTCATTTCATTTTCTCTTCCCTCTTACTCTACTTGTCTCTTCTTCCCCTCTCTATGCCCTTCTTCTTCTCACATCTCACCGCCCATCTCCTCCCCCCCCCCCATCCCTGTCCGTCTTCTCCTCACCCTTTCTCTGTCCTTCTACTTCTCCTTCTCCCCCCCTTTATCTGTCCATCCCCTCCTTCCCCCTCTATCTGTCCATCCCCCATGTTATCCCGTTTTCACCCTCATACCCACAACAATGAGAGGCAGGTGACTCTTACCCCTACAGTGCTTGTTTAGTGACTATAAGTGATATATGTCCCCATTTACAGTGAAATCGATAATGTGATTGAGGAGGAGATACGGAACGTGTGTGTATATATATATATATATATATATATATATATATATATATATATATATATATATATATATATATATATATACACACACTCCTGGAAATGGAAAAAAGAACACATTGACACCGGTGTGTCAGACCCACCATACTTGCTCCGGACACTGCGAGAGGGCTGTACAAGCAATGATCACACGCACGGCACAGCGGACACACCAGGAACCGCGGTGTTGGCCGTCGAATGGCGCTAGCTGCGCAGCATTTGTGCACCGCCGCCGTCAGTGTCAGCCAGTTTGCCGTGGCATACGGAGCTCCATCGCAGTCTAACACTGGTAGCATGCCGCGACAGCGTGGACGTGAACCGTATGTGCAGTTGACGGACTTTGAGCGAGGGCGTATAGTGGGCATGCGGGAGGCCGGGTGGACGTACCGCCGAATTGCTCAACACGTGGGGCGTGAGGTCTCCACAGTACATCGATGTTGTCGCCAGTGGTCGGCGGAAGCTGCACGTGCCCGTCGACCTGGGACCGGACCGCAGCGACGCACGGATGCACGCCAAGACCGTAGGATCCTACGCAGTGCCGTAGGGGACCGCACCGCCACTTCCCAGCAAATTAGGGACACTGTTGCTCCTGGGGTATCGGCGAGGACCATTCGCAACCGTCTCCATGAAGCTGGGCTACGATCCCGCACACCGTTAGGCCGTCTTCCGCTCACGCCCCAACATCGTGCAGCTCGCCTCCAGTGGTGTCGCGACAGGCATGAATGGAGGGACGAATGGAGACGTGTCGTCTTCAGCGATGAGAGTCGCTTCTGCCTTGGTGCCAATGATGGTCGTATGCGTGTTTGGCGCCGTGCAGGTGAGCGCCACAATCAGGACTGCATACGACCGAGGCACACAGGGCCAACACCCGGCATCATGGTGTGGGGAGCGATCTCCTACACTGGCCGTACACCACTGGTGATCGTCGAGGGGACACTGAATAGTGCACGGTACATCTAAACCGTCATCGAACCCATCGTTCTACCATTCCTAGACCGGCAAGGGAACTTGCTGTTCCAACAGGGCAATGCACGTCCGCATGTATCCCGTGCCACCCAACGTGCTCTAGAAGGTGTAAGTCAACTACCCTGGCCAGCAAGATCTCCGGATCTGTCCCCCATTGAGCATGTTTGGGACTGGATGAAGCGTCGTCTCACGCCGTCTGCACGTCCAGCACGAACGCTGGTCCAACGGAGGCGATAGGTGGAAATGGCATGGCAAGCCATTCCACAGGACTACATCCAGCATCTCTACGATCGTCTCCATGGGAGAATAGCAGCCTGCATTGCTGCGAAAGGTGGATATACACTGTACTAGTGCCGACATTGTGCATGCTCTGTTGCCTGTGTCTATGTGCCTGTGGTTCTGTCAGTGTGATCATGTGATGTATCTGACCCCAGGAATGTGTCAATAAAGTTTCCCCTTCCTCGGACAATGAATTCACGGTGTTCTTATTTCAATTTCCAGGAGTGTATATATTGACACACATGCTTGAAATGACATGGGGTTTTATTAGAACCAAAAAAATACAAAAGTTCAAAAAATGTCCGACAGATGGCGCTTCATCTGATCAGAATAGCAATAATTAGCATAACAAAGTAAGACAAAGCAAAGTTGATGTTCTTTACAGGAAATGCTCAATATGTCCACCATCATTCCTCAACAATAGCTTTAGTCGAGGAATAATGTTGTGAACAGCACTGTAAAGCATGTCCGGAGTTATGGTGAGGCATTGGCGTCGGATGTTGTCTTTCAGCATCCCTAGAGATTTCGGTCAATCACGATACACTTGCGACTTCAGGTAACCCCAAAGCCAACAATCGCACGAACTGAGGTCTGGGGACCTGGGAGGCCAAGCGTGACGAAAGTGGCGGCTGAACACACGATCATCACCAAACGACGCGCGCAAGAGATCTTTCACGCGTCTAGCAATGTGGGGTGGAGCACCATCCTTCATAAACATCGTACGTTCAAGCAGGTGTTTATCAGCCAGGCTGTGGATGATACGATTCTGTAACATATCGGCGTACCTCTCACCCGTCACGGTAGCAGTTTTGCTGTCCAGCGCCATCTGTCGGACATTTCGTGACCTTTGTTTTCTTTTTTTGTTTTTTTTTTGTTTTTTGTTCTAATAAAACCCCATGTCATTCCAAGCATGTGTGTCAATTTTTACCTCTCTGTCTACATTATTTCGTGGTTTATTACGTTTTCAAATTTATACTGACTTTTTGATCACCCAGTATATATGTACATTCTTTTGATAATCTATATAGATATCAATAGCATCATAAAATCGTATAACAGGAGTAGGATTCGTTATGAGTGAGAAGATAGGTCAGAAAGTGAGCTACTTTCAACGATTTAGTGACAGGATTAAACTCATCAGAATCGACAGAAAACTAACGTCAACAATAATAATTCTAGTATACATATCGACGTCACAAGCAGAAGGTAAAGGCATAAAGGGAGTATATGAGAGCACTGAAAAGGCAACTCAGTATGTAAAGGGAGATGATAATCTAGTAATCATAAAGGACGCTGTAGTAGGGAAAGGAATAGAAGAAAGAGTTATGGGAGAACAT
The DNA here is from genome assembly GCF_023864345.2 of Schistocerca serialis cubense. Classification (NCBI taxonomy): domain Eukaryota; kingdom Metazoa; phylum Arthropoda; class Insecta; order Orthoptera; family Acrididae; genus Schistocerca; species Schistocerca serialis. The sequence continues at coordinate 181,816,951 of NC_064642.1, forward strand.
GGGCTCTGTCGCAGGAATGGGAGACGAGAAAGACTGAGTTCTGTAATAAATTTCAGTTACTACAGCGAGTACATTGTTCAAAAATCAGAAGAGGAGGAAGGATACTTGGAGAACGCCTAGAGACACGGCAAGATGCCAGCTAGATTACATCGTGGTAAGTCCGAGATTCTGTAATAAGGTATTGGACTGTAAGGCAGATACGGGAGAGGATATAGACTCAGACCACAGTTTAGTAACGCTGAAGAACAGGGTGAAGTTTAAGAGAATCATCTGAATGTAACAACTTGGGACGCAGTGGGATATTGGAGCACTGAGGAATGATGATAAGCGTTTGAAATTTATCATACGCTGTAGATACTGAGATAATGAATACTAAAATAGGCATTTGAATTTAACAGGACAAGACATCTCTCAAAATGGCAGACGCAGAAGTTGCACAGGCAAATGTCGGTAAAAGGAAGGTAACTGCGAAGAACCCTCTATACCCTAGCACAAGGAAAAAAAAAAAAAAAAAGCGAGGCACGAAGGAATTATCCGAATGTGGCGGATATCAGTAGATGTGACGCACATATACAGTCATATGATTACAATTTCGGAAAAATTGGATGATTTATTCAAGAGAAACAGCTTCACAAATTGAGGAAGCCAATAACGCGTTGGTCCATCTCTAATGCTTATGCAAGCACTCATTCGGCTTGGTACTGATTGACGTGGTTGTTAAACATTCTCCTGAGACATACCATGACAAATTCTGTCCAATTGGTTCGTTATATTGGCAAAACCATGAGTTGGTTGTAGGTCCCTGCCCGTAATGCTCCAAACGTTCTCAATTGGAGAGAGATCCGGCGACCTTGCTGGTCAAGGAAGGATTTGGCGAGCACGAAGACAAGCAGTAGAAACTATCGTCCTCTGCGGGCGAACATTATCTTGCTGAAATGTAAGCCCAGAATCGGTTGCCAGGAAGGGCAACAAAACAGGGCATAGAATATCGTCGACGTGCCGCAGTGATGTAAGGGTGTCGCAGATGATAACCTAAGAGTCCTATTACGAAATGAAATGGCACCCTACCCCGTCACTCCCGACTGTCGGGCCTTGTGGTGGGCGAGTCAGATTGGTATCCCATCGTTCTCCGGGGCATCTCCAGACAGGTCTTCGATCTTGAATCTCATCGACTGGAGTAGAATTGACTTAAGTGATGAGTCATGTTCCGTTGACCTGCGACGACATGTCTGGAGACGCCCCAGACAGCGGTGGAACAGCAACCTGACTGTCGCTCACCATACCGCCCGACAGCCAGGAGAGATGGTTTGGGGTGCCGTATCTTTTCATAGCAGGACTCCTTTATTGTCACCCATGGCAGCCTAACAGCACAGCGGTACGTCGACGATATTGTACGCTCTGTTTTGTTGCCCTTGACGGCAAACCCTCCTGGGCTTACATTTCACCAAGATAATGCCTGACGGGACACAGCGAGAGTTCCTACTGCCGTAAAACGTGCAGGGAGGCTAAGACGAAATGACTACAAGAAAAATGTGAAGAAATCTGGAAAGAAATGATTTTCGGAACAACTAATTCAGCATACATAAAAGTTAAAGCAATCTTCGATTAAATTAAAAGCTATAGTGTCAATATTACACTATTGACCATTAAAATTGCTACACCACGAAGTTGACGTGCTACTGACGCGAAATTTAACCTACAGGAAGAAGATGCTGTGATATGCAAATTATTAGCTTTGCAGAGCATTCACACAAGGCTGCCGCCGGTGGCGACAGCTACAACGTGCTGACATAAGGAAAGTTTCCAACCGATTTCTCATACACAAACAGCAGTTGACCGGCGTTGCCTGGTGATACGTACTTGTGATGCATCGTGTAAGGAGGAGAAAAGCGTACCATCACGTTTCCGACTTTGATAAAGGTCGGATTGCAGCCTATCACGATTGCTGCTCGCGTTGGTCGAGATACAATGACTGTTAGCAGAATATGGAATCGGTGGATTCAGAAGGGTAATACGGAACGACGTGCTGGATCCCAATGGCCTCGTATCACTACAGTCCAGATGATAGGCATCTCATCCGCATAGATGTAACGGATCGTGCAGCCACGTCTCGATCCCTGAGTCAACAGATAGGGACGTTTGCAAGACAACAACCATCTGCACGAACAGTTCGACGACGTTTGCAGCAGCATGGACTATCAGCTTGGAGACCATGACCGTGGTTACCCTTGACGCTGCATCACAGACACGAGCGCCTGCGATGGTGTACTCAATGACGAACCTGGGTGCACGAATGGCAAAACGTCATTTTTTCGGATGAATCCAGGTTCTGTTTACAGCATCATGATGGTCGGATCCGTGTTTGGCGACATCGCGGTGAACGCACATTGGAGGCGTGTATTCGTCACCGCCATACTGGCGTATCACCCGGCGTGATGGTATGGGGTGCTATTGGTTACACGTCTCGATCATCTCTTGTTCGCATTGAAGACACATTGAACAGTGGACGTTACATTTCAGATGTGTCACGACCCGTGGCTCTACCCTTCATTCGATCCCTTCTAAACCCTACATTTCAGCAGGATAATGCACGACCGCATGTTGCAGGTCCTGTACGGGCCTTTCTGGATACAGAAAATGTTCGACTGCTGCCCTGACCAGCACATTCTCCAGATCTCTCACCAACTGAAAACGTCTGGTCAATGGTGGCTGAGCAACTGGCTCGTCACAATACGCCAGTCACTACTCTTGATGAACTGTGGTATCGTGCTAAAGCTGCATGGGCAGCTGTACCTGTACACGCCATCCAAGCTCTGTTTGACTCAATGCCCAGGCGCATCAAGGCCGTTATTACGGCCAGAGGTGGTTGTTCTGGGTACTGATTTCTCAGAATCTATGCATCCAAATTGCGTGAAAATGTAATCACATGTCAGTTCTAGTATAATATATTTGTCCAATGCATACCCGTTTATCATTTGCATTTCTTCTTCGTGTAGCAATTTTAATGTCCAGTAGTGTATATTGAAGGAGGAATTCCGCTGTTAAACACAGAGGAGTGAGCAGGTACGTGGAAAGAATACACCGGAAGTTTCTATGAGGGAGAGAAACTGTTCGCTGACAGGATTAGAGAAAAAATGGAAATCGAACTGGAAGACATGGGGAGTTTAACATTTCACTCAGAGTTTAATAGAGCTTTGAAAGATTTATGATCAAATAAAACAGAAGGCATAGATAACATTCTTTCGGAATTTCTAAAATTACTTGGGAAATCGCAATCGAATGATGTCTCAAGTTGGTGTGTACAATCTATGATACTGAAGACATACCATCGAACTTTTGAAAAAGTGTCATTCCCACAATTCCGATGATAACAAGTGTAGGTGAGTGCGAAAATTATTGCATAACCAGATTAACAGCTAATCCAGCCAAGTTGCTGAGAACGTAACATACAGAAGAGTGGGAAAAAAAACTAAAGATATCTTAGGTGACAATCACTATGGCTTTAGGAAAGTTAACGCCATAGAGGCAGCTTTGTCGTTGCGGTTGATAAATGAAGCAAGACAGATAAAAATCAATATGCCCTCATAAGGTTTTACGACCTAGAAAACGCGTTCGACAATGTAAAATAGGGCAAAATGTTCGAAAATCCCAAAAAAGTGGGTCTAAGCTGTAGGGAAAGAAGGGCACAAAACGTATAAGAACCAAGAAGGAACGATAAGTGCGTTGTACTCAAGGTGACGGGGATGGGAGTGGGAAAGGAGACTATTTGGAATACCTGTAGTATTACACTCCTGGAAATGGAAAAAAGAACACATTGACTCCGGTGTGTCAGACCCACCATACTTGCTCCGGACACTGCGAGAGGGCTGTACAAGCAATGATCACACGCACGGCACAGCGGACGCACCAGGAACCGCGGTGTTGGCCGTCGAATGGCGCTAGCTGCGCAGCATTTGTGCACCGCCGCCGTCAGTGTCAGCCAGTTTGCCGTGGCATACGGAGCTCCATCGCAGTCTTTAACACTGGTAGCATGCCGCGACAGCGTGGACGTGAACCGTATGTGCAGTTGACGGACTTTGAGCGAGGGCGTATAGTGGGCATGCGGGAGGCCGGGTGGACGTACCGCCGAATTGCTCAACACGTGGGGCGTGAGGTCTCCACAGTACATCGATGTTGTCGCCAGTGGTCGGCGGAAGGTGCACGTGCCCATCGACCTGGGACCGGACCGCAGCGACGCACGGATGCACGCCAAGACCGTAGGATCCTACGCAGTGCCGTAGGGGACCACACCGCCACTTCCCAGCAAATTAGGGACACTGTTGCTCCTGGGGTATTGGCGAGGACCATTCGCAACCGTCTCCATGAAGCTGGGCTACGGTCCCGCACACCGTTAGGCCGTCTTCCGCTCACGCCCCAACATCGTGCAGCCCGCCTCCAGTGGTGTCGCGACAGGCGTGAATGGAGGGACGAATGGAGACGTGTCGTCTTCAGCGATGAGAGTCGCTTCTGCCTTGGTGCCAATAATGGTCGTATGCGTGTTTGGCGCCGTGCAGGTGAGCGCCACAATCAGGACTGCATACGACCGAGGCACACAGGGCCAACACCCGGCATCATGGTGTGGGGAGTGATCTCCTACACTGGCCGTACACCACTGGTGATCGTCGAGGGGACACTGAATAGTGCACGGTACATCCAAACCGTCATCGAACCCATCGTTCTACCATTCCTAGACCGGCAAGGGAACTTGCTGTTCCAACAGGACAATGCACGTCCGCATGTATCCCGTGCCACCCAACGTGCTCTAGAAGGTGTAAGTCAACTACCCTGGCCAGCAAGATCTCCGGATCTGTCCCCCATTGAGCATGTTTGGGACTGGATGAAGCGTCGTCTCACGCCGTCTGCACGTCCAGCACGAACGCTGGTCCAACTGAGGCGCCAGGTGGAAATGGCATGGCAAGCCGTTCCACAGGACTACATCCAGCATCTCTACGATCGTCTCCATGGGAGAATAGCAGCCTGCATTGCTGCGAAAGGTGGATATACACTGTACTAGTGCCGACATTGTGCATGCTCTGTTGCCTGTGTCTATGTGCCTGTGGGTCTGTCAGTGTGATCATGTGATGTATCTGACCCCAGGAATGTGTCAATAAAGTTTCCCCTTCCTGGGACAATGAATTCACGGTGTTCTTATTTCAGTTTCCAGGAGTGTAGAACCACAATATTAATGTTTCTCTGTTTTTTGTTAATACATTCTCGAAACTTTTTGGATTGTGACTATACTTCACCAACAACGGTTTTCGATTCCTGGTCGTTCACACAATTAAAAGTAACCGATACTGGTCTAAAAGAATCTTTATTTTCTTACTTCTTCTTAATGGCGAACTTCTCACTGTTACAAGTTTAGAGTCACCCACATACAACAAATTACAGATGATACCTTAAAAGGAATAAAAGCCAACGTCTATATCAGCTAGATACTTTAAACGAAAATAATAAGAATTTACATGGGAGCAAACAGGAGAGAACAGGACGTAACGGAGCAGCCATGCTGTATTCAGTGGTTTTCGTATTTATACTCGATTATCATGAAAATTTGTAGCTTTTGTGATACATGACTACATAAAACAAATTGTAGGAAAAGCAGATGCCAGACAGATTCGTGGGACGTCATGTGGTGATCTATGAGGTAAGCTGCAACCACTGTGCTGTCTGCCCGTATGAAAGGCCAACGACAAACTGTGGCCAAGGAACAAGTGGACCACCTTGTTGCTGAGCATACTGCCAAACATGACATCTGTCATTTCAATGACTGCTTCACAACCTGTGCCATATGGATCCTTCTCACAAAAACCAGGTTTTCTGAATTGTGCAGGTGGGAACTTTCCCTGCAATATATCCTTTGCTCCCATAACCCTCCTGGCCTCAACCTTCGTTGGTCATTGTCCTTACCCATCGAGCCCTCTTCCTGTCCTCATTCCGGAACTACACAGCCTTCATTCCACCATCATACCCACTCTTTTTACTTCTCTCCTTTTCTGCTACCACCACCTGCTACCCAGCTCTTGCCTGCCCTCCTTCTAAGCTGCAGCACTTCACTGTTCGCCATCCCTACTCTACTATGTCTCCACCTCCCCACCATAGCCTCTTCCTTACCCCACCCAGTCACCACTCCCATCATGCACTGTTGCTGCTGCTCGCAGTTTGGCTTCAGTTGCCTGAGACTGCGGTCATGTGTGTGAGTTGCCTTTGCGTGAATATATGTGTGTGTGTGTGTGTGTGTGTGTGTGTGTGTGTGTGTGTGTGTGTGTGTGTGTGATCTATTTTTGACGAAGGTCTTACTGGCCAAAAGCTTTATTTGTGACAGTCTTTTTGTTGTGCCTCTCTATGACTCACCATCTGCGCTATATGGTGAGTAGCAACTTTCCTTTTCATCATATAGTTGTTTTTTTTTTTAACTTAGAGGAAGATACAATTGTTGCAGAAAGAATTGTCTACAGTGCAATACAATCCTTAGGTGGTTTACTTAACAGTGAGAAATAACTGAATGTGCACATCACAAAAACAGTGATACTAGCTGTGAAGAATGCTGCATCAGGAGTAGAAGTCTTAAAAAAGAAGAAATCTGATGAAAATGAAGTGGCCAATCGTAAAATAAGAATAGCTCAAGAAATAAAAGAGCACAAAAACAAAAAAAGAATGATTACTGAAAAAGCAAAAGAAGAAACTGAAGTTCTAGATGTTGAAATATCAAGTTTTAGATAAGAAAGTTAAACATTGAATCTGTAATTGTGAAATTTAACATTTTACATAAAGAATGAACATTCAAAATTGCTATATAATCTTAAATAAAATTGTATGTTTTCACTACATTACTATGTTAAAACAGTTTGTATTTTAATTACAAAGATGCTGTTAACTTACCAAACGAGAAAGCGATGGTATGGTATGTTGATAGACACAATGAAAAACACACAAATACACACACAAATTTCAAGCTTTCACAACCCAAGGTTGCTTCATCAGGAAAGAGGGAAGGAGAGGGAAATACGAAAGGATGTAAGGAGTCATTCCAATCCTGGGAGTGGAAAGACTTACCTTAGGGGGAAAAAAAGGACAGCTATACACTTGCACACACACACAAATATCCATCCGCACATAGACAGAAACAGGCAGACATATGTAAATGCAAGGAGGTTGGGCAAAGATGTCAGTCGATTCCCACGTGGAATGTTTCCCCTATTATATATATAGTCACACGCCATCCTACGTGAGAGTTTAATATTTTTATAGCATTTGATGAATGGTATGGTATATTACAGGTCATACATAGTTACATTATTCATGCTGACATACAGCTTAAGTGGTACAAGGATTGTTACATTCAGCTTTCATTCAACCAGCTTTCAGGTTCATAGAAAAAGTGTTTTTGTCACTGTACCACACATATTTTTGAGAGGTCATGAATGTAACTAAAGAGGTAATGAAAAAGACATGAAAAGGTCACAAATTTGATCTTCTGGAAATCTATAGACATTCTGTATGTGTTTCATCAGTTCACATTATTTCTGATGGATTCACTGTTGGCACCTCCTGAAAGGATGACTTTTCCCCTCCATGTCATGGTTCAGTCATTACCTTGTCTTTCCAGTTGTCACAAGAACAGAACTTCCAGCTGAAACTCCACTCTCCTTCTCCTTTGTCACTCTCTTCAGTGTCACAGTAGAGATACTTACTGACTGGGCTCAAAGGACTGCCATTGTTGCTTTCCCTTTCAAAATGAGCATGTTACCTGAATATTAGTTTTCATGTGTGATCTTTGAGTGTAGTGTTTTTTCCAGACTTCATCTTTCCTGAGCTACAAGAAGCCATTGTCTCAATAAACATGAGGAAACTCATCTACAGAATCCACAGGATACACACGTGCAAATCTTTAAACAATATGCACACTATAACACTGAAAACAATAAACACCTACATTGTACTGTGGGTCACTGAGATGACGCCATCAAGATGTATACAAAATTACATTGAGGTAAGCACATGAAGTATCTGCATTGACCCCACTGGAACTGTTATGTATCTTCTCTTGCCAACTCCATTATACTAAGTTTTAATGGCTTATGCAGTTACACAGAAAATGTCAGAGATATATCTTTTCTTGTGTAGCTTTGCCAAAAGTTAACAAGTGTAGCTACATTTGTGTTTACTAATAAAGTAAATGTTATAGAAAATAACAATATATATTAAGGGGCCATAAGCAAGAACATTACTAACATTACTATAATTTCCCAACTTAACTTCATTATATGTGTTTCAGAAGTAATCATCATGTCTTTGTCATCATAAATGTATTACAATTGAGTTTATTTCCATATCCAATTTATCCTATTGTGTTCATTTCTGCTGCCTATCTCTCTTTAACATCATCACAAAGTGAATGGCATTGTGTTCAATTTCATAAAAAATATTGTAGTTAGCACCAGACAGATCTGACATCTGCATCACTTGAACATTTACTGAACTCAGTGTTGTCTTTATCAAGCAGTGCTTTTACTACTTTTCTCTATAATTTTTTCTCAGTAAGTTGATTTAATGTGTCAGTCATACAATGTGTCTGTTTCCTTCCCTGTAAGGTTTGGTAAAAAAGAAGACGAAAACTCTGAAATCTTGTGTAGACACAATTTGTACAAAGTCTTGGTATGATATTGAAGGGTTGCCTCAGACTGTTTTATGATGATACATCTGTGCATGGGAAAAGTTAATGAAGATGGATAGGATAACATTCCTGTAATGTTCAAATACAGTATTAATGCTTGACTCAGTCATGTTGCTTAAATATCTAGATGCAATGTTGCAAAATGACATAAAATGGAAGGTGCACATGAAGTTAGTTATAGAGAAGAATAGTGACCTTGTGGTTTACTGGGAGCATCTGGAGAAAGTGCAATAGATATTTAGTGGAGACCATGCACAGAAGACTCTGTAATGGTTACAATAGATTCGTAGAGTAATTTTTTAAGTTTTCTAATGATTATGATTCAGAGATATCTAAATTTTTTGACATCTATCAACGACCCAGCAAGAATGCCACACCCAAACGTGGATTATTTTCATTTATCCAAGTCTATGAAAGGAGTCAGAGTGTGGTGAAATTGAAGTAGTATAGTGTGAGGGTCAAGAAATAAGATCAGATACAGACCATATGGAAAGAACAGCCACTACTCCAATTTACATAAAGACTAGAGGCACAGGGAATAATTGGTATTGACATTGGTCATAATGAAATAATACCAGATTTTATGCTGATTAGACTCCAACAATAAACTGAAAAGTACCATCCAGAGTAGACGTGTGGTAATTGTAATATCCAGTAGTTTGCTGCTGTTGTGGTGGTCAAACCACTGATTGGTGAGCTATATAATCACTACCCTTACCCAGTGTGAAATTTTTAATCATCGATCAAGGAGGGATTCCTAATATTTCATGTCAGATCATATTCTTGAGCGAGATCAAAGAACTAATTCCTATATTTCAAACAATGGAAAATCCAAGGTGGAATGTAACAATATTATGAAAAGGAGAGTTGCTACTTACTGTATAGCAGAGATGCTGAGTCACAGATAGGCACAACAAAATGACTGTCACAAATAAAGCTTTCAGGAAGTAAGGCCTTCAAAACTAAATGACTGCAGGCAATTGAGGTCACATTGTGAGCAGCAGCACCACTGCATAATGGGAGTGGTGACTGGGTGGGGTAAGGAGGAGGCTGGGGAAGGGAGGGAGAGGGTGTGGCAAAATGGGGTTTGCTTTTGCTGTGTGCAGGCTGCAAATTACAATTCACCTACGTCAGAACGGCGTCTGCTCAATGTCCAACCACTCAACAAAGTAGATACTTACAAGATGATGTAAAAGCAGCATTGATAAAAAAAAACACCATCTAATATCTACAATTACTGATGCCACACAACTCTAGTAATGTAATAAAGTTCTGGAGAAAAACTGTCATTAACAAATTTATTGGGTGGTAAGAAAATGGATTGGCTTCTGGAAAATACTGTCCAAATTTCCACACAAAAAGGTTAATTTTGTCCATCTAGCCAAAGAAACGGTACTATTCAGTCCACATTTAAACTATTGGCTATTTTCTTCACATTCACAATTCGTATACTCATTTCACACACACAGCAGCCAGAAATCTGTACAAACCTGACCCGAATTTAAACAACATTCTCACAGTCATTAATTGCACTAACATGAGTTATTACATTTGGTCCTTCTTGTGGATTTCTCAAGAAAAGAAACTGCTCACCAAGAAAGGCTCAGTGGTTGAATACTGCAACATTGCCACATGGATACATGAAGGCCAAATTTTCACATGAAAATATATTTCCAACAAAAACAGTTCCAAAACGTCCAAGCTTCACAAAACTGTCCATAATAACATCTGTAGAGCTGGAGCAAATCAGTGTGACGTTATTACAATGGGGCAAACATCTGTAAATGCATAGGCTTTGTGGGTCGCCATCTAATAGCAGCCATTGAGAATGTAATGCTGGCTCAGAACTGCTGTAGAAGATTCATGGGAATATCATATTCAAAATTGTGTTTTTGATCTACTGACTTTTCTTTCACCGAAGCCTTAAACATTACAGGCTCTAAGTATTGCTACTGTTTCTGTTGAATTGTGAGTGGCGCACAGCATAAGATCAGGTAGGGCAAGTCATGATATCATTGTCTGGAAAACGGCATCCTGGGGACTTCAAGTAAGTGTATACTGTAAATACTTACAACTGTAGGCATAATCATTCAGTTGAAAAGTTATGTCTCTCATTTGACTTGTTGCTGGAGCCATAATTGCTCACCTCAGAATTGCTTTCAATAGTAATTTTAGCAGTAAATTCCACACTTATTGTACAAGTGTGTGCTCAGCTTCGATCAGCAAGGCAAGAACTGTCTTTTAGTGTTGTTGTTCTTTATATTCTGCACAGAGCTTGGGATGAAAGAGAGGAGTGACTTTACCATACAGAGAATATTACATAGCAACGTGGTGTGACATGCTGCTGCTGGAAAAGGGAAGTTTAGTCAGCTGTGCAGCTTGTGGACCTCAGTGGGAAAATTGTTTGGATACTTTTATGAATCTCAGAGAAACGACAATTGAGAGAAAGCTGTCCCTTTATGTGCATCTTCAGGTGTCGTAATATTTTTCAGGGGATACACGGGTGTGGGAATCATGATCCTTGCTGGAGGTAGAGACTAATGTGAAATTTAATAACCATACTATTATTGCAACCAACAGAAAGTAAGCAAAAGCAGTTTTTGGTATAATTTGGTGTGGTAGAGGGAACATGGCAGCAAGGTCAAGTGATAGGGAGTGCAACCAGCAACAAACACAAATGGAAGCTTAATTGAATCGAATCATTCAAAGTAAAGAACCAAACTGGTTATGGAAACTGATTAAGAGTTCTTGTTGATATGCTACTGTGACCTTTACATGTATCAAGATGAAAAACATCGTTTTGATGGATAGAGTGATGGGACCTTGACTTAACTAACAGTAAATAAAGAAATAATCAATTTCAGTGGGAAATCTGGGGGAATTCTCACAACTTTTGCAACCTATACTTGAGTAATTTCCAAGTGTTGACGATTCCCATCAATCAAATTAAAGGAAGGCATGAAAGCAATTCAAATCCATGTTTCTAGTTTTATTACTGATTGTTTCAATCAGTCAGAGAGTGTCATGGAATGGAAATACATGTTCCATGGGCTTAGGTGGGCAGTGATGGAGCGAAGTTGTTGAGGAAGTTTATACAGAGACTGCCATTTGCAACAGACTACAGGACAAATCTACTACTTCCAATGTTTATTTTGTATAAAGAGCCAAAGGACAAAATTGGAACATTAAGGACCATACAGTGACGTACATGAGATCATTTTTCTCTTGCTTCATTTGTGATGAGTAGAACAAATAGAAAATGACTAGTAATGGGGAACAATTACATCCTTCCAACTGCTGTACATTGGCTTGTGGAATATGTGTGCAGATGTAGATGTACATAGTACTAGCAAGCCATCCACAGATTTCAGTAGATGGCAGTGAACTCCTTCATAGTCAAAACAATTAATGCTTTTCACCAGTCACTTTAGTGATTGTGCTATTGAAATCCATATCCCTTACTGTCGCATTTGATAAGTCCTTGAGTAAGTCTAGTGCATTTTCATTCAGTTAGTTGTTTTTCTGATACTTTTATGAATAATTTGAAGATTTTTCTGATACTTGATACACCTTAGTATTACTACTGCTGCAATCGAGGCAGAGTCATGTAAATTTTATTTCTTATGTTCAGTTCTAATTTAATAATGGTCTAAGTTGTGCATTCTTCACTTGCTGAGTTATCTATCTTCCATATATTGTTTATTCTTTTGCATTTTCCTTAAGAAAGTGTGGTGTTTGTAAAGCAGCCACAGTTGTTGATTATGACTAGTCTTCTGTATCAGAGATCTTTTTTTTGGCACACTATACTTTAACCTCCAGACATCAATAAACATTCACAAACATAGTCTCCCTCTGTGTATGGTACTTGTCCACACCCACTCATCTTCCTCATTTTGATGAAAGACCTGCACAAGATAGTCCAAGGTTTACTGATGAAGCAAGTATGTTGATTAGGGCATAACCTCAATCTACAACAGAGAAAAGGAAAATAGAAACACTACATTTGTACATTTATGGGGAAAAACACATTGCCTCATTCAAAATATCTACTTATCGACATGTACGCAAAAACATAACAGTAATCTGCATGTGTTCATTCACCTTTACAAAATAATTTTCTGGGTATTTAAACTCAAGGTACATTGGTTACAAAATCATGTAATGAGAAAGCTGAAACTATGCATATGTTTCTTTAAGAAATTTTGATTTGTTAATGATCTTAAACCTTTAGGTTCTACACCTACATCTACATCTACATCCCTACTCCGCAAGCCACCTGAGGGTGTGTGGCGGAGGGTACCTTGGGTACCTCTATCAGTTCTCCCTTCTATTCCAGTCTCGTATTGTTCGTGGAAAGAAGGATTGTCGGTATGCTTCTGTGTGGGCTCTAATCTCTCTGATTTTATCCTCATGGTCTCTTCACGAGATATACGTAGGAGGGAGCAATATACTGCTTGACTCTTTGGTGAAGGTATGTTCTCTAAACTTCAACAAAAGCCCGTACCGTGCTACTGAGCGTCTCTCCTGCAGATTCTTCCACTGGAGTTTATCTATCATCTCCGTAATGCTTTAGCGATTACTAAACGATCCTGTAATGAAGCACGCTGCTCTCCGTTGGATCTTCTCTATCTCTTCTATCAACCCTATCTGGTATGGATTCCGAACTGCTGAGCAATATTCAAGGAGTGGGCGAACAAGCGGACTGTAACCTACTTCCTTTGTTTTCAGATTGCATTTCCTTAGGATTCTTCCAGTGAGTCTCAGTCTGGCATCTGCTTTACCAACGATCAACTTTATATGATCATTCCATTTTAAATCACTCCTAATGTGTACTCCCAGATAATTTATGGAATTAACTGCTTCCAGTTGCTGACCTGCTATTTTGTAGCTAAATCATAAGGGATCTATCTTTCTATGTATTCCCAGCACATTACACTTGTATACATTGAGATTCAATTGCCATTCCCTGCACAATGCGTCAATTCGCTGCAGATCCTCCTACATTTAAGTACAATTTTCCAATGTTACAAATTCTCGATATATCACAGCATCATCCGCAAAAAGCCTCAGTGAACTTCCGATGTCATCCACAAGGTCATTTATGTATATTGTGAATAGCAACGGTCCTGCGACACTCCCCTACAGCACACCTGCAATCACTCTTACTTCGGAAGACTTCTCTCCATTGAGAATGACCTGCTGCGTTCTGTTATCTAGGAACTCTTCAATCAAATCACACAATTGGTCTGATAGTCCATATGCTCTTACTTTGTTCATTAAACGACTGTGGGGAACTGTATCGAACGCCTTGCGGAAGTCAAGAAACACGGCATCTACCTGGGAACCCGTGCCTATGGCCCTCTGAGTCTCGTGGACGAATACCGCGAGCTAGGTTTCACACGACCGTCTTTTTTGAAACCCATGCTGATTCCTACAGAGTAGATTTCTAGTGTCCAGTAAAGTCATTATACTCGAACGTGTTCTAAAATTCTCAAACTGATCGACGTTAGAGATATAGGTCTACAGTTCTGCACATCTGTTCGATGTCCCTTCTTGAAAACGAGGATGACCTGTGCCCTTTTCCAATCCTTTGGAACGCTACGCTCTTCTAGAGACCTACGGTACACCGCTGCAAGAAGGGGGACAAGTTCCTTCGCATACTCTGTGTAAAATCGAACTGGTATCCCATCAGCTCCAGCGGCCTTTCCTCTTTTGAGTGATTTTAATTGTTTCTCTATCCCTCTGTCGCCTATTTCTATATCTACCATTTTGTCATCTGTGCGACAATCTAGAGAAGGAACTACAGTGCAGTCTTCCTCTGTGAAACAGCTTTGGAAAAAGACATTTAGTATTTCGGCCTTTAATCTGTCATCCTCTGTTTCAGTACCGTTTTGGTCACAGAGTGTATGGACATTTTGATTTGATTCACCTACCGCTTTGACATAAGACCAATATTTCTTAGGATTTTCTGCCAAGTCAGTACATAGAACTTTACTTTCGAATTCATTGAACGCCTCTCGCATAGCCCTCCTCACACTACATTTTGCTTTGCGTAATTTTTGTTTGTCTGCAAGGCTTTGACTATGGTTATGTTTGCTCTGAAGTTCCCTTTGCTTCCGCAGCAGTTTCCTAACTCGGTTGTTGTACCACGGTCGCTCTTTTCCATCTCTTACGATCTTGCTTGGCACATACTCATCTAACGCATATTGTACGATGGTTTTGAACTTTGTCCACTGATCCTCAACACTATCTGTACTTGAGACAAAACTTTTGTGTTGAGCCGTGAGGTACTCTGTAATCTGCTTTTTGTCCCTTTACTAAACAGAAAAATCTTCATACCGTTTTTAATATTTCTATTTACGGCTGAAATCATCGATACAGTAACCGCTTTATGATCGCTGATTCCCTGTTCTGCGTTAACTGTTTCAAATAGTTCGGGTCTGTTTGTCACCAGAAGGTCTAATATGTTATCGCCACGAGTCGGTTCTCTGTTTAACTGCTCAAGGTAGTTTTCAGATAAGGCACTTTAAAAAATTTCACTGGATTCTTTGTCCCTGTCACCCGTTATGAACATTTGAGTCTCCCAGTCTATATCCAGCAAATTAAAATCTCCATCCAGAACTATAACATGGTGGGGAAATCTACTCGAAATATTTTCCAAATTATCCTTCAGGTGCTCAGCCACAACAGCTGCTGAGCCAGGGGGCCTATAGAGACATCCAATTACCATGTCTGAGCCTGCTTTAACCATGACCTTCAACCAAATTATTTCACATTTCGGATCTCCATCAATTTCCTTCGATACTATTGCACTTCTTATCGGTATAAACACGCCTTCCACTTCACTGTCCAGCCTGTCTCTGCGGTATACATTCCAATCTGAGTTTAGGATTTCATTACTGTTTACGTCTGTTTACAACCAACTTTCTGTCCCTAGTACTATATGGGCATTGTGACTGTTTATTAATGAGAGCAGTTCTGGGACCTTTCTATAGACGCTCCTGCAGTTTACTATTAGCACATTAATATTGTTATTCCCTGTTGCATTTTGCCTACTCCTACCTTGCCGCGTCTCAAGAGGCGTCTTGTCGGGTCTGGGGAGGGAATTCTCTAACCTAAAAAACCCACATGTGTACTCCACACGTACTCCGCTACCCTTGTAGCTGCTTCCTGCGTGTAGTGCTCACCTGACCTATTCAGGGGGACCCTACATTTCTCCACCCGATAGCAGAGGTCGAGAAATTTGCAACCCAGATATCCGCAGAATCTGTCTGAGCCTCTGGTTTAAGCCTTCTGCTCGGCTCCAAATCAGAGGACCACGATCGGTTCTGGGAACGATACTACAAATAGTTAGCTCAGATTACACCCCACGAGCGAGGCTTTCCGCCTTCATCAATTCCGCCAACCGCCTGTACGAACTGAGGATGACCTCTGAAACCAGACGGCAGGAGTCATTGGTGCCGACATGAGCAACAATTTGCACTCGGGTGCACCCAATGCTCTCTATCGTCGCCGGTAGGGTCTCCTCCATATCTCGGATGAGACCCCCTGGCAAGCAGACAGAGTGAACGCTGGCCTTCTTCCCCGACCTTTCCGCTATTTCCCTAAGGGGCTCCATCACCCGCCTAACATTTGAGCTCCCAATAACTAATAAGCCCCTTCCCCCGTGTGCCTGCTCGGACCTTGCTGAAGGAGCGGGCACATGTCCACACACAGGCAGAGCGGGCGATGCCACACGGCCAGCTTCCACATTGACCCTCTGCCTCGTGTGCCGCGAGCGCCGTGGTACCCATGAAGATGTCTTGACAGCAGGGACAGTGGGTGAAGCATGTAACACCTGGGGTGTACCATGCGACGCACCAGACTCCCCACTGCCGCTACACTCCGAGGCAGCAGCCTGAAGACGACTGACCGCTGCCATCAACACGTTCAGCTGTTCGCGAACAGTGGCCAGCTTTTCCTGCGTCCGTACACAGCAGTCACACATCCTATCCATCCTAAGAAATCAATTTACTGTATAGAGTTAATCAACTTTTAACTAGACTGCTAATTCACTAAAGGCGGCTGATAGTTGACTAAACTGTGGTTGCTAGACACTTCTTGCAGAAAACAATGAAAATAGCGCTACCTGTCTCTGGACTGTATTGAAAACAAACACTAGCACTGCTGGCACTATGGTTGACTAAAGGGACTCTCTCTGACTGTATTCAAAACAAACACGAAATCTATGGAACACTATTACTAGCACTCGACAATTAATGCTTCGTAAAAGCAAAAAACACACGGAAGAAGAAATGACAAGTAAGAAAAATACAGTTAATACTTAAATTAAAGTAGCTCCCTGCACAGCAGACGTGAAGCAGACAGCAGTTATTGTTTTACTGCCTTTGTAAATAATAATAATGTAAGGTATTGTTTAGGAATAACTGTTCATGTTAATTATTACAAAATACTACCTTCTTGTATTGAACTGACTTGGGCCTAATGTTGATCTTTTGAGTAACTCCTAAGATGATTTCAGTATTCTTTGGCACTAATACTGCTTGCTTCTTTCTCATGCTTTCTTCTTCTTTCTTGTCCTCTGTCCAGTGCTGTTTCTTCCTGGGTGCTGCTTATGGCTCCTACAATGCTTGAAACACAGGTATCATCTTCCTAAGTGATTCTGCCTTGTATGTCCTGTTCTGTAATGTTAATTTCTTGCAGATCCCTCCTGTGTTAGTAAACTCCATTTCATAAAAGCTGCATTTCAAGAAGATGCTGTGCAATGCTCAGTTCTTGAAAAAGACATGAAGTTGATTTTGTTTGGTGATCTGAATATAAACTCTTGCTGATTCTTGAGAAAAATGAACAGTAATGGAGTCACTTGAATCCTACAACCTGATGCAGACAGTGTACTTCCCAACTAGAGTGTCAGACAGTGGCAGAACTGTAGACAATACCTTCACAGATTGTTCTAAAGTCGATGGGTATAGTCTGAGAATAATTAGTAATAGCCTGTCAGATTATGATGCACTGATTGTAATACTGAAAAGAATGAAGGCAGAGGCATTTCCCAGAGTAATTAAAAAAAAGATTTAGAGATGTGAATCTACTTGCAATGCAGAGATTTAAAGCCAGTCTCAAAGAGCTGAGTTGGTAAGTACAGACAACTTGAATGTCAAATGTAACACATTTCTACAAATCACTTGCTTCAATACCTGAAGTTGGCAAATACAATAGTCTACAGTTCAGGCAACTTGGATGAGCAATGTAATACACATATCTTCAAATATTTTATAACTCTCTTTGAGAGCTCTTCACCACTAAAAAAATTTGCCGTCACAGATGCAATACTGATAAGCAATCAATTTAGATAACTAATGATATTAGACAATTGTTTGAGGAAATATGAGCTGTATCATACTATGAAGGATGCTGAGAGCCAAGTAACAGAATTTCACTACAGAAAATACTACAAAGTGCTGAAGAATGTCATCAGATATGTTAGAACAATGCAAAGCAAGAGAACAGAAAACTCTCAGAACTAAATTAAAACTATATAGTGTAATTTTCTTTACTTCTGTCTGTGATCACCAACTTGTTAGGTCTGCAGGCAGCTGGTTTTGGCCAGCAATTACCGTCTTCAGATCTATGGCAAAACATGGTAAATACAAATGCAATAAGTGGATTGTCTACAGTTTGCAAGAATAAAACAGGCCATTATGAAAAGTATTACTGACATACATGTGAAAACTATGCACTTTAAATAAGATGAGGCATACCTGCTTTAAAAACATTTCCTAATACTGGGTGGCTTTAATTAAACTTTCCTTATTTAATACATTACAACATGGAAATTAATTATTGTACGAGTACCAAACATGGTAGCAATAATGTCCAGAGCATGGAGTGCATGATTTCCATGTGTCACATTACCATTGCCCAGTTCCAACTGCGGCCACCAGATGCTGTGAACAGTCACTGTCATTCATAGTCTCAACACCTGATCAGTTGCAGTGCACTTGTTGATGTGTGAACATGAGCTTGGACAAAAGGAGCAGTGTATTATTGGTGAAGCTCTCTTATCAAAACAACAGTAATGTTGCAGCTGTACTTCAAGAATATTGCTGGCTGAAAGGATCATGGAAGGGTCGTCTTTCTCCACCTGCTATGTGGAGCGTGATGAAGAAGTTCGAATCAACTGGAGAACTGGATGTCCTCCAGGAAGAGGCCAACAGCTGTTTGCACCACAGGGGGTTGATGAAATTGCTGTTGCTATGGCAGACAACGCTGCAATTCTCGATTGTCAGGCAGTGTGTATGCTGTGTCATGACAGTTGAACATCACATGGTCCCCTGTACGGATGTTGCTTCGAACCATTCATAAATGGTATCCATACAAGATCCCTATCGTACAGCAGCATGCACCACAGGACACACAACATGTTGACTACGCTCTCTACTTTCGTGCAAGAACTGAAGTTGACAAGGGTTGGCCCTGGATCATCCTATGGACAGACGAAGCTTATTTATGTCTGACAGGTGAGGTGAACGCCCAGTATTGCCAAATATGGGGACCTTCACCTCCTGTTACTGTGCATGAAGTTCCTCTGTATGGTGAAAGTGTCACCGTATGGTGTGGCTTCACGCATACATTCATCAGTGGCCCTTTTTTTTTTTTTTAACCAAGTTGGCACTCAAGGACCAAAGACATGCAGTGTGACTGGCCAGCGTTATTTGCTTGTTTATTTAATATTTATTTCTTATTCTGGTGATCCATATTGTGACAATGTCACAAAATGTTTGCAGTTAACAATACAAGAAATGATAAACACTGTAGTTCAGGAACTTTTCTATTGTATAAAATGATCCTTGTAATAGGAGCTGCCTTAAAGTTAAAAAAAAACAAAAGCTTATCTGCCAAACACTTAATTCTTGAAGAGAGAATGTTAAAAAATCTGACAGCCAGTGAAATGGACTCATTTCTGTAACCTTACTTATATTTGCCTGTTCATGGTGAATATCATGTTTTCTTCTTGTCTCATGACTATGATATTCACTGTGCAGGTTAAAAATGGATTTTTTCTTTCCTTATGAAGTGCATCAAAGAGAATAGATATTGCACAGTGGATGTAAGGATTCCAAGTTTCTTAAAAAGATTCCTACATGTGGCTCTAGGATTGACTCCACACATGATCCTTGCGGCTCTTTTTTGTGCACACAGTACTTTTTTAGACAGTGACTGATTTCCCCAAAATATAATTCCACATGCCATAATGGTGTGAAAATAACCATAACATGCTGACTTCATGGTTTCTGTACTAGTATGACAAGAAACAATGTGTAATGCATAGATTGCTGAACTCAATCTTTTGCATAGATCCACGATGTGGTTTGACCAGTTCTGTTGCTGTCAGTATGCAAGCCTAGGTATTTTGAGGTATCCACCATGGTTATCACCTGCTCAGCTATTGTTACTACTATTTCTTTATCTTTGAATATTGTGGGGAACTGATTGTAGTTTATTTCAGTGTGATTTAAAGAAAGACCAATAATGTTAAACCAGTTCATTGCTTCACTTAAAACCTCATTTGCTGTTTCCACAAATTATCAAGAAGTAGTGTCATCAGTAAAAATGGTGAATCTACAATATTTTGTACAGAGAGGCAGATCATTTATAAAGATAATAAAAAGTAGGGGGTCCAGAACTGAGCCTTGGGGCACAACACATGTGATGGTATCCCATTCTGAAGACAATGGGACTGCATTTTGACTATCCACAACAACTTTCTGTTTCCTGTTTGACAGGCATGAGTCAAGCCATTTCCCTGACAAACCACTTATACCGAGACATGCAGCTTTTTGTAAAGGAATCTGGTGACTGACACAGTCAAACGCTTTTGTTAGGTCAAAAAAATTCCAACCACCTTCAGTGTTTTGTTGATAGATTCCAAGACTTTGCCAGCAAACCTTTCTGAAATCCAAATTGACCTTCACTGAGGATATTTTGATGCCTGAGATGCTTAACTATCCTGGCATGCATTAGTTTCTCTAAAAATTTTGAAAAATTTGCAGTAGTGATACTGTCCAATAGTTAGCAGCATCCATCTTATCTCCCTTCTTATACAGCGGTTTTACAACTGCATACTTAAGTCTCTCAGAAACTATTACTTGCGTAAGTGATGTATCAAAAATGTGGCAAAGGACCTTACTCACATGGCTGCAGCAGTATTTTAATAATTTGTTAGAAATATTGTCAATTCCAGCAAAGTTTTTACTTTTCATGGATTTAATAACTCTTTCAATTTCTTGAACAGTGACTGTTGTTACCTTCATGTATTGTAATGAACTAGGTACTCTGGCTTTCAAAAGATTGATGGCTTGGTTCACGTATTTCTTCTGTTACTGTCAAAAAATGTTTGTTTAATGTGTCTGCAACTATTTTTGGATGGCTAACAAAATGACTCTCACCTTTTATTTGGATATTTTCACTACAAACTGCATTTTTCCTTGTTTTCTTCATTACAAAACTTCAAATAGTTTTTACTTTATTGCTCAAGTAATCAATTTCTGCCTTCAAGCATGTGTTCTTTGCTTCTTGTATGGTCTTATTCAGACTTTTATTGTAGAGTTTATAGTGCATACTCCTTCTGGGATCATTTGATCTCTTGGCTGCTGCATATAGTTCACTTCTTGTTGTACAAGAAATTTTGATGCCTTTAGTAATCCAAGGCTTGTTTCCAGATTACACCAGGTTTTCTATCACTGACAGTTTTAAAGGTTTCTTCAAAAGACTTGTAACTTCATTGATAAATATATTAAATTTTGAGTTAGCATCAATTGCATCGTACACAGGAGACCAGTCCACTAGCTGTAATTGCTGATTAAAGCTTCCAATGGTGTGTTTGTTTATAATCATAAAGTTTTTCCAAATGAAATTTTCTTTCTTTTGTACATTTATTTGGTTTAGAGTGAAGAATTGCCCTTCATGATCAGCGATGCAATTTATAATATTTTGCACAGTTCAATTATTGTAAATATCCTTATCTACAAATACATTATCTATTAAAGTGCTAGAACTGGCTGTTACTCTAGTTGGAGTGTCCACCACTGGAAATAAGTTGTAACAGTACATCAGGTGTTCAAAGTTCGCTTTGTTTCTATTTTCTGTTAAAAAGTCCACACTGAAGTCACCCATAACAATGGTTGGTTTAGTTTTCCTACATAGGTGTGACAGAAGTGATTCTATTTGTCTCAGAAATACACACATCCCAGCACCCCTGAAGCTAAACATTGACTGTGGATATTGCATCACAGACATAGTCCCTTTGACTGTTCAGAGATGTCACTAAACCTGCCCAAAGATGTAAACAACATTGCATGAGCAGCGCCTATTAGACGGGTGTGGGGAGGGGGGGGGTGGGGGGGGGGGCGACAGCCGATCAGTTCCAGTCGTTCCACCAGGAAGGAGATACATGGATCGCGTTGTCTGTAGTTCAACCATGCCTAGACGATCAATACTGCAGTTCGATCATGTCCGCATTGTTACTTTGTGCCAGGAAAGGCTCTCAACAAGGGAAGTGTCCAGGCATCACAGAGTGAACCAAAATTGTGTTTTTCGGACATGGAGGAGATACAGAGAGACAGGAACTGTAGATAACATACCTCACTCAGGCTGCCCAAGGGCTACTACTTGCAGTGGATGACCGCTACCTAGGGTTTAGCTCGGGGGAACCCTGACAGTAATGCCAACATGTTGAATAATACTTTTCGTGCAGCCACAGGACGTAGTGTTACGACTCAAACTGAGTGCAATAGGCTGCATGATGCGCAACTTCACTCCCAACGTCCATGGTGAGGTCCATCTTTGCAGCCACAACACCATGCAGCGTGGTACAGATGGTCCCAACAACATGCCAAATGGACCGCTCAGGACTGGCATGGAGTTCTCATCACTGATGAGTGTCGCATATGCCTTCAACCAGACAATCGTCGGAGACGTGTTTGGAGCCAACCCAGCCAGGCTGAATGCCTTAGAGTTAGACACACTGTCCAGCGAGTGCAGCAAGGTGGGGATTCCCTGCTGTTTTGGGATGGAGTTATGTGGGGCTGACGTATGCTGCTGGTGGTCATGGAAGGTGCCGTAACAGCTGTACAATACGTGAATGCCATCCTTGAACCGATACTGCAACCATATCGGCAGCATATTGGCGAGGGATTCGTCTTCATGGACGACAATTCGCGCCCCCATCGTGCACATCTTGTGAATGACTTCCTTCAGGATAACGACATTGCTCGATTATAGTATCCAGAATGTTCTCCAGATATGAACCCTAACAACATGCCTGGGATTGAAAAGGGCTGTTTATGGATGACATTACCCACCAACCACTCTGAGGGATCTACGCCGAATCGCCATTGAGGAGTGGGACAATCTGGACCAAGAGTGCTTTGATGAACTTGTGGATGCCACAACGAATACAGGCATGCATCAATGCAAGAGGACATGCTACTGGGTATTAGAGGTACCGGTGTGTACAGCAATCTGGACCACCACCTCTGAATGTCACGCTGTAAGGTGGTATAAAATGCAATGTGTGGCTTCATGAACAATAAAAAGGACGGAAATGATGTTTATGTTGATCTCTATTCCAATTTTCTGTATAGGTTCCAGAACTCTCGGAACCGAGGTGATGCAAAACTTTTTTGATGTGTGTACATAGAGATTTCCAGCAGGTGCTCTGTAAATAGCCAGTACGATAACAGCTGCACTGTCTGCTGTTACCTAGATGCCACACACCTCAAACTGCTGTTCATCACAGTATTTGCTTAAATCTAGAGATTTATACAATACATTGTTTTTTATAAATATTGCACCTTCCCTTTTCTCATAATAGATCTACAGTAACATGCAGCTAAACTAAAGTTCTCAATTTGTAGCTTGTGGATTCCACTCATAACATGATGTTCTGAGAAACACAGTATATCAGGCTCACTTTCACACTCGTCTTTTAAATTTGTTAGCAACTAGTCTATTATTTTCTTGAGACTACATATATTTCCCCCCCCCCCCCCCCCCCCCCATGAACCATGGACCTTGCCGTTGGTGGGGAGGCTTGCGTGCCTCAGCGATGCAGATAGCCGTACCATAGGTGCAACCACAACGGAGGGGTATCTGTTGAGAGGCCAGACAAACATGTGGTTCCTGAAGAGGGGCAGCAGCCTTTTCAGTAGTTGCAAGGGCAAAAGTCTGGATGATTGACTGATCTGGCCTTGTAACAATAACCAAAACGGCCTTGCTGTGCTGGTACTGCGAACGGCTGAAAGCAAGGGGAAACTACAGCCGTAATTTTTCCCGAGGGCATGCAGCTTTACTGTATGATTACATGATGATGGCGTCCTCTTGGGTAAAATATTCCGGAGGTAAAATAGTCCCCCATTTGGATCTCCGGGCGGGGACTACTCAAGAGGATGTCGTTATCAGGAGAAAGAAAACTGGCGTTCTACGGATCGGAGCGTGGAATGTCAGATCCCTTAATCGGGCAGGTAGGTTAGAAAATTTAAAAAGGGAAATGGATAGGTTGAAGTTAGATATAGTGGGAATTAGTGAAGTTCGGTGGCAGGAGGAACAAGACTTCTGGTCAGGTGACTGCAGGGTTATAAACACAAAATCAAATAGGGGTAATGCAGGAGTAGGTTTAATAATGAATAGGAAAATAGGAATGCGGGTAAGCTACTACAAACAGCATAGTGAACACATTATTGTGGCCAAGATAGATACGAAGCCCACGCCTACTACAGTAGTACAAGTTTATATGCCAACTAGCTCTGCAGATGACGAAGAAATTGAAGAAATGTATGATGAAATAAAAGAAATTATTCAGGTTGTGAAGGGAGACGAAAATTTAATAGTCATGGGTGACTGGAATTCGAGTGTAGGAAAAGGGAGAGAAGGAAACATAGTAGGTGAATATGGATTGGGGGTAATAAATGAAAGAGGAAGCCGCCTGGTCGAATTTTGCACAGAGCACAACATAATCATAACTAACACTTGGTTTAAGAATCATGAAAGAAGGTTGTATACATGGAAGAACCCTGGAGATACTAAAAGGTTTCAGATAGATTATATAATGGTAAGACAGAGATTTAGGAACCAGGTTCTAAATTGTAAGACATTTCCAGGGGCAGATGTGGACTCTGACCACAATCTATTGGTTATGACCTGTAGATTAAAACTGAAGAAACTGCAAAAAGGTGGGAATTTAAGGAGATGGGACCTGGATAAACTAAAAGAACCAGAGGTTGTACAGAGATTCAGGGAGAGCATAAGGGAGCAATTGATAGGAATGGGGGAAATAAATACAGTAGAAGAAGAATGGGTAGCTTTGAGGGATGAAGTAGTGAAGGCAGCGGAGGATCAAGTAGGTAAAAAGACAAGGGCTAGTAGAAATCCTTGGGTAACAGAAGAAATATTGAATTTAATTGATGAAAGGAGAAAATATAAAAATGCAGTAAGTAAAACAGGCAAAAAGGAATACAAACGTCTCAAAAATGAGATCGACAGGAAGTGCAAAATGGCTAAGCAGGGATGGCTAGAGGACAAATGTAAGGATCTATAGGCTTATCTCACTAGGAGTAAGATAGATACTGCCTACAGGAAAATTAATGAGACCTTTGGAGAAAAGAGAACCACTTGTATGAACATCAAGAGCTCAGATGGAAACACAGTTCTAAGCAAAGAAGGGAAAGCAGAAAGGTGGAAGGAGTATATAGACGGTCTATACAAGGGCAATATACTTGAGGACAATATTATGGAAATGGAAGAGGATGTAGATGAAGATGAAATGGGAGATATGATACTGCGTGAAGAGTTTGACAGAGCACTGAAAGACCTGAGTCGAAACAAGGCCCCCGGAGTAGACAATATTCCATTGGAACTACTGACGGCCGTGGGAGAGCCAGTCCTGACAAAACTCTACCATCTGGTGAGCAAGATGTATGAAACAGGCGAAATACTCTCAGACTTCAAGAAGAATATAATAATTCCAATCCCAAAGAAAGCAGGTGTTGACAGATGTGAAAATTACCGAACTATCAGCTTAATAAGTCACAGCTGCAAAATACTAACACGAATTCTTTACAGACGAATGGAAAACCTAGTAGAAGCCAACCTCGGGGAAGATCAGTTTGGATTCCGTAGAAACACTGGAACACGTGAGGCAATACTGACCTTACGACTTATCTTAGAAGAAAGATTAAGGAAAGGCAAACCCACGTTTCTAGCATTTGTAGACTTAGAGAAAGCTTTTGACAATGTTGACTGGAATACTCTCTTTCAAATTCTAAAGGTGGCAGGGGTAAAATACAGGGAGCGAAAGGCTATTTACAATTTGTACAGAAACCAGATGGCAGTTATAAGAGTCGAGGGACATGAAAGGGAAGCAGTGGTTGGGAAGGGAGTAAGACAGGGTTGTAGCCTCTCCCCGATGTTGTTCAATCTGTATATTGAGCAAGCAGTAAAGGAAACAAAAGAAAAATTCGGAGTAGGAATCAAAATCCATGGAGAAGAAATAAAAGCTTTGAGGTTCGCCGATGACATTGTAATTCTGTCAGAGACAGCAAAGGACTTGCAAGAGCAGTTGAATGGAATGGACAGTGTCTTGAAAGGAGGATATAAGATGAACATCAACAAAAGCAAAACGAGGATAATGGAATGTAGTCTAATTAAGTCGGGTGATGCTGAGGGAATTAGATTAGGAAATGAGGCACTTAAAGTAGTAAAGGAGTTTTGCTATTTGGGGAGCAAAATAACTGATGATGGTCGAAGTAGAGAGGATATAAAATGTAGGCTGGCAATGGCAAGGAAAGCGTTTCTGAAGAAGAGAAATTTGTTAACATCCAGTATTGATTTAAGTGTCAGGAAGTCATTTCTGAAAGTATTCGTATGGAGTGTAGCCATGTATGGAAGTGAAACATGGACGATAAATAGTTTGGACAAGAAGAGAATAGAAGCTTTCGAAATGTGGTGCTACAGAAGAATGCTGAAGATTAGATGGGTAGATCACATAACTAATGAGGAAGTATTGAATAGGATTGGGGAGAAGAGAAGTTTGTGGCACAACTTGACCAGAAGAAGGGATCGGTTGGTAGGACATGTTCTGAGGCATCAAGGGATCACCAATTTAGTATTGGAGGGCAGCGTGGAGGGTAAAAATCGTAGAGGGAGACCAAGAGACGAATACACTAAGCAGATTCAGAAGGATGTAGGTTGCAGTAGGTACTGGGAGATGAAAAAGCTTGCACAGGATAGAGTAGCATGGAGAGCTGCATCAAACCAGTCTCAGGACTGAAGACCACAACAACAACAACAACAACAACATATATTTTGGTGGAATAAAGACGAAGTCTGATTTTTGCTCACCCCTGCATTTGCATGGTGTTTGCTGCAAGTGGCTTTTTCCAGTACACTAGTTGATAGTGTTGCTTGAGGTGTACACGACTCATATTGAACACACGAGAGAGATGTTTCACGCAACTTGAAATCCTTTTCTCTCATGTTACTCACCATAAAAAACGCTGTGTTTCCTTTCTGTTGCGTCTAGAACGAGCAACAGTTTCTGCTGCGTGTGTTGATGTTTCAGCTGTTGGTCCTGCCACTGATGATTCTGCTGCTTTTAATGATGCTGCTTCTTCTGCTGCTGAGACTGGTCCCATACCGGTACATGGAATTTTGCTGTTGCTCTCTCTCTCTGTTCGCAATGATGTCATTTATCATTTTACATACAAAGTTTTTCAAATGGTTCAAATGGTTCTGAGCACTATGGGACTTAACACCTGAGATCATCAGTTTCCTAGAACTTAGAACTACTTAAACCTAATTAACCTAAGGACACCACAGACATCCGTGCCCAAGGCAGGATTCGAACCTGCAACCCTAGCGGTCGCGCGGTTCCAGACTGAAGCGCCTAGACCCGCTCGGCCACACTGGACGGCACAATAAAGTTTTTTCCTTTGGAATTTAGATACATTCCGTGTTTGGTATGCTGGCATCTGTCCAATTTGGCTACATCAAGGATGCTACATTTTCCAAATAAAGAATACATTTGTTTATTTCTATGTTAGTTTTTCGAGTTTCTTTGTTGACACAACGAGCACAGGTTCCGACTCCATGGGGCCTGAGGGGGTCCGAGCCCCCTCAAAAATTCTTTTTTTTTTGGGGGGGGGGCGAACCCCCGCCCCCCCCCCCCCCAATATTTTAAGAAAATTATTAGTTATATTATGCTCTGTAAAATCACAAAATTATGTTGGAATTTTTTATTTTCCTTGTTTGACGGTAAGTACCTTTTAAAATACATTCAGTAATGAGTGAAAACGTAATTATTACGGTAGTAAGCAGGTTAACTGAAACCGATTGGTGTGAATCATGACAAAGTTACGGTGCTGCGGGCACATTAAGAATTTGTCTCGGTGCGCGAACCTTCAGGTAAAGTCTGGCGCCGGCGGGCCAGTGCTGCGGCCGCAGCGACATTAAAAGGACTGGAGCAGAAGCGCCTGGAACCCTCCGCATCGCGTCGCCTTGACGCTTCGAGACATTATGACGCCGCGGCTATATAAAGCCCATCTTGCTGTCGCAGTCATGCAGTGTGGATAGGTTCGTTCAGTGCATGCTGCAGACGTGTTTAGTGTTCCGACTTTGGTGTCTAGTGAACTATTTTATATGACTATATTTTGTTCGTTTATTTTAGTCTCTTAGCGTATTGTGAATTATGTTTGCAATGGATTAATTTGTTACCAAAAGGCGCGCTTGGAAGATGATGATACTGCAAGTCAATCTCCAACAATTATTGTGTCGTCAAATCTTTCGTCGTCTTCAGGCGAGAACCGTTCACAGCCGAAACCTGGACAACCCGGCAAGGGAAGATTATTTCAGAAGTCTTGGTAGCTCTACTATACATAAGTAGAATATGAAGCGTCGACCGAAAAAGTTTTTTGCAAAGAGGCAGACGCTAAAAATCTATTACAATCTTCTTTTTTTAAAAAAAAATTATACATTTACTTCCGTAGAGTTTTCTAACTGGAAAAAGGCTTTGGAAAAATTCCGTCTTCATAAAAATACATTTACGCTTAAAGAAGGTGTTCTGAAACTAAATGCTGTCACTAACCGAAGTGTGGCCTCCCAACTGAATGAACAGTCAGTGATATTAAGAAAATCCCTTTAGCTCTTAAGACAATTTCTACTACTGTGCAATTTCTATGCCGACAAGGACTTGCAAATAGAGGGAACGAAGAGGTAAACTCAAATTTTTTTCAATTGTTGGAACTCCGAAAAAATGACATACTTGAGTTAAAAGATTTGTTAGGTCGTTCGGGGTATAAGTGGACGTCCCACAATATTCAGAATGAGATCATTGACCTACTAGGAAATTCTGTGTTGAGAAAGGTATTGGCTTCAATCAAGAAGACTGATCATTTTTCTATTATGGTTGACGAAACAAGTGATTCTTTGATTCACGAACAAGAGTCATTTTGTATTCGTACTGCCGATGATTCCTTAATCATCAACGAAGACTTAATGGCTTATACGAGACACCCAACACTGAATCATAAATTCTGTTTAGTATTTTAAAAGACGTTTTTGCTCGTCTTGATCTGTCAATGGATAATTTAAGAGGACAGTGCTATGATGCTGTCTCGAATAAGAGAGGTAAGTCCAAAGGCTAAAAAAGTTACTTGTATTGGATATACAACCAAAAGCCAGTTTAGACTTGGCAGTTGTAAACAGTCTCCGTCATCTTACGTCTGTGGGGGATATTATGGCTTTAGCCAAGCACTTAATAAACGCCAACAAAAGGATGGGACTTTTCAGAACCATACGCTGTGAGAGCCAACGACCAAGCTGGTCTACGACCCCTTTGCCCGACTCGATGGACTATGCGAGCTTCTGGTATCTTGAGAAAATTGAAAAACTTTGAAGAACTCAGAGTTTTTTGAAACATTTTCTGCAGAGGAAAAACAGAGGTTACAAACGTGCTGGCTACCTTGAATCAATGTTACAGTTCAAGATTTATTTCTTTTTACGTCTTTATTGCCATGCAATGAACCCAGTTGAGGATGTCAATGAAAAAATTCAATGCCCTCATCTAAGTGTTGCTGATCTGGAAAAAATATATGTGGGCTTGATTTGTATATTGAATGGAAGGCGTGATAGTTTTGAACACTTTTGTGAATTGTGTTTAAAAGAAAAATATTCGCAAGTTGACGATCCTTTGCTTCCTCGGAATCGAAGTATACCAAAGAAGTATGAAAACAACAAAGCCAGCTCACCGCACACTTTCAAAACCCCAAAGGATTACTACAAAACTGTTTACATTGAAGTTCGTGAAATAGTGCAGTCTTGCATTACTGAGCGGTTTGCTTCAACTGGACTCACACAGGACATTGCAGTTGAACAAGAGCGCTTGCTTTTAGTAAACAGAGGTGAAAAAAATTTGGAAAAATGAACTGAGCTTTTCAAAGATGACCTAGACACTGAGAGACTGCGCTTACACTTGAATATGTTAGTCGGTATCGCTATTAAAAAAGAACTGGTCTTAAAAAACATGCGTGATGTAAGAAAGTACATTACACAATAGCCTGCAGTTGGAGAAATGTTATGTGAAGTAGTGAAATGCATTAAGCATCTCCAAGTAGTTCCAATCACGACAGCAAAAGCAGAACGGTCATTTAGCGCCCTTAGACGTCTGAAGTCATATCTCCGATCAACAATGGGACAGAAGCGATTGAACAACTTGGCTGTTCTTCATGCCCACCAAAACGTTTTGGGTGAGTTGGATATCCGACCAGTCATTAACGACTTCATATTCAGTAATCCAGTTTGCACCTTTCTACAGACACTCTAGCCCTAATAATGACATTTAGAGCAATATTAAAAATCTTTATAAAATAGAGAATTAAATACGTACGTAATGTTAAATTACTGTATTACTATAGTACTACATTAGTTATTTTCAAATACGTGAATATTTTTAGGGTATAACCCAATTAAAACCCGCTATTTACATACTTTTTGACTGTAAGTATTAGGCATTCTGTATTAACTTTATTATCTTTATCAAAACATTAACTTTGAGATATTGTTTTTATTTAATGAACCCTGAGCCCTATTCAGAGTAAGCTTAAATTACCTATTTCACTTATTAATCAAAGTGCTGTTACTGTACGACATAAATATTTTATGTTTTTTTTCTTTTAATGATGGTTCAGGGTTTATTTAAACATAATTTCAGTCTTTTCAGAGCTATATATTCAGTGCTCTGTAATAGTCTATAAGCATGATTATTACTGTAAATTAAATTAGCTTTTTACGAAAAACCGTTAGAAATGGACTTTCGTTTGGCTAATGGCTCACTTATTTCTTTTCGAAGTTTAGACATCTCACTACCCAATACACTGATGATTTTCTGAAGGCTAGAAATACGCTCATTTAGCTTCATAATTTCATCCCTATAATTTACACACACAGTTTTTTTATCAACATTATATTCGTTTTTTCAGGAACACTACTCACTTGTACACACAACGTCTTCGCCATCTTGACTTCGCCAGCGTGTCATTCCCGCCCTACAGAAGAAAGACGCATTGAACACAACAGTTTTCATGTAAGATGGGGCCCTACTTCACATCGCTCGTGAAGTGGAAACGATTTCCAAATGCTTGGACTTCTGTGAGTTCTGATTGTGGTGCTACCTGGAGATGGGGGTTTACCAGAGGAACGCACTTCCTAATCTGAAGCACAGCATATCAAGAGAGATAGCCAGTATACCTATGAAGATGCTTTGTTCTGCTGTGCGGAATGCAATCCTGCGCATTCTCTTCTGAACACTGATGGGCGCCATACTAAGCCCCTTAGTAATGGTACCGGTACGTAATGGTATATGTACCATAGCAGCACTTTAAAAGTGTTTCAATTGCATTGAATCATTGAATCTGCATTATTTCTCTTCCTAAATGCTACCAAGTTTGGTATTCATGCAGTAATTAGTTTCCGTATTATAGCATGTTAAATAGGGAAAGCTTAATTATAACCACCTGGTATAATGGAGCTGTAGAGGCATCATCAAAACAAATCTAAAAATCAGCTCAGTAGTGTCGCACATAAATAAAATATGGCTGTACTAGAGTCATTTTGTTAACAGCACTCCTGTTCAAAACAAACTGTCGTACAGTAGCCATAAAATATTTGTGTCACAAGCATGCCAGGTGTCACTACCGAAGGTGTACACATATTCTTCATTCATATAATTGTAAGATATGGAATAAAACGAAGAATACAATTGGTAAAGCATGCACGAGGTTTACCAGATGTATAAGTCATTACATATCATATTATCTCATGATCGAAGATTATGTGTATGCCTGCAGTAGCAGCATCTGGCAAGCTTGTGACACAAATATCCTGTGGCTGCTTTATGGCAGTTTGTTTTGCAGTAGTGCTGTTAACAAAATGACTGTAGTGTATACCATATTTTATTTATGTGCAGTGATGCCGAGCTGATTTTGTGGTTATCTTTTGACGATGCTTCATTTTAGGCCGCGAGGGATTAGCCGAGCAGTCTGGGGCGCTGCAGTCATGGACTGTGCGGCTGGTCACGGCGGAAGTTCGAGTCCTCCCTCGGGCATGGGTGTGTGTGTTTGTGCTTAGGATAATTTAGGTTAAGTAGTGTGTAAGCTTAGGGACTGATGACCTTAGCAGTTGAGTCCCATAAGATTTCACACACATTTGAACATTTTACGATATGTTTTTAAAACAGGAATGCCTCGTCATATTTAAAGTACATCATTTCACATGTATGTCAGTAATACTTTACACTGTGACCTACTTTATTGCTTTAAGTTGTAGACAGTCCACATGTTGTATTTGTATTTTTCCATGTTTTGTTGAACGAAACCAATAGGCAAGATGGCGCCGAGTGTAAATTGTGGTTGTGTTAATTACCAGAATAAACTCAACATAAACGTTAAAAACTGCTTAACATGTAAAAAATTTGATGTATATCGTGATATTATGTGTATCGCGTGTTTTGTTATTAAAAAGTTTCGGAAGGAAGAGATGGGGTGGCCCGAAATTGCGAAACTGAAATCGCACGTGGAGCTAGTACCTCGTCTGACAAATCGCTCGCCGTGAGGGGCATAACGTGCATAAACTGTATACCATTTCGCGTGTGTAAAGGCAGGTCCAAGACGAAAACTATGGTGTTGCAGAAGGTGTAATGAGTATGGCCTAGACAAAGCACTACAGAAGAGCGACTGCAAAGTCGAAATTACTGCTATGCTGTTAAAAGAGGTACACGCCCTGAAATGCAAATATACCAGCAACAATCAATGTGAGTATAAAACAACCAGTGATCTTGTAATTGATAATGATATTAGAACCAGCGGTAACAAATATGATACCAACTACAAAATGCGGGAAAACCGCTAAAAGTGGTATAGCATGTGCAAAATGTGAAACAAAATTCCACTTTCGATGCGCAAAGGTGGACAGCTCATTGAAAGGAAATGAGAAGTGTACAAAAACGTGGAAGTGTAATACGTTTAGGCCTACCGATATACTAAGCAGGGCCGCAAATATCCCGCTAACAAACAGATTTGAAGTGCTCGATGTGGACAGTAACGATGATGCTCTTGAAGATCGTACAGAACATTCTCAATCATCGAATGCTGCAGTAACTCTTCCTGGAAGCACTACCGCTTCTGAACTTCAACAAGGAGAGATCTTCAAGTTCCGTGTGATGCTGCTGTTCCTGTCCCGAAAACCATCTGTCAACATAAATCGCATTATGGTATTCCGAGGAAGCTTGTGATTCTTGCCGATAGTCACGGTCGAGAGATTGCTTCTCGTATAAATTAAACTGCTGAAACTGTGAAGGAAACAGGATTTGTCAAGCCTGGAGCATCTCTCTCTCAAATATGTACGTATATATATTCAGAAGAAATCGGTAAGTTGTCATCCAAGGATTTCATTGTACTACTCGGCGGCTCTAATGACGTGTACCGTAATGAAACATCAGTAGCCTGCCGAGAACTAAAGAAGTGCTTGTGTTATCTAGGACACACAAATGTAATATATGTAAACATTCCACAGAGGTACGACTTACATCAGTCGTCCTGTGTGAACAGAGAGATCAAACTTGCAAATGAACAGCTCTCAAACGTATGTAAACAGTTTAAAAATGTAAATGTTCTAGATGTAAGTGGTGTTGGTCGAAGATTCCATACCTCACATCGGCTTCATTCGAACAGTCTTGGGAAAAAGGTTCCTAGCATAAAAACTAATTGAAAGAAGCACAGGCAACAGTTTTACTACAAATTCAACAGTAATGACAAAATTTGTTTCATCGCCAACCACAGAAAAGAAAAATAGTGATTTTTTTCCACAGCAACACATTCCAGTAATAGTCGACACTCAAATAAGATCTTTTTTAGGCTAAAGAACAGAAGAGAGCACAGTGTAAATGTTGTACCTTTTGATAATTTAACTTGTGTGAAAACTAACATTAAGGAACCAGTTAAAAATACAATTGATAAGCTATATTGTTTAAAAATATTTCATCAGAATATAAGAAGTCTTTTGAATAAAAAAGAAGAGCTGCTGCTTTCACTGCAAGAAACAGCTGACACAGACGGAATTATTCCTGATGTGCTCTGCTTAACTGTACATCACTTGGAAGCCACAGAAATTTATCAGCTACACTTAAATAGTTATAAAATTGATTCTTCCTACTGTCAGAGCAACTTAAGACAAGGCGGAGTGGCAATTTACACACACAATACTATTAGGTCACAAGTTACAGACGTATCTAAATACTGTATTGAACAGCACTTTGAAAGTTGTGCAGTCAAATTAGAGCTTGAAACACAGTTCCTGATCATAGTAACAGTTTACAGGTCACCTATGGGAGACATTCAAAAATTTCTCTCTCAGCTAGAAACAGTTCTTACTAAACTTTATAGAAACAATAGTAATGTCATCGTATGTGGTGACTTTAACATAAACTTACTCACAAAAAATAACAACCAGAAACTGTTAGAATCACTACTGTTAACCTTCAATCTGCTCCCCATGATCTCATTCCCAACAAGAGTATATGGGCACAGCAAGACCCTGATTGATAATCTGTTCCCCGATCCCACAAATTACAATGAAGTAATGACATGGGCAGTAACAAGTGGTCTGTCTGATCACGACGGTCAAATGACAACCCTAAAACTTGCCAGCAGAAAAACAACACATGACCATTGTAACCAAGTTAAACATGTTAGATCAATAAATGCTGAATCTACTTGCTTGTTCAGAAATAGTTTATGCCATGAACAATGGGAGGAAGTATACCAGGCTGACACAGTGAATGAGAAGTTCAACTCATTCCTGAACTTATTCCTTAAACATTTTGAAGCTTCTTTCCACCAAAGACAGATTAAAATCAAACCAACCTCTAGTAAAAGGAAAGGGTGGCTAACTACTGGCGTAAAAATATCATGTAACAAAAAGAGAAATCTCTATGTACAACAGAGGATTGGTACAGACCCAGCAGTAAAGTTACATTACAAGAAATACTGTAAAATTCTAACAAGTGTAATAAAGAAGGCCAAACAGTTGCGCTATGCACAAAGAATTAGCAATTCAAACTATAAAATAAAAACCGTATGGCACATCATAAAAAGTGAGACAAACAGGAACATAAAACCTGACAATAATAAACACAAAGTTGCAGCCTCAGATTTCAACAATTTTTTTCTCTCTGTAGATGAAAAAACAGTGAACCATAATAAACAGGCTCACACAGAAGCTATTGAACTACTTAACCACATGCAAATAACAGCTGAAGTAGCACTTCATTTCAGAAGTACAACCCCTAAAGAAATTGAAAAAAACCATAAAATTACTCAAAAACTCAGATTCCTGTGGATACAATGGCATAGCAAGTAGGATTTTAAAATCATGTGCAGACTTAATCAGTTATATATTGTGCTATTTGTGTAACCAATCTATGGAAACTGGTGTGTTCCCTGATAGATTAAAACATGCAGTAGTGATGCCAATCCACAAAAGTGGAGCAAGGGATGAAACATCCAACTATCGGCCCATCTCCCTGCCGCCAGTATTCTCAAAGGTATTTAAGAGAATAGTGTATGATAGGATTTATAGTCACACTACACAAAATGGCTTACTGGCTCCTACACAGTTCGGCTTTCGTAAGGGCTCCTCCACCGACAGAGCTATATTTAACTTAACAGATGAAATTTTAGGTGAACTAAATTACAAAAGGTATCCAATGGGGATATTTTGTGACCTTGCCAAGGCATTTGATTGTGTAGATCACAACACACTCTTTAAAAAGCTTCCACATTATGGCATTAAACACAAACCTTTGACTTGATTAGAATCATACTTACAGAACAGAAAGCAAAGGGGGGACAGGAACAGAATTAACATCAGACTGGGGAAATATAAAGAATGGAGTCCCATAGGGCTCAATTGTTGGGTCATTAATTTTCATGATCTACATTAATGATCTACCAATCACAATTAACAACAGAGCAAAAATAGTAATGTTTGCCGACGATACAAGTATCCTCATAAAAGGACCCAACTCCACAGTGCAGGATACAGCCAAGACAGTCTCTACTCAAGTACACAAATGGTTCATTGCGAATAGCCTAACCTTAAATATTTCAAAAACCAGTGTGATACAGTTCTTGACAATAAATAAAGCTCCTGAAATACATGTTAACAATCACAAAATTAATGAAACCACACATACAAAATTCCTAGGTATCCAGATAGACAGTCAGCTAAGATGGAAAGAACAAATAGATCAGCTGGTCAAGAAACTTAGCTCATTGTGCTTTTCACTAAGAGCTCTCCATCATTTAGTAGACAGAGAAATAATGTTGTTTTCATATTTTGCACATTTCCATTCTGTTCTCTCCTATGGCATAATCTTCTGGGGAAATGCTGCAGGTGCTGAAAATGTCTTCAGAATACAAAAACGAGCAGTGAGGCTAATAAGTGGGTCCCTAATGGGACATCTTGCAGAGGTCTCTTCAAATCTCTCAGGATACTTACCATCACAGATCAGTATATATACTCACTGATGTTATTTGTAGCCAACAACAGGGAACTGTTTCAGAAAAATTGTGACATCCACAACCATGATACAAGACAGGTGAAAAATTTTCGTCAAGGCTCTCCAGCTCTCACTAAAGTACATAGGGGAGTTACTGAGTCAGGTATAAAGGTCTTCAATAAG
Organism: Schistocerca serialis cubense; assembly: GCF_023864345.2. Classification (NCBI taxonomy): domain Eukaryota; kingdom Metazoa; phylum Arthropoda; class Insecta; order Orthoptera; family Acrididae; genus Schistocerca; species Schistocerca serialis. The sequence goes on from NC_064642.1 coordinate 181,853,958, forward strand.
TTCCCCATCAATAAAAAAAAGGAAATAAATAATGTACAGGTTTTCAAAAGGAAACTAAAATTATTCCTCATCGAACAAACTTTCTATAAAATGAATGAATACTTAGAGTTATGATGTACAAGAGTGGGGGAAACTGCCTAAGAAAAGCACTCCCTTAAATATAAAGTGTGATGCTGTTACTTGTGGTTTAACTGAAATTGTGGTGATAAAATGTAAATTTATCTGTTTCATTAGAAGAAAATGTGAACTCCCATGTATCCCACTCTCTTGAGCATTTACTTAAACCTCTTCTTAAGGAATGCAGTTAAAACTTGTATTCATTCAAATCATGACCATGAAGAAAATTTACTTCCTTATATATGACAGTAGCATAAAATATGGACTGTCATTTATTCTACTATTTTAAACAATCACTAAAACTGTTTTTGGCATAATGCAGGCTTTAATACTGCATGCAAGTAATTGTTCTTGTAAAATAAACCAATGTCTGTACACTGGCTGTATAATATGTAATCAACAGGACCAAATAAATAAAAAATAAATAAATAAAATAGTCTGAGGACCTAACAAGTTTGTGAACATAGAAATAAAGAAATCTATTCAACAGTTTCTGGATTACTATTCAATTAGTGACAATGTCAAAGCTTGTTAAAACTATATGGTTAGTTGTGAAAGAGGTATTAGAGCCTACTGTGGGTACTCAACATATTACACCTCTGTTGTGTGAGAATGAAACTGGTAGTGACCCACTAGAGATGTATAAGATCTTTAACAATCACTTCTTGGCAACAGCAAGTTATTTGCTACCGATAAACGTGTAGACCTCTTGAAAGCAAATGTTCTGGGATAGTTACACTATGTAATGCTACAGGAAACAGATGAAACTGAAACATTTATTAGACTATTGAAGAGTAAAGACTCACATGGATAAGATGAAATTTCTGGTGTACACACCTTTTAATAAATATCATCCAGACACCCCTATGCAATTAACCACTGGATTTCACGGTAGGTGGGCTCAACAATATAAAAGGAGGTAAGGTGTATTGTGTTGCCTGTAGACAATTTGTAACAGCAGAACTTAGCACTTGGACTAGGCACTGGATGTTACCTAAGTAATAAATCCATCAGGGACATTTGAACCCTTCTAAAGCCGCCAAACTCAACTGTTGGTGATGCGATTGTGAAGTGGAAAAATGAAAGAACAACCATAGCTAAACCAAGACCAAGCAGACATATCTGATGGACATGGGCTGTCGAGCATTGCAGAGGCAGGTTGTAAAAAAATTGCACAAAATCAGGGGAAGGAATCACTTGTAAGTTGAAAAGTGCTGCCAGCAGTCCAGCTAGAACAATCACTGTGCTTAGGGAGTTAAAAAGAGTGGGATATAATGGTTGAGCAGCTCCTTATAAGCCAATATTTCTGTAGTTGGTAGAAAGCGACACTGGAGATGAGGTAATGAGAAATAACACTGGACATTAGATGACTGGAAATGAGTGATTTGGAGTGATGTGTCACACTATACCTTGTAGCAATCCGATGGGAGGGTTTGGTTTTGGTGAATACATGGAGAACATTATCTGCCATCATGTTTAGTGCCAACAGCGAAATACAAAAGAGATTGTGCTACGGTATAAGTGTTATTTTTAATTAGTGTGTCGTCCCCTTACAGCATGTACAAAACTCTAAATGTAGAAGGATATGAACACATTGTACAGTACCATGTAGTGTGTGCAGTAGGGGAACGGTTGAGAGTGGACGATTGTATCAGAATGACAATGCACATTGTCATAAGGCAGCATCTCTGAAGCAGTGATTTGTGGACAGCATCATTCCTGAAATTGACTGGTCTGCCCAGAGGACTGACTTGAGCCTAATGGAATACCTTAGGGACGAGTCACAGCACTGACTACTCCAGACACCAGTGGCCAGTATCACTACGTTCTCTGGTTTTGGCTCTTGAGGTAGAATAAGCTGTCTTTCCTCCAAAGACATTGGGTCACCTCATTGAAAGTGTCCCCAGCAGAGGTCAAGCTGTCATAAATGTAGAGGGTAGATACATCCCATATTAATGGCCACTAATAGGTGTCCAAATACTAACTTCGTGAATTCACCACAAATATTCTTAGCCCAGAAAGGGGCAGTCGGATTTAGATACAGTGTCAGTTCATGAACGTCATTTAGGAAATTGTTTAGGTGTCTGAGAATTCTAACTCTGGCGTCCCTACACATATTTTCAAAATGGCTCTAAGCACTGTGGGACTTAACATCTAAGGTCATCAGTCCCCTAGACTTAGAACTACTTAAACCTAACTAACCTAAAGAAATCACACACATCCATGCCCTAGGCAGGATTCGAACCTGCGACTATAGCAGCAGCACGATTCCAGACTGAAGCACCTAGAACCGCTCAGCCACAGTGGCCAGCGTACATATATTCCATCACACAATTTGTTGTTGAGAATATTGACTCGCTCAGAAGAAAATGTAGTATTCATTTAGTGAATGCTAGACAGGGAAGTGATACTCATTTGGACCACTACCTTAGGCATTGTACAGTAATGTGTGCAGTATTCATGTCTCCTTTCCAATAGGCTTCCAGCAGAACTGAAAAAACTGAATGATGAAGCTCAAGTTGTGGCAAAAATGATTACCAAAGTACAAAGGAAAACTAAAACAAGCAGTAAGATATATATGTTCAGATGAAATAATTACATATATATGTTCAGTTAACTAAATTTTTAAAAAAATCAGTAGTGTCATATCTCAGTGAGGAACTTGCAGCTTTCAGTACAGGACAGAGCATGTAGAGGCACTCTGGCTCAAATCTGACAGGATAGTTGACTGTGCACTGGGTAGAGATGTTCTCAATAAAACAGTGCATAATGGGAGAGACCCTTCATGGCATACAGTGACTGTAAAGAAATTTCTAAGCAAACAGAGATTACTGCATAATAGGTGTAAAATGAAGCACAGAACTATAGATAGAGAGATGTTGAATGAAACTCATTTAGCTGTCAAGAGAGCAATGCATGATGCCTTCAATGACTACCTAGAGAGATGCTGAATGAAACACATTTGGCTGTCAACAGAGCAATGACTACCATAGCAGAATATTTAAAGTGACCTTTCACAGAATCCAAAGAAATTCTGGTCTTGTGTAAAGGCTATTTAGTGACACCAAAGTTAGTGTCCAGTCTCTAGTGAATGAGACAGGAACTGAAATTGAGGGTAGCATAGAAAAACCTGAAAATTTTAACTCCATTTTCAAATGTTCCTTTACAAAGGGAAAATTAGGAGAATTGCCCCAATTTAATCCTTTACCCATTGGAAAGATGACTGAAATAAGTACTAGTGTCAGAAGTGTTGAGAAACAGCTGAAACCATTAAAACTGAACAAAGCTACACGGGCTGATGAAATTTTTATCAGATTCTGTACTGAATTTACGGTTCATTTAGCCTGTCTTCTAACTATTGTCTGTTGTATATCCCTTGAAGAAGAAACGATGCCCAGTTTTTGGAAAAAGGCACAGGTTACACCAGTCTACAAGAAGAGTAGTAGAAGTGATCCACAGAACATACTCTGAGCTCAAACATAATGAGGTATCTTGAACATAATGGCCTCCTCAATGCCAACCAGCATGTATTTCGAAAACATAAATCAAATGGAATGCAACTTACACTTTTACCACATGACATACTGAAAGCTTTGGACCAAGGCAATCAAGTTGGTGCTGTATTTCTTGATTTTCATAAACCATTTGACTAAGTACCAGACCCATGTTTATTGTGCACTTCACAAAATGAAAAAAAAACATAGCATCCTATGACTATAATATCAATGAGTCATCGGCCAACTCGTACAAATATCTGGATGTAACACTTCGTATGTACGAGGGCTATCCACAAAGTACATTACCTTTTGGAATTAAAAATAAATAAAGTATTGGAAATTTTTTTAATTATATACAGATGAAAGCCACACTTAAATACTACTTTTCTACATAGTTGCCATTTAAATTAAGGCACTTATCGTAGCGATGGACGAGCTTGGAAATTCCTTCGTCGTAAAATTCGGCCGCCTGTGCCTTCAACCACGTGGTTACCTCTTCTTGAAGCTGTGTGTCGTCATCAAAACGCTGCATAGCCAACCACTTCTTCATTGCTGGGAATAAGGGGAAGTCGCTCGGTGCCCGGTCGGGACTGTACGGCGGATGAGGAAACAACTCCCACTTAAAAGATTCGAGAACTTCACGAGTGGCATTTGCCGTGTGGGCCTGGGCGTTGTCGTGAATCAGCAAGATCTTTGAGCCCAACTTTCCCCTGCGCCTGTTTTGTATTGCTCTTCTGAGGTTGTGCAGAGTTTGGCAATACCTTTGAGAGTTTATTGTAGTGCCTCTTTCCAGGAAATCCACAAAAATCACACCTATTCTGTCCCAAAAGAAGAGGTAACCACGTGGTTGAAGGCGCAGGCGGCCGAATTTTATGACAAAGGAATTTCCAAGCTCGTCCATCGCTACGATAAGTGCCTTAATTTAAATGGCAACTATGTAGAAAAGTAGTATTTAAGTGTGGCTTTCATCTGTATATAATAAAAAAAAATTTCAATACTTTATTTATTTTTAATTCCAAAACGTAATGTACTTTGTGGATAGCCCTCGTATATGAAATGGAAAGATCACTTAGGTTCAGTCATGGGTAAAGCAGGTGGTTTATTGGTAGAATACTGGAGAAGTGCAATCAGTCTACAAAGGAGATCACTAAAAAATCACTCATGCAACCAGTTCTAGAATATTGCTCAAGTGTGTGGAACCTGTACCAGACAGGACTAATAGGTGTTATCTTACCCTCCCACACATCACCATTACAGTTCTCATTTTTTTTTTTTTTTTGCACAAATTCTGAAAACTTCAAGAGTAGTAAGATTACAAAAGAATAACTTTTTTACTTATATTGATTATCTCATTGTTGCTGCTGGCTCAAAATCTTGTTGGTCTAGGAGTACATTCTTGCTGCTGGAAATTTTGATCTAATGTTATGGGTTCTTGTTGCACTAAATAACTGATGAAGATATGCCTGTTGCTGTAAATATGTTTTTATTTTATGCCATTCTTCTATACCACACTAACTTCACAATCTGCATTTTTTCCACACCACAAATTACATTATTAGAGACAAGATTAGCAAAATACATATATTTCCAGCTGAGGCATGCCCACCAGTACTTACATTCTTAAGTACTCACAATTTCCAAAGAGTTTACAAAGCAAAATAGTTTACAAACTTTCTCAACAAGAGAAGAATCTTTATCAAATTATATCATTATTTCATAAATAAATCTAGAAACAAATTTAATAATTAGCATTTGATTGCACAATTAATAATATGAATTTTAAGTATGCCAGAAATTTTGAAACTTCAATTATTCTTAAAAGAAGAGTAATTTTAACTGTTAGTACATATTGATTATAACACATTAATTCCTTTTTTATATATTTTAGTCTGAAATATAATACATCATAAACAAAATCATATGAATTCTTTTAGTGAAACAGCTAAGATAATTTTAACCTATGCAAGAATCGACAGTATGTATGGTAATGTTAGAGGAAGAAGGTTCATTATGTAGGGAATATGGAATGTATACAGAGAAGGGCAGTATGAATGGTCGCAGGTTTATTTAATCCATGGGAGAGTATCACAGAGATACTGAAGGAAGTGAACTGGAAGATCAGTGTAAACTGTCCCAAAAAGTCTATTAACAAAATTTCAGGAACCAGCTTTAAACAATTACTCTAGAAATATACTCCCTACATATTGCTCACAAAGGGATCATAAAGATAAGATTAGAATAATTACTGCATATGCAAAGGCATTCAAACAATCATTCTTCCCATTCTCCACCTGTGAATGGAATGGGGGAAAAACCCTAATAACTGGTACAATGGGACTTACCCTCTGCCAGGCATTTCACAGTGATATGCAGAGTTTACATGTAGATGTAGACAAAGTATTGACACCTAAGTTGAAAGGTTCTGTGTGGCACACTCCTTCTGTTCTGTACAGGAGTTTCTTGCAGCAATTGAGAATTTTTCTCTGTAATATGCTAGTTTTTTGTAAATTCCCTCCAAATTTTTTTTCCGTATTTTACTAACTCCTTTGATTCTTTTGTTTATAAATTTTCTATTCAACATTCTGCAAACCATGTACTGACTCTTTGCATAACCAAGTAGTTTTGGCTCCTGTGATCCCACAGAGCCTGGTAAATAAATAACATAAACAAAGAGTATCCTAGTATGTCTATTGTCACCCCATGTTGAGATATGTTTGAAGAATTTCATCCTCCACTTTCATGCAGAGTCTAATATTTCACCATATGTCCTTAAAAGTTCTTGTTTTGATCCAAAAATAAGTGTAACCACCTTTTTCGAAACAGCTTTTCCCAAAAATTTTTGTGCCTTCTTTTCAACCTCTTCAGTGTCCTTCCTTTTTTGCCAAGCATTAAACATTCAATTGAATCATTGTCTGTTAATGTCTTAACTTGTCATTAATTATGATTGCTTCCTTGTTCTAGGTGTCCCACAATCTATGAAATGTCATCCTCATTTTCCTGGCTCTTTCATAGTTTGCACTTTTGTCTAGTCCATTTAATCATATTTTAGCACTAAGTGGTTTGAACTTGCAGACTTTGTCTATTGTACCATTATTTGTAAAGATAGGTTTCAAGTCTTCCTTAATGATATCTGCAGACCAGTTTCAATGCTATTTATCTTCAAGGTGTTAACTTGTGTAGTGGCTGTTTCAGAGTCCTCTGCTAACAAAAGGGATCATCAAGAAATGGTGATGGGTGGCAGCAACATTCTCTTTCATGTTGCTTATCCTATTGAGTCTAAATTTCTCATATACATACATACTGTGCAAACCACTATGAGCTTTGTGGCAGAGGGCTCTTAGCTTATTACCATGTATAGGAAATGAGAGGCTTAAAGTAGTAAATGAGTTTTTCTATTTGGGGAGCAAAATAACTGATGATGGTCGAAGTAGAGAGGATATAAAATGTAGACTGGCTATGGCAAGGAAAGCGTTTCTGAAGAAGAGAAATTTGTTAACATCGAGTATAGATTTAAGTGTCAGGAAATCGTTTCTGAAAGTATTTGTTTGGAGTGTAGTCATGTATGGAAGTAAAACGTGGACGATAGATAGTTTAGACAAAAAGAGAATAGAAGCTTTCGAAATGTGATGCTACAGAAGAATGCTGAAGATTAGATGGGTAGATCACATCAGGAGGTATTGAATAGAATTGGAGAGAAGAGAAATTTGTGGCACAACTTGACTAGAAGAAGGGATCGGTTGGTAGGGCATATTCTGTGTCATCAACGGATCACCAATTTAGTACTGGAGGGCAGTGTGGAGGGTAAAAATCATAGAGGGAGACCAAGAGATGAATACACTAAACAGATTCAGAAGGATGTAGGTTGCAGTAGGTATTGGGAGATGAAGAAGCTTGCACAGGATAGAGTAGCATGGAGAGCTGCATCAAACCAGTCTCTGGATGACTGAAGACCACAACAACAAACAGGCTTTCTTCCTGTTCCAGCTGCATATGGAGTGTGAGAAGAATGCCATTTTAAATCCTTCTCTAAGCGCTTTTATGGGTCTATCCCTATTTCGCAATCCCTACAGGAACAATGTGTAGTGATTGGAAGAATGTCTGAAGATTCTTCACTTAGTATTTGTTCTTGAAATTTTTTGATTAGGCTGTCATGAGATAATTTGTGTCTATCTTGAATTGTCTGCAAATTAATATTTTTCAGTATTTTTTATTGACCACACATGCTGTGATTCTTTGTGTACATTCAGTACCCTCTCTGATTTCCACATTTTACATTTCTGGGCATTTAAAGCAACTTGCCAGTCTTTGCACCACTTTGCAATCATATCAAGATCTGACAAAATATATCTGCGGCTTTTTTCAGACAGTACTTCATTTAAGGTACCGTGTCATCTGCAAAAACTTTGAAGGTACTACTAATATTGTCTGCCAAGTCATTAATATATAATGTGCACAAAAAGGGTTCCAAAACACTTCCAGGCAATGCCTGAAGTTACTTCTATCTTAGTTAATAAATAGTATTGGTTTGTGGGGACAGTGAATTGTGATTTCACTGGGATAAATGCAGTGTGGACAGAATAAGGGTTTCCTAACATAGCTCTCTCATGGATACCCTGTATTTATTTTATGCATAAAAGATGGGAATGTGCAGAACAGGAGAATAAGATTTGTTCCTTTCAGGACAAGGTATCAATAGTAGGGGGAGGACAACAGCTGGGGAAAGAAAGGAGAATAGAGTATCAGGATTGACTTTGTGACCTAGGTGAAGCTGCATTACTCACAAGTGCGAACTTTGTTGAGATTCTGCAGCAGCAAGAATCAATACCAGATGAACAAAGACATCATGGGAGCTAACCAAGAACTGTGTGTGTTGCTGCTGACTTCAGGTGGAACTCTCATTGATGCTGCCTTTGGGACATGTAGATACATTAACTAGCTGAGCCGATAGTTGAAAATAGAGGGGAGCAGTGGATGCTTCACCATTTGTAGAAATTGTGTGATTACAACCTTGAGAGGTTAGCATTTTTCAAGTGAAGTAGTTCTTTCAGACAGTCTGCTTTAAAAGAAGTCTCGATAAATGATGAGTAGGAACATGAAAACTTTGCAAAAACCATAATGTAAAAAATTATATGAAATTAGCAGATTTTAGCAAAATAACATGAAATCAATGATTATTATGAGATATCATGAAATCTGTAGTATAAAAACGTCATAAATCTGAGGACAGCATTTACTTATATTCATAACTGGCAATTATTGTATGTTTAAAACTATTTTGACTTTTAATCAAGGCTGACATTCATCATTCACTTACAATCTTAAACTGACATTTCATTTCCTGCGCAATGAACTTCAATGTGATGAAAATGGCACCGAAATCACCAAAAAGAAAAAAAAGGAATTTGGTAAAAAACACCAAATGTGACAACATAAACAATACCAAATTTGGAAAGAGAAATTACAACCCTAGCAAAATTAACGTCGATTTGCCAAAAAAAATAACAATTTTGCAAAAAAAAAAATGCTGAACAAGTTATGAAATGACACTAAACGTACCAAGAAATGACACGAAATAACTAGCGCAAACAGAAAAATAGAATTAATTACATATAACAGAAAATACTGTGTTGCTTTAAGAAATGTGATTATAACTCAAACAATCTCAACTCACTGTCTTAAAGCAATTATTCAGATAATAAAATTAGATCTAAATGGGCAGTAGTTGAAAGAGAAACCAGGAAATATGTTAAGGAATATGAAGACCTTATTATTAAAGAAAACACCCAATAAAAGTAATAAATAAAAAAAAGTAGTAAGGTATTCAACATATTTTATAATCACTTATTTGAAGTAGTTAGAGGATTGTCATGGGCAGTTCAAGGGATAACACTCTAGATTATATGCAAGAACCCCCATGAACCACAGACTTTGCAAGATGGGGTTGGTTTCTCATGCCTTTCCTGATGATTGGCAGCAGCCTCTCCAATAGTTACAGTGGGCAACAGCCTGGATTATTGACTGATCTTGTTCTAACTCGGAACACAATAAAAGACATGGTTGCAAGAAACCAACAGTTTATTAAGTCATGGCATGGCAGCACAACTACACTACAGTTAGATAACATACATAAGACTGCCAGCCAGAGCAAGTACATGGTTATATAAGACGCAATAGAGGTACCAGACCGAGGTCAGCAGCTACTGGCGGGGGCTCATATCAGCCAAACATTGCACTACTCAAATGTGCATGCATATAGACATGCACTGTGGTAGTGATAGTTGAGGCACAGTATTGCATGGGTGGGTTACTACACCTCCCCTTCCTTGGAGGCAAGAGCTACCAGATGCTGGTTCCTCCTTGGCACACTGATGGTTGACACATCCACATTGTGTAAAGCAGTTGTTCTGGGTATGAACAGTTCCCATTCTGCATGAACTAGGAAGTAGGGTCAGAAGGAGCACAAGAATGGACACATATGCCTTCTGCTCTATCCAGGAGAGCAGACGGATGACACTGGTACATAATGTCAATGTTCAACACTGCTGTAGGTGCTATGAGATAAGGAGCCACAGTGTTCAGAGGTAATGTAGGTAGCACTGGCAGGTGGATGGCAGGTGCCAGCATCAGTGAAGGCAGCACCTGTGTCAGTGTAGGAGGTGCCTCTGGATGTGCCTTCATCATGCACCGGCAACCCCTCCTGTGAGGGAAGGCACCACAGGGGTAAGAGGCCAAGCTGTGTGTTCTGTATGGGGCTGGTCCACTGGCAGAGCAACCAGAGAGCACATCAGGATGGTGGGTGAGCATGGTCCAGGCTGCATGTTGCCCACAACGAACTGCAAGATGCTGGAAAAGGTGTCTGCATAGTGGTCCACAGGGAGGCACCTGTGCCCAAGCAATGGTGCAGCTGATTGTAGTGGCACATCACAAGTTACTTGTCAGTATGCACCACCAAAACACACCACCCAAGCTGGCTGTGGATGACACCTGGAATCCAATGCAGGGGTCAACCAAAGCCAAAGGCCTAGAATGGAGTGTGGAGCACAAACTGTGACGACATCAGTGCAGCTGTAGGTTGTCTGTCTGGTAGTAGGAGATGGAGCAGTGCCTGCAGCTACCAGCTGGGCAAGGGTTGAGCTGGGCTCTTGTCCCTAATTGGAGTCATCTTCTAAGAGCTAAGAAAGAATGTAAGGGCCACCTCCACTGCAAATTCCATGACATATTTGAGCATTTGCATTTTGAAAGTTTACACAAAATGTTCTGCTTCACATCTTGATTGCGGGTGAAAGGGCTTCGCTGTGACCTGGCAGATGCCATTGCAGCAGCAACAGCAACTGAGCCAAAAATTGAGGACCATTGTCCAAAACCACTGTACAAATTAGACCTCTGACAAAAAAAGGTATCATGGAGCCTTGACAGATGTGTCTGCTGCTGTAAACTGACAGCGAACAACATAAAGAAACTTGGAAAAGGCATCAGCAACCAGTAACCAAAAAGCATCTAAAAAAGGTCAAGCAAAGTCAATATGAATTCATTCCCATGGTAGTGTGGGTGCTGGCCTAGGGGAAGAAAGAGTGCCTGTTGATTTGAACACTTGCAGCAGGGTATAACTAGGTGCTTCACTTCATGATCAGCACCAGGCCAGAAGATGTGCTGATATGCCAATTGTTTATTGTGGGAGGCTCCCCTATGACTTTAATGTAACAGCTCCCTATGCACAAGATGGGTACCCCTTCTATCAACAAGATGACACCAGGTAACAGAGAAAAAGGATGATGGAAAACATGAAAATTCTGCAATGGGTCCGATTCCCAGCTCAGTGGATGGTCAGGCCACCTGTGTCAGATCAAGCACATGATTTGTTTAAGCAATGAGTTCACAGCAACTGTGGGTGCAATTGTGGAGCTGGTAATTCATCAACAGTCTGTCATACTTCTGTGTCAAATTTGAAACACAACAGTTCTTCTTGATCAAACAATGGATCAGGCCCCACGGATAGCCAAGACAATGCATCCATATTTTCATGCTGCGACATAGGGCAAAAATGTCTCTTTGTAGTTATGTCTTGACAGAAGTAAGTCCCAGTGTTGAAGGCAATGAATAATTTCGTCAGGTAAATCAGCTGAAGGATGAAACAAGGAAACTAAAGGTTTATAATCTGTGACTAAGTGGAATTTTGTATCGTATAAGAACACATAAAATTTTTTTAAGACAAACGATTGCAAGGGCCTCTTTTACGGTTTGTGATTAGTATTGCTGAGCAGCGTTGAGTGTTTTGGCACAAAAGTGATAGGTTGCTCAGAGTTATTCACATGAAAATAATCCATAACTCCCATACGCCCTATTGTGACTCGTTTGTGGCCAAGGCCAAATGTTTACCTGTTTGGAGGGCCACAAGCCAATGCATGGAGTGTGATTTGTTTTCAGGGTTCACAAATGCATATCCATAGGCCAGAAACTACTTGAGAGGAACATTTTTATGAAGCAGCTGATGCACAGGGTGAGCCAGAGTTGCTGCACCCAGGATAAAATGTGATAGTATATTATTTTACTGTTCCTGCTAAATGGCTGGATGAGGCAAAGTCATAACAGCGGCAACATGGCGTTCGTACCTGGAAATTTCATGACTGAGATAGACAACAGAGGACTGAAAAAAACTGTTACTTAGTAAGATCATACTTAAGGCTTGTGATGTGCAAGACAGTAAAGAAAGAAAAGAGGTTATGTAAGTGTTCTATTGTCTAGTGAGTGTTCCTACTCTATCACCAAGACAGTTCATGCAGCTAGGAAGAACCTGCCATAAGTTGTTCCAAAAAGCATTGAAATGTAGTGGGGGCACTAGCTATACCAAACACTGAATGCTGATACTGATAGAGACCAAAAGGCTTGTTCTTTACAAACAATTATTTCAATGCGACATCTAATCGAACCTGCAGATACGCCTCAGCTAAGTCAGTTTTGCAAAAGAATTGGCCCATGGCCAATTTTGCAAGTAATTCATCAACTCAAGGCAGAGGGTATGTGTCAATGATTGACTATGCATTTATGATAACTTTCAGGTTTCCACAAAGTCGAACATGACCTGACAGTTTCTTTGCAGTCACTAATGGTGCAGCCCACTCACTTGTTGAAACTAGTCAAATGGTGCCTAGAAATCAGTTGAATGATACCTAGTGATGCCAGCTGATGCACTTCAGACTTAACTTACAGAATGAGATTTTCACTCTGCAGTGGAGTGTGCACTGATATGAAACTTCCTGGCAGATTAAAACTGTGTGCCGGACCGAGACTTGAACTTGGTACCTTTGCCTTTCGCGGGCAAGGTCCTGAGTTCGAGTCTCAGTCTGGCACACAATTTTAATCTGCCAGGAAGTTTCAGACTTAACTTGTTCGTGTAAGAATGTAGACATGGGTCATGCAGCAAAAAACCTGGCCGAGTTGACGGTTTAAGTGTGATACATGCTGTGTTGTTCGCACACCCCAGTGCCTTGGAAGCAAACCAAAAAATTCACGCAATGAATCTAGGTCTTGTTAAGGAAACTGATCTGATACAAAGTGCTCCATGTTACTAACTGAAAACTGAACTGCAATGATTCTGTCCAACTTAAATAAATTTTCAGTACGAGGATTATTAACAAGCAAATATGTGATAGGATGGACTGCAGATTTGGAAACCATGGTGACAGTAAATTGACTAGGAACGGGAATATGTTGTTTGTTGTAGCTTACAAGAAAGAGCATTTGACAGGAGCTGAACAGTGGTAGGGTGATTGGGGGGGGGGGGGGGGGGCGGGATATAAAATGTAGTATATATCGGAAAACTGATTAAAAATTTGCTTCTTAAATAATTAAAAGGGAAATTTTGAAAGAATGATTGAAAAAAATTGGAAGGTACACATATCCTGAGTGAACTTGAACTGGCACTAGTATAAGCAGACTAAATTACAGGCCAATATCGTTAACGTCGATATGCAGTGGGATTTTGGAACATATATTGTGTTCAAACATTATGAATTACCTCGAAGAAAACTGTCTATTGAAACACAGTCAACATGGGTTTAAAAAACATCGTTCCTGTGAAATACAACTAGCTTCTTATTCACATGAAGTGCTGAGTGCTATTGACAAGGTATTTCAGATCTATTCCGTATCTTTGGATTTCCGGAAGGCTTTTGACACTGTACCATACAAGCGGCTTGTAGAGAAATTGCGTGCTTATAGAATATCGTCTCAGTTATATAACTGGATTTTTGATTTCCTGTCAGAGAGGTCACAGTTCGTAGTTATTGGAGGAAACTCATCGAGTACAACAGAAGTGATTTATGGCGTTCCCCAAGGGAGTGTTATAGGCTCTTTGCTTTTCCTTATCTATATAAATGGTTTGGGAGACAATCTGAGCAGCCGTCTTAGGTTGTTTGCAGATGACGCTGTCGTTTATCGACTAATAAAGTCAACAGAAGGTCAAAACAAATTGCAAAACGACTTAGAAAATATATGTGAATGGTGCGAAAATTGGCAATTGACCCTAAATAACGAAAAATGCGAGGTCATCCACATGAATGCTAAAAGGAATTCGTTAAACTTCAGTTACACGATAAATCAATCTATTCTAAAAGCCGTAAATTCTACTAAATACCTAGGTATTACAATTACAAAAAACTTAAATTGGAAGGAACACATAGAAAATGTGGGGAAGGCTAACCAAAGACTGCGTTTTATTGACAGGACACTTAGAAAATGTAACAGACCTTCTAAGAAGACTGCCTACACTACGCTTGTCCGTCCTCTTTTAGATTACTGCTGCGCAGTGTGGGATCCTTACCAGATAGCACTTATGGACTACATCGAAAAATTTCAAAGAAGGACAGCACGTTTTGTATTATCGCGAAATATGGGAGAGGGTGTCACTGAAATGATACAGGATTTGGGCTGCACACCATTAAAAGAAAGGGGTTTTTCGTTGCGATGGAATCTTCTCACGAAATTCAAATCACCAACTTTCTCCTCCGAATGCGAAAATATTTTGTTGACACCGAACTACATAAGGAGAAGCGATCACCATGTTAAAATAAGGGAAATCAGAGATCGTACGGAGAGATGTAGGTGTTCGTTATTTCCTCGCATTATACGAGATTGGAATAATAGAGAATTGTGAAGGTGGTTCAATGAACCCTCTGCCAGGCATTTAAATGTGATTTGCAGAGTATCCATGAAGATGTAGGGTGGGTTTATTTATATGAAAAGAAAGAAATACTAATAATAATATGTTATGTTACATTAAAATTGCCCACCACTGTGCACTGACACCATACGGAGGTGCGCAGTGTCCGAGCTTATTTCTCTTTTTTACAGGTTGATAACCCTGGCTGGTATGGGCACAGCCTTTATTTTTTGGCTATTGGAGTTATCCTATATGGTTACCAATTCATATAAGCATGTCAGCTCCCTTAACACACATGTATAACTTTTCCTTCATAACAAAGTGCTTGATGTTAGCACATAGTCTCATTATTGTCAGTCAGTATCTGCCCAGTATTTACCTTGCGCAGCTCGACGTCCATTACCATTCCTGCTCACTTTCACGTGTTTAATACAGAGTGCCCTGGTCGTGCGTCCACATAGTCTTCACTGCACAAATTCATGAAGCCCGTGTTCAGCGGCATGATCCTTCGTGATATCTTCCATGTGGTGACAATTGGTTTGCAAATCAGCGGCCCGAGGAACATATGTCACCCCGTCGCTCGCACTTTTTCATTGGGGATACCAGCCATACATCTGCCGTCCGCCGACAGGGTAAGTTTCTTGTCGCTTCTACGACGTTGTCAAGCACATAAAGTTCGTGTTTTTACGACGTTGTTGAGCACAGAAAATTCATGTTTTTGTGGCGTTGTCGAGCTCAGGAAATTCATGTTACAGGAAGTATTGTCATTTTTTAGTTCATCAAGCGTACACTCACATATCTCACATGCACACTTAACACTTTGCAGACAGGTTCCGTATGTTCTTGCGCTTTGTTTTTGAGCGACTTTCATACCATTGCATTACACAAAATTTCTGTAGTGTCTTTTCCACATACTATACACACGACACGAAAAGTAAAAATACAACCACAAAAATAAACTTATCCTATTCATTTGATGACATGCCATTTTTGCTTCTTATCTACATTGTAGTCCGATTGTCATTTTGTTGTAGTACATTCTGTTAAATTATAATTTCGTTGCATTGTTCAATTCCAGTTGTATGAGTACACCTTTTACTCTCGTTTGCTTTTACATTCTTTACATAACATTCATACAATAGTAGATTCGTTTTTCCTTTATGGCATAAATTGACATACATTTAATTTCAATTTACAGTGACTTTATCAAGTTCGAAGAATTAAAGAAGTAAACAATAGTCGCTACAACAGATTCTACGCGCTGCTTACATAACTACACGTGGCCTCACCTCTCTAGCATTCTCCAGGAAGGATCTACACACTACAGGGTTGAGGAAATTTCACAGAAAGGCATTTATGTGCTCAGTCATTACTAGACTTAATTGTGAACCAAAGAACAAAATAGTTTGTTAATTATAAACATAACGCAAACTTGAGGATACCACTCGTATCGAATACTTATTCAATGTTTAAAGTGCACCTCAATATTTACTTGTTATGTTCATCGTATAAAGAGTAACCATTTCATATGCTGAGGTATACAGAGTTGTAACATCAATACTATATGTCATGTACAATGAGAGTAAAATAGCGTTTATATAAGTAGCAAACGTGCATAAAAATATCAATGTAAATCAGGTGTTTGACACTTTCATGAGTAGTCGATGCTCACAGTAGTTAGATTTGGACCCCTTGATTATTTAGTAGTGCTCCATCTTAGGTTAGTATCGTGGTATGCGATGTTCTGCAACTGTATTCATCTACACATATTTTCACACTATCACATTCATACATATCATAAACTTACAACAATATTTACTTGTTGTGCGACCCCTTTCTTATGTTTATAGCCGGCCGTTGTGGCCGAGCGGTTCTAGGCGCTTCAGTTCGGAACCGCATTACTGCTACGGTCGCAGGTTCGAATCCTGCCTCGGGCATGGATGTGTATGATGTATTTAGGTTAGTTAGGTTTAAGTCGTTCTAAGTCTAGGGGACTGATGACTTCAGATGCTAAGTCTCATGGCACTCAGAGCCAGTTGAACCATCTTATGTTTATAAGGTACCTACGAGGGTAATCCCAAAAGTAAGGTCTCCTATTTTTTGTAAGTACATAGACCTGTTTATTTCTACAATGGTTTACATCAGTTTACAGTATGAACATTTAGCTATTTTTTGACGTAATCACCACTTGTGTCGATGTATTTGTGGAGACGCTGTCGCAGTTTTTGTATGCGCATCTATTTGGGATACTGGGTTCATCCAGTATCTGGTTTCATTCAAATATTTTTTTAAAAATAGCCCCTTAAGCTTCCATTCTTGCTATTGAGCGGAGCTGGGTTGAATACTTCACGTCTGAGCCCTCTTGTATGGCCTCAGACCAATACTTATCCAGAAATGCTCTCTCAAATTGTTCATAATAGTGGGAACGTTTCACCATGTCTGTAACCCATAGCAAAACGTCACCCTGTGTGTATCCAACAACAAATCTGATTTTTTGGGCTTCAGTCCAGTTATGTCGTAAAACATTTCGAAATGCTCTGATAAAGACCACAGGGTATGTTCTTTTCCCTTCAGAAATAAATATCGGAAATTGTCAATACTTAAGTAATCCCTTATCTGCAAGTAATGTTGGCAAACATGCCGCACTGAGTGGCAGGCATATATATGTTTGCCTGTTGGGTAGAGCATGGCAATTGTGCTTGCTTGGCAGGTGCAACTGCCGGCAAGTGTTGTGGCATTGTGCAACCTACGCTATATTCCTTCGACGGGGTAGCCCCATGTTGTGGGTAACCAGTGAAGGTATCTAACTTCTCTAAGAGCATAGGTTTGTTTTCTGTCATATGTTGTCTTGGAATGTCAATAGTTTTAGTAATATTGCCTCGTAACCTTCCCTCTGCTTCCTTTAAACCCGAGTCTATTTTAGCTAGTAGTTGACTTTCCTTCTCTTTTAGAGCTGCTTCTACAGTATCTACATAAATTTTGCATTCTGACACTACCTTTACAGCAAGGGTGCTGCCCTTATCCAGCATCCCAGCTTCAACTTCTTCATTTATTTCTTTTGCATCTGCACATAACTTATCTCTCTGTTTCTTGGCAAGTTCTGAATTTAAACCTATTTCTGTAGGTACGTTTTTGCATACGTCTTGCAGCTTGCTGACTGCATTCGTCACATTTTTTACCGACGCATCCACTTGCTTCTCTTGAATTTGAGAATATGCTTCACGAAGGTTTTGTAACTCACCTGCAAGTTGTTCCTGTTTATAGTCTACGGATGTCTCCTTTTCCATTAACGTATTTATATTGCAGGACAGGTCGGTAATTATTTCTTGTTTTAGCTGTTTTTTACTGAGCTCTGTTAACTTACTGGATAATTCGTCAGATAATTCAGTGCGTGTAGTTTTGCTCACTGCACTGGACTGTTGACTAATACTATTCTTGAAATCGTTAAATACCTGATTTTGCTGTGCAAACTATTGCATTTTTAGGTGCATGCGCTGTATCAAAGTGTGCATCTCACAAGTATTTGCATTGCTTTTGTGGACTGTTTCCTGTGCTTGCGTTCGCGACGTCGTGAGCAAATAAGCAAAGGAATTTTCGCTGTCGCGCGTTTCAGCTTCATTATTTGAAAAAATGTAAGACCTCTCATTGAGCGTCATAAAAGTGGCATCATGACTAGTTATATTACCAGTGTCATCATTTTTTAATAATGGGATTCCAACCTGGTTGTTTTGGTAGCCTTTGGCCAGTTCACAAGTTGACACGTTGCTTTCAACTGTTGCCAAGCTCTGATTTCCACCATCTTCGCATATTGCATTTTGCAATGAATTTTCAACAATGGCCATTTCCTTTGACTCCAATATGAACAAGGTTCAACAGAATTATGAAAAGAAATAAATTTTAAACATGAAATTTTCTTTGTATCGCTACTTCTCAATTAAATGTTGACTTTACACAAACTTTCGTCTTTTCTATAGAAATGCACTTTCCGTAAAGGATATTAATTGGAAGGAAAAGGGGATTATTTACTGTGAGAGAGATGGTACCAAGTGCAACCATAGAAGCATACAGCGTAGCAGCTTCCAAGCTTAACTGCTGAAATCCGCATTCCCGCCGCATCTTGTTTGTAGGCAGAATTTAATTTTAATTTGCTCCTTCAAGTTGTTAATAGTTTCAATCACACGGACATGTAACAAATGCAACAAAGGTTTCATTAGTTCTTTGTAATGGTAAATGTATCATTTATCTCAAAAATAATTTTGATCTCAACAACTGAAAGGTGTGTTCATATTCTGCTCGGCGCCGTCCTTTGAAGGGTCGCCATTGAATAGAGGCGGGGGGGGGATACAAAATGTAATATATATTGGAAAACTGATTAAGATTCGCTTCTTAAATTGTTAAAAGGGAAATTTTGAAAGAATGACTGATAAAATTGGAATGTATAGATATCCTGAGCGAACTTTAACTGGTGCTAATACAAACAGACCTTCAATATTCAATACATTTATTCAGCAGTTAAATTTATGTTTTTCTTGTTACTGCCGTTGTGCATATAGCTTGTTATGACAGTATTGGTTCTGGATTGCCCCCCTTCTGCTCACGCTAATTATTGTTGTTTGCTTCGATTCTCTTGCAGGATTCTCGGCGCATCGCGCAGAGATGAACAGACGGGTATCGTCGTCGTGAATGTATGAATAAACTTCTATCTCGTTAACTTTCTTTAATACTTTTTAATTCACAAAACAGCTGCTCCAGTGTCCACACACAGTGATAACAGTTTTTTCAGCATGCACACTTCAATAAACAGGTTTCTGACCTGCAGATAAAGATGGAATAGAATGAATGGTAATATCCGTTTGATCAGAAGAAGGCTGAGAATGACAAACCAATGCAATGTGGTCTTGCTTGTGACACTCATGGCATGATGCCCACCATCTAGGGCATGCAGCTCTCATGTTGCACAAAGCAAGAGGGGAATGATGAAAGTGCCGCACAGTGTCCTTGTTGTTGTTGCTGACGGGTATGTCTGCTGCGGTTAAGTTCCCTGGTTTGAATGGCATTAACTTCCTCATCACTCAGTGAGCTTGTTGCCATGCAGTGATATGGTTCACTATCAATGATAGCAATATCACTCCATGCTTCAGTTTTATTGACCACAGTGTTTGAGACTTCAAGGGACTCAGTAATGTTTAAAACTTCTTCCAATGACGGATCCTTACAGTGAAGTGTTCTCTGATGAACTTCCTTACTGGGAGCTAGGCAGATGACCACATCTCATCTCTAATTGCAGAGTCCACAAAGGATTCTTTGGAGGTTTTACCAATAAATTTACATTTACAGCTCAAACCCTGCAGCTCTGCTGGCCAAGCCTGATAAGACTGAAGTGGCTGACTGCGGCACTGGTAAAATTCTGTGTGAGTGGCAATGACATGGGTGGGCTTGCAGTGGTAAGAAGTTGACATGCTACACATTTCATCAAAAGAGAGCAAGGGTGGCTCTTGCAGAGGGGCTAACTGACACAACAACTGGTACATGGAAGGGAGGGGGGGGGGGGTTTCTCTGGTAAAAAACAAAATCTTAGAAGTGGCTTTATCCATCACCCGAAATGCAACAAAGTGTTGGCGGAGCCATTTTTCATAAGCTTCCCAGTCTTCATATGACGGAAACAGCAGTGGGTGCACCTGAGATGGTTGAAACCGAACCGTCAATAGAGCCATGAGTTTTCTAAGATGTCCATAGTAAGTTCATGCTGCTGGAGAAGCAATTTAAGTCCCGCATCCATAGATAAGTTACATGAAAAAATAGTCAGGAAGACGAGTGCACAGAAGTTCTGCTCATTACCAGTAGTTTCTAACTCTGAACACACTAAAAGACGTGGTTGTAAAGAAACCAACAATTTATTAAGTCATGGCATGATGCACAAATACAATACAGTTTAGAGACCTTACACAAAAGAGGACAGAAAGAAAATCAGCATCAGTTGTAATGTCATCTGTCTTTCTTATTGCATATCTAGATTTCAACTGACAATACAGCTGTCATAGCTGTCGTCTGTGCATCATAAGTAGTCCTGTAGACACAAACTAATTATAACAACAAGTACTCAAATCTAACGTAGGCATGTAAAAACCTAAGTAGATTGTACATTTCTAAGTCAGATTGAAATAAGTGTTATAATTAGATTGAGTCTACATGACAGTTTATAATTTACTGATGATAGCTGTACCTGTCATTTAAAATCTACATCTGAAAAGACACATTGCATTATGACTGATGCTGACCTCCTTTGTCCTGGATTACATCACAGTCGTGGGGCACAATCGTTCATATGCTATCAAACATGATATGCAAGACTGCCATCCAGAGATTGTACACAGTTATGTAAGAAGCATTTGTCTGCAAGGGACCACCTCCTATTGAGTAAAGGTGATAGAGGCCCTGGTCCGAGGTTGGCAGCAACTGGTTCAGGTGTGGAGCTGCCAAACGGCGTGTTACTCAGACGGGCACAGGCACTGACATGCATTACAGTAGTGGTGGTGGATGTACAGTAATGTGTGGGCCACCATAAATCTCACCTTGTAACATTAGGCAATGTGACGTTGCTGAGCTGCTACTGCAAATGTCTGAAACCAAGGGATAACTATAATAGTTATCTTTCTTTCCCTGAGAGCATGCAGCTCTACTGTGTGGCTTAAGGATCTACATCTACATCTGTACTCTGCAAACCACTGTGAAGTGCATGGCAGAGAGTATGTCTAACCATACCAGTTTTAGGCATTTTCCTGTTCCATTCATGTGTGGTGTGGGGGGAAAATGATTATTTAAATGCCTCTGTGTGTGCTGTAAGTAACGTAATCTTGTCCTCACAATCCTTGTGACAGCCACATTGTGTGTGTGTGTGTGTGTGTGTGTGTGTGTGTGTGTGTGTGTGTGTGTGTGAGAGAGAGAGAGAGAGAGAGAGAGAGAGAGAGAGAGAGAGAGAGAGAGAGAGAGAGAGAGATGACATCTCCTCTTGGGTAAAATATTCCTGAGGTAGAAAGTCCACCATTCTGATCCTTGAAGGTGTTACTCAGGAGGATGTCATCAGGAAACACAAGACTGGCATGGAGTGTTAGATCTCTTTAAATAGTAGGCCAATAGAGAATTCAAAGTAGGAAATGGATAGGTTGAAATTATATATATTACGAATTAGTGGATTGTGTTGGCAAGAAAAACAGGGCATTTGCCAAGTCAATGCAGCGTTATCAACACAAAATCTGATAGGGGTAATGCCAAGGTAGGTGTAATAATGAATAAGAAAATGTGAATGTGGATAAGCTACTGTGTACACCATAGTGAACACATTATTATAGCCAACATAGACCCAAAGCCAACACCTACCAGAGTAGTTCAAGTTTATATGCAGACTAGCTCTGTAGGTGGCGAAGAGATTGAAAGTATGTATGACAAAATAAAAGAAAGCCTGACAGTTCCACTCCCTGTGGTGCTTGTAAAGCCAACCATTTCCCTTAAAGAGTAGTAGGAGGTCCTTTACTAGTGCCTTATTAGACACAGTGTCTTCAGGACTTGATGACCTCAATAACCTGTGTCTTGTGATCTCCAACATTTTGCACTGGAAGATTAGTGGTGGTGCTGTTTCATCACCCTCATCACACAGCCTACACCTAGGAGCTTCTTTCTCTATACCCACTGTATGTAGGTGTTTCTTAATGTTAACTTGGCCTGACATTAGCCCATCTGTGAGTTTCTACTGTTCAAGCCCATGATTACATAGTTTACCTTAAAATATTTGTTTGGCATCTTTAGCTTGTCATGCTTTTGTTTTTGATCTAATATTCTACTTGCTTTCTTCTGATCCAGTTTCATAGTTTTGGTCTGACCATTACCTTAGTGATGGTTAGGACAGATTTTGGTCCAATAAATGGACTTGTTGCACCTGCCCTGGCCAGTCTGTCAGCTTGTTCATTGTCACTGGAGTGACCAGGGATCCACAGCTGGTCTATCTTATTGCTTTTCCTCAGTTTCACAATGACTATTTAACATTCTCCAATGAATCTTAATGCAGAGGCTGACAGATTTCAGATCTGCTTGGCTCTCTGAAAAAATTAGATGCTACGATCTTTGTAGTGCCTCTGCAAATTCTCTTCCACACATATTCTGATAGTGGATATTTCTGCCTGGAATGCTGTGATCAGCTTCTTTAGATAGGGTGCACTCTAGTCTAGGCTGGATCCCACATACCTTGGTGCCTGCACCTTCATCTGTTTTTGATTCCTCATAAAGCAGACCATGTCTCCTGCACAGTTTCATGTTTTTCCAGTGCTCCCTATTTCCAGGTGTTACATTGAAAGGTTTATAGAAGTGGCTAGAAGTTATAATAGACAGCCAGCATTTCCCTGACCATTCCTGGATTTAGAGCATTCCCTGTATTGGTGTGGAATTTAGGATACCCTAAAGGTATCCAGTTATTTCCAGCTTTTAGCCTGTGTGCCTTTACCACTGCCTCCATTTTAACCTACAGGTGTAACGCGGGCATGTCCAACATGGTCTCCATCCCAGCAGTGGGTGTGCTGCTAATTCTGAGTATTAAAGCTAAGAAGACCAATCTTTGCATCTTGCCAAGCTCCTTGTCAGGTACCTCCTGTTCTGCTTTGTTTCACCATACCCTAGCGTCATAAAGCATCATAAATGTTATTACAGAGATGTATGTCCAGTATACATTTTTGGGATTTAAACCTCAGTTTTTTCCACAGGATCTTCTAATACTCATAAGAGTACCTTCTGCCTTGGAACATATATTCCTTATGTAAGGTGTCCATTATGGTTTCACATCCAGGGTCACCCTAGATATTTCATTTCCCCTCTACAAGTAGATTGTCACTGAGAAGCTTAATATTACAGTACATCTGCTGGATATGCTCCATCGAAAATGGTTCTGGAACAGTTGACTTGGGCTGACCTTTATGTCTTGTTTCCTGCATCTGTTTCACACAGTGTTCAGTCTGCACTGTTCTAATGGTGCTAGCAAACCTGCCAAGTATTACAATGATGTAAGACATCTGCACATCCTGAGAAAAAGTAGTCTCTAGTATTTAGCTCTTCAATGGTTCATTCACTACAGTTGTGGGGACAAAACTCCATGGACTCAAAGGTCGTATTCCTAAAAGCCACCTCAACATCCAGGAAGATGCAGAGAGCAGTTTCCTGAAAGTGTAGTGTTTTTTCACTTTTCCAAAAAGTTAGTGGAGTGCTGTTTCACATGAAGTGTCTGGTTGATACATATGATGGTTTACATGTAGAGGATCCTTAGTAAGCCTCATTTTCCTAATGTGCACAATAACCAGTTATTCTAATGTCTTTAAAAGGAAGGAGGACTGAGTGATCAGTCTCATATCCTAGGCCTTGGTATAATCAGTTCTCTCTGCCTTCAGAATGAAAACAAACCTCACTGTCCTGCAAGCATTAGGAGTGATTTCTGCTGTTAGGTTAACCATAAACAGCCTGCATAGGGGTCTAATTAAACGTGCTCCTGCTTGTTGCAGTAGAGATGGACAGATTCCACCTGGGCCAGATGACTTGAAAGTTTGAAATTTTCCCACTGGCCCCTGTAGTTTTTTGAAATCAGCACATTCTGTGGCGGGTTCCCAGTTCTCCCTTCAATTACTTATAAACCAGTGCCTCTCAGGGATTGAATCTTGGTCTGTGTTGTCTGTCAGAATGCGCTGAGGGAAGTGAGTCTTGAGCAGTACATCCAGCATCCTATTCACTGCCCTTGTATATTCACCATCCTCCTTCCTTAGAGTAGCTCTTGGATGAGTGGGTGTTCTTGTGAGGATTTTGTGAAGTGTGGCATGAAAAGCTGTACCTTCCACTTCCTCACAGAATACCTTCTAGGATGATAGTTTTACTTGCTTAATCACAAAATTTTTAGTATGGGCCTTCCAATATTTTGTCCATGTTCAGGAATTCCTTAGATTTCTAGCATAAATCAGCTTACCTCCAATTCCTCTCAGGCCTGAAATGCCCCCTTTATATAGATATGGCACTCGTATCAGGGCGACATCCATCCTGTCATCTCAGGAGATGATTCAGGTTGGCAGTTGCCCCTTTACTGAGTTGCAGGTTTATCTGCAAGACTTGCAGTTTCCATCTTGCCGCCATGGTCACTTTTGATATCTTTGGTACCTCGATGGTAACCTGCAAGAACCCTATGTGCAATCTCAGTTTCTTGAGAGACCTTTTCTGCCTTGAAGAGATCAGTTGTTGTCTCGACCAGGAGCTTCACCTCCTCCACCGATATATCTTAAGCACCATCCCCCGAAACCAATCTGCTGTTCCCCTTCCCCTCAGAAACAAATAAGAGCACCTTTGTCCAGAAAAACCTTCCAGAATTTGGTCCTGGACTTCTGTCCCTCTAATTTTCTCAAAGAGAGTCATCTCATTAAGTTCCATCTGCTGTAATGTGATGCTGATCATTGGATATTCCTATTGGAACACTGTCATCCTGAAAACAGATAGGAGTACTAAAGGTCTGTTTCCCTATTTCCTGCCTTGGCATTTTCTGGGTGTGATTGTCCCAAAAAGAATATTCATTTGCATTTACATCTACATCTATACATACTTTGCAAGCCACCATAGGGTGTGTGGTGTAGGGTACCATTTAACCCTACGAGCCATTTCCTTTCCTGCTCCACTCTCAAACAGAACGAGGGTGAAATGACGTCTGTATGCCTCCGTATGAGCCCTAATTTTATCTTTGTGGTCCTTATTCCAAATCTACATTGGTGGCAGTAGAATTTTTCTGATGTCAGCCCCATATACTATTTATCTAAATTTTCTCAGGATAGCTTCTCAAAAAGAACATTGCCTTCCCTCCAGTGATTTCATCTGAGCTCTCAAACCTCTCTGTAATATGCGTGATTTGTTCCCTTCCCCTTCCCTACTACAGGCCTTACATGCTCACTGCATTTCATATTGCTTTACAACATTGTGTCTAGATACTTTACCAATGTGACTGTGTCAAGCAGCACACTAGTAATACACTATTCAAACATTATTGGTTTGTTTTCTCTACCAATCTATATTAACTTGCATTTAGAGATAGTTGCCATTCATCACACTACCTAGAAATTTTGTCTAGGACATACTGTATCCTCCTGCAGCCAGTTAATGACAACACCATCCTATACGCCACAGCATCATCAACAAACAGCCGCAGATTACTGCTTACCCTGTTTGCCAGATCATTTGTTGTTGTGGTCTTCAGCCCAAAGACTACTTTGATGCAGTTCCAGCTCTCCAGCCTACTCCATCCTGTGCAAGCATCTTCATCTCTGAGTAACTACTGCAGCCTACATCTACATCTACATTTATATTCCGCAAACCACCCAACTGTGTGTGACGAAGGGCACTTTACGTGCCACTGTCATTACCTCCCTTTTCTGTTCCAGTGAATTGTGAATTGTGGTTTATTACTCTCATAACGTACATAATCTAAATCATTTGATTTAGGTACAGGAGACAGGTCAAAATTTTGGTAAAGTTTTACCATATACATACAACACCTGATTTTAACAAATGGTACCATAACAATAATACAATATAAAAATACACATACAATTAAAAACTAACAATTAATTACAACAACTGATTTTAACAAATGGTATAATAATAATAATAATAATAATACAATTTTGTTACACATACAATAAAATTTTGTTACACATACAATAAAAGACTAACAATTAATTACCCCTTGCTCAAATTATCATGTCATCCTTTATGAATTCTTCTACTGAATGGAAGCATTTATCCCAAAGAATCTGCTGTAGCCTTATTTTTACACTCTCTGGCTTCATATTAAATACATTTTTGCCCATTAGCTTGTTATATATTCTCATCCCCATATACTGTGGAGTTCGTGCACATAATTTCAAATGGTGTGTGGGTAACATAAAATTATTTTTATTTCTTGTGTTGTACGTGTGGTTAAAATGATATTCCTCAAATAATTTTTGTCTGCTGTGTACAAAGATTATAATTTCATAAATGTATATGGAGGGAACTGTTAGGATTTGCAGATTCCGAAATAATGGGCGACAAGATTCTGTTTGTTGTGCACTACACATGTATCTTATTATTTTCTTTTGCAGTTTCAGTATTCGAGATACACAACTTGAATTTCCCCAAAAAATGATACCATACCTAATGACAGATTCAAAATAACTATGATATGCTATTTTTCGTGTACTCATGTCAGTAGAGTTTGCTAGTATTTGCAATGCAAATGCAAAGCTGCTTAGTTTATTTGATAGGAACTCAATATTTGTACTCCAGTTTAAGTTGTTGTCCACATTTAGTCCTAGGAATTTGACTGTGTTAACTTCTTCCATAGGATGGTTGTGATGATGTATTTTATGATGCACACATTTCAAATGTTTGGTTTTGAAATGTACCATATTGGTTTTTACAATGTTCAGTTTCAAGCCATTTAACTGGAACCAGTTTTCTAGAGTACCCATTGTGCTCACAATGGAGCTCTGGATTTTTTCTACATCATCTTCAATTAAAACAGAAGTGTCATCTGCAAACGGAACTGACGGGGAATTTATATTTATGGGCAGGTCATTTACATAGAATAGGAACAGGATTGGCCCCAAAATGGAGCCTTGAGGCACACCTTGTGATACTGTACTCCATTTAGAATAATAATTCACTGCATTTGATGTGACACTTACCCTTCGCTTTCTGTTGTGCAAGTATGATGTGAGCCATTTCAGAGCTTTATCCTTAATCCCATATTTATTTAATTTGTAGATAAGCAAGTCATGGTTCACCGAGTCAAATGCTTTTGAAAGATCGCAGAAGATACCTGCGACTTTACTCCTCTGATCCAATGATTTGCATATCTTCTCAATAAAGTTATTTACTGCATCCAGTGTGTTTTTTCCCTGTTGGAACCCAAATTGGTTACTTACAATAATATCATTTTTTACGATAAAATTTTTGATCTGATTTGCAGCTACTTTCTCTAACACTTGACAGGATTGGGAGAATATAAATAGGGCGATAGTTTCCCATATCTTCCCTAGACCCTTTCTTGAACAGAGGTCTCACTTCAGCATATTTTAACACATCAGGAAAGCACCCCTGTTCAAAAGATTGGTTGATTATTTTAGCTAGTGGGGGTGCTATTATGTCAGATACTGCTTTAATCACTTTACTTGGTGCCCCATCCCACCCAGCAGAATTTTTATTTTTTAATGACAATATAACATTTTTCACATCCTTTATTGTGACTTTTTTTTAAATCTGTGAGATATGCAGCTTCTTGGTCAAGTCCAAAGGGATTTACTTTACTATGATATCCTGCTACATCAACTTCTGACTTTGCTACATTTATGAAGAATTCATTTAAACACTCTGATATTTGAGCTGGGTTTACAACAACATTATCATCTACTTTAATCTTAGTTATTTCATTACTACTGATTTTAGCACCTAACTCTGATTTGACAACAGACCACACTGCCTTTGTCTTACTATTATGTTGTAAAATAAACTTATTGTTTGCCATTTGTTTTGCTGCCTTTACAACTTTTTTGAATATGGGTTTATAATGTTTCACACACACAGCAAAATGTCTGTTTTTGTTATATTTCAGTTCATTATGTAGTTGCCTCTTTCTGGCACTAGAAATTTTTATACCCTGAGTTATCCATTTAATCTTCCTAGTCGTTTTGTTACATTTGGCTTTAAGTGGAAAAGCTTCATTAAATATTTCAAGAAAGCTACCAAGAAATTTGTTAAAGTTAGTACTACTTGAGATGCGGCTGTCATAAGGCCATGCAACCTCTCTTAACTTATTGCTAAATATAGTTAGGTTTTTTTTTTCATTGAAGTTCCTTTTCATGTAGCTTTTGTTACATGAAATTTCTTTATAGAGTTTTGGTAGTTCAATGAATAATGCGGAGTGGTCACTGATTCCTAAATCTAAGCAAAATTTATTAACATCTTCAAACACATAATTTGTTAAAATATTATCAATACAGGTAGCTGACTGTGCATTATTCTAGTGGGTTGCATGAAGTTTGCTTTGAAGCCAAAGTTTTTTATTAAGTCATTGAATTTGGACACATCATTGCTGTCAGCTATGATATTGATATTGAAATCAGCAGCTATTATAATATTTTTTCTTTTTTCTTTATTAAGATTTTCAAGAAGGCACTTAAATTTGAGCAGGAAAGCTTCAATTGTAGTTTTGTCTGGTACTCTGTAAATAGAAACTACTAAGACATTTAGGTCCCTTAACTCGATGCCACAGCTTTCAAATATACATTCTTCATTCAAATTATTAAAATCGTTCCTTACTTCATATTTCATGTCAGAATGAGTAAGTATGCAAGAACCTCCATGTGATTTCTATCGTCTAGAAAAACTGTTAGCTAATTCGAAATTTTCTATTTTATTAAGATTTTTAATATTACCCCATGTAAGCCAATGTTCATTGAGGCAGATAACTTTAATATTTTTAAATTATGAAAGAATAATTTGCAAGTTGTCTAGTTTATGATTTTTGTTTGAAAAGTCGGCACTGAGACCGTTTATATTCAAGTGCATTATACATGGACACTCTTTTTTATTTATGGGTTCAGGCATAGGCCTACTCTTCCTTGGGTACTGTTTTGGTCTCGCCGTTTTTGTTAGCAAGCACTGTTTCCCATCCCCATCATTACTTACAAGTTTCCCTTATTATTCAGAATTTTACATGTATCAGCAAACATTTTACTGAGAATTCTGGATCCTAGCCTATTTAAATGAAGACCGTCTTTACCCAAGCATTTATTGTTTAAGAACTTGTTCGGATTTACAAACACAGCTCCTAAATTGTTACAGATTTTGTTTACATCACGGTTTATTCTGTCTATGTATTGATCACTGACGGATCGTCTGTATACAATACCACTCACTACAATTCTAGATGTTTTGTAGAGATTACTGGCTGATCAAATTAAGTTTTTTGTTTCACTTACAATTTCCTCTTCAGTGTTGCTTCTAAGAGAATTTGTACCTACGTGAATGAAGACTCCTTTATAATTCTTCTGAGAAGCCTCTGCTGGACCATTCTGCGACCTCTGTATGTTGCTGAAGTGTTTGTTCAACTGGTGAGTCTTGATTCCTGGGCGAATGTCACTTTGCATTTTGGCACTACCACATTTTTGAGCAGAGAATCGCCAATAACAAGGAAGTCATTTGTTTTGTTTTGTTTTTCGTTACTCAGGTGCTTCGAATTCTTTTTACTGTATGTTACACTTTTCCACTTGTATCTGTTTTCGGTTTTTGACACTTTCGCGTGGGTTTCTTCTGTAGGTGCAGCAGAATCGTCGTTTAAGTGAACAGATGTATCTTTCCGCCTGTTTTTGATATTTTCATCTATCGCCTCAACTGTTTTGCAAAAACATTTTTTCCCCCGCTTCAAATCACTATTTTCTTGCTTTTGCACTGATAATTGTGCTTTTAAAGTGTCAATGTTGCTACACAGCACTTTAATAATTTCTTCCTGTGAGCTAACTGTGGAAGCTAGTTTCGTGTTTTTGTCACGCAAACCGTCTAGGCATGACCAGTGAATATCGTCGCTAATAAATTTCAAGCAAATTTCTGCACACCTTTCATGCAGCCAGAAGTTGCACTTACACACAGAATTCCTTTAACAACCCATTTCTGACACTTTTCACATGATGCACCATTTAACTTTTGCCTATTTCCGAGCGTTGTGTCACTGCACTTTTCAGTTGGCGCCAATCAATGGTTTGCGGGAAGAACGACTGTCTGAAAGCCTCTGTGCGCGCTCGAATCTCTCTAATTTTACATTCTTGATCTCCTCGGGAGGTATAAGTAGGGGGAAGCAATATATTCGATACCTCATCCAGAAACGCACTCTCTCGAAACCTGGCGAGCAAGCTACACCGCGATGCAGAGCGCCTCTCTTGCAGAGTCTGCCACTTGAGTTTGCTAAACATCTCCGTAACGCTATCACGGTTACCAAATAACCCTGTGACAAAACGCACCGCTCTTCTTTGGATCTTCTCTACCTCCTCCGTCAACCTGATCTGGTACGGATCCCACACTGATGAGCAATACTCAAGTATAGGTCGAACGAGTGTTTTGTAAGCCACCTCCTTTGTTGATGGACTACATTTTCTAAGGACTCTCCCACTGAATCTCAACCTGGTACCCACCTTACCAACAATTAATTTTATATGATCATTCCACTTCAAATCATTCCGCATGCATACTCCCAGATATTTTACAGATGTAACTGTTACCAGTGTTTATTCCACTGTCATATAATCATACAATAAAGGATCATTCTTTCTATGTATTCGCAATACATTACATCCTTCTGAATCCACTTGCTGTATTTATCTCTTGTCCTCTCTCTACAATTCTTAATACCACACTTCCCTCCAGTACTAAACCGGTGATCCCTTGTCATCTCAGAATGTGTGCTACCAACCAATCCCTTCTTCTAGTCGAGTTGTGCCACAAATTTCTTTGCTGCCCAATTCTATTCAGTACTTCCTCATTAGTTACACAGTCTTCCCATCTAATTCTCTTCTTGTCTAAACTGTTTATTATTCATGTTTCATTTCCATAAATAGCTACACTCGACACAAATACATTCAGGGAAGACTTCCTGACACTTAAGTTTATACTTGACATTAACAAATTTCCCTTTTCCAGAAACGCTTTTCTTGCCATTGTCAGACTACATTTTATATTATATATTTATATAGAGAGGTCTACTTTGGCCATCGTCAGTTATTTTGCTAGCCAAATAGCAAAACTCATCTACTACTTTAAGTGTCTCATTTCCTAAACTAATTCCCTCAGCATCACCTGATTTAATATGACTACATTCTATTATCCTTGTTCCGCTTTTGTTAAAGTTCATCTTACATCCTCCTCTCAAGACAGTGTCCATTCTGTTCAAATCTTCTTCCAAGTCCTTTACTGTCTCTGACATTATTACACTGACATCAGCAAACCTCAAAGTTTTTATTTCTTCTCCCTGATCTTTCATTCCTACTCCAGTTTTTCTTTTGTTTCCTTTATTGCTTGCCCAGTGTGTCAATTGAATAACATAGGGGATGGCTATAGCCCTGTCTCATTCCATTCTCAACCACTGACTCCCTCTCATGCACCTGACTCGTGCAACAGCATCTGGTTTCTGTAAAAATTGTAAATAGGCTTTTGCTCCCTGTATTTTACTCCTGATACCCTCAGAATTTCAAAGAGTATTCCAGTCAACATTGTCAAAAGCTTTCTCTAAGTCTACAAATGCTATAAACATTGTTTTGCCTTTCCTTAACCTCTCTTCTAAGAGAAGTTGTAGTGTCAGTATTGTCTCACATGTTCCTACATTTTTATGGAATCCAATTGGTCTTCCCTGAGGTTGGCTTCTACCAGTTTTTCTGTTCTCCTGAAAAGAATTCATGTTAGTATTTTGCAATTATGACTTACTAAACTAAAAGTTAATTCGCACTTGTCAATTCACATTTGTTAGAAGCTGCCTTATTTGGAGTTTGAATTGTTGTATACTTCTTGATGTGAGGGAATTTTGCCTACCTCAAACATCTTGCACACCATATGGAAGAGTTTTGTCATGGCTTGCTCTCCCAAGGCTATCAGTAGCTCTGACAGAATGCTGTCTACTCCCAGGGCCTTGTTTTGACTCAACTCTTTCAGTGCTCTGTCAGATTTTCCTGCAGTATCATATCTACAGTCTCATCTTTAGCTATGCCCTGTCCATTTCTAAATATTGCCTTCAAGTGCATCTCTCTTGTATACACCCTCTATATACTCCTTACACCTTTCAGCTTTGCCTTCTTTGCTTAAGACTAGTTTTCTATCTTAGCTATTGATACTCATACAGCTGCTTCTCTTTCCTCTGAAGGCCTCTTCAATTTTCCTGTAGGCAGTATCTATCTTTCTCCTAGTGATATATACTTCTACATCCTTACATTTGCCTTCTAGCCATTCCTGCTTAGCCATTTTGCACTTCCCGTTAGTCTAATTTTTTTTTAGATGTTTGTCGTCCCTTTCACATGCTTCATTTACTGCATTTTTATATTTCCTCTTTTCATCAGTTATATTCAATATCTTCTGTGTTATCCAAGGATTTCTACCAGGCCTCATCTTCTCACTTGTTTGATCCTCTACTGCCTTCACTATTTCATCTCTCAAAGCTACCCATTCTTTGCCTCCTCTATTCCTTTCCTCTGTTCTTGTCAATCATTCCACAATGCTCTCTCTGGAATTCTCAACAACCTCTATTTCTTTCAGTTTATCCAGGTCCCATCTCCTTAATTTCCTACATTTTTGCAATTTCTTCAGTTTTAATTTACAATTCATAACCTATAAATTGTAGTCCGAGTCCAAATCTGCCTGCAGAAACGTCTTACAGTTTAAAATCTGGTTCCAAAATCTCTGTCCTACCATTATATAACCAATGCGAAACGTTCTGGTGTCTTCAGTTCCTTTCCACATTCACAACCATCTTTCATGGATTCTTAAACCAAGTATTAGAGATCAGAATGAGATCTTTACTCTGCAGCAGAATGTGCGCTGATATGAAACTTCCTGGCAGATTAAAACTGTGTGCCGGACCGAGACTCGAACTCGGGACCTTTGCCTTTCGCAGGCAAGTGCTCTACCAACTGAGCTACCAAAGCACGATTCAAGCCCCGTCCTCACAGCTTTACTTCTGCCGGTACCTCGTTTCCTACCTTCCAAACTTTACAGAAGCTCTCCTGCGAACCTTGCAGAACTAGCACTCCTGAAAGAAAGGATATTGTGGAGACATGGCTTAGCCACAGCCTGGGGGATGTTTCCAGAATGAGATTTTCACTCTGCAGCAGAGTGTGCGCTGATATGAAACTTGCCCGCGAAAGGCAAAGGTCCCGAGTTCGAGTCTCGGTCAGGCACACAGTTTTAATCTGCCAGGAAGTTTCATATCAGCGCACACTCCCCTGCAGAGTGAAAATCTCATTCTGCAAACATCCCCCAGGCTCTGGCTAAGCCATGTCTCTGCAATACCCTTTCTTTCAGGAGTGCTAGTTCTGCGAGGTTCGCAGGAGAGCTTCTGTAAAGTTTGGAAGGTAGGAGACGAGGTACTGGCAGAAGTAAAGCTGTGAGGACGGGGCGTGAGTCATGCTTGGGTAGCTCAGTTGGTAGAGCATTTGCCCGCAAAAGGCAAAGGTCCCCAGTTCGAGTCTCGGTCCGGCACACAGATTTAATCTGCCAAGAAATTTCAAGTATTAGTGATGATTAAATTATGCTCTGTGCAGAATTCTACTAGGTGGCTTCCTCTTGCATTCCTTTCCCCCAGTCCATAGTCACCTACTATTTTTGCTTCTCTTCCTTTTCCTACTATCAAATTCCAGTCCCCCATGACTATTAAATTTTCTTTTCCCTTAACTATCTAAATAATTTCTTTTTATCTCATCACAGACTTCTTCAATCTCATGATCATCTGTGGAGCTAGTTGGCACTTAAACTTGTACTACTGTGGTGGTTGTGGGCTTCATGTCTGTTTTGGCTACAATAATACACTCACTATGCTGTTCATAGTTGCTTACCTGCATTCCTATTTTCTTATTCATTATTAAACCTACTCCTGCATTATTCCTGTTTGATTTTGTATTTGTAACCCTCTACTCACCTCACCAGAGGCTCTGTTCCTCCTACCCCTGAACTTCACTAATTCCCACTATATCTAACTTTAAGCTATCCTTTTTTTGATTCTCCTGATAATGACATCCTCCTGAGTAGTCCCCAGCCAGATATCTGAATGGGGGACTATTTCACCTCCAAAATATTTTACCTAAGAGGATGCCATCATCATTTAACCATACAGTAGAGCTGCACACCCTCGGAAAAAATTGCAGCTGTAGTTTCCCCTCGCTTTCAGCCCTATCACAGCAACGAAATTTTGGTTGATGTTACAAGGCCAGATCAGTCAATCATCCAGACTGTTGGCCCTGAAAAGGCTTTCAGGAACCACACATCTGTCTTGCCTCTCAACAAATACCCCTCCATTGTGGTTGCACTTCTGATACGGCTATTTGTTACTCTGAGGCACACAAGCTTCCCCATCAATGGCAAGATTGATGGTTCATTGAGGTGGGGGGGGGGGGGGGGGGGGGGGGGGGGGGGTAGCAGATAATTTATGTATATAACAGCAATCCTGTCACTCTTATACTGGGTTCCGTTACTTATGATCTCTTTGACCGATTGACATACCTGTGAACCTACTCCATGTGCTTGTAAATTCATTAACAGTCAGTACTGTGGCACCATGTCAAGCACTTTACAGAAATCTAGAAAGCCGGAATTTGGCTGTTTCCCTTCATCTATGGTTCACAGGATTTCATGTGAGAAAAGACCAAGTTGAGTTTCACATGTGCAATGCTTTCTAAAACTGAGCTGATTTGTGTTCAGAAACTTTTCCCTCTCAAGGAAATTTATGATATTCCAGCTGAATATGTGTTCAAGGATTCATTACCTAAGTGGGATGCTAACAACTGTCTATTTGCTCTTTCTAGCAGAAATACTCTCTGAGTCTCTTGATTGATTTATTAATTCTAGTAATCAAAGTCGGTATGATGACATCACGATCACTAATCCCTGTCTACACTGATGCTGTCAATTATGTCTCTTTTGCAGCTATGAGGTACAAAATATTTCCAGTTGTGTGTGGGCTGTTAAACTAACTGTTCAAGACAGTTTTCAGAAAATGTGTTCAAAAGAATGTTGCAAGACTATTCTTCTGTACCCCCACAGTGAATCCATAGATGCCCTAGTCTATACTCAGTAGGTTAAAATCGCCTCCAACTAATATTGCATGATCTGGGTATTTCCACACTACTCATTGTACAGGAGTGGCCACATGTCCATTCACGGGGTGCAAAGTGAATGGGTGAGGCCAGATGGCCAATCTTCACCTTGGTTGGTTGGTTGGTTGGTTGGTTTGGGGGATTAAAGGGACCAGACTGCTATGGTCATCGGTCCCTTTTTCCAAATACAAAGAACACCCACAGAGAATAAAAACGAGGAACAGAAGAGATCACAGACGATACAGAACAAGAGAAACTGAGACAAAGACAAGACAAAACGAACTAAAACCACACAGAGTGTGACGGTGGTTGGCCGACCATAGAAATAAAAAAGGAAAAGCCAACCACTTAGAAACACATTAAAAAATCAGTTTAAAATCATAGGCCAAAGGCCAGAGTCAACACAAAACAATAAAATAAAACAGAAACACTCAGATTAAATGATAAAATCCCCCTGCCCGAATAAAACGTAAAACCAAGTCAGCCATAGTGGAGTCTTCTGTTAAAAGGGCAGGGAGCGTAGCAGGCAGCGCAAATGTCTGCCTGACCACAGCTAAAAGGGGGCAGGCCAACAGAATGTGGGCCACTGTCAAAGCTGCCCCGCAGCGACATACAGGAGGGTCCTCCCGGCACAGTAAATAACTGTGTGTTAGCCGGGAGTGGCCAATGCGGAGCCGACAAAGGACGACTGAGTCCCTGCGGTTGGCTCGCATGGATGACCGCCACACAGTTGTCGTCTCCTTAATGGCACGGAGTTTATTGGGTGTGATCCGATCGCGCCATTCAGCGTCCCAAAGCGCAAAAACTTTTCGGCGGAGGACTGCCCGCAAATCAGTCTCTGGGAGGCCAACATCCAGAGGTGGTTTACCCGCGGCCTCTTTCACCAGGCGGTCAACATGTTCATTGCCCGGGATACCAACATGACCGGGGGTCCACACAAAGACCACAGAGCGGCCGCAATGCGCAAGAGTATGCAGAGACTCATGGATAGCCATCAACAGACGTGAACGAGGAAAACACTGGTTGAGAGCTCATAAACCGCTCAGGGAATCGCTACAGATAACAAAGGACTCACCTGAGCAGGAGCGGATATACTCTAGGGCTCAAAAGATGGCGACGAGCTCAGCAGTGTAAACGCTGCAGCCAGCTGCCAAGGACCGTTGTTCGGAATGGTCCCCTAGAGTTAGCGCTTACCCGACACGACCAGCAACCATCGAACCGTCGGTGTAAACAATTCCAGAGCCCTGATACATGGCCAGGATGGAAGAAAAGCGGCAGCGGAAGGCCTCTGGAGGGACCGAGTCCTTTGAGCCCTGTGCCAAGTCGAGCCGAAGGCAAGGGCGAGGAACACACCACGGGGGTGTACGCAGTGGCACCTGGAAAGGAGGTGCAACAGGGAAAAACCCAAGCCCGCAGAGAAGCTCCTTGACACGTACGGCGATCGGACAACCCGACCGGGGCCGACGATCCGGCAGATGGACGACCGACCGCGGGAACAGGACACGGTAATTTGGATGCCCGGGCAAGCTAAAAACATGGGCAGCATAAGCAGCCAGTAATTGTTGGCGTCGAAACCGCAGGGGAGGGACACCTGCCTCAACAAGGATGCTGTCCACAGGGCTGGTGCGGAAGGCACCAGTGGCAAGTCGGATCCCGCTGTGTAGTATTGGGTCCAGCACCCGCAACGCAGAGGGGGATGCTGAGCCACAAGCCAGGCTCCCATAATCCAGACGGGACTGGATTAACGCCTGGTAGAGCCGCAACAGGGTAGAGCGGTCGGCGCCCCAGCGGGTGTGGCTCAAGCATCTCAGAGCGTTGAGATGCCGTTAACACGTCTGTTTAAGCTGCCGGATATGAGGCAGCCAAGTCAACCGGGCATCGAAAACCACCCCCAAAAACCTGTGGGTCTCCACCACAGCAAGGAGTTCGTCGGCAAGATAAAGCCGTGGCTCAGGATGGACTGTTCGGCGCCGGCAGAAATGCATAACGCGGGTTTTGGCTGCCGAAAACTGAAACCCATGCGCAACAGCCCAAGACTGCGCCTTACGGATAGCGCCCTGTAGCTGACGTTCAACAGCTGCAATGCCAGTAGAGCTGTAGTAAAGGCAGAAGTCAGCATACAGGGAAGCGGAGACAGAATTTCCCACGGCCGCAGCAAGCCCGTTAATGGCTATTAAAAACAGACAGACACTTAAAACAGAGCCCTGTGGCACACCGTTCTCCTGGACGTGGGAGGAACTATACGAGGCCACGACTTGCGCGCGGAAGGTACGACACGACAGAAAATTGCGGATAAAAATCGGCAGAGGACCCCAAAGACCCCATCCATGAAGCGTAGAAAGGATGTGCTGACGCCATGTCGTATCGTACGCCTTCTGCATGTCGAAAAAGACAGCGACCAGGTGCTGATGGCGGGCAAAGGCAGTACGGATGGCCGACTCCAGGCTCACCAGATTGTCAGCGGCGGAGCGGCCTTTACGGAACCCACCCTGAGATGGAGCCAGAAGGCCCCGAGACTCCAGTACCCAAGTCAAGCGCCGGCTCACCATCCGTTCGAGAAGCTTGCAAAGAACGTTGGTGAGGCTAATGGGGCGGTAGCTGTCCATCTCCAAAGGGTGCTTGCTGGTTTCAGAATGGGGATAACGATACTTGCCCGCCACTGCGACGGAAACTCACCCTCGACCCAAATACGGGTGTAAAGGAGCAGTCGCTGGCAGTCCACTGAGAGGTGTTTCAGCATCTGGCAGTGGATGCTATCTGGTCCAGGAGCGGTATCAGGACAAGCGGCAAGGGCACTGCAGAATTCCCACTCACTGAATGG
The DNA here is from genome assembly GCF_023864345.2 of Schistocerca serialis cubense. Taxonomy (NCBI): domain Eukaryota; kingdom Metazoa; phylum Arthropoda; class Insecta; order Orthoptera; family Acrididae; genus Schistocerca; species Schistocerca serialis. Next base: position 181,892,445 of record NC_064642.1, read on the forward strand.
AACATTGTACGATTCTGGATGGTGGGTGCGAAACGAAAGGCTCCGACGTTCCATCCGCTCTTTAATGGAGCAGAAGGCCTTAGGGTAATTCGCAGAAGCGGAACTCATAGCAAAATGCTCTGCTAAGTGGTTTGCAATGACGTCGGAGTCAGTACAAACTGCTCCATTCAGTGAGAGCGCAGGGACGCTGACAGGTGGCCGATAGCCGTAGACGCGTCGAATCTTGGCCCAGACCTGCGATGGAGTGACATGGAGGCCAATGGTGGACATGTACCGCTCCCAGCACTCCTGCTTGCTTTGGCAGATAAGGCGGCGGGCCCGCGCACGCAGCCGTTTGACGGTGATCAGGTGTTCAATGCAGGGATGTCGCTTGTGACGCTGTAGCGCCCGCCGGCGATCTGTAATCGCTGCAGCGATCTCAGGCGACCACCAAGGCACAGTCCGCCGCCGAGGGGACCCAGAGGAGCGGGGAATGGCAGATTCGGCGGCAGTAACGATGCCGGTGGTGACCGATTGAACCACCGCATCAATGTCGTCATTAGAGAGAGGCTCAAGAGCGGCAGTGGAGGAGAACAAGTCCCAGTCAGCCTTATTCATAGCCCAGCTGCTAGGGCGCCCAGAAGAGTGACGCTGTGGTAGTGACAGAAAGATCGGAAACTGGTCACTACCACACAGGTCGTCATGCACACTCCATTGGACAGACGGTAAGAGGCTAGGGCTACAGATTGAAAGGTCAATGGCGGAGTATGTGCCATGCGCCACACTGAAGTGTGTGAAGGCACCATCACTTAAAATCGAGAGATCGAGCTGTGACAACAAATGCTCAATGATGGTGCCTCGACCTGTTGCCACTGACCCACCCCACAGAGGGTTATGGGCGTTGAAGTCGCCCAATAGCAAGAAAGGTGGCGGCAATTGGGCTATCAGCGCAGCCAGGACATGCTGCGAGACATCACCATCCGGTGGAAGATAAAGACTGCAGACGGTAACAGCCTGTGGCGTCCACACCCAAACAGCGACAGCCTCTAAAGGTGTGTGGAGAGGGACAGACTCGCTGTGTAGAGTGTGAAGGACATAGAGGCAGATGCCACCCGACACCCTTTCATATGCTGCCCGGTTCTTATAATAACCCCGATAGCCACGGAGGGCGGGGGTTCGCATTGCTGGAAACCAAGTTTCCTGAAGAGCAATGCAGAAGAAAGGGTGAAGGCTGATAAGTTGTTGGAGCTCAGCTAGTTGGTGGAAAAAACTGCCGCAGTTCCACTGGAGGATGATATTGTCCATGGCTGAGAAAGGCGTGAAAGGACTGGGAAGGCAATTTACGCCGCTTGTTCACTCACTGCCACCGATTCAGTACCCGTACGAGAGGCATCCATGGCGTCTGAGGGACCAGCGAGATCAAGGTCCTCAGCGGACGCTAGAATCTCGACTTCATCCTCAGACGCAGAGTGCAAAAGGTGCGGTGGGGTTGGAGCCACCGCAAGTTCTTTGGCCTTAGAGGTCTTTTTCTTGGACTTCTCTCGCTGAACCTTGGGTTTCACCGGCTGGGAAGGCTTCACCGATTCAGTCTCCGGGACAGAGGAGGATCGTGAAGCCCTACGTCCAGCGGCTGGTGAGGACTTATGCCACTGGCGGCCGTCATCCTTCCCACTGGTGGAACCCTGGGAAGGGAGGGTCCCAAGGGAACTCTTACGGGCGAGAGTAGCCGAAGAAGTTAGACGCTTCTCCGGCTGAGAAGCGGGGACGGACGTCCCCGATGGGTGGGAGGAGGTTGCTCCTGAGGTAGGTGGTGCAGGAGCAACCGGTTGGGTAGAGCCCCCCACGGGCAAGGGGGCAGGAGGAGTCTTACTGCTTATCGAGCTGGCTGGAAGTCTCGAAACTGATGGGGCTAGCACAGGTGTTGTAGCAGCTGCATAAGAAGATGTCATTCTCACAGGATGGAGTCTGTCATATTTCCTTTTGGCCTCAGTATAGGTCAGCCGGTCCAGGGTCTTATATTCCATTATTTTGCGCTCTTTCTGAAAGACTTTGCAGTCAGGCGAGCAAGGTGAATGGTGCTCCCCGCAGTTGACGCAGATGGGAGGCGGGGCACATGGAGTATCGGGATGAGATGGGCGTCTGCAATCTCGACATGTGAGGCTGGAAGTGCAGCGGGAAGACATATGGCCGAACTTCCAGCACTTGAAGCACCACATCGGGGGAGGGATATAGGGCTTGACGTCACATCGGTAGACCATCACCTTGACCTTTTCCGGTAACGTATCACCCTCGAAGGCCAAGATGAAGGCACCGGTAGCAACCTGATTGTCCCTTGGACCCCGATGAACGCGCCGGACGAAATGAACACCTCTACATTCTAAGTTCGCGCGCAGCTCGTCATCAGACTGCAAAAGGAGGTCCCTATGGAAAATAACACCCTGGATCATATTTAAACTCTTATGTGGTGTAATAGTAACGTTAACATCCCCCAACTTGTCACAAGCAAGTAACCTGCGTGACTGGTCGGAGGATGCCGTTTGTATCAGTACTGACCCAGAGCGCATTTTAGACAAGCCCTCCACCTCCCCAAACTTGTCCTCTAAATGCTCAACGAAGAACTGAGGCTTTGTGGAGAGAAAAGACTCCCCATCAGCTCTCGTACAAACTAAGAATCGGGGCGAATAACTGTTACCTCCATCCTGAGACTTACGCTCTTCCCACGGCGTGGCCAGGGGGGGGAATGTTTTCGGATCGTACTTCTGAGCATTAAATTGAGCCCGAGAACGCTTAGAGACTGCTGGCGGCTGGCCGCCAGCAAGAGATGATGTACCACGCTTCATTGCGGGTCATCCGCACTGATGCCACCTACTCCGACCAAGGGCCCTCCCCACGGGCGCCACCCAGCCACAGCAAAGGCCACCTGGCAGGATGGCCGTTGCCGGGAGTCCCGATACCCCAGGAGGATAGGCATCTACTCCTTGGCATACGTGGGGAGTTAACGGCGCAGGCATCAGTAGAGCGATCCCTGTGTTGTCAGGGGGCTACAACCAAGAGGGTACATGGCGGCCCCACCACAACGGACTGGCTACCGTGCTGGATCTTAGGTGCAAAAATGTCCAAGGTCGTCGTCACAGTTAAAAGAAACACTGCAGAGGGCAGCGTGGTAATCGCACCCAGGGACGTATCCCCGCCCAAGAGATCGAAAACGAGCGGGACACCATTGCAACGATGAGAAATCCGGCTAAAGGTCTAATTGCACGACGGATACAGTGCACCATGTAAGGCGCCCTTCCCCAATTGGCTCGCTCTTCGGATAAATTTAGAAAGATGGAGGTCAAACCCGAGAGGGGACCATCACATAAGGACGAAACATGTGAGACTCCTTTTAGTCGCCTCTTACGACAGGCAGGAATACCGCGGGCCTATTCTAACCCCCGAACCCGCAGGGGGCAATCTTCACCTTGGGTCTCTGCCTCAAGCAACATGAACATGTTACGACCTGCCATTCATCTACCTGTGAGGGTAGATCTACCATGTCTGGTACAGAGGGAGATGACTCACCCGCACAGTCTGTGAGCAAAGCAAGTGACATCTGAGGTGTTTCATGCAATGTGCTAGATTCTCTGCCACCACAACTTCCCGAAGCAGCAGCCTGAAGACAGCTAAGTGCAACTGAAAGCTCATTCAGCTGCTCACATACTGCAGCCTACTCTTCCTGAATCTGCATACAGCAAGCACACATCCTATGCATCCCAGTATTACTAACTGAAGGATTGACTGTAACAGCACAGACAGAAACCTAGATATGGGACTTGCTAACCTCATGATGTATCGCCAATGGAGGCAGTTGCCTTATGAGTTGTGAAGATGGCTGTTCAGCAAAAATGAACCTGCAGCACAGACTGCCTAACATCACTTCACAGTTACAAGAAAGCAAGAAGAAACCTCTAAAATAGAGAAAAAACATGCATGAAATTTAAAAAATATACTACTAAGAAAACACAGGAGAAGCTAAATACATAACTTGCCCTTTCCATTTGAGTACCAGAAGGCAGTAGAAGCCTGACTGATGGTTACGAGGGTAAAAAAGAATGGTGCCTGGCTCTTCAAACGAAACAAGTGAATAACTAATGCACTACTGGAATGAGATTTTCACTCTGCAGCGGAGTGTGCGCTGATATGAAACATCCTGGCAGATTAAAACTGTGTGCCGGACCGAGACTCGAACTCAGGACCTTTGCCTTTCGCAGGCAAGTGCTCTACCATCTGAGCTACCCAAGCAAGACTCACACCCCATCCTCACAGCTTTATTTCTGCCATTACCTCGTCTCCTACATTCCAAACTTTACTGAAGCTCTCCTGTGAACCTTGCAGAACTAGCACTCCTGAAAGCTGTGACGACAGGGCTTTAGTCTCAAGTAGGGCCACCTCCATGCATGTGTACCTGCTCATTCCTTCTATCATTATGCAATCTCTGCAGATCTGCTGAACTGTGCCTATCGTCATACAGATGTTGCCAGCTACAGTCATCCCACTGCATGAATTCCACTTCTTGTAGGAGTTCTTAAATCCCTCAGTATCATCAGCAATCCTGCCTGCAAGAATATGTTGGAAATGTGGTGCTAATTTTTGGTAACAGAAGTAGATAATTTCAGCAGAGCTTTATGGCACATTCAGAAAGTGGTTCTTCTTAACATCATTTATAGGAACTTCACACTTTATGGTCCAGATCTCCTGAAATCATTCCCCATAATAGTTTCAATCTTTACCCATTCTTGGACTGCCTTCAACCAGTAATTCCTCTGGAAGGTGTGGCAAAACTCTTCTTATGTAGAACATTGCTGTGCAATAGGTCACATTCTCGTGGTGGTTTCTCCTTCCAACAGATCACAAATAAATTCAAGCTGATGTGTCAACAACCACAACAGCAGGAAACAATGATCAAATTGTGATTTTTCAGTTTCTTTCAGAATATTTGTTGACTGAACAGTCCACAGGTGTACTGCCATTTCATAATATCCTATGGGCACAATATTTTGGTGACCAGACAAGTCACAGCGTCAGCACACCTGACAATGGCAATATGTCTGATCACCAAAATACTGAGCCCGTTGGGCCCCATGAACCAGCACTACACTCGTGGACTGTTCAGTCAGTGATCAAATTGTTCCAGCCAAGCTTTGGAGTGGGGCAAATTACCATTTTCTTTGAATGTCTGAACCTTACAAACTGCTGAGTGGTGTTTCTAATCAATATGGTCCCTTCCTGCTAACACTTCTTGTCTACTAAACCCCAGTCATTACCCAGTGGTAACCTTACTTCCCTCTGACATGGCAGGACTCCATTCTACTGATCCATGTACGTCTTGTGCTAATTCACTGGTACACACTTGCCTAATTGGCGCAAAGTTAGGGCTTGTGAGAGTATTGCGTTCCCCCACTATTTCTTTGGCTTGCATCTGTTCTGCTCCTATATCTTATGCTAATTGCACAGTCATGGCCTTCTTCTGTTTGTTAAAAGCCTATTGCCATTCCTTAAATGCCTGAAGTGCATGCACTTCTTATGTTTTGCCTATCAGAACAGCATTCATTTCCCCAGGCTCACAATGAATGGTCTTTATTTCTTCCCTGACCAAAGCATGATTAGAAATTTTTGATTGCTCAGTGGCTTCTCACAACTGGTGCTCAATTTATTTGGAGATTTGAAGAATCTTGTCTTCCAACATCACTACTTGGTTTCCCATTCCTTTTTCCTGACATTCAGTTGAGTCTTGCTTATGCATCAGTTTATCCACTTGGTTCTTAAGAATGGGAACTTGCTCTACAGTTTTATTTTATGAAACTGTGCACATAAATTTGACAGTGCAGCCTGTGGCTTCCTTCAGTTTCCATTGCAGAATTCCTGGCTTTTATCTTTGTGTCTAATTTTTAATTACCATCTTCAACTTGTTCTTGTAATGATTTTACCAAATCTTGCATTGCCTTGTCACTGGCCACAAATAATTTCATCAAATTCTGTGTTCCTTGAAATATTTTGGAGATATCCAATAAAAGGTTACCTTCAAATGCTACATCAGATGAAGAAAGAGTTGGTGAAGTTGTGTGTCTCTTTCATGGGGTAATAGCAATGTCATCTCGCAACCTTCCTCATTACGCTCCCTAACTATGACCACTGCATCCACTGGATGTGGTAAGACCATGTCAAAGTCCTCAATATTGTCATGGTACATTCCATCACCCAATCTACCTTATACTGCACTGTTTCACCCATGCTTGGAACAACTGGCTTCATATCTAATGCAACTGAATCTCATATTACTGCAATGCCTTTGTTTCCCAGATTAACTTCAATTTCATTAAACTGTTTCATCTGAGAGCCTTCTCATGTCTTGTCATTACTCCTCATTCTCATCAACTTAAACATGCCTCAAATTTACCCCTTTCAAACAAACTACCCACAAAACAGATAAAGAGCCCATAAAAATTGGCAAACCAACAATGCTGAACAAGAATAACTTGAACAAACAATGCCAATAGTCAGAGCTGTGAAGAATATACAAATTATAAAATGCACACAGCATTTAATAAATTACTCCCCACTTTTGTGAAACAGTGCGATGAACTAGTTGATTATCCCGATTTAACATATGAAATTTAAATTAGGCTCAGTCAGCATTACTGAATGCAGTCACCACTTAAAAAGTACAATGTCATGAAGTATATAAAATTTACCATATATTATATAAAATTGATCAAAAGATTGCCTATCAGTAAGATCTGATACAAGGGTTACCATTATTTATGCAAGACACTACTGGTGTTAGCCTGTACTTAATCAAATTTGCCTTAACATGCAGTGAATATCCTCTCTTGGGGTGCAAGTCCCCCACGATCGTCCTGTTGTATGGAAATGAACTGTACACAAGGAAACAGAAGGAAGGGTGGCTCTGACATGTGAACCAAAGCTGTGTGTGCTGATAAACACTAGTAAATTACTAAGTAGTGACGGAGACTATCAACTACTGCAATGCAACAAGGGTTGCAAAACATATATTCATTGACTGAGAACTCAAATAATAATACTCAGAACAAACATGAATCAAATAATTCTTTAAGAGAAAATGAATGCAGATACTCGTACCACACTCATAGCACACTGGACTCACATTCGGGAGGATGGCGTTTCATGTCCAGCCATGCCGATTTAGGTTTTCTCTGATTTTCCTAAACTGCTTCAGGCAAATGCCAGGATGGTACCTTTGAAAGGACATGTCCGCCTTCCTTCCCCATCCTTCCCTTATCTGGTGGGATGGGTGATCTCGCTGGGTGGTCACTTTCCCCAAATCAGTCAACCAACCAACAACCAACATCAAATGTCTCCTCTGTAATTTTGACACAATTTTGTACAACTTGTGACAATACATATTTTGTTTGTCTATAGGAATTTATTCATTTATCTCTGTGAGTTTCCTTAGAACCGCAGTCGAGAAGGTATAATATAGTTCAACATGTAAAAGCTATTTAAAAGACAGGCTGCACTGTGTGTTTCAGCTGGGGCATAAAAGTTATGTTTTCTGCTGCAAAGAGAGTTTCTTTTGTTATATATCTACTAGAAGCAGCTGAATGAAGCAAGGTCTTTAATACATTTTTGTCATATATTCTCATTTGAATAATATATAAACTGCTACCAAATCTGTCCTAACACACAGCTCTTGATGCAAAAAATAAAATAAAATAAAAAATTAAAAAAAGGTATTTGTTCCCAGTTTGTACTATTATGTTCTTGCACATAGCACATTTTCTCAGTAGCCAGGTTAAGTACTTACTGAACTTGTAAGCAGCTGTTTAAAGAACTGTAACTTATACCAGGTAATACACACTCTGAAAGTTCAACAATGATTCTCAGTTACATATGCTTGTTGAATTTTATACAGTTTGTTGTGTCGGTAGCTGGGCCGACACCGTGAAGTTTAGATGGTTGAAAATGCAAGCTACACTAACGCGGTAGCCGATAGGGCACGCACGGCTAAAGCAGACGGGCGTGAAGTCTGGAACATGAGAACTTATAAATGAATAAGAAGAAAAGTATGTAGATGCTTATTACTTATCTTTTTATTAGTCCTTGGAATACATCTCTCTTGAGTACTCGTACGCTATAGGCACTGATACAAATGGCGCCTTGCTAGTTCGTAGCCATTAACTTAGCTGAGGGCTATTCTGTCTCTCGGCTAATGAGAGAGAAAGGCTTCGTACATCTGGTCGGTAGCTAGGTTCTCGTACAACTGGGCGGTAGCTAGGTTCTCATACAACTGGGCGATAGCTAGGTTCGCGTACAACTGGGCGGTAGCTAGGTTCTCGTACAACTGGGGCGAGTGCTCTCTCGTATCACGAGACCTGCCTTGGTGGTGGCGCTAGGTCTGCGATCACAGTGGCGACACGCGGGTCCGACATGTACTACATGGACCGCGGCCGATTTAAGCTACCACCTAGCAAGTGTGGTGTCTGGCGGTGACACCACACAGTTCATCAGAATTCAGTAAATCTTGGAATTAAGGCAGCATAGAATGTCACATGGAATTTTTTAGCCAATCAGATTGAAGTTTTAAAAATTTCTGAAAACATTATTTACTTTTATTTCCATAATTGCCAATGGCCTTGGCACAGTGGTAACACCAGTTCCTGTCATATCACCGAAGTTCATTCGGGCTTGGCTAGCACTTGGATGGGCCACTGCTCAGGTCTGCTGGGTGCTGTTGGCAAGTGGGATGCACTCAACCCTCGCGAGGCCAATTGAGGAGCTACTTCACTGAGAAATAGAGGCATTGGTCATGAAACCTGACAATGGCCAGGAAAGCAGTGTGCTGAACAGTGGTAACACCAGTTCCTGTCATATCACCGAAGTTCTGTCGGGCTTGGCTAGCACTTGGATGGGCCACTGCTCAGGTCTGCTGGGTGCTGTTGGCAATTGGGATGCACTCAACCCTTGTGAGGCCAATTGAGGAGCTACTTCACTGAGAAATAGAGGCATTGGTCATGAAACCTGACAATGGCCAGGAAAGCAGTGTGCTGAACGCATGCTCCCCCTTATCCGCATCTGGTGATGCCTAAGGGCTGAGGATGACATGGCTGCTGGTCAGTACTGTTGGGCCTACAAGGCCTGTTTGCATGGTATTTGTTTGTTTATATATCCACTCTACTGTGCAGGAAAAGTTATCTCCATAAGAACACCATTACGGTGTGGCTAATGGCTGTATAGTACTTTAGTAGAGCTGGCCATGATGTCTCCTTTGTTGATGCTGCTGAGTCTGCATTGTCCATGTGGCTTCTCGTTGTCTAGGTGATGATTCCTTTGCTGCTCTGGGTCCAAGAAAAGGTGCAGGTTTTTTAATTATCACTGGACTATCGAAATCATGACGCAGTATTCCACGGTTTCTTTGTATCGAAAACACACTTTTATTGTCAAAACTAGATACACAACTACACTCGACTATGGCCAACACTCAAGTGACTGAAAACCCGTTGTAGACCAAAGATCACGGTCATAAGTTACAAAGAAAATACAATTCCAATATCGATTATTGATCGCAACACCTAACTTAGTATTCTCTTACGCAAAAGCTTTTTTTTTTAACACGACTTTAGTGTATAATATAACAAAATGATGTCTATTTGTCAGTTCCATTACAGCGTCCTGGAATACACATGCAGGTTGATTCTATCAAGGGAAATGGTCATTGTCTTACCGTTCACCAAGATGTTGTATGTCTGTATAACTCTTTGTAACACACAGTACAGATGTTGCAATGGTGGTTTCATGCAATCTATATGGACCATGACATGGGAGCAGCTGTTGATCCATGTCAAGGTAGTGTACCTCAATGGGAAGCTTCCAAAGGCCATATCTGAGCAAGATGTTCCTGAAGATGATGTAAGAATTCCAGGTGGCCTTGTGTGGATATATGCAGGGCAATGGCATCAATGAATTCACCTGCAAGACACAATGTCTCTCCTTAGACTAGCTCTGTAATTGAAGAATCAGTGTCAGTTTATATGTGGTTCACAAATCAAGGAGGACCACAGGAAGAGCCGATGTCCAAGTGACACATGAGCACCACCTTCAGGGAGCGATGCCAGCACTCAATCGTCCCATTGCTAATGGGTTGGTAACTGGTAGTCTTGTCATGGACATACCCACAAAACTTGACATTAGAGTATGTTCAGGTATCTGATGGAGCAGAATTTGAATGAAAAATGATGAAGACATGAAAAATTCACAATGATAAAGCAGCAAAGAAGATTTCGACGTATTTTTCTAAGAAGAAATACACATAGAATTCTTCAAGAGAAGATCCAGTACGGGGAGTATATAGCTCTCACACAGCTGACAGGGATGCAGATGCGGAAACCAACGTACATCTGATGCGGCCAGCACCAGCTACTGTTCTCCGGCTTACCTGCCTCCACATCCGCTCACCTACACTATGAGAATTCCATGCCAGGTGAGCGTGAAACAAAACTTCATTACTTTAGTACGAAGTGGAACAAGATACTGTTGGGTGAACTTTATTTGTGTAGTTATCATATTTAAAGTTAGTTTTAAATGCTTACGAGAGCTAAAGTGTACAAGAGTATGGAAAATATACAACAGGTTGGGGAAAGTCAAGACCCAGCTTTGGCCATGAAAATTAGCAAAGAAGTGCCTGACTGGGCTCAGTTGGTAAATTTAATCAAAGTTCAAAGAGCAACTCTAAGTAAGAAAGTAGGCTTAGTAAATTCTCAATTAAATACCCAGCGTGAAGCTCGGAGGGAAACTCCAAATATTCAAATGACAAATTTGGGTTTGTTAAGCGCCAAGGTCGACTCTCAAAGCAAAGAATTTAGTAATCTGCACAAAGGTGTGGATGCTTTGAAGACTGAGTGTGGCACTATAAGTACTAAAGTAGAGAATTTAAAAGTAGATCTCAAAAATGAGTTGACAAACTCTTTGACTACTCATATAAATCATATGTTTACCAACCTTAGTCAGAAACAGAATGATACCTTTCAGGATCTGTCAAGAAGGTTAGAACTTAACATTGAGAACAAATGTAATAGTGTAGAATCGGAACTTATTGAAAAGTTAGGATCCTTTGAAAAAGAATAATGATGTAAGGCATGGGTTGTATACTTTGCAAGAGAGTGTAGATAAGCAGAATGAGTTAATACCAGTCATTCAATCACAAATTACAGGTGTCAATACACGGGTAGATAATGTAGAAAGAAATTTAGAAGAGGAAACAGCTAACTCTGATATTATAAATGTAATTAGTTTGGAGGAACTATTTGGTGAAATTATAGATTGAAAAGTTACCGAGAGAATAAAATCCGGAAATGTATCGGCTATTCCTTCTTCTGAACTTGATACCAGGAAGGGTATAGACGACCTATGGAAAGAGATTAAGCTTATCCAAGCTAAAGCAAAAAAAAAGGTATCTTCACCTAAAGTTGTATTAACTAGTGAAGCTGTGACTGATTTTCAATGGGGAGCCAATTCAGGGTTATCTAGACAATTCCCTAAGTTTAAGCTGGACGGAGAGGCACATCTGACCCATTTCTTAAAAGATTTAACCATGCTTTGCCAAAAAATTGGGAAGATTCCAAGAAGATTGAAGCGGTGTGGTACCTTTTAGGGGAAGCCTCAAAAGGGGGCAGGGTAAATACTGAGAATGTTTCCTCTTGGGAAGACTTTCAAAGTAAATTTAAACAAAATTATTGGCCTTCCAGAGCACAAGGAAAGTTAACATCAGATCCATGGGACCCGGGCGGAATCATCTATCCCCCATGGACATTAACATTCTGAGTTAACGGGCAGAGTGACTACCGTCGGATCCCAAGTTGTTTTCAGTGTTTTTTCCAAATAGTTTCCTGGACCAAATTCCTTTAACAGCTAGAAGTATCCTAAAATCTTATTGCTTAGAAAACTGGATATGACCTTAAAATAGAGAACAACTTAAAAGAATAAAAAAAGTGATATCTATATGAAATAAACTACTTAGAGTATTATATTTATGGAAAATATAATAAGATGTGACTAGCCAAACAATTGTTATGCCTTAGTGTATAGATTTTCTATCTTGCATAGAGTATTTTATACCTTTTATGAGATGTGATATAGATGGGAGAGTTTGTATAAATTTTGAAAGTGGTGGGTATTGTAACTAAAAGATTGATTTACAAGAACAGACAAATCATGACTAACACAAGACACACATCACACCTTTGAAACAACCCTCACAAACAAGTGTGCCTGATTCTTCTTCATTTGTCGTTTCCATAGGGTGCTAGGATTTCCTTCGGGGACTCCAAATGGTGAAGGTGGGACAAGTCTGTTCTGTAGGAGACGATTTATCACCAAACCTCCTCTGGTGTCTCATTCAAGTGCCTGAGAGTTAGGGATCCTAGGGAAGGGGGATGGGAAGGGTTTCCTGTCTTTGAGGCTATCTTCTTTCTCTTCTTCGATCCTAGCAACCACATCTATTTTTTCCTTTCTTACTTCTCATCTCGAGTTCCTGTCTATCTTTTCCCTCTTTCCATATTCATAAACTTCTATCACTGAAGTCCTTCCTTATTTCCATGGTTACTAATAACCTACATCTTATCTTCAGATAAGAAGGCCCAAGAATCAGACTACATGAACACACATCCACATATGGTCAAATGTACACTTCTACGCAAACATTAAATTATATGAGACAAAGCCTATCATGATGTGAGAACTGCCAGATGCTGTAGGGGAAAAGGTGCATACATAGGGAACCATGCACACATATATGGGGAGTTATGGTGGTACTACATTGAATATACATGAGGAGAGGTGCCCATGCATAAAGAACAACTATAAAATAGCAATGAGTAATGGATAAATTAGAAAAAGGCGTGAGAAACATGAGTGCAATAAAAACTCTGATGAATTGAAGGATAGTGGTAAGTAAGTAGTAAATATAAATGTAATATCTATTGAAATTATAGTAGTTGATAAGTAGAGAAGGACTCTAGGGAGCGAATGATATATTAAAGAATGAATGCAAAGTTTAAGATAGATTTATACCTTTACCAGAAGATACCATGTATAAAATATCATGTGTTCATCTGAGGGGTGGAGGGGGGGGGGGGGGGGGGATATGTAGTGATTCAAGAATTTCTGTGTAAATTCTAGAACCACTCAGCCTTCTACTGTCTTGAACACATGATATTCTAGATATGAGTGGGGGATGGTAAAATCCTATCTACTTGCATCACATGTTTGTGTGTGCAGGTTTAAAATCAATCACAGGAAGAAAGTAGATGTGGCGGTCGAATGGCACCAACAAGTTCCTGTCGGACAATACATAGATGTGTTAGTGAGTTGGTAAGAAAGAACCACAGAATCTATATGCAGCTCTCTGCTTATTGTGTCATTGAGTATTGTTATGTGAAACAAGAACAGTTGAAAAAGTACTCTTGTAGACTATTGACTCAGCCTTGTGAGAGGCAGGATGTTTTTTCAGTCTCTTTTTCTGAAAGTCATGGTGTCTAAGAACACTTTCTTTCAAATGTAAATCAATTTGTTTTTAACAAATGACTGTACAAGAGACTTACTGAAGTTTCATATTGTGTTGAAAGTGATAATTTTTATTGTGCTTGAACATCAAATACATCGTTGATTGATGAAATGTAAAGTTTGTATGGCTACTTAAGTCAGCAGTAGAAAGAGGCTTGAAAGTACCTGTACCTAGTGTTATTTGATGGAGAAGAAGTTAAGAGAGTTTCCAGCAGCTGACTATCCAGTAGAGAAGAGTGGCTGCAAACCCCAAGTTAGTCATCTCATAAAGGAGTGTAAAGTGGTTTGGGCGAAGTAAATTAGTAAAACCCAGACCCACACTCACACTTTAAGTTATCAAAACATTAGAGCTGCCTGAACGAGTGCAATTCAAATTGCCAGCTCCAGTCAGTAATGAATGCAGAGGGCAACAAAATTTCATTAACCGTGCTGACATAAATGTGGAGGCCAATGTTTCAGCAGTTATTTTATTGGTGGGAACTGCTCTGACCAGTGGGCAAACCAATGTATCAGGTCAATAAATAATGTTGACCACTTAATGGTGGAAGTGGCCCCACTACATCAAGGTGAACATCCATGAAACATCTGGATGTATTCAGAAAATCACCAGTCTGAGCATGTACGAGGTGAGACACCTTACATCATAGGCATTGTAGGCATGTTTTTTGCCTGTCCTTGATAGTCTTTCTCCATGGCCAGTCAAACAAAACATTGAGACACAAGACGAAAGGTGGGGTGGACTTTTGGATGCCATATGTTGTAGATGTTTTTGAAAGTTTGTCATTGAATGCAGATGGAAGAAATGGTCAGGGTCTTCCTTGGGAGATGTTTCAGTACACCCTAACATCTTCTCCCACAATGAGACAAATTGCAATCAGAATGCTGACGTAGCATCATTGATGAACATTTGGAGCTCTTCATCATCTTTTTGTGCTTTGGTGAGTGTGGAAAGGTCAATAGGGCTCATCATGCTGCTGACATATGAAAGACAGTCAGCCTCCGTGTGGTTGATGTCAGTGTTGTGGTATAAATTTGAGATGATTATATTGGAGAAGAGAGCAGTTGATGCCCTTCTGCATGAATGCATAGGTCAACAGTTAATGGCCCATAAAGACTGTAGATACTCATGCCTCAATCTGCATTGAAAATATTTAGCAACCTCATATATGGCCAGGAGTTTGTGGTGTAGGTGCTCCACTTTCTCTGAGGTCTGAACAGTTTGTGACAGAAATGCACTATCGTTGCAGCTCCATGCTGATAGCCATCTGGCTTGTGTCCATTACTAATGCAAGGAGTGTGTCAAGCTTGGGATGTGCCAGGAGCACTGCATCAGCCATGCTCTGTTTTGCAGTCTTGGATGCAGAGCGCATGGTCTCAGTCCACAACACAGGGGACCCATCATTCACTTTAGGTCCTGCCAGCATTGCAGTCAATGGTTCCTTCAATTCTGCTGCATGAGCTAGGTGATAATGATGAAAGTTCAGTATGCCTAGGAACCATCACAATTCCTTGATTGTGATTGTGACTGGCCTAGGTAGCTGCAGAATTGCTTCAATCTTTTCAGTTAAAGGTAAAGAGCCCACAGATGAAATTTGATGTCCTAAGAAGGCAGCCTGATGTTGCCAAAAAATGCACTTAGCAATGTTCAACACAACTCAATGTTGTTCCAGGGTGGTTAAAAAACAGGAACATCTCTTTCAGGTATGCAAAAAAGAATGGAAGGCCTTGAAGGGCAGAGTCAATGAACCTTTGCCATGTCTGCACTGAATTCTGTAATCCAGATGTCATATACGTGCTTTCCAATAGCTTGAATATTGTTCTAATTGCAGTTTTCAAAATGTCTTCTTTCGCCAGTTGTATCTATGTATAGACTTCCACATTGTCCAATATAGTGAATATCATTGCACCATGTAATGCATAATTGTGGCCCCATAACAGTGTCACAGGATAATGGTCAGGCAGTGTTCTCACATTAAGCACATGATAGTCTCTGCAGAGGCATCAGACTCCACGTTTCTTATGTACCAGGTGTAAGGTGGAGGACCATCGAATGCTTGATGGTCTGCCCACCAATAACATAGTGTCAAGCTCAGCCTCAGCTATAGCAAGGTGGTCCTATTCCAAACATCTACACTATTGGCCATTAAAATTGCTACACCACGAAGATGACATTCTACAGACGTGAAATTTAACCGACGGGAAGAAGATGCTGTGATATGCATATGATTAGCTTTTCAGAGCATTCACACTAGGTTGGCGCCAGTGGCGACACCTACAACGTGCTGACATGAGGAAAGTTTCCAAGTGATTTCTCATATACAAACAGCAGTTGACTGGCATTGCCTGGTGAAACATTGTTGTGATGCCTCGTGTAAGGAGGAGAAATGCGTACCATCACGTTTCCGACTTTGATAAAGGTTGGATTGTAGCCTATTGCGATTGCGGTTTATCGTATCGCGACATTGCTACTCATGTTGGTCGAGATCCAATGACTGTTAGCAAAATATGGAATCGGTGGGTTCAGGAGGGTAATACGGAATTCTGTGCTGGATCCCAATGGCCTCGTATCAGTAACAGTCGAGAAGACAGGCATCTTATCCGCATGGCTGTAATGGATTGTGCAGCCACGTCTCGATCCCTGTGTCAACAGATGGGGACGTTTGCAAGACAGCAACCATCTGCACGAACGGTTCGATGATGTTTGCAGTAGCATGGACTATCAGCTCTGAGACCATGGCTGTGGTTACCCTTGGCGCTGCATCACGGACAGGAGTGCCTGCGATGGTGTACTCAATGCCGAACCTGGGTGCACAAATGGCAAAACATAATTTTTAGGATGAATCCAGGTTCTGTTTACAGCATCATGATGGTTGCGTCCGTGTTTGGCGACATCACGGTGAACGCACATTGGAAGCGTGTATTCGTCATTGCCATACTGGCGTATCACCCGGCATGATGGTATGGAGTGCCATTGGTTACATGTCTCTATCACCTCTTGTTCGCATTGATGGCACTTTTAACAGTAGACGTTATATTTCATTCGATCCCTCCAAACCCTAGATTTCAGCAGGATAATGCATGACAGCATGTTGCAGGTCCTGTATGGGCCTTTCTGGATACAGAAAATGTTCAACTGCTACCCAGGCCAGCACATTCTCCAGATTTCTCACCAATTGAAAACGTCTGCTCAATGGTGGCTGAGCAACTGGCTCGTCACAATACGCCAGTCACTACTCTTGATGAACTGTGGTATCGTGTTGAAGCTGCATGGGCAGCTGTAGCTGTACACGCCACCCAAGCTCTGTTTGATTCAATGCCCAGGCATATCAAGGCCATTATTACAGCTGGAGGTGGTTGTGAAAATGTAATCACATGTGAGTTCTAGAATAATATATTTGTCCAATGAATACCAGTTTATCATCTACATTTCTTCTTGGTGTAGCAATTTTAGTGACCAGTAGTGTAGGTCTGCATGACTCTGCTGGTCTATCCGCTGTTTTGAAATGGTGCACTGTAGTGTGTGGTATTTGCTTAGACGGACTGGTAGTCTGGTCAAATTCAGAAACTGACTTAGTAGAGAAGCCTAATCTTGTGTCTGTATCTGCCTCGCACTGTGGATTGCTGTGCTGTGATAAAACTCAGTGGCAGTTAACCAGGTAATGCTGTTGAACAATCGAGGATTCTCCACATCTGGAAAGCAGTTGTAATGTGCCAAGAGATCTGCACCAATTATAGCTTCTGTGATGTCTGCAACAGTAAAATCCCATACAAATGGATGGTTTAATCCCAAGTTCAAGTCCATGCTCTGGGTGCCCTAGGTCACAATAGTGAAAGTGTTGGCCTGTGATGGGCAGAGGGGTGCTGAAGGTCTGCAGTGATGCTTTGGAGACCATGGTAGGACAGTCAGGTCCAAACCAGTGTTCACCAAGAATTTCAGGACAAAACTATTGCCACTAATAAACAGGCAACAAGATAGTGATGGGCAGTCGGCTGCACCTAAGGCTGACCTCTGCAAGCATTTGGCTGAAAGTATGGCACTGTACATTTTCATGCCCGATTGCCAAATCTTCGGTGATACCCACACATAGGGTTCTCATCCTGAGAAGATGTAGCATTGCTAGTGTACAGCTCCTCGGATGTCTGTGGTAGCATTCTCTGTTGTTTCCAGTGCTGCCTTGTGACAACATCATGCTGACATGTGTGCATAAGATTTCCACCTTTGCCATGAATGATGGAGTTGTAATTAGTGTGCACAACAGTTGCGGAGGCCATGGTACTGCCGCACTGTGCTGTGACTGTGCTAATGTGAGTCAGGCTGATGGCTTCCTGTATTTGGTCTGCAAGTTCCATCATAGCATCCAGTGGCATGTCCATTGGAGATGCCACTATTACGTTTAGCTGTGGTGGTAATCTAGTGCTCCACAGAGCATACAAAGGTATTACAATTGCTTATGATCTCCAATATCCTCTTATGTAAGAACCTGATATGTTGTGTCCTCCTGTGGGGCAGTGACACTCTGACTTAGTTCTGCCTTGAGCTTCTCGCAGAAATTCACCTCCAGGGGTGCAGTGAAAATATCTTGCATCTCAGCTGTGAAGTGGTGATCCAATTGGCTCAGTACAAGAGTGAACTTTATTGTGCTTCTGTGATTCCAGCATTGCGTAAACTAGCTTCCACTTGTCTTAACCACAGAACTGTGTTGCTGGTGGAGGGGGTGTGGAGGGGGGGGGGGGGGTAAAATGGAAGCCAGAGGACCACTAATCCTGACACTGTTAGTTCTTACACATCCAGTAAACTCAATACAAATAAGCTGTGGAGAATCGAATCGACTTTGGCTGACTGGTCTTTACTTGGGCATGCTCATAACCAAAATTAGCAATCAAACACTTGTCTGGAACTGTAAGAGCTTTATTGTGGGTACAGAGTCTACTGACACCCTTGCAAACCAATAGAAGAAGATACCATAAGTAACACAGTAACAATTAATAAACAAGGAGCAAATATGAAATGATAAATTCACAAAAACAAGGAATAAAAGAAATACATAGAACTAGAATGAGACACATAGTAAATATTACACCTCTGACAGCTGGTGATGGAACTGCTTTGAAAACTGCACTTCACTTGGTTACATCATGTGACATTTTACTGCCAACACTAGGCAAACACTTAATCTGCATTAGCACATGATGATACTTGTGTCAGATGCTATAAGTTAATTAATTCACAGGTTGGTGTATAATTTAGATGGTCTGTAAAGTGTACACATGTGACTAGGCCTGCAAGCAGTAAGAAAGTGCAGATACAACAGACTGAACATTCCACCTAGTAAGGACATGTTTGTCAGGGCATCATAGCCTACGAGATTAATCTTACCAGTTCCTGAAATGAATGCATATCACTACATCACAAACCCCTCTTAAAAATATTTATGGTCTTCAGATGTCCCTTTTCTTTCCATATTTTTTCATGAACCAATAGAGCCACGGCAGTCTCACAATGCCAACTGTTCTCACCATCTCCACCCTTATGTCATCTAGTCCAGGCACCTGCTTCCATAGTCTTTATTGCTTCCTCTACTTGTGTCACATTAGATATATCTTTATATCCTTAGCATCCCCAGGAAACTCGTTTTTGTCTCCCATTGGAGGTTAGTAACTTTTCACAATGTTCCTTATGTAAATAGAAAAAACTTAAATTGTGAAACTCCGTGGCAGATTAAAACTGTGTGCTGGACTGAAACTCAAACTCAGGACCTTTGCCTTTTGCGGGCGAGGGCTCTACCATCTGAGCTACCCAACCATGACTCACAACCTTCTTTAATTCTACCAGTACTCTTCTCCTACCTTCCAAACTTCACAGAAACTCTCCTGCACGTCTTGCAGAAGAAGGGATATTGTGGAGAATGGCTTAGTCACAGCCTGGAAGATGTTTCCAGAATGAAATTTTCACTCTGCAGTGGAGTGTGCACTGATATGAAACTTCCTGGCAGATTAAAACTGTGTAGCGAACCAAGACTCAAAATCGGGACCTTTGCCTTTTGCGGGCAAGTGTTCTACCATCTGAGCTAGCCAAGCATGACTCATGACCTGTCCTCACAGCTTTAATTCTGCCAGTACCTCTTCTTCTACCTCCCAAACTTCACAGAAGCTCTCCTGCTTGGATAGCTCAGATGGTGAAGCACTTTCCCGTTGTAGCGCCACCACCGTTTAAGATAGGAAAGCTAGATTCAGTGCAATATTTCTGAAGGCACATGTTACAGCCAGGTGCAGGCCTGTTGACAGTAAGTTATGCTGACCAGTGGTTGGGAAGTAGAATGGAGGGCACAGGGCCGACGACCCGCTGAAAAGAGTAAATGCCGCAGTTTGCATGGTGCGAGTTACAGGCGTTCCACACTGGCACCTACCGGTGCAACCTAGGTGTTATGAGTACATGACTCAGAGTGGTGCATTAGCAAAACAGAGGCACACAGCCATGTATAAATAGGTGCCGGTTTTCTAACAAGGGGATTCAAGTGTGGCAGCTCTCCTGGCCAGCAGGACGTGTCACACCACCAGCTACAGGCAGCAGCAGATGGGGCGTCAGCATTCCAGTCCACGGCAGGTCACTGGTTCGACCCTCTGAGGCCAACACAGGGTTCGTAGCCAGCCAGCGGTGGGCCACTCAATGGCTCGCTACCGTGGGCAGTCCTGTTGGCTCACAACACATGTCGAAGGCATCCCAAGGTGAAGGCCGCTGAGTTGGCTGCCAGTGCATCCTGACGTCATCAAAACACTGTGGCTGTACACAGCTGGCATGCTGCAGTACGTTGCATGGGTCGCCGAGGTAGCCCTTCTGCGCCAAGCTGTTTTGCTGACAGCGAAGTGGCGTCCTCGATATCACGGGACCCTGTGACACAGACACAGAGGAAAGTGGCACTGTGGCTGGGAATAATAAAACACTTGAAGATCATGGCGGATTTTTAATATGGTGCATCCTGACAGTTTCTGTCCTCGTCCAACATACCTCTACATTTGGTGTCAGAATAGCGGGCATCATCTGTACAGTACGACGTTCGAGGCCACTGCCTGCATTACAGTACACAAAATGTGGTGAGTGTTGGAGTGTTGACCAATTTTTCTTTTTGAGTATTGGACATTTTCTTTTTTTTGTTTGTGTTTTGAGTATGGCTTCTGGTTGGCCATTTTAGATGTTTTGCATAGGCATATTACCCTTTTTTTTGTCAGAATAAGTGTTGGTGTGTTTGGGGTGATAAGATGTTTTTTGAGGTATTTGATTACTTTTGTATTGATTTATGATGATACTGAGTATGATGATATGGTGCTGTAGGAAGTCAGGTTATTCTTGTACTTAAATGTTTTGTTTCGTGACTAACTGGGAACGAAAGCAACACAATGGCAGAGTCAGGGGTGCAAGGTGTGTTGGAGCCACAAGTGGTACGAATTTTGTTGGAAAACATAGCACAATTGACAGAGGACAATACACAGTTGGGAAGTGAATTAACAGCTAGAAGTGAGCAAGAAACCTCATCGGATCAGTCATTTTTGCCTAGGGTGACACAGCGGGAGGTTGATCCAGCTGCCGCGAGTTTGATTATTCCATTTTTTGGCGAGCCATCTGAGGATGTGCATTCGTTTGTGGAGGACTTGGAAACTTCAGCTGAGATGAATGGTTGGTCTGATGAACAGTTGTTACATGTAGCCAAGATTAGATTAACGGGTGAAATGAAAACATATATATAAGGTATTCTGAGGCCTTAAGGAAGGCGGGACAGTTTAAGCAGTTTAAGCAGTTAAAGGAGGGGCTTTTATAGAGGTACAAGTAACAGAATAGCACACGGTACTTCAGGGAGAGTTTGAGTACAATGATGAAGAGGCAGCGGAAGACGATAGAGAAATTTGCGCACAGGATAAGAGAAATTAACGAATATACTTACATGTGGAGTCAGAGCAATGAGGTGAATGGTGTTCTGTGCAGGAGGCTGAGCAAAGGGCAATTGATGTATTTTTGAGGGGGTTACCAGCGCGTAATGGTTCAAATGGCTCTGAGCACTATGCAGCTTAACTTCTGAGGTCATCGGTCCCCTAGAACTTAGAACTACTTAAACCTAACTAACCTAAGGACATCACACGCACCCATGCCCGAGGCAGGATTTAAACCTGCGACTGTAGTGGTCGCGTGGTTCCACACGCCTAGAACTACTCAGCCACTCCGACCAGCACCAGCGCATATGTCACGGAAAGTGCATGAAGGGACTCCGAAAGATTTGTATTCGGCCATTCATATGGCAATTCAACGTTAGAAAATAGACATGGCCACGGGGGGATATGATAGACGAGCAGTGTTTACAGTGGGTATAAAATGTGACAAGTATGGTCGTATGGGACATGTGCAGAGGCAATGCACCCAGTTACCGAGGAACAGAGGAAGGGGAGGAAATCAGCAGTGTGGAGGATGGAGAAGTGGAGTTAGTAGAGGTGTCAATCATTAAATGGCAGAGAGGTCCCAGGACCCTCTTAAGGGAGCTACCGTTTAATTTCAATGCTACAAATACATATGCAGAGGTGGAATGTTCAGTGGTAGGATCCATAGGAACTAAAACATTTAAGATTTTGTTGGACACAGGAGCGCAAGTGTCAGTGGCTACTAAGAGTTTAATGGGATGAAGGAAGTTAGACCCACCATATTATAGGTTGAGTGGAGTGGGGAATAAGGAGGTCACACTTTTGGGGTCAGTGACAGTTGACTTTCGCATAGGGAAAGTCCAATTTGATGCATGCACAGAGGTAGTACCTTGGGTAAGTGAGGGCTACAACCTGATCCTATGAGTATATTTATTGCATCAACATCATGCCAAAATTGACCTTGGACAATGAACTGTGGAACTTGATAGAAGGTTATTTCAGCTAGGGGAAACTCTTGTCGATGCAGCACTGTCACAGGGGGCGTTCAATGTAATGAGCAAACCAACTGAACCGTGTACATTAGCATTAAGGCTTAATTCGCATGAGTGTGTGTCTAGTGGCACCGGGAAGTTGCTTTGGGTGAGTGAAGAGTCAAATCTGCCTGTGGGTATGGTATGTGTTATTGAACCATTGGAGGATAATGAAGTTTTGGATCCATTAGGTTGTTTTGTGAAATGTAGTATTGTATGCATACAAGAGGGAAACGACAGGCAGTTAGTCCCCGTGAATGTGGATAATTTTAGTACTGTAGACACGAATTTGGGAAAAGGAGTTTTAGTAGTGAATTTGGATGTACCAGATGACAAATACTGGTGCTCAAGAGGTAGGCGTAGCGATCAACCACTAACTGCCGATAGAACTGCATTGCATAACAAAGTTAAGCATTTGAAAGGAGGAGAGAAAGAAGATATGGAAGAATTGTGGGAATTTAATGATTGGTTTTTTCCTCCAGGGCCATTACCAGCAACTCCCATTAGTTCAGCATAGGATACCAACAGAGAACAAAGCACCTGTTTACCATAAACCATACAGAATACCGAGGTATTTGCAGCCAATTGTGGAGAATTTCATTAATCAGCAGCTTGTGGATGGTATTATACAGCATAGTAATAGTTGCTGGGGAGTGGGCATTGTCATCGTTGCGCCTAAAAAATCTATGGAGGGAACTAAGAAATACAGGTTCTGTTGTGACTACCGATACCTCAGTAATAAGACATTAATGGATGTATTCCCCATTCCAAACATGTCAGAGACTTTGGATCTCTTAGAACATTACCAGTACTACGGTGGATTTGACAAGTGATTATCATCAGTTAGAGGTGGCGCCAGAGGATTGGCCAAAAACTGCTTCTCTACTCTGGGAGGCCATTAACAATACATCAGAATGCCATTCGGTTTGAAAAATGCTCCGGCAATGTTTCAGAGGTTGCTAGACAGTGTGTTCAGGGTTTTGAAACCACGACAGTATCTTGTCTGTTTGGATGACATAGTGTTTTCAAGTAGTATGGAGCAGCTTAGACAGCAGTTAAGGGAAGTCTTTATGAGGTTAAGAGCAGCTCGTTTGATGTTGAGCCTGGAGAAGTATCATTTTGCATTGGAAGAAGTGAAATATTTAGGTCATATCATCAGTAAGGACGGAGTGTGAACAGATCCGAGTTTGGCACAGGCTGTAAGGGATTTTTGGGAGCCAAAAACAGTTAAGGAAGTGCAATCATTCGTCAGAATTTGCAATTTCTATCAAAAGTTAGTGAAGGGTTTTGCAGATTTAGGACAGCCATTGACACGATTGTTACGGAAGGGTGTGAAATTTGAGTGTACAGAAGGGTGACACAAAACGTTTGACAAACTGAAAGAAGCGTTAACATCAAGTCCGGTTATTGTGTTTCCAGAGTTTAAAAAGGAATTTATTCTAGCATGTGATGCATTGAATCAAGCATTAGAGTGTTTTCCTAGTCAGGAAACTGATGGAAAAGAACATCCTGTAG
Organism: Schistocerca serialis cubense; assembly: GCF_023864345.2. Lineage (NCBI taxonomy): Eukaryota > Metazoa > Arthropoda > Insecta > Orthoptera > Acrididae > Schistocerca > Schistocerca serialis. Next base: position 181,916,453 of record NC_064642.1, read on the forward strand.
CCTATGCGTCTAGGCAGTTGAATTCAGCAGAGAGGAATTACTCAGCAACTGAGAGGGAGATGCTTAGCGTAATCTATGGGCTCACATATTTTAAATGTTATTTATATGGGAAAAGATTTCAGGTAGTGACAGATCATGCTGCGTTGAAGTGGTTGTTGGCGTTGAAGGATCCATCCACTAGTCTCACTAGGTGGGCTGTGAGGCTTAGTGAATTCGACTGTGAGGTGGTGCACAAGCCTGGGAAGAAGCACAGTAATGCAGATGCACTAAGTAGAAAGGTGGCAAAAGTAGAAGTCATAGGTTGTGACTTAACAGTATGGCAAGAATTACAGGATGTTGACAATGATTGTAAATTTCATCGGACACAGCCACAATTTAATATGTACGACAGTCTTCTGTGCAGGGAAACGAAGTTAGGGCCAAGGGTAGTAGTGCCAGCGAAGCTGAGGGATGAGCTTTTAAAAGAAGCACATGATCATATGTTATCTGGTCATCGTGGGAGTAGAACGATGAATAGGATAGTGGCGGAGAGGTATTGGTGGAGAGGTAGGAAAGTAGATGTGGATCAGTATGTCAAGAATTGTATACCATGTGCGCAGAGAGCAGATTTGAGTCGGAAACAGATACAGCTACGGTTGCCGGAAGCGACACATTCATTTTCTATGTTGGCAATTGATGTCGTAGGACCTTTGAGTCGAACACCATCGGGGAACAGATTCTTTCTGACAACAATAGACCATTTTTTGAGGTATGTGGAGATGGTGGCTATGCCAAAACTATGGTTGTGCAAGCATTAGTAAATAACTGGATTTTGAAGTTTGGTGTACCAGAGACAATAATTACTGACCAAGGCACCAACTTCATGTTGGATTTAATGAAGGAACTGTGTAAATTATTGAACGTAAAGAAGTCGAGGACAAGCGCGTTGCATCCCCAGGTGAATGGAAGGACAGAATGTGTACACAGAATAGTCAGGAAGATGCTGAGTTTGTATGTGGATTCCCATCACCGTCTGTGGGATGAGTATTTGAAGCAGATTGTATGTGCATACAATGCAAAAGTCCATACCAATACCGGTTTGTTTCCGTATGAGGTAGTATATGGATGAAAAATGCCGTCACCATTTGATTTAGTGACGCTACAGAAAGGAAGGACCAGTGAATCTGTACGTCAATTCGCGAGAACAATTTGGGATGTTTGAAAAAGGGTACAAAAGGCGAATACAAAGGCTTTGGAAAGCCAGGAAGACACAGTGAAGCTGAAAGGAAGTTTACCACAGATAGAGTAGGGAAATGCATAATGCTATCCAGCCCCTATATGCCAAAAGGGAAAATGAAGAAGATCATCATGAGGGATAAAGGGCCATACCAAGTAGTTGAAACCACATTCCCCATTAATGTTAAGACTCAGCAGACAACTAGAACAACGACATTTCACTTTGGGCAGTTGTGGCCATTTAAGGGTTGTCCCGATGTCATTCCAGGCATGTCACAGGAAGGGAAGAGGAAGAAAGAGAGAGTGAAGAGAGGTGTTCAGCATAGAGAAAACCAAGAAGGTAGATAACAGCTTGGTGTACAGTATGCTTTGCGATCCAGAAAGTAGTAGAGTATTTGTAGTTTTTTTGTTTTCTTGTTATGTGTCATTGGGTTTGTTTATATCTATTAGGCATTGTCTTTTCATATGTTGTATGTGTTTTCGAATACTGTGAGCCTGCTAGGGACAGCAGTCTTTTTGAAGAGGGAGGAAGGGTGATGGTGATCCCTGTCCACAGGGCACTGAAAATGGGAGCAGAATTTTAATCAATGGAACTAAGTGTAACATAATAGGCCCAACAATTTCATGAGTCACGCAATTGAATGTTACACAGCCACAGATGTACTGGCCAGAAGCAACTTTAGAGTTTTTTCCAAGGCAGAATCTGACCTTGTTAAATCAAACTCTGGAGTCAGGTCTGTTGAGATCCATAAACCAGTACATTTCAGAGTGAGAGGGGCACATATCAGCCAAAGAGCTTGTGCATCATGTCACTCAATATAGAGAAAAGCACACCTCTGTGCCAAGTGCCATCGCAGCCTTAACTTTGTTGTGTGTTGTTTTCATTCTGATCAGGTGGAGAGCCAGTTCCAAGAGGAAACTGACAGTAGACCAAATCCCAGTAGATTGGATACCAAGGGCATAAGATGGATAGGTAAGGGGTTGATCGAGCATTAAGTGGAGTGGTCATCCAGTTAGAAATTTTTACGTTTTGTCTCACATTTTTTAAGAGGACTAGACCACATCTAACTTTTCTAATAGTAGTAGTAAATATATCATAAGTACATGCCTACCCAAACAAGTTTAAGACTAGTTAGAGGTCGACCCGGGGACCGGGTCTTTCCGAAGGGGGGAATTAATGTAGTGGCACCACCGTTTAAGATAGGAAAGTTAGATTCAGTGCAGTATTTCTGAGCACACAAGTTACAGCCTGGCGTGGGCCTCTTGACTGTAAGTTACGCTGACCAGTGGTCGTGAAGTAGAATGGAGGCCACAGGGCTCTTGAACCGCTGTAAAGAATAAACGCTGCAGTTTGCATGGCGCAAGTTACAGGCAGAAGGGGCCCACTGGTGCATCCTAGGTGTTATGAGTATGTGACTGCGAGCAGCGCATTAGCAAAACAGAGGCACACAGAAGCGTATAAATAGGTGCCAGTTTTCTAATGAGGGGATTCAAGTGTGGCAGCTCTCCTGGATGGTGGGGTGTGTCATACCACTGGCTACACGCAGCAGCAGATGGGGCGCCAGTGTTCCAGTCCATGTCAGGTTGCTGATTTGACCCTCTCAGGTCAACGCGGGGTCCGTAGCTAGCCAGCGGCGGGTTACTCGAGGGCTCGCTACCACGGGCAGTCCTATTGGCTCCCAACACATGCTGGAGGCATCCTGAGGTGAAGGCCACTGAGTCAGCTGCCAGTGCATCTTGATGTCAACAAAACACCGCAGCTGTACACGGCTGGCATGCTGCAATATGTTGTATGGGTCACCGAGGTTACCCTTCCGCACCAAGCTGTTTTGCAGACAGCAAAGTGGTGTCCTCGATATCACCAGACCCTGTGACATAGACAGAGAGGAACGTGGCACTGTAGCTAGGAATAATAAAACACTTGAAGACCATGGCCATGTTTTAGTACATCACATCCTGACAGTATCCATCAATGTCCAACATCCTTCCACTGCACGCTAACATCTAAATTTGGCAGTGATGGCTACACCGCGAAATGCAATGTTCCCGAGTTTGAGTCTCGGTCCAGCACACAGTTTTAATCTTCCAGGAAGTTCCATATCAGTGCACACTCCACTGCAGAGTGAAAATTTCATTCTGGAAACATCTCACAGGCTGTGGCTAAACCATGTCTCTGCAGTATCCTTTCTTCCAGGAGTGCTAGTTCTGCAATGTATGCAGGAGAGCTTCTGTGAAGTTTGGAAGGTAGGAAATGATGTACTGGTGGAATTATAGTGGTGAGGACATGTCGTGAGTCATGATTGGGTTGCTGAGATGGTAGAGCACTTGCCCAAGAAAGGCAAAGGTCCCAAGTTCAAGTCTCGGTCTGCCACACAGTTTTAATCTGCCAGGAAGTTTCACATCAGTGCACACTCTGCTGCTTAGTGAAAATTTAATTCTGGAAACTTAAATCACATAAGCATCCAGTATATTGCCATATTCACAAGATGCACTATAATTATAATGATACCAATACGTTATAATTATGATCACAAAATATGCAAATAACTAACTGCTGCTTCATTCAAGATAACGTTTCCTCCCTTCCAAGAAATCCTCAATCCAGACATGTCCGAAAGAACAGATACCATCTTCACATAAATATATAGTTAAGGATCACCAACTGTTTGACCATCTTCTTCTGTGTGGATGCAGAAACAGTGCCTGAACACTTACAGGAATCGACAAAAAGCCCGGAGTAATGAGTATAATGGGCAGCGGCACTATGAATGTAGTGCGGGACAGTAAGTTGGGAATGTAGGTCTCATGGGAGGCTTGTCAGAGATAAGTCCCTGCAGTTGCACTATCCTCTGTGTCCTCGGTGGCTCAGATGGGTAGAGGGTCTGCCATGTAAGCAAGAGATCCTGAGTTTGAGCCCCGGTCGGGGCATACATTTTCAACTGTCCCCATTGACTTATGTCAATGCCTGTATGCAGCTAGGGGTATTCATTTCATTGTAATTTCATCCTCAACTTACTCACAAATTTTGTTTGGTATCCCATATGATGGTATTTTCAGTACTGACGCTGATATGGTAACTGGTAAAGTGCTTTTTGGAGTCAAGAAATAATATCCATACCTGATTGTCTTGATCCATGGCTTTTGGATGTCATATGAAAACAGTGAAGTTGGGTGTTGCAAGTTCAATATTTTCTGTAGATGTTGTACTAGGATTCTACTACACATGGACATCAATGAGACTGGATGATAGTCTTGCAGATCACTTCTGTTACTGTTCTTGTAGATGCGTGTGACTAGCGCTTTTTGTGACTACTGGCCGTAGTTTAATGCCCAAGTGATCCATGATGTGTTATGATTAAAACAGATGCTAACTCAACTGAAAATTATGTATAGAATCTGACAAGGATATCATAGGGCTTTGGAGCCTTGTTTGATTTTAGAAATTTTAGCTCTTTTCTCAACCCCACTGACACTAATATTATATCACTCATCTTTGCACTGGTGCAAAAATTAACTGGGACAGTGCTTGTTTACCTTCCTCAGTAAATGAACATTTGAAAATGGGTCTCAGATTATTTTTGCTTTTGCTTTACTACTGTTAATTTCAGTTCCTGTATTACTCACAAGTGTTTGGGCACTAGCTTTGGTACCACAGATAGATTTACATAAGATTACAATTTATTCCAGTTTTGTGAGAAAAGTTTTGATAACATTCTGCTGTGGTAGTTGTTAAAGGGTACATCAATTGATCTCATGACAACCAAATGCGTTTCATTCAACCTCTCTCTGTCTGTGACTATCATTTGTTTTACACCTGTTAAGCAGAAGTAATTGTTTCATTGAAGATTCTTTAATATGTATGTATACCATGGAGTGTTCTTCACCTCATGCACTGTTCTAGTAGTTACGTATCAATCCAGTGCATGGTCAGCTATTCTTCTAAACCTGAGACACAGTAATCTATCATCCTGCCCAGAGGCAAATGTTTGGAGTGCCTCTTTGAGATGGAACTTAACAGCTTCTGTATCTACTGTACTGAACATGTAGATCTTGCCTCTTGTTTTAGCTGCCCTTCGTACTTGAGTAATAATCGTTGCTACAACTGGCTTTTGATCGCTGTTAGCTGTTTCAATACAGATGTCATCAAGCAGGTCATGTCTGCTTGCTGCCATTAAGTAAAATGTATTTATGTCATGAGTAGTATCCCAAACTATTTGTTCTAGGTAGTTTTCAAAGAAGGCATTTATTATTGTTTTACATGATGCCTTGTCATGCACACCACTTACAAAACTATAATCATCTTAGTTGATTGTTGGATGATAAAACCTCCTACAGTGATGCATTATGATTGGAGAACTTATGTATTAGCAAACTGAAGTTTTCTATAAAGTTTTCTGTTATGTCTAGGGCTGTGTTTGGTAGTCGATAAAAAGATTCCAATACAAGTTTTGGCCTATCTCTGATACTGAGTCTTATCAAAGCAAGCTTTAATTTCTGTTTTGGTGGATTTGAGATTTCTCTCTGCTGTGACAATACACCACCTTTATTTCCCATTATTTCATTGTTGTTTACCTGCTGTTAAATTGGCCAAGAGGACTTTTAAATGTGCCTGTCTGTCACTCAGTGCTTCTTCTATGAGGTGACTAGTAATCTATCATAATTCTTGTTGTTATTATTATCAGAAAGCATTTATTATGATATTCTACTTCCATCGTATATGCTTTCATATGCTGCTCCAAGCAGTTCCTGATGTATTTGTCTACAAAAGTGGCTCGAAGAACCCTCTGCCAAGCACTTGAGTGTGATTTGCAGAGTATCCATGTAGACGTAGATGTACTCAAAAATGGTAAGTACGCAAATAATGAAGTAAGATATTTTCAGTAAGAAAATAATCAAGTATAGACTTAATATACGGGGTGCCCATAGAGTAAGTATCCATTTCATTTTCCTGATGTGCTACAACAAAATAAACATTACATTTAGAGAGAGAGTAGGTAATACTGTTCAACATGTCCACCTTTATTGGCAACACACTGTTCCCATCGCCTTGTGGCTGCATGGAACAAGTGCTGTAACATTTGAGGGGTTACTAGCAAGCGTACCTCTCATATTCACCGCTTCAGTTCACTCAACTGTGGCACCCTGGTAGCACAAACTCAGCTCTTGATGAAACCCCATGCAAAAAAGTCCAGGGGAGTGAGCAGCCCACAAGTGACCTGCAGCTCTTCCCATCCACCTGTTAGGAAAGGTCTCGTTCAGATAGTCCCGGACAATGTTTGCTTACTGGGGTGGTGCCCCATCTTGTTGATATATGACAGAGGCAATGATACAATCCTGTTGCAACTGTGGCTCCAAGAACAACTGCAGCATGTCCAGGCAGGTTGCTCCGGTAATTGTCTTTTCAGCAAACATAAATGGCCCATAGATACTATCTTTCATGAGACCAAGCCACACATTGACTTTGGGAGAGTCGCTTTGCCACTCAGTGCATTCATGGGTTTGCTCCCCTACCCAGATCTGGCATGGATAGTTCACGACTCAGCTGGCAGGTAGATGCCATTGGACTTCTTTTGACAGCTTCCCTCACAGTCTGTACAGATTTTGGGCTGACCAGTGGTTGCCCAGCATGTCTCTCATCAGCTACAGATCCTGTACACCAGAATTTGTTGTCGAGCTTTGTTTGTTGATGATGCTGCAGACATGAAATGTCACCTCATCACTGAACATAACACGATTCATCAGGTCTTCCTTGGCTACAGCCTCCAACAGATCATGACACATGGCTGCTCGTGCCGCATGTTCTTCATCCTCTAGCTGGTGAAGCATCTAGATACGATACAGCTTCTTTTTAAGGGTGTAGTGAAGCACTTTCCATACTGTGGATTTCGGCACGGATAGTTCACGACTCAGCTGGCAGGTATATGCCATTGGACTTCTTTTGACAGCTTCCCTCACACTCTGTACAGATTTTGGGCTGACCAGTGGTTGCCCAGCATGTCTCTCATCAGCTACAGATCCTGTACACCAGAATTTGTTGATGAGCTTATGAATGGTAAGTCTTGTGGGGGCATTCTCCTGATACTTTCTCTCAAACAGCCTCTGGGCCCGAGCATAGGTTTCATCACGTAAACAATGTTCCAGAATTGTCATTCTTTTGGCAGTTGTATACATTGTGATCTCTCTTCACAGTACCTCTAACAGAAATAATTGACATATACATTTTCCGCAAAATGTTTACTTAGTTTATGGGCACCCAGTAAATGAAAATTCAACAACAGAAGTAAAGATAGCTTGAATCTGAATTGCATTAATCTCTCTCCATCTCACTGATAGTATTCCAAAGTTTAATTTTATAGCTCTTCTCTTTGTAGATAGTAATATGCTAGAGACCTACAGTAGTTACACAGAGTGGCCTGGAAGCATGTGTTGTTGTTGTTGTTGTTGTGGTCTTCAGTCCTGACAGACTGGTTTGATGCAGCTCTCCATGCTACTCTATCCTGTGCAAGCTTCTTCATCTCCCAGTACGTACTGCAGCCTACATCCTTCTGGATCTGCTTAGTGTATTCATCTCTTGGTCTTCCTCTACGAGTTTTACCCTCCACACTGCCCTCCAATACTAAATCGGTGATCCCTTGATGCCTCAGAACATGTCCTACCAACCGTTCCCTTCTTCTAGTCAAGTTGTGCCACAAACTCCTCTTCTCCCCAATCCTATTCAGTATCTCCTCATTAGTTATGTGATCTACCCATCAAATCTTCAGCATTCTTCTATGGCACCACATTTTGAAAGCTTCTATTCTCTTCTTGTCTAAACTATTTATCATCCATGTTTCACCTCCATACATGGCTACAATCCATACAAATACTTCCAGAAAAGAGTTCCTGACAAATCTAAACTCTATGTTAACAAATTTCTCTTCTTCAGAAACACTGTCCTTGCCACTACCATTCTGCATTTTATATCTCAGTTAGTTTGCTCCCCAAATAGCAAAACTCATCTACTACTTTAAGTGGTTCATTGCCTAATCTAATTCCCTCAGCATCACTTGATTTAATTCGACTACATTCCATTATCCTCATTTTGCTTTTGTTGATGTTCATCTTATATCATCCATTCAAGACACTGTCCATTCCATTCAACTGCTCTTCCAGGTCCTTTGCTGTCTGACAGAATTACAATGTCATCGGCAAACCTCAAATTTTTTATTTCTTCTCCATGAATTTTAATTCCTACTCCAAAATTGCTTTTGTTTCCCTTAATGCTTGCTCAATATACAGATTTAATAACATCAGAGATAGGCTGCAACCCTGTCTCACTCCTTTCTCAACCACTGCTTCCCTTTCATGCCCTTCGACTCTTATAACTGCCATCTGGTTTCTGCACTAATTGTAAATAGCCTTTCGCTCCGTGCACTTGACCCCTGGCACCTTCGGAATTTTAAAGAGAGTATTCCAGTCAACATTGTCAAAAGCTTTCTCTAAGTCTACAAATGCTAGAAATGTAGGTTTGCCTTCCCTTAATCTATCTTCTAAGATAAATCGTAGCATCAGTATTGCCTCACATGTTCCAACATTTCTGTGGAATCCAAACTGATCTTCCCCAAGGTTGGCTTCTACCAGTTTTTCCATTCATCTGTAAAGAATTCATGTTAGTACTTGCATCGGTGACTTATTAAACTGATAGTTTGGTAATTTTCACACCTGTAAACATTTGCTTTCTTTGGGATTGAAATTACTATATTCTGTTGAAGTCTGAGGTATTTCACCTGACTCGTATATCTTGCTCACCAGATGGTAGAGTTTTATCAGAGCTGGCTCTCCCAAGGCTATCAGTGGTTCTAATGGAATGTTGTCTACTGCCTTGGCCTTGTTTCAGCATAGGTCTTTCAGTGCTCTGTCAGATTCTTCAAGCCATATCATATCTCTGTAGCGGGACTTTGAATTTCGCCGCGCTACACTCGTTCCCTCACATAAAAAATATTCCGTCGCAGCGGTATGAGCGCTCGACGGCAGAGAAACTACTAAAATTGTAACTCTTTTTTTTTTCTATTCGTTTCTTAATGGTCTCTTGATAGCCGAAGCTGAAGGCAGACGTGATCTGATGATGACGTAAAAAAAAAAAAAAAAAAAAAAAAAAAAAAAAAAAAAAAAAAAAAAAAAAAAAACTTATTAGCTAGTCTTGATCTGATTTTAATGTGTAGACATGTGGAAGTTGTTAAGAAATTCGGAGGATGGAAGTAGCAAAGTAAATTAAATTGCATACAGTATCAAGATGATTTTAATTGGTATAAATTAGTGATTCCTGGACGATTGCAAGATTTCGGAGCAGACTTTTCACGCAGAAATGAAGTAGGAGATTTTTGAAAACCTGGACGCCGCATGAAGGAAGACAAGTTTACCTGGTAAAGGATGAACTCTTATCTACGTCACTTCCCCCTGTCAGTTACATTTTGTTATTCTCTGTTCTTTTTCAATACTTTTTGTAGTGGAAATTGGTTTAACTTTTGCTCAAAAATGCCACAAGGACCACCCCAACAATAGCTTTTCCGAATCACGAAGTCCGATGGCTTTTCTGTAATACGAAGTCCAATTGCATTTCTTTCTTTCTTTCCCTTTTTTTTCACGGTCATTTACGATTTTAAAACCCCTTTTCTTATTCACGATTTCTTCCACATTTTCAACCTCTTTTCTTCTCTCTTATTTTTCTTCTCTTTTTTTATTAACCACTACAACTGGCTCCCGTGACAGGACGCAATTTTCGGATTGTCGTTTTTGAGCAAATTTGAAACTTTAATTTGTATTTTTTCCCAACAGAGAATATCAAAAAATCCTGAACTTTAAAGGGTAACTAAAACACCAACTTTATTGTACCTAAGCAAATGATCATGCAACAATATTGTAAAGAATTTTTCTAAATAATTCAATCTGCTTTTCTTTACATGGGCATATATTGATGCAAAACTTATTGAGACCTTTTGGTGATTATCCAATGGTGATGTATTAAGAAAATTCATATTTTGACGAATACGATTTACGCAGAAGTGATTGACCAGCCGCTGCAGGACAGAAAATTTAATGGTGAGTCACACAATTATGTTTCATTCAAGCATTCAATAGCCAACTGCAGAATCCATTTTTCCCTTTCCACACATCCTGTAGTTTTCTTCTAGATGTTTCCAAAATTATCTCTCTCTATTGTAGTTTGTGGTAATTATAGTATTGTTGTAGCTGCATATGAAGATCGTGAATTTGACCGCCAAACAGTCATTTGTTACGAAAAATTTTGTCCGCCCTGCTGCATCTTTCTCAACCATTGTTTGCAATAGAGCAATCATTTACATTGGCGAGAAAATATTTCAACCTAAATTTGAGTCAAATCTTTATTAATCAGACTCATATTATTCCCTTTTGACTTATGATTATACATCCTATTACAATGGAACGTGATAAGGTAGAGATAGTTTCGGCAGATGAGTTAAGTGAACTAGATTCATCGTGCAACCAACAAGAAAGTCCGCGTTTCCCTCCATGGACGAGTTCACACATCAATGCGATGATTTTGCCTCAAACTCGCAACATTTGTGATAATACACAGATGGCGACTTTAAATGACGAAATGCGGAATGGACGCGAGACTAGACCGTCAGCGCCATTGTTAACATCAATGTCAGAACCAAATATGAGAAATTCAGCCATGTGACACAAATCGGACACAGGAAACTGATAAACTGGACCGACTATTAGAGTTATTTGCAGACATGAAACGAGACGTTAGTCAGAAAATTGACATATTAAACCATACTATGACCGAAAATTTTGAATGGACGACAAAACAGATGACAGAATTAAATAACACCACTCAACAGCTCAGCCAGCGATTTGAGACATTGTCCGATCGAGTCACTAAACAGGAAGAAACTTTGGTTACATTCACACATGAAACAAAAAAACAATATCACCCGATGTGAGAATCAGTTAACTCAAATAGTTAATGTGCAGCAGGAAGTGAACACCCGTGTGGAAGAGTTAGCTCAGGCCCACACTTCAGCTAGCTCCACCCAAGAAAAGCTGACTGAAGAAGTGGGAAATATTACCCAACTCACAGTGGTAGTTCTTGAACAAATCCACCACAAAGAAAAGATAGAAAAATTAGAAGACCGAACGGACCTCGCGCCACTAAACAACGACACCAACATGGCCGAGAGAATTGTACATGAATGTAAATTGTGTGACGACTATCTGGACATAAAACTTGAAACAATTACACAGGACATACTTTCAAAAACAAAGTCACATGTTAAAGACGAGACAAAACACATAGAAGACAAAGTGACAAAATTACGAGACAATGTTGTGCCGTGTTTGGTGATTGGTGCAAACGCATCGTCAGGGAACGACAAAACAGCTAAAACCATGGCTAACGACACAGACAGAACACCTATTGTGGAATCACGTATTTCCAATCAAAATTACAATGTGCCACCTTCTTTTCCACCAAAGGTGCAATATTACGATACGACACCTAGAGTAGCAAGTGACACAAACTACGTCAATACAGTTATGCCAACCGGCATGGCTGATGACACATTTGTAAGACATGGGCATTTCCTGACATTTTCCAGTGCGGACAAGCACAAAGTCCACCCCATTGTGTTTATTAGATCATTTGACGGTGTTTTTCCACGTAGTTGGTCAGAAGTCGATAAAATCAGATACGTCACCAATCTCATGAGAGGACGAGCAGCTAAGTGGGGTGCCGCTATGAAACTGCGGTGCCTTACGTTTGAACAGTTCGAACAAGCCTTCTTGGACGAATTCTGGTCAGAGAATGAGCAACAGAGTCTAAGGAGAGAAGTGTGCAACCCCGAGACCTATGACCCTAAAAAAAAGAGACATTAAGACAATACTTTGAGAGGTACCTAGACAAGACACTGTACTGGTCCAAACCAGCTGACTTGCCAGCGACAATTGACACTTTAAAGAGCCACTCACCTTTTCCATACAGAGACAGATTAATAGGAGTACTGGAGAATGACATTAAGACTTTCTTAAACTTCTTAGATCAAATGGACGTAGTTAACAGAGGCGATTCACGCCATTCAAATTTTACTCATATTAGTAACCAAAATCAGCACCCACCCCAAAGGAACTGTAGTGACGGTGGTTGGTGGAACCATCCGTCCGCGCCGCGACACAATACGATGCCTGCGCGCGAAACATATTCATATGGAAACGTGTATGACGGTAGGAACAACCGCAGAAATTCGTGGAATAATAATAATAATAACAACAATAATTATCACCCATATCAAAATGGTAACTACATGCAAAATGAAAATCACAGACAGTACAACAACAACCGCAATGGGAGACGTGAGAATAATCGGTACCACCCGGGCTACTTTGACAGGAACATGCCATATAACAGACGTAATTACCATCAAAACAATAACAGTCCCAACAATCACCGACCTAATATGTGGAACACACAACATTCGCGCATGACAAATCATAACCCTCCACGGAATCCACCGCCGTTCCCCAGCACAGTTATGCACTCCCCGCCACGAAGTAGCAATAACAATTGCGGCGCACCATCAGCTGACGCGTGGGCGCCAACCGGCCGGAATGTAAACATAGGGGAGCTGGTCAATGAACCCGGCCAAACACAGCAGACGACGGAAAACAGTCGACGACCGAGCTAAGCGCTCGTGCTTCGGTCGTGAGGTGTTGTAAGAGCGCAACGGCTGAGACGGTTTGTTTCCTCAGGTACGATGACAAAATGACAGCAAAACAGGAATTAACAAACCTATCAGGTTGATGACCTTGTTCTTTTGCGTTCACATCCCAAGTCTACAAAATTAAAACAACTGAACAGAAAATGGCAGCTATTATATTCAGGTCCTTTCAGAATAGCAAGCATACCTCACCCAGGTTGTTACTCCCTAGAATATCCGTTATCTCACAAGCCGAGGGGGCTGCATCCCCACAGACATTTGAAACCCTTTGTGCACTAAAACAACATAATATAATGATAACTAAGTTGAACATGAGCAAGTTGCTATGAAAACGAGATTGTAATTATTTGTATTGAATACACGAACATTAAGTTATACAGCCTAAGAACACAAACGTTAATTTATGGAAATTATATACTGCAGTTATACTTGTACACATGATCATGAAGAGAATGTAAACCCAGGTGAGTACACTTACTGAATGAGAAAAGATATTCATATAGGAATGAGATCTACACAGGTTACATTTGTTGTTAATTGTAAATTATAGGGTGAATCAACAATTAGTTAGTTATTTCAAGACACTCTAATGACAGGAGATAATAGCTACTGAGGTCATTAATGACATAGGTATGTAGCAGAATGAATGAGGATGTAAGAATGAATGATCAGTATGAATGAGTTAATATTTAAGTTAATATAAGAAGGTAAGTTACTGTGAAGTAGTTGGAGACAAGAGATTATTTGAGGAAAATATTATTGGAGTTTTATGAGAATGGAAGTGCCAAATGGCCCCACGTATGTGATATATATATTATGATGAATATGAGAGTAAGGAATGAGTGAGAATGTTTTGGTAATATTGCGCTACGTAGAGAAGTGAGTAAACAGTCTACATCTTTAAGATTACATAAGAATTTCAATTTGAAAGAAAACATTTGTGATGAGTTAGAACACGTGAGTACAAGGCGTTAAAGGTGAATCTATTTACAGTCCCCTCGAAAATGAACGAATGCAAGAAAAGCAGAGTGAACATAATGATGATTACAGCTGTTGAAAGAAGTGTAATAAGAATGTGACTCGTAAACATATAAGCTTTAATTTATTTCAGAAGTGTAACTTAGTAACCTTTCGTTAAGTTTTGTTAAGCCATTGTGCGGTAGAAAACATTTATGGTTCGTGTTCAGACAGGAGAATTATATTTTAAGGAACTTAAGTTGGAAGAAATATAGTTTTTACTCAGCCCTCATGTGAATACATTAGTATAATTTTTTTTTTTTTTTTTACGAAAGTGAAATTAAGTGCCATGTTAGCCTCTATTATACTTACATATGACAGAAAACCCCGAGGAAGCAAAAGATAGGAGAGTTATTAAGGCTGTTTTTGCGACTCGTACAACACCTCCACTTAAGCGAAAAGATGACAAAATTACATCTATGTTGAAGACAACATTTGACTTTTCAGGCTATGCAAGGTAAATGCAAAGGTGGAAGTGACCACCCGTGCAGCCGACGTCGAGCAACGGACACTGAGAAAGAGACATTTTACTGTCAATTATAAGACTACGTTCTTTATGTTTTATAGAAAGAAATTATATATATATATATATATATATATATATATATATATATATATATATATATATATATATATATATATATATATATATATAATGTTTAACCTTCATTAAAGTAGAAGAAAGTTCACGGTTGAACTCTTGAGAGGAAATTTGATATGTCATTATATAATACACATTATGAGAGAGACAATCTGTGAGATACATTTTCCATTTGTATAGACGGTATCCACAAGAAGTGGAGATATTGAGGAAGTACAGAGCAGATATGCGATTCACTCATGCAAGGATTTGTTAAGGTATAATACACTAAGTCATATGAACAATCACAACACAAACAGAGAATCTGTCATGATGTTACACTACACAGACTTGACGGGTCTAGTGCAGCAGGGGATACAACCCGTCGGCTTTGGACAAGGACGTCACAAGCCACCAGAGAGCAGTTTCCCATTTTCGCTTTTGCTGTTATGTTTCAGTTTCGTTTCTTTACTGATTGCTTAATAAAGTGGATCTGTTTATTCTATCTCGTGAGATTTTTTTTTAAAAAGCCAAAAAACACTTATCAGCCACTGAAGGGAGCTACAACACTAAGAAGAATCGCTTCTCGATTGGCCACTTGTGACGTCATTGTCCAAAGCCGACGGGTTGTATCCCCTGCTGCACTAGTCCCGACTTGACGTAAGGACACTTACATTTACCCATGATTTGGTAAATTGCAAGCACCTCCTTTCACACACCCCTTGAAGGTGATGCAAACGTTATAATGTATTATGTTCTCTTTTTTTATGTATTAACTGTAGGATTTGGTAGTTTTTAGGTAGTGAATAGTTTCTTCCAGTCTATCTTTCTTTCTTTCTCCATTATCCTACCACCTCCTGCAGCTGGGTATTGTTTGTTTATGGAATGTAAGAATATATTGTGTGACAGTAAACTTTCAGGTATGAATAAAAAGACATGAAGAAAACTGAGTATGGCATTACAAGCCTGGTCAACCACTAGCCAAGATATGGAATCAAAAGAAAGAGATAAATAATAAATGAAGGAAAACCCGTGCTTTAAATGTTAAGTCTGATATCTCTTGGCACGCCCAAACCTGAATTTAAAAAAAAATTAATACCCCAATAAAAGAAAGCCAATGGGACTTAGTGTAATTTTTTAGTGTAAATATTTCACATGTAGATTCTTGTAAATTTATACGTATTTGTATATGTATTAAAACTTTGCATATTGTCAACATATTTTGAAATGTGACCACGAAATGTAAGCTTTCAGAATTAATGGTGTAAACATGCTTGGACAAAGTGAACTTTGTTAAAATGCAAATATGGCAAAAAAGTGTTGCAAACTGTGTTAAACTGTGAACGTTATAAACGACGAATTTTGTGTTATTTGTGAAACTAATGGTGCATAAACCAAATAACTGGGAAATACAGAAGCGTCCGATCTTACCCGTCGGCTTTGACCCATGACGTCACAAATATGGCGGAAACGACCATAAACGACAATTCCAATATGGCGGATATAAAAACATCGCATACGTATCATAAACACTGAAATACACAGGTTTCACAAAAAGCCTAATGACTAACGGGACAAGCGTGGGAAATTGGGGGTTTTTGGGTGGGGAGAAACTAAATATACACAAATGTAGCCACCGACCGCCATACAAAACCACGCAAAACGACGAAAAAAATCGGGACTAGTGCAGCAGGGGATACAACCCGTCGGCTTTGAACAATGACGTCACAAGTCGCCAGAGAGCATGTATTACAGAGATGAAAGAGCTGAGGAGAATGTTGAGAAACAAAGGAATGCGAGAGAGATAAACATTGATCTTGTCAAAGGCATAAGTGTTTTTTGACTTTTTTAAAAAAAAATCTCACGAGATAGAATAAACTGATCCTACTTTATTAAGCAATATCTTGTCAAAAGCCGAGAAGCGATTGTTCTTAATGTTCTAGCTCCCTTCAGTACGTAATAAGTGTTTTTTGACTTTTTAAAAAAAAAAAAATCTCACAAGATAGAATAAACTGATCCTACCTTATTAAGCAGCTCCCTTCAGTATCTAATAAGTGTTTTTTGGCTTTAAAAAAAAAATTTCACGAGATAGAATAAACTGATCCTACTTTATTAAGCAATAGTGTTTTTTTGGCTTTAAAAAAAAAAATCTCACGAGATAGAATAAACTGATCCTACTTTATTAAGCAATAGTGTTTTTTTGGCTTTTTAAAAAAAATCTCACAAGATAGAATAAACTGATCCTACTTTACTAAGCAATATCTTGTCAAAAACCGAGAAGCGATTCTTCTAATGTTGTAGCTCCCTTCAGTAGCTAATAAGTGTTTTTTGGCTTTTTAAAAAAAAATTTCACGAGATAGAATAAACTGATCCTACTTTATTAAGCAATAGTGTTTTTAAGGCTTTTTAAAAAAAATCTCACGAGATAGAATAAACTGATCCTACTTTATTAAGCAATATCTTGTCAAAAGCCGAGAAGCGATTTTTCTAGTGTTGTAGCTGCCTTCAGTAGCTGATAAGTGTTTTTTGGCTTTTAAAAAAAAAAATCTCATGAGATAGAATAAACTGATCCTACTTTATTAAGTAATCAGTAAAAAACGAAATTGAAACATAACAGCAAAAGCTTATTAGAACACAGAACTGCTTTATTATCTATGCCTCGAAGTGAAGCCATTAAGATCTATGACTAAGGAATGACGTTATGACGTCACACACCACAACACGCTTACGTCACGGGTCAAAGCCGACGAGTAAGATCGGAGGTTTCTGTTGACCCAATAACTGTTTGTAAATCGATATAAACTGCAATTTACTTCGACGATAATGAGGATTTTCAACAGTGCAATTGGACGTTTGTTGGCGAGTGTAAACAAGGTGATGATAACACCTACCTCTACGAACATCGACGCCGTTGTTCCTGGCCGGCCTTCAGATGCTTAGGAGACAATAAACTCAGAATCTGTCGTAGGCGATGTGGAGGCTAAAAACTGCATCGACCATATATGCCTGGAATAACAACTTGTAATGAACACTAAGTGAGAGTGAATACTGTTCAAGACTGTCATAACACAGCGATTTTGAAACTGCCGCATGCGAAATTCAGTGATGCTACTGCGCGTGCGCAAAGACTACGTGCTGCCAGAGATGCATTGGGAAACCAACGCTGGGAGCACACAACATTAACTGCGCTGGCGAACAGCTTGTTCAAACAAACTGTATGTAAATATATATATTAATTGAGTACAAAGGATCCAAACTGTAATAATTGTATTTAGTATATAGGTTTAGAAAGTAAGTGTTGGGAAAGATTATCCCCTATGGATGCACGTGGCCTTTCCAATGAAAATATGCATATATTGACTTTTAGGTTTGCTAGCCTGCCATGCTAAATGTTTTAGCGTGACAGTCGAGGGGGCGATGTAGCGGGACTTTGAATTTCGCCGCGCTACACTCGTTCCCTCAGATAAAAAATATCCCGTCGCAGCGGTATGAGCGCTCGACGGCAGAGAAACTACTAAAATTGTAACTCTTTTTTTTCTATTCGTTTCTTAATGGTCTCTTGATAGCCGAAGCTGAAGGCAGACGTGATCTGATGATGACGTAAAAAAAAAAAAAAAAAAAAAAAAAAAAAAGAAAAATACTTATTAGCTAGTCTTGATCTGATTTTAATGTGTAGACATATTGTGGAAGTTGTTAAGAAATTCGGAGGATGGAAGTAGCAAAGTAAATTAAATTGCATACAGTATCAAGATGATTTTAATTGGTATAAATTAGTGATTCCTGGACGATTGCAAGATTTCGGAGCAGACTTTTCATGCAGAAATGAAGTAGGAGATTTTTGAAAACCTGGACGCCGCATGAAAGAAGACAAGTTCACCTGGTAAAGGATGAACTCTTATCTACGTCACTACCCCCTGTCAGTTAAATTTTGTTATTCTCTGTTCTTTTTCAATACTTTTTGTAGTGGAAATTGGTTTAACTTTTGCTCAAAAACGCCACAAGGACCACCCCAACAATAGCTTTTCCGAATCACGAAGTCCGATGGCTTTTCTGTAATACGAAGTCCAATCTGCATTTCTTTCTTTCTTTCCCTTTTTTTCACGGTAATTTACGATTTTAAAATCCCTTTTTTTATTCACGATTTCTTCCACATTTTCAACCTCTTTTCTTCTCTCTTATTTTTCTTCTCTTTTTTATTAACCACTACATCTCCCATTTCATCTACATCCACTTCCATAATATTGCCTTCGAGTACATCACCCTTGTATAGACCCTCTATATACTCCTACAAACTTTCTGCATTCCCTTCTTTGCTTAGAACTAGTTTTCCATCTGAGCTCTTGATATTCATACAAGTGGTTCTCTTTCCTCCATAGGTCTCTTTAATTTTCCTGTAGGCAGTATCTATATGAGGTGTTCAAAAAGAAATGAGCCGCAAGCGTAATTACAGAAACCAGTAGCTGCATGTTAGAAGTATTGACCCTAGCTGTTGAGACAATTATCCCACTGTGACACAAGGTGGTGAATGGCTGTCTTTTAAAATTCCCGGGGCTGCAATGTTAACCAGTACCACACGTACAGCTGGACATCGTCGTCCAAGGTGAATCATTTGCCCTTCAGAGCCTTTATGGTGACGTTCTTCTTTGACCAAGAAGACCTTCTGATTCACTTCCTGCAGCATGGGACAACAGTGAATGTGCAGCGTTATTCGCACACCCTGATCACGCTTTGCCAAGTAATCAAATCAAAACAACCAGGCAGTCTCACCTGTGGGGTCATTCTGCTCCATGACAATGCGAAACCTAATACGGCGAACACAGTTGCATCACTCCTGCAGAAATTTAAATGGGAAGTTCTCAGTCACCCTCCGTATAGTCTGGACCTCTCTCCCTGTGATTACGCCACTTTTGGTCCCTTTAAAAAGGCTCTGAGGGGCAAACGATTCACCTCGGACAATGACGTCCAGCTGTATGTGCAGAACTGGTTAACATTGCAGCCCCAGGAATTTTATGAGACAGCCATTCACCACCTTGTGTCACAGTGGGACAAGTGTCCCAACAGCCAGGGTCAATACTTCTAACATACAGGTACAGGTTTCTGTAATTATGCCTCTGACGCAAGGTAATGAAATAACAAGAAAGCTTGCTAAGAAAGATAAAGAGATCCATCTCTACAGAAAAGAAATTAAGCAAAATTTTACAGATTGAAAGATAAAGAACATAAAAGTACTTTTGGTAAGAAACAAATTCTGGATGAGGGTAAATAGGTCTTATGCACAGAGAGTTCCATACAGTTTTATTTAAATATATAGGCAGTTCATCCATACTAGGAATCAAGAACCAGGACAACTTTTGCCTGTTATCAATATTGATACTAGCTTCAAATCAGTACTGGGAAGTCCATGACTTTTGAGAATGTTTTAAGTTTAAATTTTTTGTGAGAATTTCACATTTATTATTCTAATTTTTCATTTATTGTGTTAATTTGGTGTTTTATTACGTTATGCCAACTGGCAGTTGCAGCTGCATTGACTTCATGTGCTGTCATCCCCATTGTGATTACTGGTAAGATTTAATGGAAATCTCCAGAGAAGAAAACAGTGCAGCTAGCCATAGGGCTACTGTTGTTATGCAAATGTTGAATTGTTCTGTGGAACACTTCAATGAGTATTTTGGGACATCAGGATCTCACCCATACAATGGAAGTGCAATCTATTCCAGCCAACACTGCAGATGCCATAAGTATTGTAGGCATAGACTGCCAGCACGGTAGTCAGGTGGCCTTATACCTCTCATAGCTCAATGGTAAAAGTTTGGTTTTCAAATTTGGGGGGGGGGGGGGGGGGGGCGGAGTCTTCATTTCATCATAGCTCTAACAGTTAGGAAGAACTATTTGAAATTACACACACAAACCTTCCTCATGAATCACTCTACTTATTACCAAAGAACAGATCAAAATTCCTATAGTAGCTCCTGAGATTGCTGACAGATAAAAAATGCAATCTAAGTTTCTAACAGGCAAAATTTTTTTATGTTGTATAATTACAGTTTAGCAATTTTCAGGTATTCTTCCTTTACTTGTAATATGAAACTTTGCTTCTTGCCAAATATCATGGTCCTAGGACTGAGTCGAAACAGGCCCCGGGATTAGACAACATTCCATTAGAACTACTGATGGCCTTGGGAGAGCCAGTCCTGACATAACTCTACCATCTGGTGAGCAAGATGTATGAGACAGGCAAAATACCCTCAGACTTCAATAAGAATATAATAATTCCAATCCCAAAGAAAGCAGGTGCTGACAGATGTGAAAATTACCGAACAATCAGTTTAGTACGTCACGTATGCAAAATACTAACACGAATTCTTTACAGACGAATGGAAAAACTGGTAGAAGCCGACCTCTGGGAAGGTCAGTTTGGATTCTGTAGAAATATTGGAACACGTGAGGCAATATTAACATTATGACTTGTCTTAGAAGAAAAATTAAGGAAAGGCAAACCTACATTTCTAGCATTTGTAGACTTAGAGAAAGCTTATGACTATGGTGACTGGAATACTCTTTCAGATTCTAAAGGTGGCAGGGGTAAAATACAGGGAGCGAAAGGTTATTTACATTTTGTACAGAAACCAGATGGCAGTTATAAGAGTTGAGGGGTATGAAAGGAAAGCTGCGGTTGGGAAGGGAGTGAGACAGGGTTTTAGCCTCTCTCCGATGTTATTCAATCTGCATATTGAGCAAGCAGTAAAGGAAACAAAAGAAAAATTCGGAGTAGGTATTGAAATTCATGGAGAAGAAATAAAAACTTTGAGGTTCGCTGATGACATTGTAATTCTATCAGAGACAGCAAAGGACTTGGAAGAGCAGTTGAACGGAATGGACAGTGTCTTGAAAGGAGGATATAAGATGAACATCAACAAAAACAAAACGAGGATAATGGAATGTAGTCGAATTAAGTCAGGTGATGCTGAGGGAATTAGATTAGGAAATGAGACACTTAAAGTAGTAAAGGAGTTTTACTATTTGGGGAGCAAAATAACTGATGAAGATCGAAGTAGAGAAGATATAAAGTGTAGACTGGCAATAGCAAGGAAAGCGTTTCTGAAGAAGAGAAATTTGTTAACATCAAGTATAGATTTAAGTGTCAGGAAGTCGTTTCTGAAAGTGTTTGTACGGAGTGTAGCCATGTATGGAAGTGAAACATGGACGATAAACAGTTTGGACAAGAAGAGAATAGAAGCTTTCGAAAAGTGGTGCTACAGAAGAATGCTGAAGATTAGATGGGTAGATCACATAACTAATGAGGAAGTATTGAATAGGATTGGGGAGAAGAGAAGTTTGTGGCACAACTTGACCAGAAGAAGGGATCGGTTGGTAGGACATGTTCTGAGGCATCAAGGGATCACCAATTTAGTATTAGAGGGCAGCGTGGAGGGTAAAAATCGTAGAGGGAGACCAGGAGATGAATACACTAAGCAGATTCAGAAGGATGTAGGTTGCAGATTTATTTGGTGCTACATTGTCTATCAATTAGTAAATTGCACAGAGCATTCGGAAGTGATTGTGTTAATCTTCATACAGATTTTTTAGACACAACTTTCATTGCAGATTTTTGAGATGGAGAGATAAATGATTATGACAAAAGTAAAATTAAAATGTTTTATAGTAATCGATGTTGTGCTCAGAACTGAAATGTATTTCTCTCAAATATATTGAAACATTTCAGCATAGCATTATTTAAAGAACACACTAAAATGGAATGGGACAATGTGCATTCACAACAGCACATAAAAAGAGGAAGTGTGCTCTATTCCCCAGATAATTGTGTTGAGGTGATTAAGGAAGCAAGATGTGCCAGACAAGGCCAGTATAAAGTAAAGTATGTATCTCATGGCTTCTTTAATATGTACCATACATCAAATAGCCCAGCTAGTAAAGCAGGAGATGCATATGTTAAACACATATTTGCTCTGTGATATAATGTCTGTGGGTACTGAATGTAAACTGGAGTGTGAATAGGATTGGACATAAAATTAATGGAGTGCCTACTGACTCTCCTTCAAAAATGACTAAATGAGATACAGTAGGCATACTGTGTCATAAATCTGTCATTGCTTTCTCATGTCATAATGATGCTGACTCAGTGTGTACAAGTGATGGATGGTCATGCATCTTCAGTGTCATATCCACCACTTAAAACTTTACAGTTTTAGCGTAACTGTATTTACCTGTGCTAGTATACCTCCATCAAACCTGGTTGAAAAGTGATTGTGAGAAGCAGACTATTTGAAATTATGTTGTCTACAGTAGTTTTGAAGTTCATACACTTTAATTGGACTTTCCTGTTGAATAACCTACAGTTTATAGCCAGATCATGTCTCATCTACCATAATTTACACACAGATAAATGGTTAGCCATCTACTACACTCAAGTGATGTCCTATAATATGATTGTTTGACTGCAGTAACCTAATATAGATGTACTGATTCGCCATAATTAATGTATGGCAGGTAAATCATTAACAAAGTCAGTGGATATAGTTCTTAAATCACTGTCCTTGAAATCTAATAGGCAAGATAGGCAAATCATTTAGGAAAAGAAGTGCACAGTAAGTATTATTTGTAAGTAACACAGTTCACAGTGTGGCCCAATTGTCAAAGTAAGCAGTATTGAACTTTGGCACACCCCATGATACTAATTACACATCCACTGTTTGGTTAACCACTTAAAACAGTCATTAAATTACAGAATATTCTCCTGGGTGAGCAATTTAGATAAAACTCTGCACATTTAAGACTTGTAATTTGTCCTAGCTTATCTGCAGTACACTTCCATTACTGGTAGACACAGAAGATGCTATTTTCAAACTCACTGCAGATCGACTAATATTTTGTTTTTTATAATTTTACAACAATTAGAACTAAAGTTAGGTATTGTTTGCTGCGGTTTTAGAAGTTACAATTAAAAATTTATATTTCTAAGGAAAGTTCACCTGAATGTGAATTTTCTGATGCAACAGTGAATTTTATTGAATTACAGTAGTTTGCCAAAATATGGGATTATATTTCAGTAACAATGTTTTAGTTAAGAATACTAATTAATTACTCCAGAACTAAATGAGTGCACAAGTTGCTAACATATTTTTGTCAGTAGCTTGATTGATGGATTGATTGTTTTTCATTTGGTCCCATTTGATTACATTATGTAATTATACTAGTACTATGGGTTATTTAAATACACCATATTACAGTATTTTCAACTGATTATAATGCAAGTATATGCAAGTAATAACACCATTCTTCACATATATATTCCTCTACACCATAAAATTCTTTCTCCATCAAGAAGTTCTTTAGAAGTTTCTTGAATATCTTTCCACTCATACTGTCCTATAGACTCTTGGGAAGATGCTTTATCAACTGTACATTTGAGTGCTGAGAAGCTTTTTCAGCATCTTTTAGTCTGTCATACATGCTTCTCTTCTGGCCTTTATTTCCTGTTTTATATGAATGAACATAATGCATATTTTTCTAGTAACGTATTTCCTTTGGTTGATGAAATTATTGTTTTGTGTATGTAAATGGGGGAAAAGTAATCAATATTTTTAGATCATGGAAGGTAGTTCTTCATGAGTCCATCTGTTTTTTAATCAGAATGCCACTAATGGTCTTTTCTGCTATAAAAAATTCTTTTTGTGTTATTGCTGTTGGAATTTCCCCAAACAGTTATTCCATACTGTAATTATGGTTCAAAGAGTGCATGGTGAACTGTACATAGGAGTTGTTTATTACCATAATGAGCAAGCTATTTCATAATAAAAATTACGGCACTTAATTTGCAGAAGACAATGTCTATATGTTGTCTCCATGGAGTTTATTGTCAACTAATAATTCCTAAAAATTCTGTAGAGATAATTGCTTCCAATCTAGTTTCATATATGAAAACGTCTGGATGATTTTCCTTTTCTCTATTCACGAATACAATGAATATTGCCTTTTTTAGATTTATAGTTAACTCATTCTGTGTGAGCCATTGTACTGTGTTATTTGGTGGCATAAATGCACTTCACACCATTGTTTCCAGATTTTCTTCTACATTCAATAATGTCACGTCATTCACAAAAGTAGTTTTTTGATCATTCTCACTGGTTTCAATATTGTTTACAAATAGGTTGAAGAGAAGCACATCAAGTACATATCCTTGAGGTACATCATACTGTATATCCCCGATTTCAGATGTATATCCAGATTCTGTTGTTACATACTACACTCTGTTTCTAATGTATGATTTTACACATTGCAGTGCATGCCCAAGTATGCCATATCTTTCAAGTTACACCTTATCTATTACATAAGATGTTGGGTAACTCTACTGCTGCCAGCAGTCCCCTGTCTGTTATTCCACTAGCAAATAAGTTTATTTACAAGAATACTATGTGATATTGTGTCAGAGGTCTTTGTTAGATCAACTGTGTGTGTTGCTTTTGTTCAAGTCCCTGTCAGACAGATAATATTGTTATCAATCATTGCTTTAACTGTAGACTGGCCATTATGAAGTACATATCAGAACTGATTAAAGATGTGATTCTTCTGAATGTATTCATTTAGCTGTTTGTTTCATTATTACACCAATGACTTTAGATATTACTAGTGACTCGGCTCAGCTATGCACAGCTAGCACTAAATATCTGCAGCCATATGACTTATCTTTAGTGCTATGGCTGCAGATATTTAGTGCTAGCCGTGCATAGCTGAGCTGGGTCACTAGTAATATCTAAAGTTACTGGTGTAATAATGCCTTATCTGCAGCCATATGACTTATCTCTCCCCATGAACCATAGACCTTGCCATTGGTGGGGAGGCTTGCGTGCCTCAGCGACACAGGTAGCCATACCGTAGGTGCAACCACAACGGAGGGGTATCTGTTGAGATGCCAGACAAACATATGGTTCATGAAGAGGGGCAGCAGCCTTTTCAGTAATTGCAGGGGCAACATTCTAGATGATGACATTGTAATTCTGTCAGAGACAGCAAAGGACTTGGAAGAGCAGTTGAACGGAATGGACAGTGTCTTGAATGGAGGATATAAGATGAACATCAACAAAAGCAATACGAGGATAATGGAATGTAGTCAAATTAAGTCGGGTGATGCTGAGGGAATTAGATTAGGAAATGAGACACTTAGAGTGGTAAAGGAGTTTTGCTATTTGGGGAGCAAAATAACTGATGATGGTCAAAGTAAAGAGGGTATAAAATGTAGACTGGCAATGGCAAGGAAAGTGTTTCTGAAGAAGAGAAATTTGTTAACATCGAGTATAGATTTAAGTGTCAGGAAGTCGTTTCCGAAAGTATTTGTATGGAGTGTAGCCATGTATGGAAGTGAAACATGGATGATAAATAGTTTGGACAAGAAGAGAATAGAAGCTTTCAAAATGTGGTGCTACAGAAGAATGCTGAAGATTAGATGGGTAGATCACATAACTAATGAGGAGGTACTGAATAGGATTGGGGAGAAGAGGAGTTTGTGGCACAACTTGACTAGAAGAAGGGATCGGTTGGTAGAACATGTTCTGAGGCATCAAGGGATCACCAATTTAGTATTGGAGGGCAGTGTGGAGGGTAAAAATCGTAGAGGAAGACCAAGAGATGAATACACCAAGCAGATCCAGAAGGATGTAGGCTGCAGTACATACTGGGAGATGAAGAAGCTTGTACAGGATAGAGTAGTATGGAGAGCTGCATCAAACCAGTCTCTCAGGACTGAAGACCACAACAACATGACTTATCTGGTGTACCAATAATTTTACAATGGGCCACTGCATAGAGTTACATTTAAGCATATTACACCGGAAAACTTCTGAGGATGCACAAATGTTGACCGTTCTATATTTGTAATGAAATCATGTGACAATGAAAGTAGCTGTGAGCTACCATGCTGCCCCAGCCACCTGTCTATAGCACTAGTTCTGTACCAACTACCAGGCCACCTGGTTCACCTGACTGCAGCACAAGTTTATCATCCGTTGCAGCCTCTTGCCTGCCACCCAGCTGCAGTGACAGTGCAGTACAATCCGCCCAACAGCAACAAAGTCTGACATGAGCTACAGTCACTTGTCAGCCACCCAACTCCAGTGCCAGTCCAGTGCAAGCTACATTTCCTGTGTAACATTTTCCTTCATTTCCCATCAGAACTTCACTACGAAGGACCTCTGCCATGCAACATGGGTAGACTGTACCCTCTGCCATGAAACACTGAAAACATTGATGAAGCACTCTATACAATATAACTCTCCCTCAACATGTGGTACAAAGCACACTCTACCATGTAAAGTCTCTGTATGCCCATCTTTATAGAGATGGTTGCAGGAATCAGCTGTTCAATAGATGATGTCAAATTAAACATCTTTCAACTATCAAATTTCCAATCTTATTTTATTTGGCAACCAGTTTCAGCATTTTACTATGCCACCTTCAGGCCCCTTACTGATATGTAGGAAGAATCTGTCTCAGTTGTGATCAAACAGTCGGCAGGTGATGGTTGAAATGATCACTGTAGCAAATATCTACTAATACCAGTATTGCTGGCCCCTTTTTTGGTTACAACCTAGCCTGAAGAGGGCGTAGTAAAATGTTGAAACTGGTTGTCAAATAAAATAGGGTTTGAAATTTGATGGCTGAAAGGTCTTTAATTTGACATCCTCTTCCATGTAAAGTTTGTAAGAGGTACTGTTTGCCACACAGCATCATATGAAGCACCTCCTGGACCATTACAATGCTACAATTGCCTTCTACTGTGCAATGCTGGTACAAAGCACCCTCTGCCATGCAGCTTTGGAATGATGCACCCTCTGCCACACAACATCAATGCAAAGCACCCTATGACACACACCTCGTACCAAGTATCCTCTGCCACACACAATCGGTACAGAGCACTCGTCACCATGCAAAAGGGCGAACCTCTCTCTATCAGGCAAGTACAAAATATTCTCTGTCATGGAAGTTGGTAAGAAGCACCCTTTGCTACTTAACATCAGTACAAAGCACAAAGTATCCTCCACCACAATAAAACTAGCACATAGCATCCTCTACCATGTAACATTGGTACTAAGCACCCTCTATCAGACTCGAAGGTATGCCAATTACATTGTTTTTGTAGTGACGAGGGACTTTAATTCATCATACTTCAACCAGTTTGCATAAAATATTTATAATCTTCCTCATTGATCTGTCTATAGTGAAAACCATATCAAAATCCCTACAGTAGTTCCTGAGATTAGCCCAAACATACAGACAGAAACTGTGTGGGGTGATATTGTTATTATATTGGAATATTTTGTTTTAAGAGAGTATTTGAACTAGACTAATCACAATTTTTTCCCCTTGTTTCTTCATTTTTTTCCATTTCCTCTTCATAAACTTGCTTTCTTCTGACCAGTTCATAGTCAATTTCGATGTGGTGTCCCTGTTCACAAAAGTACCACTCCACGACACAGTTGATTTGATTGGTGGGAGGTTTGACAGAATTTTGGTAGATCTTTTCAAGCAGATTTGAATGTCAACTTAATTCCTATATGGAAGGCAATCCCATGAGCAGACTGAAGGAGTGCCAATGAGTACCCCATGTCCCTGGTAGGAGCCAGTCTGTTTATGGAGAAGATTGAGAACGAGGCCTTTGCAACTGCAACCTACCAGCTGACATGTTTCTTCAGATATGTGGTTGACATGTTTGTCAGCTTGTCCCTTGGCCAGGAAAGACAGTGGATGAGTTCTTGGACCATCTGAATTCATTACATCTCAACATAGAGTTCACCATGGGGCTAAAGAAAGATGGTCAAGTTGCATTCATGGAAGTCTTCGTAAAGAGGAAGGAAGATGGCACCTCTGGCAACTGTGTGTCTCAAAATCCAACACACACCAATCTGTATCTACAACCTAACAGTTGCCATCACCCAGCACAGAAAACTGGGGTGCAACACTTGTACACTGAGCCAAGACACTTTCTGACTCTGGCAGCTTGATAACATAATTAGAACATCAATGAGTGTTCACTGACAGATGACCTGATACACTAGAAGAGTGGCAAGCAGAAGAGACCAAGGAGGTAGCTTTTCTACTGTAAACAAGTCCTGTCTCTGCCAAGATCAATGGAATGCTGAAGAAACGTGAACTCGTAAGTGCGTTCCATCTGCCAAACAAAATCAGGACTTCTAGAATAAATTTTCACTCTGCAGCAGAATGTGCACTGATATGAAACTTCTTGGCAGATTAAAAGTGTATGCTGGACCAAGAATCAAACTCTGCACCTTTGCTTTTTGTGGGCAAGTGCACTACCAACTGAACTAACCAAACATGACTCACGACCCCAACTCACAGCTTTACTTCTGCCAGTTCCTCATCTCATATCATCCAAACTAAACAGAAGCACATGGTCTGATACACAGTTTTAATTTGTCAGGAAGTTTCATATCAGCACACCCTCTACTGCAGAGTGAAAATTTATTCTTGTAACAATCCCCCAGACTGTGGCTATGCCACAGCTCCACAGTATCCTTTATTTGAGGAGTGCTAGTCTTGCAAGATTTAAAGGAGAGCTTCTCTGAAGTTTCGAAGGTAGGAGATGAGGCACTGGGAGAAGTAAACCTGTGAGGACAGGTCACGAGTCATGTTCGGGCTGCTCAGTTGGGAGAGCACTTGCCTGCAAAAGGCAAAGATCCTGAGTTTGAGTCTCAGTCTGCCACACAGTTTTAATCTGCCAGGAAGTTTTATATCAGTGCACAGTACGCTGCAGAGTGAAAATTCATTCTTGAAATAATCCCCCAGGCTGTGGCTAAGTCATATCTCCACAATATCCTTTCTTCCAGGAGTGCTAGTCTTGCAAGGTTTGCAGGAGAGCTTCTGTGAAGTCTGGAAGGTAGGAGATGAGGTACTCCTAGAATTAAAGCTGTGATGACAGGTTGTGAGTCATGCTTGGATAGCTCAGTTGGCAGAGTACTTGCCAGCAAAGGGCAAAGGTTCCAAGTTTGAGTCTCAGTCGGGCAAAATGTTTTAATCTGCCAGGAAGTTTCAAAATCAGGGCTCATCTTGGAATGGTCAAGGATGATCTTTGGTTAAGAATACCTGGTAGTTACCACATACTTTGTGAATGTGGTATGTCTTTTATCAGTCAAACCACTAGAACAGTAAATGGAAGATACAAGTATTGCCCAAGACATACTAGTCTAGGGCAGGTCACAAAATCAGTAATAGCAGAACACAGCCTGGGGTGCAAACATGCCCTGCACTGTGATAAAACCAGGAGCCTTGCTGAAAGCCCTGGAGTCAGTGATAATGCCATCAATGACATTTTATTGCCTCAGAATATCTGAGGACTAAGGTGTAAGCTTAATGAGTGGCTAATTTTTGTTAAGAATTAGAGTTGAGCAAACCAGTTAATTTTATTTGCCTCTATGAACATCTTGTGATCACTGGTATATATATGTTAAATGTTACAGGAACCAGGATAGCTTCATACTTCTGTAGAGAACAAATGGAAAAAGGAGGAGTCGGAAACTGTTTTGATTACAAGGCTACTGATATTAATAAATTTTGCTCAGAGCAGCACTTAGAAGCTTGTGGAACAGAAGTGGTACTTCACAATAAGTCCTTTATAATAATAAGTATGTACAGAGCACCTTCAGGAAAGTTCAAGCTCTTCAAAAAAATCTGAAAGCTCTGTTGTTCTGTCTCACAGTAAAAAAAAAACAAGGAAATAGTGGTTGCTGGTGATTTTAATGTGGATTTATTGAAAAGCTCTGTCAGTGAACAATTATTGCAGCCAGTAGCAACATCATTCAATTTGATTCCTCCTGTGAAATTTGCAAATAGGGTATGTAAATGCTCTGAAACTGCTATTGATAATACCTTTGTAGACAAATCAAGGGAAAAAATTATGTCACAAAACCAACGGCAAATGGGCTACCTGATCATGACATGCAGCATCTTGTGTTAAATTTTGTAACTTGTCAGGGTAAAAAATCTATTAAATCAGAGTACAGGAAGGTAATAAACCAGTCAAAAATTGAGAATTTTAGGAGATTGCTCAAAGACATGAACTGGATAGATGTTTACAGTACTTCTGACTCAGGTGGAAAATGCAAAGCATTCATTAATAAAGTTACTTCCTCTTTTGAAAATTGTTTTCCCCTAAAGATAACTCAAATCAAGCAAAAGTCTAAAAATAATGGATTACCCAAGGAATAAAGGTATTATGTGGGACAAGAAGGAGATTGTATCTAATATCTAGGAATAGAGCTGACATTAGCATTTTAATGCATTACAAAGAATACTGCAAGACATCGAAGCAAATAATCAAGAAATCTAAGCACCTGTATTATGAGAAAAAGATAATTGCATCATGCAACAAAATAAAAACTATTTGGGATGTAGTGAAGAAAATTAGCCTACTTTGCTTATTTTCATTCGCTTATGTTGCATGGTATTATATTTTTGGGTAACTTTTCCCATTCTATAAGGATATTTTTAGCTCAGAAATGGGCAGTTGGGGCAATAAGTGGTGTAAGTTCATGAACCTCTTGTCGACCCCTCTTCACAAGTCTGGGTATTCTGACTTTGGCCACTCAATATATATATTCCTTACTGTTATTTATTGTTAACAATATTGGCTTATTCCCAAGAATAAGCAGTTTTCACTCAGTTAATACTCAGCAGAAATCAAACCTGAATTTGGGTCAGAGTTCCTTAACTCTTGTGCAGAAAGGTGTGCAGCACACTGCTGCACCCATTTTCAGTAAGCTACCACAAGAATTCAAAAACCTTAGCAGTAATCCCCATGCTTTCCAACCGAAACTAAGGAGTTTCCTCATGGGTCACGCCTTCTACACTCCTGGAAATGGAAAAAAGAACACATTGACACCGGTGTGTCAGACCCACCATACTTGCTCCGGACACTGCGAGAGGGCTGTACATGCAATGATCACACGCACGGCACAGCGGACACACCAGGAACCGCGGTGTTGGCCGTCGAATGGCGCTAGCTGCGCAGCATTTGTGCACCGCCGCCGTCAGTGTCAGCCAGTTTGCCGTGGCATATGGAGCTCCATCGCAGTCTTTAACACTGGTAGCATGCCGCGACAGCGTGGACGTGAACCGTATGTGCAGTTGACGGACTTTGAGCGAGGGCGTATAGTGGGCATGCGGGAGGCCGGGTGGACGTACCGCCGAATTGCTCAACACGTGGGGCGTGAGGTCTCCACAGTACATCGATGTTGTCGCCAGTGGTCGGCGGAAGGTGCACGTGCCCGTCGACCTGGGACCGGACCGCAGCGACGCACGGATGCACGCCAAGACCGTAAGATCCTGCGCAGTGCCGTAGGGGACCGCACCGCCACTTCCCAGCAAATTAGGGACACTGTTGCTCCTGGGGTATCGGCGAGGACCATTCGCAACCATCTCCATGAAGCTGGGCTACGGTCCCGCACACCGTTAGGCCGTCTTTCGCTCATGCCCCAACATCGTGCAGCCCGCCTCCAGTGGTGTCGCGACAGGCGTGAATGGAGGGACGAATGGAGACGTGTCGTCTTCAGCGATGAGAGTCGCTTCTGCCTTGGTGCCAATGATGGTCGTATGCGTGTTTGTTGCCGTGCAGGTGAGCGCCACAATCAGGACTGCATACGACCGAGGCACACAGGGCCAACACTCGGCATCATGGTGTGGGGAGCAATCTCCTACACTGGCCGTACACCACTGGTGATCGTCGAGGGGACACTGAATAGTGCACGGTACATCCAAACCGTCATCGAACCCATCGTTCTACCATTCCTAGACCGGCAAGGGAACTTGCTGTTCCAACAGGACGATGCACGTCCGCATGTATCCCGTGCCACCCAACGTGCTCTAGAAGGTGTAAGTCAACTACCCTGGCCAGCAAGATCTCCGGATCTGTCCCCCATTGAGCATGTTTGGGACTGGATGAAGCGTCGTCTCACGTGGTCTGCACGTCCAGCACGAACGCTGGTCCAACTGAGGCGCCAGGTGGAAATGGCATGGCAAGCCGTTCCACAGGACTACATCCAGCATCTCTACGATCGTCTCCATGGGAGAATAGCAGCCTGCATTGCTGCAAAAGGTGGATATACACTGTACTAGTGCCGACATTGTGCATGCTCTGTTGCCTGTGTCTATGTGCCTGTGGTTCTGTCAGTGTGATCATGTGATGTATCTGACCCCAGGAATGTGTCAATAAAGTTTCCCCTTCCTGGGACAATGAATTCACGGTGTTCTTATTTCAATTTCCAGGAGTGTATTTTGTCAAGAAGGTCCTTGAAAAATTAAACTGGGTCTTGTGTTGTTAATTGCATTTACTTGAACTTATGGCTTGACTTTTTTCAGGATCATAAACATTTTATTTTTATCTGTTATTATTTTTATGTTGTAATTGCATGTACTGATTTGTTCCATGACCTTGGAAATTTGCTCCTGAATTTGGTCCTATGGAACTTGATGTGTTAATAAAAATAAAATAAACAGAGACAGATGGGGCTATAAAGGAAGAGGAATAGATAGCTCTAAAAATAAATGAGACATTGCTGACAAGTGTTGTAGTGTTGCAAACCTCCTAAACAAATACTTTGTTTCTCTAACTGGTACCTTGGGGTTATCAGGTTCGGCAAACAGGCACTAGAGTATCTGAGGCCAGTCTTTACAAATAATTTCAGTAAAATGGAAGTGACACTTATGCCTCCCAAAGAAATAGCATCCACCATGAAATCCTCCAAATCTAAGTATTCTAGTGGTTATGATAACATATCAATGAAGTTAAGCAAAGTACTCATGTGAGTTGAGTTCTATCTTACGTTATTTGTGTACTCTATCTCTTATCAAAAGAACATTTCCAGACTGTCTAAAATATGCCGAAGTTGAGCCTCTTTACAAAAAGGGGGATAAAAAGACACCATCAAACTATCAATGAGTTTCACTTTTGCCAGCTTTTTCAAAACTATTTGAAAAGGTTGTGTTCAACTGTCACCTTAAGCATCTGACTGCAGATGATATATTGTCCAAGTCACAGTTTAGGTTTCTTATGGGTGCAAATATAGAGAAAGCTATTTACGCATGCAGTGAGAATGTACTTAATTCATTAGATAACAAATTAGAGGTTACTGGCATTTTCTGTGATCTGTCAAAAACTTTTGACTCTTTAAATCATAGCACTCTCTTAAGTAAATTACGATACTATGGTGTCACCAACAGTGCTGCAAAATGGTTTGAGTCTTATCCATCTAACAGGAAACGGAGAGTGTTGTTGGGAAATACCTGTGCAGTAAGCAGTCAGTCTCCACCTGATTGGGAATTAATTACATGTGGTGATCTTCAAGGTTTCATCTTGGGTCCATCACTTTTTCTTGTATCCATTAATGACCTCTCATCTGCTATGGTGGCAGATGCTAATTTTGTTTTATTTGCAGTTGATACAAACATTGCAATAAGTTGCATGTTAATTACGTATTTAAAAACTGCTGCTAACCAAATTTTCACTGACATTAATGAATGGTTTAAAGCTAATTCATTCTCATTAAACTTTGAAAAGAGCCACTAACTGCAGTTCAGAATCTGTAAGAGATTTTCTTTCAGCATGCGTAAAACATATGAAGATATGCAGATTGAAGATGTTAACAATGTTAAATTTCTGGGATTACAACTCGATAATAAATTCAGTTGGGAAAGCTTATTACAGAACTGCTGACGTCCCTAAACAAGTCTGTATTTGCAGTGAGAATGTTGCCAGATGTAGTAGGCATAAATATAAAAAACCTTGTATACTTTACTTGCTTTCATTCTATCATGTCGTACGGGATCATATTCTAGGGATCACTCATCAAACTGAGCTAAGGTTTTTAGCATATAATAAGACTCATTTGTGGTTTAATTCAAGAACATCATGTAGGAACCTGTTCAAGGAACTTTGTATTCTAACCATTGACTCACAGTGTATTTATTCCTTAATGAAATTTGTTGAAAGTAATATATCTCTAAGTCCCGCCAACAGCTCAATACATAGTATCAATACTGGGAATAAGAACAATCTAGGTAAATATCTAAAATTACTTACCTTGGTCCAAAAAGGGGTCCAATATTCAGGAACACACATTTTCAATAAATTGCCAGCAACCATTAAAAATTTGGTTTCAGGTAAAGGACAGTTTTAACAGGGTTTAAAGACTGTTTGATAGGCAATTCCATCTACTCTATAAATGAATATTTTAACAGGGACTGTTAGGCCAGCTTAAGTAAAAATGTCTGTTAGATTTCAGTCTTGACAGCACTAGGTCACAACAGTCAAGATTAGGTATTTTGTGTATGATAAATTTATACAAAAGTGCATAACTATGTTTCATTTTGTCAGTGTATTAATTCTGCAAACATACTCAGTTCCAGTTTACTGTAAGGTATTCATCTATTTTGACAAGCTCCTGACAGATGATCAGGGTAGTGTGTGTTATATTCAAATGTTTTATGTTTTTTGTGTTATACTTTCTGACTTTTTCCACACCCATGGTAATCATTTCAATTTTGGATCTATGGCATGAAAAATGAATCTAATCTGATCTATGAATCAATTGAAATCAAGATGGTGGAAAACCTAATCACTTGATAAGAAGGATACCAAAAAGCAGCACTGTGTGAAATCCAGCATTTGAACTAGTATGGAAACACCAGATAAAAGTTCCCAAATGCAGTGATGAACCTTGGGTAACTGCATATGTAAATCAAACAACAAACAGAGCACAAGGTGGCAGCCACCATCATGGGAGACAGTCACAGCAGGTGGGGATGAAATACGGAACAACATCCATATCCTCAGAGCTCAGCTATCACGCCTCATGGAAGCAGATCTAATATGGAGCACCAGAAGCCGGTCTCCACCACAGGAGGCTGTTGCAGCAGGAATTGACATAATACAGAGCTCCAGCAGCAGCATGAGTTGCAGTGATTATGTCTTGCAAGTGCGGAATAACTACAGAACACTGAGAGGTTGACATCACCAAGGGAGACAGCTGCAGTGGATGCAGATAGAAAAGCGAACACTTGGAGCAGCATGGCAGTGCAACTTGCGGGCATGGACAGAAGACTGAACAGCCGGTCTGAAGCGATCGCCAGGCAGAACTCCAGGCACCACCCAGGCATAAACTAATAAGACTCTACTGATGACAATACTCGCAACATTGACATCACAGGATGTGCAGAAACTTGGACTGACAAAAACTAAAAAGACTCTACTGATGACAATACTCGCAACATTGACATCACAGGATGTGCAGAAACTTGGACTGACAAAAACACCATTCCAGATTTCAAGCAATAAACTTGTCATGCAACACACAGGGTGGACAGCAGTGGTGGGATAGGCCTGTATGGCAGGGTTAACCTGAAAACAGCACTACCATAGTTTGCTGGCTTGGAGGTAGTGATGATGTGTTATACATACTCTCAAAATTCATCTATTGAGTAGAAGGAGTTGTCATTCATCTAGTGTTGTAGCTACACACTTCACTATCATTTTTAAACTGGGATGGGTTATTAATAATAAATTTCATAAGTGAATATATGTATTGCAAAGGTATTGTGAATATCTTGAGTTCCTTAAATAAATATCTGTTTATCTACAAGAATTTCAGGATTCACACATTTTAAAAAAAATCCTTGAGAGTTCATAAAACATCCCAGTGGGTGATGTTTGCTATTCAAAGCATTTAATATTTTATCAGTGTAAACATATATAGCATTTTCTTTTGAAAATGCCTGTCTGAAAACCAAATTGACATTTTATTAGTATTTCATTTTTACAAATATATGATTCTACTCTTGAATACATTACTTTTTCAACAATTTAGGATAAAACTGTCAGAAATAAGATTAGGCAGTAGTTGTTAGCATCAGACCTATCCTCTTTTTTATGTGCTGGTTTAACAATAGCATTTTCCAGTCTTTCTGGAAAAATGCCCTGTTTCAGTGAGCTACTGCATATGTGCCTGAAAGTCCTACTTATCTGTCAGGGACTTTGGAAATGCCATCAATTCCATGTAAGCTTTTACTTTTGAGTGAATTTATTATTTTTCTAATTTCAGCAGGAAAGGTGGGTTGAATTTCAGTTTTATCAGACTGCATAGGTCTTGCCTCTTCCATACACTGTCTTGCATTTTCTAAAGAATAGCTGAATCCTATTTTTTCTACAATACTTAAAAAATGATTATTAAAAATTTTTTCTACTTCTTACTTTTTGTTAACAAACTTTTCTCGGAGTTTGATAGAAACACAGTCTTCCTGTGCTCTCAGTGGACCTGCTTCCTTTTTCATAATATTACAAATTGCTTTAATTTTACTATCAGAGGTGCTAATCTCAGACATAAAGAGCATACTTCTGGACTCTTTAAAAACTTTTCTTAGTACAGTGCAGTAGTTTTTATAATGTTTCACTGTTTCTGGATCATTACTCCTCCTTGCTATAAGTTACATTTCCCTTTTCTGTTTACAAGATATTTTTATCCCATTAGTAAGTCATGGGTTCTTAGATGGTTTCTTACAATTATATTTCACTATTTTCTAGGGGAAACTGTTTTCAAATATACTAACAAGGGTATCATGAAACAGGTTAAATTTTAAATTAGCAGCAGGTTCCCTGCACATCTCTTCCCAGTCTAACTGTTGCAAGCTTTCCCCAAAATTTTCAATTGTTAAATGTTAACTGAACGCACTATTTTGGAGGACTGTTTTGCATTACTGTATGCAGCTATGTCATATACTGTAACAAACTGTGCATCATGATCAGACAGACCATTCTTAACAGGAAAAGTTTTTATTTGATTAAATTTATCTTGGTCTGTGAAAGCATTATCATCAGTGTGCTGCTTTCCTGTGCCACCCGAGTAGGAAAATCAGTAACTTATGTCAAATTGAAAGAATCAAGTAATACTTCGAGGTCAAGCTTTCTATTGGAGTCTTTCAGAAAATCAACAATGAAATCCATACAAACAATAATTTGCTTTCCTTTGTCTGTCAGATAGCACAAAAAAGAATCAAAGTTTTTCGAAAATAGCTGAAAATTTCGCAATGGGGATCAATACACAGCTACAATTATAAAAGTACATTAATTAGTTTAAGCACACACACATGCTTCTGTAGGTTGCTCTACACAATTTTTTTTTAGATTCCAAATTTTTCATACTATGACAGATACTTATATCCACCAACATTTACCATTTCGATGTCTGTGACTATATGATGTTCAGACAGGCATAGTACATCTATTCCAACATCGGTTTCTAAATCTTCTAACCAAACAAGAAGCTCATCTACTTTGTTTTGTAGTTCCTGATATTCTGATGCAATACACTAACATTATTTTTGACTGTGCTTTTATGAGAATTGTGTGACATGCTAACATTATTTTTTACTGAGCAAGGTGGCACAGTGGTTGGCACACTGGATATGCATTTGGGAGGACAATGGTTCAAACCCGCATCTGACCATCCTGATTTGCGTTTTGCGTGATTTCCCTAAATCGCTTCAGGCAAATGTTGGTATGATTCTTTTGAATGGGCATGGCCAATTTCCTTCCCTAACCCAAGGTTATGCTCTAACCTCTAATGACCTCATTGTTGACGGGATGTTAAACACTAATCACCTCCTCCTCCATTATTTTTCACTGTACTGTCATAGAATCTTGTGATATTTTAATATCTCTAGTACCTGCTTGTCTGAGCTTCCCATTAAGTTTAATTTCAATCAATATTGGATGATTGGACACTGATCTAAGCCTGAAAAAGATGTACTCCTATGAGTGTGAGTGTCCCTCGTTAATGATTTTGCTATCATCCCAGACAATTTACCCATCCCTTTCCTACTGAGATGCAGGCCATGTTTTGTGAAGTCCCACCTACCAATACCATCAACAAGAATCAAACCTACACCTGACAAAGTAGCTGTCCTAAGCAGCTGATCTAGCTCCATAT
Organism: Schistocerca serialis cubense; assembly: GCF_023864345.2. Taxonomy (NCBI): domain Eukaryota; kingdom Metazoa; phylum Arthropoda; class Insecta; order Orthoptera; family Acrididae; genus Schistocerca; species Schistocerca serialis. The sequence goes on from NC_064642.1 coordinate 181,955,011, forward strand.
TGACCCTCCTGACAGAGCTGTTCAATTGGAGCTGATCATACTGCATGCAAGCAGGATCCAGGCCAACACTTGTATGGTTCGTTGCAGATGCTATTTTTACCAGGTCACACATAGGATGTAGCCCTGATCCCTATAAATACTGTTTCCCACTCCACCGACTACCACAACATGATTCTGCTTTGTAAAACCCTTGCACAATGATTGTACATCCTCTATCACCTGGCTAAGACATGAACTGGGCTTGAAAATACTTGTGACCTGGTACCTGTCACCTAATTATTCCTGTAAGCTCTGGCCCACACTTTTTTCATGGCTACTACCTAACAACAGAACTTTCCTCCTACTTCCTACTTTTTTTGAAACAGTTGGTTTCTTAGTGACAGTCTGTTGAGTGCTGACTACACTTGCATCTACTTGAGCATCTTAGTTAATTGAGGTAGCAAGGCAAATCTATTGTTTGTGCCAATGTTGAAGCTGTCAGATACTGTTCTCTTTCAGTGACCCCTGTTCCTTGCTACCACTTCCCACCTGCCTTCACCCTTCTTCCCCCATTACTTAACAGTTCCTCCCTATCACTATCCAGTTCAGCCTTGAGGTCTCTAATCTTCCCTTCCTGTTCAGCTATTTTCCTATCTCTTGAACATACTCTGCGATACCATGGAAAAAAACCATTTACTCCCCCAGTTCCCATGCCACTATATTCCCCCCAATGTAACCATCTATCACAACAGCTGCACAGAACCCCAGAACTAACTTTTCTATGGCAGCTCATACATTTTTTGCTCATAGTTGTTTACAAAATTTTTACAAAATTTATCTAGGCAATATTGTAATAGCTACAGATCACAAGAGTCACTAAAGTTACGTGGAACGCTAATATATGTGTATACTATTAATATAGTAATGTAATGCACTTAAACTAACATTAAAAATGAAAACCTGTATACTCAAAAAATTAGTCCTAAGATCACATATGAACGATATGTAATTTCTGCGTTTTGAAGGGAAATAAAAGATCACTCTTAAAACCTTTAATTCCTCAAGAAGACATATATGTGTAATGGAAACAATCTAATTTCTTCACTTAATACTTAAGCAATTAGTATGTGGTCTGCAGAAACAAACCCTAAGGTTATGCTTTATTTATTTATTTATTTATGTATTTATTTTGAGATTTTCTTTGGAACAAATGAAACCTTCAATAGATAATATGAAATAAACTCTAATTAACTTCCTTACCGTGTAATATTAACTTAATTGACAATTATTATGGAATTAACTACTTACCTGGAAGCTCTGCCTCAAATGTCAACCAGGAGTTTTGGTCAAATCTGTCTTTTTCTGGAAATGAGTGAGCATCCTGTAGCACTGCTTTGAAGGCTTCTACCTTTTTGTGGTCAGTGGTTTTTGTGACATTATTGACTGTCAGTATGCTGTTAGTTATTTGCCTTTGTGCTCTCAGTGTTTAAATTTTGTCCAGAATTTTCTGCCGTCTCTGCAGTTGACTCTGTTATGTTGTGTCCCATTCTGTCTGTCTGTGTTCAGACAATTTTCATATCATCAGGACATTCAGTCTTTGTGTAATTATAGTATTTAAAGTTAGTTTTAAATGCTTACTAGGGCTAAAGCATACAAAAGCATGAATAATATACAACAACAAGTTGCGGAAACTCAAGAACCAGCTATGGCTATGAAAGTTAATAAAGAAGTGCCACACTGGGCTGAGTTGATTAATTTAATTAAAGCTCAGAGTCTGCAATCAAATGTTCAGAATGAGACTATAAGGAAAGAATTAGGCTTGGTAAATTCTCAATTAAGTACCCAGAGTGAAGCTTTAAATGCTCAGAGTCTTAAGTTAAAATCGTTTGATTCACAATTAAATACCCAGAGTGAAGTTTTGAATGCTCAGAGGGAAACTCTAAATGCCCAGAGTGAAACTCTAAATAGTTAGGTGACAAATCTAAGTTTGCTAAATGCCAAAGTCGACTCGCAAAGCAAAGAATTTAGTAATCTGTGTGAAGGCATGGTTCCTCTTAAGACTGAATTTTACACCTTAAATAGTAGAGTAGGGAATTTAAAAATAGATTTAAAGAATGAATTGACTAATTCCTTGACCATTCATGTAAATCAAATGTTTACTGACCTTGGTCAGAAACAGAATGACAATTTCCAAGATTTATCAAAAAGGTTAGAATTTAACATTGAGGACAAATGTAATAATGTGGAATCTGAAATTAATTGAAAGTTAGGATCTTTTGAAAATGTGTGCAATGTTAAGTTTAATGCTGTAAAGCAGGGATTGAATACTGTGAATGAGAGTGTAGATAAGAATAATGAATTCGTAGTGATTATTCAATCGCAAACCTGTGGAAAGAGAGTAAGCTTATCCAAGATAAAGTAAAAAAAAGGGTATCTTCACCTCAAGTTGTATTAACTAGTGAAGCTGTGACTGATTTTCAGTGGGGAGCTAATTCAGGGTTATCTAGACAATTCTCTAAGTTTAAGCTGGACAGAGAGGTACATCTGACCCATTTCTTAAAATGATTTAACCAATCTTGGCCAAAAAATTGGGAACATTCCAAGAAGATTGAATTTGTGGTAGCGTACCTTGCAAGGGAAGCCTCAAAATGGGGCCAGTAAATATTGAGAATTTTTCCTCTTGGGAAGACTTTCAAAATAAATTTAAAGAAAATTACTGGTCTGTCAATGCACAAGAAAAGTTAATATCAGATCCATGGGACCAGGGCGGAGTCATCTATCCCCCAGGGACGTTAACATTCTGAGTGCACGGGTGGAGTGATGACCATCGGATCCCGAGTTGTTTTCGGTGTTTTTGCAAATAGTTTCCTGCACCGAATTCCTTTAAAATCTTAAACTATTCTGAGTTAACAGGCGGAGTGACGACTGTCAGATCTTGAGTTGTTTTCGGTGTTTTTTCCAAATAGTTTCCTGCACCAAATTCGTTTGGAATCTAAAACTATCCTATGATCTTAGTGCTTAAAAGACCGGATATGACCATAAAATAGAGAACAACTTAAGAGAAGCAGAGAAAAAAAGTGATATCTATACAAAATAAACTAAATAGAGTATTGTCTTTGTGGAAAATGTTATACGATGCGACTACTTGAACAATTGTTATACCGAAGTGTACAGTTTTTCTATTTTGTATAGAGTATTTTATACCTTTTATGAGATGTGATATAGATGGGAGGGTTTGTATTAATTATTGGGTACTGTAGCTAGAAGTGTGGCATTCGCTGTGTTATTCGGTGGTTTGGTATTTAACTAATTTGTAAATGAAAATGATAATCTTATTTTATTACACTGAGTAATTACTACATAATTTTTCTCCTGGCTAAAGAATTGGTCAAGTTGCTAATGAACTCCAAGTTAATGTCGTGTTAAAGTGTTGTCTGTAAGTTGTGTAAGTGTCACTAAATCACAGTTCATACAACAGATTCTATACAACTATTGATTAACATGGAAGCAGTTATCTTCAGCAAAATGATCATTAAAATCACCGAATATCAGCCGTGCACAACACTGACGTATGTTACCTGAAACAATATTCTTCACAACTCATGCGTAATTAATTTCGGCTCCATACATCAGCTAGAAAAGTTTGTTATAATGATCGTGCTATGAGCACTGTTTTTAAAGAACCAATCTGACTCGAATTATTTTCATTAAAATGAGTTTGGGACCACCAGTGCACATTTTTTTTTACACATTTGTATTACGTTCAGCATTTATGTCTGCAGAGTTGCGTAATTTGAATTTGCCACTGTGATAATTGTGAAGATGGCGGCAGACAATTGATAGAGACTTTCTATTGTTAGAGCAAATAAGTATTTTAAATGCTTATTGAACTTTACACAAACTCTACTTTCGTATTGTGCACTATTTAGACTTCATCAAGCAAACATTTGATTTGTTTATAAGGAAAACATAGACAAAAACGCGATACAAATCGCTATCATATTATATTTACTATATATATACTATAGATGTTGTTGTTGTTGTGGTCTTCAGTCCTGAGACTGGTTTGATGCAGCTCTCCATGCCACTCTATCCTGTGCAAGCCTTTTCATCTCCCAGTACCTACTGCAACCTACATCCTTCTGAATCTGCTTAGTGTATTCATCTCTTGGTCTCCCTCTACGATTTTTACCCTCCACGCTGCCCTCTAATACTAAATTGGTGATCCCTTGATGCCTCAGAACATGTCCTACCAACCGATCCCTTCTTCTGGTCAAGTTGTGCCACAAACTTCTCTTCTCCCCAATCCTATTCAATACTTCCTCATTAGTTATGTGATCTACCCATCTAATCTTCAGCATTCTTCTGTAGCACCACATTTCGAAAGCTTCTATTCTCTTCTTGTCCAAACTATTTATCGTCCATGTTTCACTTCCATACATGGCTACACTCCATACGAATACTTTCAGAAATGACTTCCTGACACTTACTGGATGTTAACAAATTTCTCTTCTTCAGAAACGCTTTCCTTGCCATTGCCAGCCTACATTTTATATCCTCTCTACTTCGACCATCATCAGTTATTTTGCTCCCCAAATAGCAAAACTCCTTTACTACTTTAAGTGCCTCATTTCCTAATCTAATTCCCTCAGCATCACCCGACTTAATTAGACTACATTCCATTATCCTTGTTTTGCTTTTGTTGATGTTCATCTTATATCCTCCTTTCAAGACACTGTCCATTCCATTCAACTGCTCTTCCAAGTCCTTTGCTGTCTCTGACAGAATTACAATGTCATCGGCGAACCTCAAAGTTTTTATTTCTTCTCCATGAATTTTAATACCTACTCCGAATTTTTCTTTTGTTTCCTTTACTGCTTGCTCAATATACAGATTGAACAACATCGGGGAGAGGCTACAACCCTGTCTTACTCCCTTCCCAACCACTGCTTCCCTTTCATGTCCCTCGACTCTTATAACTGCCATCTGGTTTCTGTACAAATTGTAAATTGCCTTTCGCTCCCTGTATTTTACCCCTGCCACCTTTAGAATTTGAAAGAGAGTATTCCAGTCAACATTGTCAAAAGCTTTCTCTAAGTCTACAAATGCTAGAAACGTAGGTTTGCCTTTCCTTAATCTTTCTTCTAAGATAAGTCGTAAGGTCAGTATTGCCTCACGTGTTCCAGTGTTTCTACGGAATCCAAACTGATCTTCCCCGAGGTTGGCTTCTACTAGTTTTTCCATTCGTCTGTAAGGAATTCGTGTTAGTATTTTGCAGCTATACTATAGATATATATACTATATTTAACATGCTGCAACACATGTTTAATATAGTTACCAACTTTTTAGGAAAGCTGATCCAGTTGCTGTACAGACTTTTGTAAACCTTATCAAGGAACAAGAGTGGCAAGATGTTTATGGTGCTGATACAGTAGACGATAAATACAATGCTTTCCTCAAGACTTTTCTCGTGCTCTTTGAAAGTTGCTTTCCGTTAGAACGTTCAAAACAGGGTACTAGCACAAACAGGCAGCCTGGGTGGCTGACTAAAGGGATAAGAATATCTTGTAGAACAAAGTGGCAATTATATCAAAACGTTAGAAACAGTCAAAATCTAAATGCAGCAGCCCATTACAAACAGTATTGTAAGGTGCTTAAAAAAGTTATTAGGAAGGCAAAAAGTATGTGGTATGCAGATAGAATAGCTAAGTCTCAGGATAAAATTAAAACCATGTGGTCAGTCGTAAAGGAAGTGGCTGGTCTGCAGAGACAGGTCGAGAATATAGAATCAGTGCGTAGTGGGGATGTCCGTGTTACTGATAAGTCACATATATGTACAGCACTTAATAATCACTTTCTGAATATAGCAGGTGAACTAAATAGAAACCTAGTCCCAACAGGGAATCATATAGCGCTCTTAGGAAAAAGTGTTCCGAGACTGTTACCTGAAATGCTCCTCCATGATACTGACAAGAGGGAGATTGAGTTAATAATTAAATCACTAAAGACCAAGAACTCTCATGGATATGAGGGGGTATCTAGCAGAATACTGAAGTATTGTTCCACGTATGTTAGCTCAGTACTTAGCCATATCTGTAACTTTTCCTTTAGGAGTGGTCGGTTTCCTGACCGATTAAAGTACTCGGTAGTGAAGCCACTTTATAAAAAGGGAGACAGGGATAATGTTGACAATTATAGACCTATTTCTATGCCATCGGTGTTTGCTAAAGTTATCGAGAGGGTTGTATATACAAGGTTACTGCAGCATGGCTTAACAACTGAAAATGCTATAGTCTCTTTTCTCTGTGAGGTTTTGGACGGATTAAATAAAAGGTTGCGAATGTTAGGTGTTTTCTTTGATTTAACGAAGGCTTTTGACTGTGTTGACCACAAAATATTACTGCAGAAGTTGGAACATTATGGAGTAAGGGGAGTAGCTTACAATTGGTTCGCCTCCTACTTTAAGAACAGAAAGCAGAAGGTAATCCTCCGCAATATTGAGAGTGGTAATGATGTTCAGTCCCAATGGGGCACTGTTAAATGGGGCGTTCCCCAAGGGTTGGTGCTGGGGCCACTGCTGTTTCTTATTTATGTAAATGATATGCCTTCTAGTATTACAGGTGATTCAAAAATATTTCTGTTTGCTGATGACACCACCTTGGTAGTGAAGGATCTTGTGTGTAATATTGAAACATTATCAAATAATGTAGTTCATGATATAAGTTCGTGGCTTGTGGAAAATAATTTGATGCTAAATCACAGTAAGACTCAGTTTTTACAGTTTCTAACCCACAATTCAACAAGAACTGACATTTTAATCAGACAGAATGGGCATGTTATAAGCGAGACGGAACAGTTCAAGTTCCTAGGCGTACGGATAGATAGTAAGCTGTTGTGGAAAGCCCATGTTCAGGATCTTGTTCAGAAACTAAATGCCGCTTTATTTACCATTAGAACAGTATCTGAAATAAGTGACATTTTAACACGAAAAGTAGTATACTTCGCATATTTTCATACGCTTATGTCATACGGTATTATTTTTTGGGGTAATTCTTCTGATTCAAAAAGGGTATTTTTGGCTCAAAAACGGGCTGTTCGAGCTATGTATGGTGTAAGTTCGAAAACCTCTTGTCGACCCCTATTCAGTAGTCTGGGAATTTTGACATTGCCCTCACAGTATGTATTTTCTTTAATGTCGTTTGTTGTTAGCAATATTAGCTTATTCCCAAGAGTTACCAGCTTTCACTCAGTTAATACTAGGCAGAAATCAAATCTGCATGTGGAATGCACTTCCTTGACTCTTGTGCAGAAAGGAGGGCAGTATTCTGCTGCATCCATTTTCAATAAGCTACCACAAGAACTCAAAAATCTTAGCAGTAGCCCAAACACTTTTAAGTCTAAACTGAAGAGTTTCCTCATGGCTCACTCCTTCTATTATGTCGAGGAGCTCCTGGAAGAGCTAAAAAATTAAGCAAATTCCAGTGTTACATTCTTGATTTTCTTTATTTAAACTAACGACTTGTCGCCTGAATATGTTTCTTATATTTCATTTTATCTGTTTCTACAGTCGTGTTATAATTTCATGTATTGACTCGTTCCATGACCATGGAGACTTCTCCTAAATGTGGTCCCACAGAACAATAAATAAATAAATAAATAAAAAATAAATAAATCATCAATGGCTGCGCTCCTTGCAGTGGAAAGAAACAATTAACACAGATAACGCTTACTGAGAGAGGAATTACAGTTACAAATAATTATTCACTCATATTTATAATAATAATGAACTCTATTTTCAAGTAATAATTAACAAATAATTACAAATTCTTAACAGACCTCAGTTTGATATGCGTCTTGCGTGCTGAACCTACAAAAACCAACCAACAAAAGGTAAAAACAAAGGAAGACAAACGCAGATCATAAAAGGAATTTACAATTATCATTGTCTTTTTGTGATACACATCAATATGTCCATTTACATCATAGAAGATTATATAAATAATTAATTCACTATTTTTTGATATGTCGAATAGACAATGTTTATAACTGCTAGAGGCATAAATTCCTCTCGTCGCACTGTAGCCAAAAATTTATCATGTGGATGTTACAAAAGCATTGTTTACAAGAACAGATAAATCATGACTAACACAAAACTCTCATCACACCTTTCAAACAACCCTCACAAACAAGTGTGCCTGAGTCTTCTTCATTTGCTGTTTCCATAATTTTATAGGATTTCCTTCGGGGACCTCAAAGGGTGAAGGTGAGACATGTCCGTTCTGTAGGAGACAATTTAACACAAACCTCCTTTGGCATCTCACTCAAGTACCTGAGAGGTAAGGATCATGGAGAAGCAGGGTGGGAAGGGTTTCCTGTCTTTGGGGCTATCTTCTTTCTCTTTTTCAACCACATCTATTTGTTCCTTTCTTACTTCTCATCTTGAGGACCTGTCTATCTTTTCTCTCTTTCCACATTCATAAACTTCTGTTGCTGAAATCCTTACTTATTTCCTTGGTTACTATTAACCTACATATTATCTTTCAATAAGAAGGGCGAAGAATCAGACTACGCAAACATACATCCACATACACACAAATGTACACTTCTACGCAAACATTAAATTATATAAGACAAAGCCTGTCACCATGTGAGAATCGCCAAGTGTTGTAGAGGATAAGGTGTGTACATAGGGAATTATGTGCACATATATGGGAAGTTATGATGGTGTGTACATAGGGTATTATGCACACATATATGGGGGGTTATGATGGTTCTACATCAAATATACATAAGGAGAAGTGTTCATACATAACGACCAACTATAAAATAGTGATGAGTAATGGATAATTAAGAAAAAGGTGTGAGCAATGTCAGTGCACTAAAAACTCTGTTGAATTGAAGGATAGTGGGACAAGAATAGTATATGTTGACATTGTATCTATTGAAAGTATAGAAGTTGATAAGTAGGGGAGGACACTAGGGAGTAATTGATGTATAAAGAATAAATGTGAAGCTTAAGATAGATTTATATCTTTATCAGAAAATACTTAATTATGCTATACATAGAAATGTATACTAGGGTAATGAACCATGAAACCTACTCAGAAAGATGAGGGGACGGGAGGGGGGGGGGGGGGGGGGGGAACAACATTCACTAAGTATAAAGGGCAGGCATACCTACATGGAGATAGGATGACCTCTGGCCTAAAAAATAGGGATGTTTTATAAGGGTCGTACCTACCAGAATGGTCACAAATTTTGTAGGGATTATCTGGAAAGTGTGAATTCTTAGGAAGACCAGAATTATTAAGTTTCGTGTAAATAAATGAGTGTCCAAAAGAACACTTCCAGTTCGCCCAGAGTTAAAAAAAAAAAAGTGAAAATAGTACCTACTAAGGAAAAGGTAGTACAAAGGATGAAAATGGAAAATAGATTGTTCGTGTGTCATAAACACCTGAAGTTTTTGATTGAAAAGAAAATAGAGACCTTATGATTCCTAATTGTTAAGAAAGCTGACTAAAGCCTCGAGTGAATGCTCATGTTTTAATGTCAAAGTTAAATAAGAATGAATAGCGAAACAGTAAGTGAAAGATTGTTCACAGTTATCGAAAGAAAGGAAATGTGTACTGTTGAATCATAAAATGTTATTATGTGTGATATTAGTTGCATAATGATTATGTATAAAAAATTGTGTGTTCAATCTCAGGGGGGGATATGTAGTGATTCGAGAATTTCTGTATAAATTCTAGAACCACTCAGCCTTCTACCGTTTGAAAACACAATATTCTAGATATGAGTGTGGGATGGTAGAATCCTACCCACTATACATCACATGTTTATGTGTGCAGGTTTAAAGTCAGTCACGAGAAGAAAATGGACATGACAGTCGAACGGTACCAAGTACCTGTTAGGCAATCCATAGATGTGTTAGTGTGTGTGTATGGAAGAACCATGGAATCTATATGCAGCTCTGTGCCTATAGTGTCATTGACTATTGTTATGTGAAAGAAGAACAGTTGAAAAAGTAATCTTGGGGACTCTTAATCCAGCCTTGTTAGAGGCAAGACCTATTTTATGATCCATGTGAAGTATAGTCATGGTTATTAAGCCAACTCTTTTATAAACGAAATTAAATTTGTTTCTGACATTGGATGGAGTGAGTGACTCACGGGAAGTCATATATGTATGTGGAAAGTGAGAATTTTATTCTGTATGGAGTTCAAATATACCATTGGTTGACAAAAAGTAAAGTTCGTGTATCTACTTATTTCACAAGTAAAGAGAGAGGCTTAAATATTCCTGTAGCTACTATCATTCTACAGAGAAGAAGTCAAGAGAGTTTTCCAGCAGCCAGCTACCCAGCAAAGATCGGCTGCGAATCTCAAGTAAGTCATCTCATATAAAAGAAGTGGGAAGTTTATACGTTGACTTCCCACTTTAAATCAGCATCAAAAACATTAGAACTAGCCAGACTACTTCACACAACCATATTCAGACCATACTCTATTGAATGATGACTTACCTGAAGTGTTCTCAAACTTGACTTTTAGAACACCCTCAGACATTGTGTGTTAATTAGCAGGAATGCCCTATTCCAAACATGCCTTGTAAAACTGAGAGCAATCTATGGCAAGCACATTATCATCCACTCACAATATATGAAAAACATATTAACAACTAATCCCAGAATAAATAACAAACCCAGATTTAAATAAATCTACCCCCTCCCCCTTCCCCCGTCCTTACCCCCTGAACCATTACACAAAATACCCTCAACATACACCCCGATCTCATGACACAATAAACCCAAACACTAGTAGGAAATATCCACACCCCAATCCATCTACCAGAGAGACCATAACCAGAGCCAGATCTAAATGAGAATGAAGAAGCAGACGTAGATGCTAAAACTTAACTATTGCGACAACATTGACCACACGATGACACAGCTTAACCCCACAGTCTCACAGTAACAAGTTATCCACCAGCACATGTACAGGATGTCTGCAAGTCATGACTGTAATGAAAATGAACAATGGGTCACAAAAGCAATGAAAAGGTAATAAATTTGAATGAGTGCTCATGAATTTTGTTATGTGTCCGTCTGTGTGGTTCTGGAAGGGAGTAGCAAGTTAGAGCTACCCCCAAAAATGTTGTACCCAGCAGTCTATGTAATAGAAAACTGTATATAAAGATTCACCAGAACTCTTAAAAGTCTTTGTTACATGTAGGGGACTTAGTGTGCATCTGTGCAAGCCATGTTAGCAAAGCTTCTGCTACAGCAGTTTGCAACCTCAAGGGGAAATGGAGAAATTTAGTAGTGTGGCTTCATTGAACTATATGTGTTTATACACCTAGTGCAAATGATGCATGAATTGTAGCTCTGCCTATGACAGTGCTGCCACCTCATAGTTTGCTGCAGGATTATCAGTTAGAATAGCTGTTACTTTAATTCTGTCCACTCCCACTTCTGTTTGAATCTCTTTGATCTTCATCTTTTTTGGAAAGTCATTTCCTTAAAGGTTTTTGATAATTAATATAAAACTATTGTAAATTTCATTTTAAGGATGTTAAGGACGATCAGAGAAAAATCTGTTTCTTGCTAGCCAAAACATTTCCCATGCCATATTAGTATGACTCACAGACTGTAAATTGGCATCTCTGAGCAGTTTGTGTAAATGTGACTTCGGCATCGGTGCCAGTGGTATTTCATGTGTAAAAACACGTGAAAGAGGAAACAGACATTCAGCATTGGTTCATTCATTAGTTTCAAGGCAACAAAACAAATTGTCTTTCGCTGTAGTAAAAACAGTGCCAGCACAGTCACAAGTTTCTTCTGGACAGAATTTGAATAGCAGTAATGAATTACTATCACTTGGGCCTGCTACAGCTTCCAGAACTTCAGTTAAAGAGAGTTCCGAAACAAACTCATTCAAACATTTTTTAGTTATTGATGTGATAGTAAAATCTTAAATTGTATGGGCTATGAATAAAGTCATGTCTCATTCTTCAGCAAGAAGTTTTGGAAACACAACAGACATATTCCAAATTATGTTTCCTGATGGCATGGTTGGCAAAACAATACAGATACACAAGGATAAGTTGTCATGTATAATTATTTAAGGACTTGGCCCTCATTTCTAGAATCTCCTAGCTATCAAAGTAAGGAAGTTGGATTCTTTCACACATCATATGATGAGTGTTTAAAAATAGTTATCCAGAAGGGATACATGGATTTGGTAGTTTGTTTCTGAAATGAGATGAACAAGATCAAAACCAGTCTACATCTAAAAGATATTTAATACCTATAATTCTGCCACATCTGATTTACAATTAAGTTTTCTGGAGGATCTGAATGTTCTGAACTTGTCACCTAAGAATATAGTTCAAATTTCAAAGGCTGGGTCAATTGTGAACTTGAAGATGTTGCATTTATTACACAGCTCTACAAAATAATTTTTTTTTTTCGTTGCCAGGGAAGTTTGAACGAAAATGGGATATTGTTATGATACTCATTCCGAGTATATTTGTACTTTTTCCAAATTGGCTCTGGTTTTTGAGATATAGGTTATTTGTGGAAATGAGAGTTTCATGTGGATAATATCGACTGCAGGGTCCATATATGGTGTAATGTATTTGCTACCTGTTTTTTAATTAGTGATATTGTACTATCTTTATTAAACAATTGTGCTCAGGGAGTGCATCTGTGTGGTTGAGGATTACATCATGCAAACATCACACTGTCAGCATGTGTTCAGTCCTGTTGTGCGGTGCATGTGTTGAAGATATTGAGGGTTGTGCAGATTTGAATTCGGCGGTACTCGACATTCATTTGTTGGCCGAGGTAATCCCCGCAACAGCCGATAGGTAGCGTTCAGTGTAAACAAGAAAAATGGTGATGGTCGAAAGTCACACACATGTGCAGTGCAGCTTCAAGGAGATAGAACCTTTACATCGTGACGTAGCAAATAAGAGGTGAGTATTCATTTCACACAAAACAATTAATGATGTTTGTTGGATGTGATTGACATGCAAATACAAGAAAGTTCTGCATAATATGTAGTATTTGTGCAATTTTGTTGTAGGAAAACATGAGTTCTTCTTGCCGTCTTTGCGTGAACCATCCAGATGAGTTCTGCTACATTTGTGGTGAATACGTTCTTCAAAAGAACAGGAAGAATATCACTCCTTTTGTGAAGGAAGCGTATCTGGCATATTTCGGAATTAAACTTGGAGATCAAGACAAGGCGTGGGCACCCCATAAAGTTTGTAAATGCTTTGTGGAGTGCTTACGGCAGTGGACAAAACGAAAAAGGAAAAGCTTAAACTTCGGAGTGCCTACGGTATGGCGAGAGCAGAAGAACCATACAGATGATTGCTATTTTTGCATTGTTAATGTGAAAGGTTTTAATAGGTTCAAAAAACGAAAGTGGGAATATCCCGATTTGGAGTCAGCAAGAAGACCGGTGGTGCACAGCAACGATGTTCCTGTACCAACCTTCACAACATTACCCACGCTAACATCATCAGATGACGATGTGCACGGCGAGGAATGTACAAGTAGTGGTTCGGAATACGAAGGACGTGAGACACAACCCCAGCAGTTCGACCAGAAGGAGCTCAGTGACTTGATACGAGAACTCAATCTTTCAAAGCAAGCATCAGAACTCTTAGCATCCAGGCTTAAGGAAAAGAACTGTCTTCATCCAAGTGCTAAAATAACAGCTTACCGGACGAGAGAAGAAAACCTTCTTCCATACTTCAACCAAGAAGAGGTTATAGTGTATTGCAGCAATATACCTGGACTTTTACTTGAATTGGGGCTGCCGGAATATAGACCAGAAGACTGGCGTCTCTTCATAGACAGTTCCACTAGAAGTTTAAAATGTGTTCTCCTACACAATGGCAATCGTTACGCATCTATTCCAATTGCCCACTCAACAAAACTTTGTGAAGCATATGCTAACATCAAGATGGTTCTGCAGAAAATTCAGTATATGCAGCACCAGTGGTTGATTTGTGTTGATTTGAAAATGGTGAACTTCTTGCTTGGACAACAAAGTGGATACACAAAGCACCCATGTTTTATCTGCATGTGGGATATTAGGGCAAAGCACGAACATTGGAAGCAGAAAACATGGCCTCCAAGGGAACATATGGCTGTTGGTGAAGCAAACATCATTAATGAACCTCTGGTTAGTAGGGACAAGATTGTTCTTCCACCATTACATATTAAGTTAGGACTAATGAAGCAATTCACCAAAGCTTTAGACAGAAATGGTAATTGCTTCACATACATCTGCAATATGTTCCCTGGACTCAGTAGTGAAAAACTTAAGGCAGGAATATTTGATGGTCCTCAAATTCGCAGGCTCATCAATGATACCAATTTTACAAGTGTCATGACTGTCACTGAAGCATCGGCCTGGAACAGTTTTGTCGCTGTTGTAAAATGTTTTTTGGGCAATCATAAAGCTCCCAATTACGAAGAGCTGGTCAAAAAAATGCTCACTAACTTTCAAAACTTAGGAGCTAATATGAGCATAAAATTGCACTTCCTTCACAGCCACTTGGATCAATTTCCTCGTAATCTAGGTGATTTCAGTGAGGAACAAGGAGAGCGGTTCCATCAAGATATGAAAGGAATAGAGGAAAGATATAAAGGAAGATGGGACAGGCATATGATGGCAGATTATTGCTGGAACCTGCAACGTGACTGTTCTGAAGAGACCTATAAAAGGAAAGCGTGCAGGAAGCGGTTCGTCATGGACGGAAAATGATATACTTATAGAGAAGCTTTTCAATTATGTTTTATACGTGGACAAATGCCTATCAGGTTTTCATAGAAGCTATTTATAAAGATTATTTTCTTTTTTCATTGTAGTTTGTAGCGCTTGAGTTCAGTATTAGCAATTTTTTCTAATTTTTTGAATAAATCATGCATTATCTCAAAAACTAGAGCCAAACTGCATAAATGGTTGCTATATTCGTCCTCAGCACCACTAACCCATCCTAAAGCCACTCAAATATCCTTGGCAAGAAAATGAGTGTTGACCAGTGTTATTTATGAAGAAGATAATCAACCACAAATGTTTCACCATGGCACTTGCTCACTACATGTAGTGAATGGAGCTTTGAAAACTGCTCATAATAAAACTAGTTTAAATGCTCATGGATTTCTTAGGTTGATCTAATACTTTATGAAGGACTCTCCTTCAAGAAGGGCAACTTTCTCAAATATTACTGGATTTACCAAGTTTCCTCTCAAATTTTGTTCTATAAAATGGGTTGGAAATATTGAAGTTATGACAAGAGCAATTGAACTCTGAAGAAGTATGTTGCTGAAGTACGTAAAAGATCACCTGAAAGTAGAAACTTTGAAAAAATGAAACATCGCTTAGAAGATAAACTCCTTTGTGCAACACTCGAATTTGTTATATCATTATCAACTGACGAGGAGTTTTTAATAAGTGTCAGTCAAATGACTGTCTCTTCCACATTTTGTACAAAGATTTATACAGTTTAATGTATAGCAATGCTTCTCAGTTCCTAAAGAAAACTGTTACAGAAATGATGACAAGTTCTAACAGATTACTTGCTATTGCTGTCACCAAAGCTTGTAGTCATAAAACAAATCCTTATGCAGATACTAGATTTGGTGCCACTGCTGCTTGCAAGAACAACACAGAAAATTATGTTGTTATTTTCAGAAATGTATTTTTCAAAGCCTGTACCTAAATATTACTGGGAAGAGTCCTTTGAAATTAAAGATAGTCAAAGATGGTTCATGTTTATCATCCCAAGTTAAAGAGAGCTCCACTTTGAGAAATACTGGACTGACAATTGCGTTGGAAGTATTTGTGTTGAAAAAACATATGACTCCATCAGTGGCTGACGTAGTGAAGAGAGAGTATTTTAAATTTTGTGACTATTCTGGAAAACAACTGAACAATTCATTCTTAAAAAGGACAAATTTGATCAGTATAAAGTGTGAACCATGACTTCATCAAGTTTGTCCAGAAGTTGTTATGCATGTTTCAGGGAAACATTGCAGTTGAAAGATGCTTCTTTTTTTAACAAAGAAGTTTTAGTTGGAAACTTAGGCGAAGATACAATTGTTGCAGAAAAAAGTGTTTACAATGCAATGCCATCATTAGGTGGTTTACTTAATAGTGAGAACAATTTAAAGTGGACATTACTAAATCAGTGATATTAGCTGTGAAGAATGCTTCATCAAAAGGAGTAGAAGTCCTAAAAAAGAAGAAATCTGATTGAGCCACAGTAAAATTTGCTGTTTTGAAGAGCGCGCCACAGCACGGAGTGTAAAGCAGTCGCCCTCCGTTTCTGGCGGTGGCACCGCTGTGGCAATCGCAGCTTTGGTGTCTCCCTCTGGTGGGAAAGGGGAAAGGTAGCCTGTTCACGTGCATTTAAGGGGCACTATGAGCTCGTTAGTGGTGAGTCTGGTCAGTTGGTCAGTCAGAGTGAGGCTAGGTCAGTCTCGCGTCACCAGCTGCTGGTCTGACTCTCGTTCACATTTATGCGGCAGTTAGTGTCTGTCTGTCGTCGCAGTGCAAGTATGTCTGTCGTTTGGATCAAACTTTAAGCCAGAAAATGAGAGTCTTGCCACTCTGCCAGTAATAGAACTCAGCTAGTGGTCACCCGGTCGGGGCTGAGTTCCTGCATCTGAGTCTGCACATTAGGCCGCCAGTCTGCTAGAGTTGCTCGGACAACGGTCATTGGCAGTTGGATCGGTTGGTTGGTCAGTTGTGCACTGAGACATGAGATGACTTGTCCGCCTTGAGTGTCGGCACATGTGAGGTCCCCACATGAGTCCAGTGGGCCACACCGTATAGAAAGGGGTAGTGACCTCGCAGTTGACAAGAGAGCAACAGAAGTGAAACCAAGGCATCAGGCTGGCTAGGGTGAGCTGCGATGCTGTGAGATGGGAGATCGGCGCGCTTTCCTGTGTCCGTTGAAGTGGCTGGCAGTGGACGGTTCGGGAGAGCATTGGGGGTGCTGTGCCAGGTCTTCACCAGAAATCGCAGTTTATTAGAAGTTAAGTGATTGGAGATATGTTGTTTCATTTACTTGTTAAATTCTACTTGTTTTCTTGGTGAGGTCACCAGCCGCTTTGTTTTGAGGTTTCCCACCATTCTTCTCCGTTTGCCCACCCGCAGGAAGGTGGTTGTTTGTGAATTGGGGATATGTTTTTCCCTTGTGGAGTTGGGGAGGGTTAGAGCAATCTGCGGTTCGGGTTGTTCAGTAATCCCCCCATCAATCTGCCATACATTAATAGCTGCCTCTGTCATGTTTGTCGGATTCGGTGCTAACGAATTTATAGAATTAAGGTGTAAAGGCCGAATTCCTGAAATATGTTTTTATCTTGCCTGTCATCTTGTGAGGCAGTATATGTGTAATGCAGACCGTGTTGTACATTTTATGTAAGTCTGAATTTCATGGGTTTTATTCAAATAGTCATTTTTATAAAGTTGCCACCCTTCCACCATATGAGTCCTTTTAAAAACAAAATTGCACTTTCGGTGGCAAATAATTTCTTAGTGTGATTGTTTGTATCATTTCCATCCCTCTTACGGTGTGCATAGTTAATGTGTTTGTGTAAGTTGTTAAAATTTTCAGTTTAAAGTAATTTGGTGAGTTGCAGATTGCAGCAGTGTAATCTTTCAGAGGTTGTTGTGAGCGGTCATGCCTACGGCCATGTTGAAAGGGAGTGGCAAGCTTCTCAGCCCGAAGGCTCATACTGTCAATATTGCTCTTTCTGCCTCTAAATAAAATTGTATCTTGATATTTCGAGGGTGCTTTTCTGCTTATAAATTTTAAATTTTTTTTGAAAAGGGTTTAATCAATAAAATTTCCATTTGTTAAAGGTAATTTCATTTTCATCAGTTACTCCCTGGCAATGTTCTTGATGAATCGCTAGTAAATAAAATAAATTCTTTAAGAAAAGCTTTTGAAAGTAAATTCACAGTTCACTGATGAAAATGAAGTGGACAAACTTAAAAGAAGAACAGTTCAAGAAACAAAAAAAATAAAATAAAATAAAATAAAAAGAATGATTATTGAAAAGGCAAAATAAGTTTGGCAACCACTGACCATGAGTAACTGCTACCTAGGAACTGAAGAGTAAATGGTCTTTGGGGACTTCTTGTTCTTTGTTGAGGTCTTGTGGACTTCGGTTGCAATGTGTGTGTTGTGAATTTCTGTAGTGTTTTTATTATGTTTTGTGTAATTACATGACCTTAATAAAATTGCCTGATCATAATTTGTTGGAGTTTTCTGTGCGCGATTAGTCACTACAGTCAGAAAACCCCCATTGGTGACCCCGAATTGCGAAAATACATTGCATTCACTCGCTGTGTACCACCGGTTTCCCACCAATAGACAGTGTTGCAACCTCCAGTTTTTCCAGCAGTGCAGGATGCTGGGACTGCAGAATGGACATTTGACTGTGAAGCGCAGTGCTTTACCCCATGTGCTACTAATACACTGAGATTGTTCATATCTCTGGTGTTTGCTTCAACTGGCCAGACAACCCTAAACTTCGCCAGCACACCACACCAGGCACTGTACACATCGGTGCAGACACTTCCTCCAGCACAACATCCCAGAAACCCCTCGCCTGCATTTCTACTGCACAACATGGACCACACAGCTATCCAGTTTTGTAATACACATGCATGGCCGCCCCCTCCTGAAAGCGGTCCGCCGTTTAATGTGTCACCGTCGGTGCTGGTCAAAGGGAGACTTGCATCAACTGCTCTGAGCCATGTATATGCCTACCCGTCCTGCTGCCCCACGCATGCCTCAGGCGATGCACCTGCCATGATTCCGCCCTATCACTCAGCGCTCAATCGCAATTATGCGCCTCTGCTCAAGATATTGTCCGCATCGGCCATTGATCTTCCCACCCCTGCTGTGCCATGCTCGTCTTGTGGCTGTACAGATTTCCTGCCAACAAGAACTGGATATCACATCTCACCTGCACAGCCAACAGATGTCCAATGCAACACATCGCCTGTCACTGAGGCACATTTTGCATCAGTAAAAACCATGCAGAATCCCTGTACAATTCATGCCTTTCCTACAGCACCATGAGCACTGGTCCCCAATCGTTTTCTGAAGATGCCACCATTACAAATGGACAATCCAGTGACTTGGTTTACTGTGGTGGACAGCATGATGGAAATACATGGTACTGCGGATGACAGCACTCGTTTTGCTTGTTTAGTTAACATGACCACCCTGACCTCATCAGTGACTTGTTGCTGAACCCACCCAAGAGCAACAAATATGCCTCTGCCCATGCACTACTCATTGAACGCCTTTCTCATCCACCAGGAAATACATTTCACAGCATTATTTATGATGAGACTTTAGGTGACAGAACCCCCTCACAGCTGTGACGATGCTTGCGTTTGCAGGTCATTACCGAGATCTTGCAGAACTTAGCGCTCTGAGCATTGTGGTTGGTGAAACTGTCACAAGAACTACAATTACATTCGCTCCCACACACCACAGCACCACTCAGTGATAAACTATGGCTGGCAGACCAGGCATATGCCTATATTCGACACCACCACCTCCCTCCACACAGCACAGTGCCTAATACTGCCGAGGTTGGTAAACCCGTGAGTACACTTCCAACGTTGGCGGTAGAGGCTGGGCGCATGCATATCACGGACAGCACATGGAACAGCAGCCATCTAGTGGCCAAGATTGGGAATCATGAGCAGCCTCTCCCCGCTCCAAACAGGTTGGCACCTGCCCACCCCATCTTCCCCTCACCTGACGCTTCAGCTGGCAGGACAAGTACAGCTGACTCACGTATATACTGGTTCCACTCCACTTACAGGGACACTCCTTGCAACTGCTGCCCACCCTGCGCATTCTCAAACGCCGCATGTAAGCCGCAGTAGGCGCCATGGCTCGCGGACGCATGCAAGGGTGCCCACAGATGTTGCATTCTGTCAGATCCCCCACCTCTCGTGGATGTCTGTACACCTTGGATTTTCTCATCGATACCAGAGCAGACGTTAGTCTCATACCTCCCAGATTTACCATTAAGGACGTGGCACCAGCCAAACTGTTCCTTCGAGCAGCAAATAAATCACCACTTTGTGTTGACAGTTTGGCAGAGTTACCTATTGAACTCATGCCTGGCAAACAGTTCACTCGGTCCTTCTATGTGGCTAACATAGAAGACCCAGTATTAGTCATTGCTTTCCTTTTTCAATTCTGGCTGTCTCCAGACCTCCAGTCATCCACATTATTGCACCACGCCTTGTCCACTCATATTGTGTGTTCAGTCACCTCCTCAGCCCCCCCCTCCCCCTTCCCCTCAGCTTCCCGACGATTTCAACATGGCTCTCATCGATTACTCTTCAGTAGTGGACAGCCTAACAACTTCCATTTCCCAGCTTCAGTCCGAGCGCTCTGTAGTCGAGGATCTCCGCGCTCACAATGCCAAACTGAACCGCGCCATATCGTCGGTTATGCAAGCCCTTGTCAAGGCATGATACCTCATACAATGCCTGTCACTGCCCCCACCCCCTGACACTGGAGACGCACCTCGTGGAACTTTGTCACTGCCGACGTGGACAGCTTCCTCAGCACATTAGGTTAGAGACTCTTGCATGCAACTGATTCCCATTTGCGATGGCCCCTGAGCGAGTTTACCAGCCCGGCTGAATGCTATCATAAATGGCACAACACACAACATTGTCACAACAGACGGGCCACCAGTGCGTTATAAAGCGCTCTGACTGCCGCCACATAAACTACGTCTTGCTAAGGCTGTAGTGGAGGAACTTCTATGGGGAGGTATTGTTCATCCATTGGGCAGCAACTGGCCTTCACCCATACATTTAGTTCCCAAGAAGGATGGCACAGTGTGCGTCTGTGGTTACTATCACTGCTTCAACATGCAGACTGTATTAGACAATTATCTGATACCTCATATGCAAGACTTGGCGCAAGTACTTAGTGGAGCATGCATCTTCAGTGTCTTGGACTGCTGCAAGGCATATTTACAGATACCTATGGAACAGAGTGACATACCAAAGACAATGTTGAACACACATTTTGGCCTCTACGAATGTTGTTAGATGCCTAATGGACTCAGAAACGCGGCCCAAACTGGGTAACGTTTTATAGACTCACTTCTGTTTAACTGCACATATTGTTACGTATACCTTGATGACATACTCATTTTTTCCTCCTCCAACAGAGAACATCAACTCCAGCTGTCCACGATACAGGACTTATTGACACATAACAGAGTCGAGATCAATAGCGACAAGTCACAACTCCACTGCACTGCTGTCACTTTTCTGGGGTACACTGTCTCCTCAGAAGGTATATGCTCCCTTCAGGAGTGGGTTGACTGCATTTGCAATCTACCTCTCCCAGTGTCGTGTCATGAATTACGCCAGTTTTTAGGAACCATCAATTTCTACCATCGTAACCTGCCGACAGCGGCAGCAATTCAACCCCCTTTGATGCATTGGCTGGGGAACAAACCTTGGGCAATCGCCGATTACAGTTGTCTGACAATGTGGTGAGAGCTTTTGAAGACCTTAAGTCAGCATTGTCTGCAGCTCGTGGTCTTGCGGTAGCAGTCTCGCTTCCTGTGCACAGGGTCCTGGGTTCGATTCCCAGCAGGGTCAGGGATTTTTCCTGCCTCGAGATGATTGGGTGTTGTTGTGTTGTCTTCATCATCACCAATCATCCTCATTATGGTTGGAGGAAGGCAATGGCAAACCACCTCCACTACGGCCTTGCCTAGTACGGCGGTGTGGGTCTCCCACATCGTTCCCTTGGCTCCACAGAGTATGGGACCTCATCATCATCATCATCATCATCATCATCATCAAGTCAGCATTAGCACAAGGCATCACTCTCGTCCACTGTTTGCCAGATGCCTGCATCTCTATTACTGCAGCTACAAGTGATTTTGCATTCAGTGCAGTCCTTCTACAGCACATCGGTGACACAACACAATCAATCCATTTTTTATTTTTTTTCCCCTCCCCAAAGAACTATCAACGGGTCAGCGTAAATGGTCAGCATTTGACAGATAATTACTTGCGGTTTATGAAGCTGTAAAATATTTCTGCACAGACATTGAAGAAAGGAAAATAACAATTTTCACAGACCATCGCCCCCTTGTGGAGGCTATCCATAACTCTGCTGTTGACATTCCCCCGTGTATGTTTTGGTAGATGGACTTAATTTAAAAATACACAACAGACATCCATTATATCCGAGGTTCAGAATATGTGGTGGCTGACTACTTATCACATATCACTGCAATCTCATCCCCCATTAATTTCGATGAATTGGCCCGCTTACAGGACAATGATACCCAATTACACAATGTCTGACAGGACCCAGATACGTCTGTCCAGATTATTTCCCACAACCTACCAGGCTCAATCAGGCCACTGTGGTGTGAAACATCTGTGGGTACTGCATGGCCTATTGTTCCCCCTGTGCTGTGTTACCAAGTATTCACAACATTACGTAACCTTTCACATCCAGGTGCTAAGGCTACATGCGCCTTGTTACAGAATGCTTTGTGTGGCTGGGTGTGAAGAGAGGTTGCCGTACTTGGGCTTGCGCATGTTTACAGTGCCAGCGCAGCAGAGTCGGCAGGAACACACAACCCCAACTAGGTAAATACAACTTTCCAAAAGGCCACTTCCGACATATTCATCTGGACCTCGAAGGACCGTTACCCATGTCTGATGATTTCAGGTATATCCTGTCTGTCATTGACCACGTTACACATTGGGTGGAGGCAATACCCCTGCAGGACATCACAGCAGATTCTGTAGCATGCACATGTGTATCATCCTGGATAGCTCGATTCAGCTGCCCTACATCCATCAGCACTGGCCAGGAAGGCAGTTTGAATCCCTGCTGTTTAACAAACACTGCGTACTCTTTAGGGTGGATAGATTCTGCACTACGGCTTACTGCCCACAGAGCAAGAGACTGGTCGAGCAGTGGCACAGGACTCTGAAAGAGTTAGGAATATTATATTGAGACAGCCTTTTTGTTGTTTGTATCTGTAACTCAGCATCACCGCCATATGGTGAGTAGCAACTTTCCTTTTCATATTTTTCCTTAAGATAATTTTACATTTTTGAAGGTACAAAATATATGTCAGATATTAAACTTCACAGAAACAGATCCAGGAAAAATATGAAAAGGTAAGTTGCTACTCACCATATGGCGGAGATGCTGAGTTGCAGATACAAACAACAAAAAGGCTGTGTCAATATAAGCTTTTGGCCATCACAGCCTTTGTCAAAAATAGACGACACACACACACACACACACACACACACACACGTCTATGAAAATAAAAAAGGATCAAAAGAGATGTGATTGTACGGACAAGGAGGAAGGATGTATTTTGTGGTAGACACACTGTTTTGTTTCGCTATACGGAAGGCAGCCATTGAGTGGCTACACATATTTTATGTAAGTTATTCGTATTTCTGCTTAAATAAACTTGTTATTATTATTAGATAATGAATTTCTTTGTAATAGTTGTCACCTCAAATGCTCGCAGTGGCTAACTATTTTTAATGAGCATTTTTTCAGTATTTTGCACTGCAAGAAGCTCATCTTCTGATACAGCCTCTGGTCGGTCATTATGCGCCGATGTATTAATTTATTTATCAGAGTGTTAACAGTAAATGTATATGCGAGAGATTTTGTTGTACGAACATTTTAAAATTGCAACAGATAATTAATTTATGTTAAAGTTCATGTTTTTAAATTATACAGATTCCATGAGTTCAGTAAGTTTTATCTTGGCCGCTCCACAGCAACAATCGAAATTCTCTCAAGCCTTGCTTTGCAATCAATAAATAGAAATTTAAAAAATTACATTCAATTCAGTTAATGGTAACTATATTTTAGTCATCACGTTCAACATCTAAAGTTGGTACATGAATAACTGAGGCCCTTCAAGAACCCGTTT
This sequence comes from Schistocerca serialis cubense, assembly GCF_023864345.2. Classification (NCBI taxonomy): domain Eukaryota; kingdom Metazoa; phylum Arthropoda; class Insecta; order Orthoptera; family Acrididae; genus Schistocerca; species Schistocerca serialis. The sequence continues at coordinate 181,979,000 of NC_064642.1, forward strand.
CATATTTACTTATGCACGTAAATAAAAGTGATAAGAAGAGACAATATCCCTGAGAGAAAGAATCGTGCTGATAAATTAAAAATAAAAATATATAAAATATATATGTAATAATTTCCTTTGTATGTGACATAACAAATGACAACGGACGTCACAAGTGGCACCCAACAACGTGAGGGCCCGAAATTTTATGTACCAATATTAAGTACACAGAAACTGACTGAGATATGGTTCTTCAATAAAATTCTTCAGGGTATCAGACCGCATCGTCATAATTTTAAATTGCGCCAGCGTTTCGGCCAGCGTTGCAGCTAGCCTTCATCAGGGCCTTACGTTAACTGCTAAATGAACACACTTGGATTCCTTAAATAGCTGCACGAGAAAACCGTGTCGTTACTTGATTGGCTGTACTAGGAGGAGGAGGAGGGGTGAAAGGTATGCTTTATTGGTGTTTCCTTTATTATCTGTTATTGGCTGAAATAGCTGTTTTCTATTGGTCTTTATATTAATCCACCCCATTGGAGGAGACGGACGAATAGCGAACAGGTGATGGCTGTGACGTCACACTGTTTCCATGCTGTCCAGAAGCCGGCTGCGGCGTGCCATTGCTTTGTGTGCTCGCGACCACTACTGTGGCTCTCCGCGTGTCCGCATGGGCCGCCACGGCACTGCCGCCGCTCCGTAGCCCTGCTATTGCAGGCAGCCAAGACCTCGGAAGCTTGTACCCGTTCTCTCTATTCATGTTGGCGGGTCTTTTGGCTATTTCTATCGCCTCTCTAATCTTTCTTTTGAAAGTGAGAGGCTGTTTCGCCAGGACGCGGGCTTCTTGAAAAAATATTGGTTTCCCGCACTCGTCCCGGTGTTATGACGATGCGGTCTGATACCCTGAAGAATTTTATTGAAGAAGACAACGGCCGCGGAAGCCTACGCTTACATTTAACCAACCTGTATGGGCAGGAAATCCACGGAAATATCAAGAAGTTAGAAGCACTGCATTTAAAAAGATGTAAACTGCTGAATGACCTTGCTTTTTTGAAGAGATGCAGAGACACGAGTGTTGTGCCGTATTCTTTGCGGTTGACGTCTCACATAAAAACGAACAAGGCGAGGAATATCTGTGTTAACGCCAGTAAAGCATTGCTACGGGAAAGGATTCGCCACATCCGCATAAGTCTCGATGCTCACAACAGGAATTTGTGTGATCTGCACCTATTTCTGGCCAGAAAACTTCAGATGGAAGACTGGGATAAAGTCGACAGGTTAACCTTTCAGCAAGCATCAAGGACCAGCAATAGTATTACTAACCGCCAGATGAGAAAGTACGACAAACTACAACAGAAAGCCACGGACGAAACATTGACGCTGGACAGGCGACGGACAGTGGTCAACCTCTCCAGCCACACCTTGAGCGAAGCAACCACAGCAATCCTGGCCAAGGGGATGAATTTCGCAGTCGCACCTAAGCGAGTTCCAAAAGAAGATATTATAGAATCCGTAGAGGCTTCGGTACGTCATCTGCCACAGGCCGAGGCGGAGAAGATCCGGCAGGAAACGGTCAGAGTTCTGAATAAAACAAAGCCACCGAAGCAAAACATCAACGCTGAGGAATATCATGCCATTAAGGAACTCAGGGACAACCCCCACTTAGTAGTGGTACAGGCAGATAAGGGCAATGCCACTGTAGTCTTGGACACGACTGATTACAACAAACGAATGGAAGATATTCTCGCAGAACCTATCTACAAGAAACTTCAGGGAGATCCGACGGCCAAGATAATCAAAACGACGCAGGCACTGCTCAAGCACTCTAGAATCAATTTCGACAAGGCCAGAAGATTCATCCCGCAAGTGACACAGGCACCAAGGATATATGGTGTACCGAAGGTACACAAAACCGACTTCCCCTTAAGGCCCATAGTAAACAGTATAAATTCGCCGACCTACTACCTAGCGAAAGAACTGGCACCTAGGCTCCGACACCTAGTGCATCAAACCGAGTCCTACGTTAAGGATTCCACTCACTTCGTGTCTCTCCTAAAGGAAATGCGTGTTACGGACCAAGATCTGATGGTTAGCTTCGACGTCAAATCCCTATTCACGAATGTCCCAGTGTCAGATACTGTGAACATCCTAGAAGAACGCGTGGCACCTGATGTATGTGAGCTTGTGCGCCACTGTCTGACGACCACCTATTTCAGGTGGAGAGGTCAATTTTATGAACAAACTGACGGTGTAGCTATGGGCTCACCCCTATCGCCTATCGCAGCAGAAATTTTCATGGAGGCATTTGAGGAAACAGCCCTCCAGTCCGCACCATTACGTCCAAATTGTTGGCTTCGCTATGTCAATGATACTTTCGTCATCTGGCCCCATGGAGAAGAGGAGTTACAGAACTTCCACAAGCACCTTAACCAACAGCATAGAAAAATCCAGTTTACAATGGAAACAGAGAAGAATGGGGTGCTGCCTTTTCTCGACGTGGAAGTTTATCGAAAACCTGATGGTAAACTTGGCCACAAAGTGTACAGGAAACCAACCAATACGGACAGGTACCTTCACGCCTCCTCCCACCATCACCCCACGCAGAAGAAGTCCGCCCTGCACACGCTAACGAAGAGAGCGTACAGGATAAGCGACGAAGAACATCTGAAGACAGAACTTGAACACCTCAGGTCCATCTTCGGAACTAATGGCTATGGGAAGCAGATGATAGACAGCACCATGTCGACAAGGGAGAAGACTAATAGGGAAGAGGAGAAGGAGGCACAGAGCATTGCTGTGTTACCATATGTACAAGGGGTCACCGAACGTATTGGCAAAATTCTACGAAAAGCCGACATCAAACCAATTTTCCGAAGCAAAAACAAAATATCAGACATGCTCGGTTCTACCAAGGATGCAGTTGACAAACTACACACAGCTGGCGTGTATGAAATTGGTTGTGCGTGTGGATTAGTTTACATAGGTGAGACGGGACGTCCGATCAGCACTAGGCTCTCGGAACATGAAAGATATATCCGCCTGAAACAACACACTAAGTCAGCAGTGGCGGAACACCAAGACGAGTGCGGGAAACCAATATTTTTTCAAGAAGCCCGCGTCCTGGCGAAACAGCCTCTCACTTTCAAAAGAAAGATTAGAGAGGCGATAGAAATAGCCAAAAGACCCGCCAACATGAATAGAGAGAACGGGTACAAGCTTCCGAGGTCTTGGCTGCCTGCAATAGCAGGGCTACGGAGCGGCGGCAGTGCCGTGGCGGCCCATGCGGACACGCGGAGAGCCACAGTAGTGGTCGCGAGCACACAAAGCAATGGCACGCCGCAGCCGGCTTCTGGACAGCATGGAAACAGTGTGACGTCACAGCCATCACCTGTTCGCTATTCGTCCGTCTCCTCCAATGGGGTGGATTAATATAAAGACCAATAGAAAACAGCTATTTCAGCCAATAACAGATAATAAAGGAAACACCAATAAAGCATACCTTTCACCCCTCCTCCTCCTCCTCCTAGTACAGCCAATCAAGTAACGACACGGTTTTCTCGTGCAGCTATTTAAGGAATCCAAGTGTGTTCATTTAGCAGTTAACGTAAGGCCCTGATGAAGGCTAGCTGCAACGCTGGCCGAAACGTTGGCGCAATTTAAAATTATGACGATGCGGTCTGATACCCTGAAGAATTTTATTGAAGAAGACAACGGCCGCGGAAGCCTACGCTTACATGAGATATGGTTGTCCGTCCAGAAAACTATATTTAAAAGAAAATTTTTTATATATGTAATTATATGTATGTGAAATTAATGCCATATATGTAATCTATTTCCATGTACCAAAAATACAGAACTTGTACGAGATCCAACCAGTGAAGATAAATGGACATGAAGCTGATTAAATGCATACCATTGTCTCGACTGAGATAAAGACAACGCCAAGCAACAACAACTAATAAAGGTAAGGGTGTATATGCATGTGCTACTGGGCTGGAAACTAAAGGAAGAAAGGATCCAGGGGCCATGCACTGTGTTTATCTACTTGAGTTAAAATTTGTCTAAAGTGTTTATGCAATTTGTTTTAACATCAGTGGATAGTGAAACAGAACATTTACTACTACTGAACAAAAATCAGTGTTAGAATTCTGAGAAAGTGATTAGTGTTTTGGATTTGAGGTCACACAATCAGCTGTCTGAATCAAATAAATGCTAGTGTAGCTGATTGCCAAAGTAATATTTTAGCAGAAGTAAAATTTTTCACAGTGCAACGGAAATATAATGAGTACAAAAGTGTAACTGTTAGTTTCAGTAGTAATGGTAGTAGGTAGCTTCTTTGCTTTACTTGATTTCAGTGTTTTGTATGTGCTTTGTGTAGTTAGTATATTCTGTGTGTGTGTCATTTTGGGGGGAAAATAGATTTTGTGTGTACTCATGTCTTACCAGTCAGGATTAATACTGGTCGAAATGGTGAAGACACGCAAGGACAAACAGTTAGAGGGGGAATATCTGTCAGGCTATGACACAGACGAAAATGTACAAGAGTTTCCAGTGAGGAACCCACCCACAATGACAGGTTCTCAGCTTCCAAAACCGGAAGCTGAGCAACCTGAAACGGACAAAACATTAGGCACTGATCAGGATCAAGCTCAATTGAGCAAAGATATACACTTGACTACTGGCACAGGGAAGGAGGATGCTACTGCGTCGACAGTGAATGTTGTACAAGTACCTGTACCAACAACCGATTTTCTCACGGTGCTGATGGCACAATTAGACATGAGAGATAAACAACGGGAGCAGGCATTAATTAACCACGTTAAGGTCATTTTAGCGGAAGAACATCTCGAACGTGAGGAAAAGGAACGACAGGAACGCCTTGAACGCGAACGCAGGGAACAGGAGCGTGATGCTCAGTTCTTGGCAAAAATGATTGAAATGTTTGAACAACGTGACAAGGTGCTAGTGTCATATTTGCCACAAGAAATCACTGTAGTAAAACAGCAAGCGGCTGAATTGGTTGAACAAAACAAAGATATTCCACAAAAGGTAATGCAAATAGACGAACACATAGATCAGTTAGACAAGGCACAGTGCATCTTACAAAATGAAGTGAAAAATATCCTGGAAACAGTCGAACATATGTCAAACAATTTAGATCAAAAGATCGATGACTGTGTCACGCAGGCGGTAGCTCGCTTAGAGTGCGCCGAGCAGTCATCGACCCCCGCGCCACTCAATAACAACATACAGTATGGCAATGTGCCGATAAATGTATGCCTAGTGGAAAAAGGTGACTGCGAGAAAGTGCAACCGTACTAGCCAGTCAATTGTTCAGGCGTTGTCGCCACGAACGGAGAGGTAGCGCTACCAACTGTAGTGCAAGTAAAGCATGAGGAGTCACTATTAAAACACAGGCAGTTCCAGACGTTTAATGATGAGAAAAATAAAATGTCCATCCGGTAATATTTATAAAAAGTTTCCGGAATGTACTCCCGGCATCATGGACTGAGCACCAAAAGGTTCAATTTGTGATCTCTTTCATCACAGGCAACGCGGCACTGTGGGCAATGGAAATCACGGATCAGTGTCCATTGTTGTCTGAATTCGAAAGCAAATTTTTTGCCAGATACTGGTCCAGGTCTGTTCAGGAGCATCTCCGGAAACAAGTGTATAACCCGGAACCATTCAATCCCCGTTCAGGTAACTTGAGAAAATATTTTGAAAGATACCTGAACAAAACAAGATACTGGGACGAACCCATGCCTGCCAGGGACGTTCTAAGAATTTTGAAGGGTAAACTGCCTATAACGATAAGAGAGAAACTCGTACACATACCTGGCACGGATTTGGAGTTGTTTATGGCAACCATAGACTCCCTTGATTTAATACACGAAGATGCCAGGCAGGGAGATCAGGGGAGTACAAACCACGGACAAGCGAATGGTAAAGCAAAAAACCAATCCAATAATAGCCCTCGTAAGAACAGATATTCAAAGAGTGACGCATATTCGCAATGGGAAAACTTAACTAAGAAAGGAAACACTATGAATAGTGTGCCCACTGTGGATGGTCACTGGCACAGTACTGGGTACAATACGTACCAGCATGGCCAGTCAAACCCGTCTTCACCAAAAAGACGTGGAGAAAACTACAATCAAAAGAGACGAGGTGAAGGGGGAGGAAACTCCAACTTCGGCAATAAAAATATGAGAACTAACAATGAGCAGTGGCAACGGGCAGGGCCAGCAAACTGGCAGGCACATCAAAACATACTGTCAGGTCATGTGCCTGTTAATCAGATCAATGTCATCCCGATGCCATCGTCTCCACCTCAGCCTCCAAACAATCAGTCACACCTGTGCACACCACAGTTGGTACATGAATAACTGAGGCCCTTCAAGAACCCGTTTCATATTTACTTATGCACGTAAATAAATGTGATAAGAAGAGACAATATCCCTGAGAGAAAGAATCGTGCTGATAAATTAAAAATAAAAATATATAAAATATATATGTAATAATTTCCTTTGTATGTGACGTAACGAATCACAAACAGGCGTCACAATCTTCACTGTATGGTAAGTAGCAACTTTCCTTTTCATAATATAGTTACATTCCATCGTGGATTTTCCATTGTTTGATCTTAAGGAAAATTGTACGGTTTCACTCCATTACTGTGTTAAAGCAATTTTCATTTTAATTGATGTGATGATAAATATATCTGAGAATAGTTATACCCCATCGTATGTGGGAGTTTGTTGTTTTTATTGCATTTGATGAATGGTATACTACAAGCCATACATAGTTATATTTTTCATGCAGACATACAGTTAAAGTCATATAAGAATTATTATGTTCAGCTTCTGTTTCAACCACATTTCAGTTTTTTAAAAAAAGTGTTTTGTCATTGCGCCACACATATTTTTGAGAGGTCAAAAATATAACTAAAGAGGTGATGAAAAAGTCATGAAAAGTTCATGAATTTGATTCTCTGAAAATCTGTAGACATCCAGATATAGCAAAACACACATCACACATCACTGCCAAAATCCAAAACAGTAGTTAAGGGGAGTTGGAATGCCCTATCCTGACAATGTTAAATTTAGTGACTTGGCTTCCCTGTATTTCACTTAAGTCATTGACATGAAACTTTTATAGGACATTAAACTGTATGTTCTGAGTCTACTGAACAACAATAATTGCATTTCAGTCACTGCTTTTGGAAATACAATTTTTTAATTACACAGTTAAAATTTTGTGTACTTTTTTTGTACGTTGTCCTATATAATTTTAATTGTACATAACATTATGTTCTTCTTTTAGTTCAGTAGACTCAGGAAATGTATGTTATTACGTACTGAAAATTTGAATACTCTACTCAAAGTGGTTTCTGAGATTTAGGGAAAAATGCAAGAAAAAAATGTACATTTTCAGGAATGGCTTCTAAAGTTTCAAAAGACTGTAACTCACTTGATATATGCTTAATTTTTTATTTTTAGTCACTCAGAAGAACCCCGTACTAGACTGTATATCATCCCCTTGATCTTATTCCAAGTTTTTTCTTCTTTCTGGACCCCTTATGTGCCAACTGTGCTGCATACTCTGATATATCAATGCAAACGTTGTCCATCCGTTTAAGTTCTCTGATGCAGTTTACTCCAGGATTAATTCCCATATGTTGTAGCATTTTCACTCTACCAATGTTTCCATCATTAAAAGCATAACAGCATCACTGACCCCCCACTTCAATGTCTTCATTTGAACAAAAACGTTTTGTGGTAAGCGAGTCCATATAAGATTATTGAACAATTCACTGGGATTTTGAGACTGACCATGCAGACATATCTTCAGTAATTCAGGATTTGCCAGGTCTCTGTAAATAGGTGTTATGAAATCCATGACTGCTGCTGGGATGGAATGTTTATGGCTGATGAACTGTTTGAGTGCTGGACATTGCGGTAATTGTACCATGAATCGGGTCCAGGAGGGCAAAGGTAGTGTACTGGTTTTTCATCAGTTGACAGTCTGTGGAAGAAGGTAGCCCTTACTTCCTGCTTCATTTTCAACAAATCCTCAGTGTTATTTCTATTGGCCATTCCATAATACTGCTGTAGTTCATCAATCATTTTGTCTGTCAACCTGCCTCTTATGGTTTTACCATCAGAAAGTTTCTTGTCTCTCAAACTTTGTCTCAACTTCCTCAACCTGCTGCCCATCCTCTTCTGGACATGACCAACACATTCCAGTTTTGTGATAATCTTATCACCATAAGACTGAGCAGCTACTACACTGTTATATGCTTTTGAGACTTTATCACCTAAGAACTTAGTGTAAAACACTCCCCTTTTGTTCACAGATCAACTGAAAATTTCAATTGCTGCAGAGGCCTCCATACCACCACTTGTTCCTTCATAATTTCTGTCACATATATGCCCTTCTTTGTTCCCTGATTTGCACTTATAACAATGTTTGGTTAAAATCTGGAAATCAATTACCTCTCCAGTATCCACACTGGACACCGTAGCAACAGAATTCTTAGAACTGTAGCCGCTCCTCTGCTAAGTGCCATCAAAAGTTACTGGTATGTCAGTCATACCTTCATTTGTTTCAACAAATTCGTTTGCAGCACCCTTAATTGATTCACATGCAACAGATTCCATAGAAGCTCTAATAAACCCTGTATAGTTATCGATTTTGCAAGGTGGGTGTGGCATATTCATCACAGCACACATTGTTTCTGCTTCAGTGTGTCCTTTGCCAATAGCTCTTAATCCATAAAACCACCTAACATTTACTTCAAAATAATTATCTTTACACTTATCAGAATTTCAAAACGAGTGAGTATATTTACAACTGGCACAATTACTAAGTTTTGTGGCTGGTCCATTTGATACATTACTGTCTTCATGTAAACTAACTGGCCCTTCACATATTTTACAGCACACACATTCACCTAACACCCTTGCTAGGATGTGTAAATCTATCAGAATATAACCTAACCTACAATTTACATAACTTTTGTTTTGGGAAAACTGTGTACCACAAAACCCACGTTTCTTAAAAACATTTCATTTTGGCATCATACTTTACTTTTTGAGAGACTTACCTATCTATTCATCACTTTTCCTCAGAAAAACGTTAGCACTTCAACATACAACATGTGTTCGTATTATGATACAATATGATACTGTTTTTGAGAGTACCACCAATACAAACACGTAATTTTATAACACAGAAATCCATAGCCTTCTATATAAAAAACTAGTACTGATTTTATGAGATCTTGAAGTAATGCACATAGAAATTTATATATTTTCAACTGGTGTAGATTATATTTAAAAAAAATAAAAATAAAATAAAATACTTCCCACATCAGTCTATCATTTTACTAGAAAAATTGCAAATTTTATAATGAGATAAAAATCCAAAAATGTGAAAAAAATTTCCTTTCTAACTGCCTTTTAAGTTACCAACAACAGCAACCTAAAAACAAATACTTCGTTTCATGTATCATGAATTGTAATTTTCAAAGCTGTTAAAACATAAAAATATTGTGAAATCAAAAAAACCATTAACTGGCTGTAGCTAGTAAATTAATTGTAATCCTGGTTTTAGTTGATTGTAATTAAAAATGGAAAAAGAACACCCTAAATAAATGTAAATTATAAACTATAAATTTAGCTTAATTTCAAGTTGTAAGAGTAGAAGTAAGGTATAATTTAAGCCAAATAATGTAACAAAAGACATTAAAGAGAATAATAAAATTGTAAATGCAAGCCTAAGGTCAGATAGAGCGGAAGCTCTCTAGAGGTGGGCAAAACTTATCAGAGATTGGATCAGAACTGGTCACTCAATGAATCCTTTTCATGAATCAGCACTCACTATTCACTCACAAAAATAAGTAAAAGGAAGGTACATTGCATTTTTAATTCAGGTCACTAAACCTGTATTTTTATCTAATTTGGTCTTATTTTGGAAGAACATATAAATAGGAGAAATCCCTAGTAAAATTACTATTTCACAAACCTAGACCAACAATCATGAAGTGTGCATCATATACAGAAAGATCAGAAACAGTTATAGTGATTAAGAAACTTGTGAAGGAAAGCCTCATAATATGCGAGGATTTCACTGGTGAAAGATAAAAATTTTGAATAATATGATATCTGAATTCGGGATACATAGCATATGAACAAGAGATGGCACTGTAATGGTGCAGATAAAGGCTGGAAAAAAGTGGTTCAAGTGAACTCTGAAGCCTGCACTTTAAAAGCTATGATCTCATCTACTTATGCATCCACTAGTTCTACCAGTGTGTATGTATTATTACTGTAAAACATACTTGGCCATCATTTTCAACTCATTTCGATGAACTCTGCCATATGTTTCAGATTATTGACATGCATGTCTTTCTTCTAATGAACGCAGACACCTGGCTGAAGCCAAGCATGCTCTCCAGTTCCCTAAACACAGACACCATTGTCCTAAGACACCACGGAAGCAACAGATGAGAAGATGGGGCAGTGCCTTACAAATGCCTTAATGTATTGTCAACTGTGTTACTCACACCCATTAGTAATGAAGACAAACAAGTCAAACATATGTGGTAAATATCAAATCACTTACGAAAATTTGCCTGATGTGTGTCTTCTACAGACCTCCAAAAGTAGGCAGGATAGCCTGTTTCAAAACAGACATTTCAAAATCCGATTCAACTTAGGAGCATACAAATAATGCTGGGAACACTAACATAATATATTCTGCCCCTTCACTGTGAAATTCAAGTGTGTAGTTCTATCTTCAAATGTAACAGTATTTCAGCTTGCACCTACCCATAATGCAGACTATAATTTGGCACCATACACGTATTTGCTACAAAATCTACATGCAAAGAAATCTATAGCTGGACTATCAGCTTAAAGCATAATATTCATGACTTACTTTCTATAATATGCAAGGAATAGACTGTGCCAACATACAGTGACTTTAAATGTATTAGTGTGCCTGAAATTGCAGTAGAGGCACAAAAGATAATTTGGGAGAGAATTTCCATACCTTCCTGGATATGAAAAACCAACTCCATGGCGTTACTACTAAACTAACTCTATTACACAATAAAAATACTCCCTTAAAAGACTAGAAATCTGAAGAGAAAACCTGCACCTTGGCTAACAGCAGAGTGAAAACAGTTCATGAATCTCGGAGACACTGCACATCAGGCTTACAAATGACCTCCTATCCTTGAAAATAAAATTGATTACAACCAGAAAACAAACAGAGTCAATCAGATTGAGAGAAATGATAACTAAAACTGCCAATACATTAATCTAAAACATTACGACCAGATGCTCCATGGAAAAGCTTCTGTGATCTAGGGAAGAGTAGGCAAAGTAGAAGCTGCAGCTGATCCCTTTGTCCCAACCAAGGAAATAAACCAATACTTGACTTTAAGTGATAATCTTCATCAAACTGTGAAAAACACAGACTTACTGATTATTTTGCGGAGATAAATGATAGTAGTAGTGAAAAATTCTTTCTTAAGCAGACAACACTTTGAAAAACCCTTCCACTCAGCATTTACTGTACAGTATGGCGTCACAGTCTAAATGATCAAGCTTATTGTTGACCCCCTAGTGCTCATAATAACTACTGCTCCCTATACCTTGAAGCCATTGCCTGGACAACACAGTAGAAACACTCGTTCCCATCAGAATACAAGCACTAGAGATCTGCTTGCTAAAAGGAGTAGCTGGGTACATTCTGTCTTACTGGAGAGTGAATGTAGACATCAGAAAAAAGCTGAGAGCGAAAAACATAAATGAGTAGATTAAAGACACAAAACAACTGGAAGGAATATGTCACAAGAATGGGAGATGACAGACTGCCAAAATTAGTGATAATTATTACCCAGTGAACAGAAGATACTTAGGAAGACTGAGGAAAATCAACTATTTTAACCAAGATGGCATAACAAGCAAATGCCTAATATATGCAGAGAGAAGAAGAGATATCATATTGAAAATATTATGATATTTTAAGTAACTGTGATTTTAATAAGTTTTGTAATTACATATAAAACTCTGGTCTGAGGGCATCAATCCACGTTAAATGAATAAAAAATTAAACATAATATACAGGTTGTCCCAGGGTGAATGGTCAATATTCAGGGATATGACAGAAATGATCATTTGAAGCAAAAAACTTCATTTGGACATATGCACTATTCTGAATGGTTTGCAAGACAGAACTTTTAAATGTAAATGTAGGCTTCTGCGGCCTTTCTCACAGTAAATAAAATTCTTCTGGATTTGGGACCCCATTGTCAACTATAAAATTTCAACATTTCGACAACTATTGTAAGACGCCTTTCTCAGTTAGCCATAAAACCTGAGGAAGGCGTCTTGCTGTAGTTGCCAAAATGTCAGAATTTTATAGTTGACAATGTTATCCCAAACCCAGAAGGATTTTATTGACAGAACATATTTAATTTACACTGTTACTTATTTAATTGTTCAGTACATTGTAGTTGTTTACAATGTACCATAGTGGTTTAGACAAAGTCAGGACGAATAATTTGATGTAGGACACGTGGCCCATCAAGTTGAGAAACTAGTGCAAACTGGCTTGCATACATCTCAACGCATGCATGAGTTTCTGTATTCCCTTGCTCTCTTCACGCAACCTGTAAATCCCTGAGAAAAAATGGTTAGGATCTCTTTAAAGGAAATGTAATGTAGTTTAATTTTACACTCTAGAGGCTGCAGATCTCATGTTATTCGAGTAAATTAACTTTAAATATATTCCATCTCAGAAACCATTTCAAGTAGGGCATATGTATATATTTAATTTTTTGCTTCAGATGATCATTCCTGTCATATCTCTAATATTTCTCCTGAGACAACCTTTATACATGGACTATCATATACACTCCTGGAAATTGAAATAAGAACACCGTGAATTCATTGTCCCAGGAAGGGGAAACTTTATTGACACATTCCTGGGGTCAGATACATCACATGATCACACTGACAGAACCACAGGCACATAGACACAGGCAACAGAGCATGCACAATGTCGGCACTAGTACAGTGTATATCCACCTTTCGCAGCAATGCAGGCTGCTATTCTCCCATGGAGACGATCGTAGAGATGCTGGATGTAGTCCTGTGGAACGGCTTGCCATGCCATTTCCACCTGGCGCCTCAGTTGGACCAGCGTTCGTGCTGGACGTGCAGACCGCGTGAGACGACGCTTCATCCAGTCCCAAACATGCTCAATGGGGGACAGATCCGGAGATCTTGCTGGCCAGGGTAGTTGACTTACACCTTCTAGAGCACGTTGGGTGGCACGGGATACATGCGGACGTGCATTGTCCTGTTGGAACAGCAAGTTCCCTTGCCGGTCTAGGAATGGTAGAACGATGGGTTCGATGACGGTTTGGATGTACCGTGCACTATTCAGTGTCCCCTCGACGATCACCAGTGGTGTACGGCCAGTGTAGGAGATCGCTCCCCACACCATGATGCCGGGTGTTGGCCCTGTGTGTCTCGGTCGTATGCAGTCCTGATTGTGGCGCTCACCTGCACGGCGCCAAACACGCATACGACCATCATTGGCACCAAGGCAGAAGCGACTCTCATCGCTGAAGACGACACGTCTCCATTCGTCCCTCCATTCACGCCTGTCGCGACACCACTGGAGGCGGGTTGCACGATGTTGGGGCGTGAGCGGAAGACGGCCTAACGGTGTGTGGGACCGTAGCCCAGCTTCATGGAGACGGTTGCGAATGGTCCTCGCCGATACCCCAGGAGCAACAGTGTCCCTAATTTGCTGGGAAGTGGCGGTGCGGTCCCCTACGGCACTGCGTAGGATCCTACGGTCTTGGCGTGCTTCCGTGCGTCGCTGCGGTCCGGTCCCAGGTCGACGGGCACGTGCACCTTCCGCCGACCACTGGCGACAACATCGATGTACTGTGGAGACCTCATGCCCCACGTGTTGAGCAATTCGGCGGTACGTCCACCCGGCCTCCCACATGCCCACTATACGCCCTCGCTCAAAGTCCGTCAACTGCACATACGGTTCACGTCCACGCTGTCGCGGCATGCTACCAGTGTTAAAGACTGCGATGGAGCTCCGTATGCCACGGCAAACTGGCTGACACTGACGGCGGCGGTGCACAAATGCTGCGCAGCTAGCGCCATTCGACGGCCAACACCGCGGTTCCTGGTGTGTCCGCTGTGCCGTGCGTGTGATCATTGCTTGTACAGCCCTCTCGCAGTGTCCGGAGCAAGTATGGTGGGTCTGACACACCAGTGTCAATGTGTTCTTTTTTCCATTTCCAGGAGTGTATGTTAAAATAATTGTGTGTTACACAGTATTCTATCCACCCACCGTAATTAAAACCTTCATAAAGGCTACCAACACACCAACAACAGTAACTATAAATGCAACAGACATGGAAGAAGACACAATAGTACACCTAACAAGAACATTCACACAACAAGAACAGAAGGGTAACAACACAAGAAGACAATAACTAGAACAAATCAAATAAGGATACAAAGAATAAAGACCTGAACTCGGATGGAGAGGTGCTCAGTCAAGAAAGTGAGTTGCACGCAGTATCATTGTGCCAAGAGCCAGAGAATGGAGTGACACCACAAGTCACCATGTGGTCTGCTCTGAGAGATCTCATCTGTGAGAGGTAGTTGCCTTGTTGAGGAGCAATGAGCTAGCTTGCAGTCCAATCCATAAGAGTGGTGGGGAGTAGTGAGCTAAAGAACTATCTTGCAGTCTGGTTCCTGAGAGTGGTGTGGAGCAGTGAGATAGTGAGACAGCCTTGGGTCCAATTGGTGATAGTGGGGGGTGCCTGAGCTGTTGGGAGAGGAGTGTTTCCTGGATTACTTTGTGATATGCTCTGACCGCATGGTGGCTGAAGACTGCAGCTTTTATGATAGCTGGCAACACATTCCAAGTGCAGTGCTATGTCAAAGGATAAGAAGTAACAACTCACCCAAAAGTATGTAAATGTTTATTGAACTTCTGAAATTTGAGATATTCTTTTGAACTCAGGAGCAGAAACATGATTCTGGAAGTGTGTTCTGCTTAATGTGCTGTACTGAAGCACTTCTGTCCTGATTGCCCTGGTAGCTGTGTGGTCAATGCAGCAGTGCAGCAGAACGTGAAGCGAGGGGAACCCCCCCCCACACACACACTCGGAAACTGGGTAAAGTGTTGTGTTTACTTTTATATCATCATAATTAGTATTACTAATGAAATGGCTGAATGGGTACTGCCCACCAACCAATAAATTGGAAAAAAATGGAGCTTGCTTTATTTTCTGTTTTCTTGGAAGAGAAAAGCTTTATGTACTAGTAAGGTATGAAAATCCATTGCGCACACAGTGTATACATTTTTTGCAACTTGGGAAATGTTTTCTTAAGGATGTGGGGTGGGGCACCTCTGCAGCAGCCTAGAATAAAATTTTCCTCCCACTCATTACAGCCACCAGAGGCACATTTTTAAATCAGATGAGGTACCATTCATTTTTTTTTTTTTTCCAAATAATCCATCATTCATTCTTGTGAAAGATCTGGCTCTTTGAATCATTTTAGGAGCGGACTGCCCATCTCTCATAAACTCACTCAACAAAACCTATAGATAGAGGTCTGCATGGATAAGAAAAGTGCAATCCACATCCACACCGCATCCGCAAGTTCCGCATCCACATATATTTAAGTTTTGAATGAGTAATTAATAGTAATAGACAGTAGTACTTAGAATTATAGTTTGTAATGACATAGTTATTGTTAGGGTGCCATTTCTGCGACAACTTAACTACTTTTGACTTCTTAAATCACAGGAAATGCTCTATACCTACTCTAAAGCAGACCATTCCAAACAGGAAAGCACTGGCGCTTCGGAGCACACAAAGTAGCGGCTCGGATCTCGTGAGATTGGAAACGCTATTTTAAAAAATAAAATTCAATGTAATAGTATTAAATGATGAAAATACGTGTATAGAAACAATTATATTTCGCTGCTCTTGTGGCAAGGCAGCTGAAAATGACGATGGTTTTAAACTAGCACATTGCATCATTTACCGACAGTTTTTTTGTACTCACTGCTTGGATGTGTCAAATTTTGAAGCCATTCATGTCAGCTGATGATTATATTATAGCTTACGCATCCAGTACTCGTCATTTCCAGGTGAAAATATTTACGGTATTACGCCTACACTGCAAAACGCTGGCGCACCTGTGAAAAAGTTAAACTGCCAGCAATAATTGATGTTGTATGGAAGAAATAACTCATCATCTGAAGAGTGACAACAAAATCAGTGGATATAGAAATTAGGAGTCCATTTAGCTTTAGCTAAAAATACGATTGAAATCTCGAACATCACCTTTTGGCTGATTTATCGAATTAAGACCTAGCGATAAATGAAATGTCTGTTTCATTCTCAACTACACAAAATTTTTCACACCTTAAAACATCCTCAACATTGGTCTAAATTACTAAGACAAAATTTGCAGTAGATTTCGCAGTTAATACTTACAATGTTAAAAAATAATTTTTTCAGAGTCTAGTGGAACTGCAAACGATTTCAAAATGTCTATATAAAAACCACTGTTCCATAACTTCAAATGTTAGGCACTGTTCCCTGTTAAGCAATACCGAGTTACAGTTAAAATGTTCAATTTTGTTGCGAATTTCAGCCATTATCTTTACTAATTGACTGGTAAATTAAAAGATACATTATTATTTTGGATGATTTGAATATTTTGTAAGTTTTCAATGTGATCAGAATAATCTTTCATAGGCTATTGCAGTCTCAGCTTGTTGGTGGCCGTGAGCCGTAGTTTGAAGTCCCACTTGTAATTAATTACAAGGCCCGCCGTACCACCGCTCCGGCTGGGCTGTTTTGCTGTTCACAAAGAACGACAATGCTCGGCGGCTGCAAATGTTACTGTAGTGCACGCAAAAATTTAGGTAGGCCCTTATGAGATCATCATTACCTAGTTTAATAATATTGACGTGTTAGCTGTTGAATGTTCTTGTTGCGAAGAGTGAAAACTTAAAATTGAGCTCTTTAATATGAAAATTACAACAAAACAAATTGCTTGTTAAATATTTCCTTCTTTTACCTAATGCACCTTAAATGTTCTTGTTGGGAATAGCAAAAATACTAACAATATGTTGAGGAAATTTTTTACTATAAATATTACAATAAAAAATCACAGGCTTCAGATTAAATATTTTCATCTTCTGCTTGCTTCTGATTCAAATTCTGTAAAAGAATTGACAGAACTTCAAACCATTGTGAATTAATAGACTCAAACATATCCAATTTACTGTTCCATCGTGTGTCTGTATCTCCTTTCAATGACTTCTGAAGGCGATTCTGAAGACCAGATCTTTTAAAGAAAGTTGTGATAGCTCGACAGGAATTTATTAGTCACTGCACATAACTCTTCTCATCATTCGCATCCCCTCGAGTCGTGTGCTCCAGCACACTATTAAGAATGTGTGCTGAGCACGAGAGCCTCTTGTATTGGCCAAGTGCTGCCACAATATTTAGACCTCTATCCGTAACGAACACGATGTTATTCACAGCACTGTATAAATTGAACGACCGTAGTATCTTAATTAATTCAAGTTTAATGTTTTCCCTGTTTTTTTAATCTCTCTCTCAAAATTTCTGGTGCACAACACTCGATCCTCAAGTTTCACTTCTTCATAATTAACATAATGTGCAGTCACTCCCATATAGTTTATTTTACAGTATGAATCAGTCCATAAATCGACAGTTAGTGCTCCACCTATATCTCTGAATATATTCTTCACTTCTGTGGAGACAGTTTCACGCAGACGATCGGCTGTTTCCTTAAAATTTCTGGATATGGTGGTTGGATGAGGTAGCACTTCCTTAGCACTCACTGCACCGTACTTGGCCCCCACATCAATAAGAAACTGTGCCGTCACGAGAAACCCAGATCCATATGCAAATTCGAATGGTAAAATGTCTTTGCTGACAAGATTGATAGGCTTTTCTGTTGCGACTGTCTTCAAATTTGGCAGAACTTCAGGAACTTTCACGTGTCTCTTGGTATTTAAATAAGTAATTATGCTACTTTGTCCAGCCTCACAAGAATGTTTTAGCAAATTTGAAGTTCCACTTTTGTGTCCAGTGTAGGAATATACTTTTTTACATCCAAAACAAGCCACTATATCTTTTATCTTTTCGTTGCCATCAAATACGTATCCGAATTTTTTCCAAATTGGCGATTTCAATTTGTTTTCCTTCACTAATGTAAAATCACCTTTTTTCACCTTACACGAAATTGTATCCATCAATATGGTGTTCATTTGAAGAAAGAACTCTCACTGATATTTGCTACGATGCAAGTTGTCACTCGGTCACTAAAAAGCGCTAACTCAAGGCAGCGGAGAATTACAATGGGCACCTGTCTGGTAGACAGTGGGCAGGTTTGACACCCAGAGAGCACTTCACAGGCCACAAAAAGACACGGTCGTGGAAACCGATTAGGTGCAGGTCTTTTGGGTACAGCTATGTCGGTCGTAGCCAGGGGCTGAGGACAACAGACATCCGCTCTACCTGGGCCCTGCAAGATTCCAAGAATGTCAACAGACTTGAAGTTTTGAACTAAGATTGCAACATACTACTGGGCAGATGCCTTGCTCATTATCCGCAGATGACCCACAGATATCCGCGCCGGTCGCGATTTTATCTGCCAAGTAACAAATACCGCAGATATATCTGCGGATATCCGCATCCGCGCAGACCTCTACCTATAGAGTATTTCTCTTTGGCCTAGAATCATGAAATTTACGAAGAAGCAAGGTTTCAAAGTACAAGTAAAGGAAAAAATAAAAAAAATTACTTTGTAATTATATCACACACAAAAAATATTTCTTGTTATTTGTTGTGCAACTTCAAACTTAACACATTATCAAAATTCTTGCATTTCCTGGTAAGGAAATCACTGATGATAACAGGCAAAAGTGTCAAAATTCTCAGTCCTTGGGATAGTTGAACAGTCTGTATACATAATTAAAATTGCACAGAAACCTCAGAGTGCCTGTCCTACTCACACAAGGGCAATACTTTTGGTTGGGAAGGCTTGATAGAAACTTCTACAGCAACAGTAGGGGCAATGCCAGACTGTTTATTGGACTCTGCCTTTGGAGTTGCTGGGAACACTACAATGTCATCAAATATGGATTTTTCTAATATTATAGGGGGCCTATGTGTTTTGAAATAACTGCAACTTTGTAAGTGCACTGGCAAACACAGGTATTTGTGCTGACACTAGCAACCTCTGTTTGTGCAGAGGTATCAGCTGCTGAAATTGGTATCCTTTCTTCAATATACTTGCTGCAATCTCTCTCCAGACAGGATTGTCCCCAGAGCAATTTACACAGTTTGGAGCAGATGAGCACATGTTGTATTCATGTGCACCCTTGCCACATTTGCCATAATTGGCTTTTCCCCTCCATCCCAGAAGGTTGCACCCAAAGCACTGACATTTAAAACAGCACATTGAGTTGTGGACATAGGGCTGCTCACTTAAGCGAAGGAAACCCACCTTGATACACTCTGGGAGTTTTCTGCTATTGAAAGTAAGGATAAAGGAGTACAATTTCTACCAGATTCCCATTGCCCTGTGCACAATATTTTGCATGTGCATGATAAAGATGAGGCTGCTGCACAAACTTAGTAAACTGGACAATGGCAAATCCAAAGAGTTCAAGGTATACTATAAAAATTACAAAAACACATACAGGAGAGTTATCAAATGGGCTAAAAAAACTCATAATGATAAAACAATTAGGTGCTCTTCCAACAAATGTAAGACCATCTGGAGTAAAGTAAATGAACAGACTGGTAGAAAGTTAAGGATAGAGGATAAAATCACACTAAATATAGAAGGACAAAAGACTGAAAATACACATAAAATTGCCAATAAATTCAACAACTATTTTTCAGAAATTTCCACAAATCTCCTAACCAACTCTTCAAATACTGTTCACTCTCCTCCCACAAATCTCCTGACTCTCTCTCCCAAACACTGCACACTCTTGTCTCAAAAATAATACTCCTCTGAACTCCTTTTTCCTATCTGCTACAACACCATAGGAAATTGAAGATATTATTAAAAAAAAAAAAGAGTCAAAAAGATTTATTCTGCAGGGCATGATCTGATACCCTGCTTCTTACTACATAAGTGCTCAAATTACATCAGTGGACCCCCGTGAAATATCATAAATACCTCATTTCTAGAGGGAAAAATTTCCAAACCAGCTAAAACTTGCTAAAATTATACCTCTCTACAAGAAGGGAGAGAAAACGGACATGCCAAACTATAGGCCAATCACTATACTATTTGCCTTCTCAAAAATATTTGAATACTGTATGTTAACTAGATTAGAGACACGTTTAAATTCCAACAACATAATCACTTCTTCCCAATACAGATTTCGGAAAAATAGGTCCACCACACACGCTCTGTATGCATTTCTAGAAAACTGCTCAAGTTTCGTTGACCATAAACAACCTGCTGTCTGTATATTTCTTGATCAGTCCAAGGCCTTTGACATGGTCAACCGCAAGCTGCTGCTTTTGAAACTCCATAAGAATGGGATTAGAGGTGTAGCCCACAATTGGTTCCATAGCTACCTTAGTCAAAGAAAGCAATACGTAGAAATATGAAAATCAGAGACATTCAGGCACTGCAGGTCAGATATACTACATACAACAAATGGCGTCCCTCAGGAACACGTACCAAATGCCAGCTCCTTTCTGTATGCGGACGACACAAATATCCTGATAACCAGTAGAGGTGACACATTGCAAGATGCAGTTAATGAAACTACTTGTCATTTACAATCGTGGTTTGAAGCAAATAGACTACTCATAAATACTCAAAAAACTGTAAGTACGAACTTCCATACTCGACAAAATCTAACCCCCTTCAATGCAGTTATAGTTATCGGTAAAGATGACATTACAAACAGGCAGGACACCAAATTTCTTGGACTTACCATCAGTAACAAACTAAATTGGAAACCACACATTGAGGCATTGTCACAAAAGCTTAGTAAAACCTGCTATCTATTATGATCATTAAAAGACACAGCCAGTGTAGATACCTTGAAGCTGGTGTACCATGCCCTGTTTGAGTCTGTCTTGAGCTATGGCCTAATCTTCTTGGGAAAGAGCTCAAATTCTCTCACAATTCTCCATTTACAAAAATAAGTAGTAAGAATAATGAAATGTAAAAAAAGAAGTGAACACTGTAAACCATTATTTCAACAGCTAAACATCCTGTCACTGCCATGCCTCTATATATTGGAACTAGCTTGTTTTACAGTACAGCACTTGGATGCCCTCGACAGAAATGCAGACTGCCACACACGACACCAGAAACAAAACATAGTTACAAATTATAGTCCACAACACAAAATTATATGCGAATGGAGTTAAATGTATGGGCATTAAAATATACAACCACCTCCCAACAGACATAAAAACAAGCAAAAACCCAAAAATAATGAGAATTAAATTAAAGGAATTGCTACTAAATCACTGTTTCTATTCCATACATGAATTTCTTGAAACAAAATTTTAATTATTTGCAATAAGCTGTTTATTCAGTTGTAGATGTTTCTACTTAGTAAGATAATTTAATTATTGTATCTTATCTTATCTATCTTCTGCCTGTATCTCATATATGTATTCTGCTATGTGAACTTTGTACCACAATATTTTAATTACTTGTAATAAGCTGTATATTCACTTGTAGATATTTCTACTTAGTGAGATAATTTAATTATTGTTTGTTACTCATATTCTGTCTGTATCTCTTATATGTATTCTGCTATGTGAACTTTGTACCACAATCTTTTAATTACTTGTAATAAGCTGTATATTCACTTGTAGATATTTCTACTTAGTGAGATAATTTAATTATTGTTTGTTACTCATATTCTGTCTGTATCTCTTATATGTATTCTGCTATGTGCAGTATGCACCACCGTCATCTCTCATCACACACCACCTTTTTTATATTTTGTCTATATATCCTATATGTATTCTGCTATGTGAGTTATGCACCACTACTGTCATCTCTCGTCATATACCATCTTAACATAATTTTTCAAATTGACTTGTCCTATATCATGATGTGCTTTGCTGTACAAATTGATTGATCTACAGGACCAATAATAAAACAAATCAAATCTTCTGGAGCCCATTCATCTTTCAGTTCTTCTTTGATAAGATCTACAAGACCTCTACATGACACAACACCTTTGCTGTAGTTCAATGTGTTGTGTAGCCCCATTTCAATAGCATATTCCCCCAAGACGTTTAGCTATCTGAAGATTCTGTGCTTGTTGGGAACTACAAGTTTCAACCAACAATGTCCCATTTACAATCGCTTGACAGATTTTAAAATTCTAGCAATGCCATCTAAACCTTTTTTTATGTAAAAAGGTGAAACTTTCTCAAGCTGACCTCTTCTCATTTAACTATTAAAAACACATTCTTGCTAGTAGCGTACATTCTGTTACTATATATGAGTACAGTAGAACTCTGAAAAATTGCTGAGTGGAGGACTGGTTACATGAGCTCTCTTGTTTGATTGGGTGTTGTTACCTACCATCAGATCACCCATTCTGATAGGAGGTCAAGGAGAAAATTTTGAGGATTCCATCTCAGTCCCAGAGCAACTAGGGAAATAGGGTCCATGCAGACAGTGCCCTGTGTGCCTAGGGAAGCCTAACACATCTGAGGTGTGGCTGTTTCCCCAAGTGTTGCCTGCTAACAAGTGTTCCAGTTCGGAAGCCACGTATCTCATTGGTGCACAGCACACCTTGAGATTGAGGGGTGTTTTATAGAGGTTTTCACCATCCTCACAATCCAGCTGGTCAAGCCAAGATCGCCATTTCCTGTGGTACACAATGTTCCACTCACTGTTGCATAATACAGTTGTCGCTGAAGCATGCCCAGGTCTTATGGTGACCGAAGACTGGTGGCATTTACCAGATCCCAGGCCAGGAAACCTGGGGTCGCCAACAGTGTAATCAGAAAACGAATGGTCAGCCCCTGAGGGATTCAGCTTCAGACAGACTTCTTTGTATTTACTGTTGTTACATAATGTATCATAGTATGATTTTAGCAGTATTTTTAGTTTATATAAATATGAAGTGTACCACTTAGTTATGCATCCTTTTTTGTTTTTATTTGCATCTCTTTGGCCTCTCGGTGCTCACATTAGGACAATATTTATTAAATGCCAGTAGTATAGTATATAAGAAGTTTTTATATGCTTCACAAGAAGACTGATATCTGTCGGCAATAGAACTGCAGATTATATGTGAGATTTTTTGTGTGCATAGCATCCAGTAGCCTCACTACCTTGGCTTTACTCTTCACACTTGCAGACCCCAGGAGAATGTACAATTGTCAGATAGCAGTGGCTTAATGACACACAGATGAGTATCATATTTACATGTATTTCAAAGGGCATAATGTAGACAGGCATTTTGCCTGGCTGGGTCATCATATATACAATAAAAGTTGTGTGACCTTACAATATCTGGAAAGTGTCTGGTTTTAGAATTTTTCACTAACACATCTAAATTAATATCACCAAAGTTTCTATTCATCTTATATTTAAGTAACAAAAATAACAGATTTTCCATGTACTGCATGAAAACTTTGAAGGTTGTACTTCAGATTTTTCTTTAGTAGCTGAATGTTTAATATCTATCACTTTGGCTTTAAGGGACATCATTAATAGTACTGTTACACCACCACCCTTCATCATCTGATTGTGAGATCTAGAGTAACAATTGAGGTTGTGTAGCCAGCTGGGGTTTTTAAGCTAGATTCATCTTCCACAAGCCAGTGTTCATTCACGTAAAGTATTTTACATCATACCTTTCTAAGAATATTTCCAGTTCTGTGGGTTTGTATCCAGGTGGATTAAGGTCATGGCCCCATTATGCAGTTCTAGTGAAACCAACTTAGATTTTTCCCCCTTGACATAATTTCTGCAAGGATTATCCTGAATAGCTTTATTTTCAGTGACATACATATAATCGTAATCTCTAATTTTGCTTTAATTATGACTGCATGAAAGCCTGATCTAAATTGAGTTTATTCGGTCTGGTCTTAGCAGAGCAAGACTTGGACATAAAACCCTGGATACATCAGTCTTAACACATGGCCTGAGGAAGATTTATAATTGAATTTTTGATACCAGTTTAACGTTATTGTTTGTGAATTTAACTCTTGGTGATTGTGTACTGTTACACTGAGGACTTTGTTTGCTTTTAGTTGTGTACCCAGGCCATTCAGATGCACACCATGAATCATATGCCATCTGTGAGAAAGATTTTTCATTCAGAATGTTTAGATATTTTCCTGTACAATTCATTTCATTGCACTGATTTCCTTGACGCTTGCAGGACCACTGTGGTAGGTCACAGTGATGTCGGATGTCTGGTGGAATAACACTCCTGCTACAGGCTTTTTGTGTTTCATTTTTTTAGATATCATATGAACCTCTAACCATTGCAGTGTAATTGTATGAAGATAACTTAGTGACATGTGCAAACTTTGTGTGTTTACGAAGTTCCACAAACAATACACTTGGCTAGACAAATTCGGTGGCTTCAGACACAGTAAACTGCTTATGTGCCAAGTCCATGGCAGCTGGCAGTAATAATAAATTTGCTTCTGTTTTCCAGGAACACTGAGATTAAAGTCAACAAAACTGGGTTGTATGACCTACAGTAAACTGTAATTTTGAGTATCTCTAGTGATAATCATGATGAAACAGTATCATCAAATGGAAACACTGGAACCTCAGAAATGTTTTCTGATGAGAACTTATGTGCAACATTATCTCCAAAGCACAGGGCAGATGTTCAGTTTAAGCCTCCACGAATCTTGTTTCCACACTCATACATAATGTAGAATATTCTTCACTGAGGAATCCATTTCGTCACTTCGATAATACAATAGGTTATTGCAAAGACACATACCACACCAGACTCTTCTTTTTCCAAGTGTATACTGCAGTTAGATATAGTGGGAATTAGTGAAGTTCGGTGGCAGGAGGAACAAGACTTCTGGTCAGGTGACTACAGGGTTATAAACACAAAATCAAATAGGGGTAATGCAGGAGTAGGTTTAATAATGAATAGGAAAATAGGAATGCGGGTAAGCTACTACAAACAGCATAGTGAACGCATTATTGTGGCCAAGATAGATACGAAGCCCACACCTACTACAGTAGTACAAGTTTATATGCCAACTAGCTCTGCAGATGACGAAGAAATTGAAGAAATGTATGATGAAATAAAAGAAATTATTCAGATTGTGAAGGGAGACGAAAATTTAATAGTCATGGGTGACTGGAATTCGAGTGTAGGAAAAGGGAGAGAAGGAAACATAGTAGGTGAATATGGATTGGGGGATAGAAATGAAAGAGGAAGCCGCCTGGTAGAATTTTGCACAGAGCACAACATAATCATAACTAACACTTGGTTTAAGAATCATGAAAGAAGGTTGTATACATGGAAGAACCCTGGAGATACTAAAAGATATCAGATAGATTATATAATGGTAAGACAGAGATTTAGGAACCAGGTTTTAAATTGTAAGACATTTCCAGGGGCAGATGTGGACTCTGACCACAATCTATTGGTTATGACCTGTAGATTAAAACTGAAGAAACTGCAAAAAGGTGGGAATTTAAGGAGATGGGACCTGGATAAACTAAAAGAACCAGAGGTTGTACAGAGATTCAGGGAGAGCATAAGGGAGCAATTGACAGGAATGGGGGAAATAAATACAGTAGAAGAAGAATGGGTAGCTTTGAGGGATGAAGTAGTGAAGGCAGCAGAGGATCAAGTAGGTAAAAAGACGAGGGCTAGTAGAAATCCTTGGGTAACTGAAGAAATATTGAATTTAATTGATGAAAGGAGAAAATATAAAAATGCAGTAAGTGAAACAGGCAAAAAGGAATACAAACGTCTCAAAAATGAGATCGACAGGAAGTGCAAAATGGCTAAGCAGGGATGGCTAGAGGACAAATGTAAGGATGTAGAGGCCTATCTCACTAGGGGTAAGATAGATACTGCCTACAGGAAAATTAAAGAGGCCTTTGGAGAGAAGAGAACGAATTGTATGAATATCAAGAGCTCAGATGGAAACCCAGTTCTAAGCAAAGAAGGGAAAGCAGAAAGGTGGAAGGAGTATATAGAGGGTCTATACAAGGGCGATGTACTTGAGGACAATATTATGGAAATGGAAGAGGATGTAGATGAAGATGAAATGGGAGATATGATACTGCGTGAAGAGTTTGACAGAGCACTGAAAGACCTGAGTCGAAACAAGGCCCCCGGAGTAGACAATATTCCATTGGAACTACTGACGGCAGTGGGAGAGCCAGTCCTGACAAAACTCTACCATCTGGTGAGCAAGATGTATGAAACAGGCGAAATACCCTCAGACTTCAAGAAGAATATAATAATTCCAATCCCAAAGAAAGCAGGTGTTGACAGATGTGAAAATTACCGAACT
This sequence comes from Schistocerca serialis cubense, assembly GCF_023864345.2. Lineage (NCBI taxonomy): Eukaryota > Metazoa > Arthropoda > Insecta > Orthoptera > Acrididae > Schistocerca > Schistocerca serialis. Next base: position 182,005,602 of record NC_064642.1, read on the forward strand.
ATCAGCTTAATAAGTCACAGCTGCAAAATACTAACACGAATTCTTTACAGACGAATGGAAAAACTAGTAGAAGCCAACCTCGGGGAAGATCAGTTTGGATTCCGTAGAAACACTGGAACACGTGAGGCAATACTGACCTTACGACTTATCTTAGAAGAAAGATTAAGGAAAGGCAAACCTACGTTTCTAGCATTTGTAGACTTAGAGAAAGCTTTTGACAATGTTGACTGGAATACTCTCTTTCTAATTCTAAAGGTGGCAGGGGTAAAATACAGGGAGCGAAAGGCTATTTACAATTTGTACAGAAACCAGATGGCAGTTATAAGAGTCGAGGGACATGAAAGGGAAGCAGTGGTTGGGAAGGGAGTAAGACAGGGTTGTAGCCTCTCCCCAATGTTGTTCAATCTGTATATTGAGCAAGCAGTAAAGGAAACAAAAGAAAAATTCGGAGTAGGTATTAAAATTCATGGAGAAGAAATAAAAACTTTGAGGTTTGCCGATGACATTGTAATTCTGTCAGAGACAGCAAAGGACTTGGAAGAGCAGTTGAATGGAATGGACAGTGTCTTGAAAGGAGGATATAAGATGAACATCAACAAAAGCAAAACAAGGATAATGGAATGTAGTCTAATTAAATCGGGTGATGCTGAGGGAATTAGATTAGGAAATGAGGCACTTAAAGTAGTAAAGGAGTTTTGCTATTTGGGGAGCAAAATAACTGATGATGGTCGAAGTAGAGAGGATATAAAATGTAGGCTGGCAATGGCAAGGAAAGCGTTTCTGAAGAAGAGAAATTTGTTAACATCCAGTATTGATTTAAGTGTCAGGAAGTCATTTCTGAAAGTATTTGTATGGAGTGTAGCCATGTATGGAAGTGAAACATGGACGATAAATAGTTTGGACAAGAAGAGAATAGAAGCTTTCGAAATGTGGTGCTACAGAAGAATGCTGAAGATTAGATGGGTAGATCACATAACTAATGAGGAAGTATTGAATAGGATTGGGGAGAAGAGAAGTTTGTGGCGCAACTTGACCAGAAGAAGGGATCGGTTGGTAGGACATGTTCTGAGGCATCAAGGGATCACCAATTTAGTATTGGAGGGCAGCGTGGAGGGTAAAAATCGTAGAGGGAGACCAAGAGATGAATACCCTAAGCAGATTCAGAAGGATGTAGGTTGCAGTAGGTACTGGGAGATGAAAAAGCTTGCACAGGATAGAGTAGCATGGAGAGCTGCATCAAACCAGTCTCAGGACTGAAGACCACAACAACAACAACAACTGCAGTTTTGGTTTATTATTTTAATTTTCCTTACATTTCTTGGGTTATTACATTTATTGACTGTTAATGACTCATCGTACAAATCTTGATTTAGTAGTTCGGTAGTGTGATATCCCGCATTGACACTGAAAATTTCAGATGTAGAGCTATTTTCAGTAAGGTTTAGGCACATTTACTTGCTGTCACATTTTGAAAAGAACCAAATTTTCTGCTTCGGGTCTGTATTCACACAGTTAAGATTATGTACGGTCTGGCATTTAAAGTGTATAGTACCTTTTCTTGCTCTCTTTTGGCAGGAGCATAGCTCTGAGTTCCAGTTTCCCACATTGTGCAACTATAATAATGTGAGCATACATTAAATCAGCCACTTTTTTATGTGTGTCCATCTTACCAATTCCAATAACAATAGACATTATGTATCTTGAAATACACTTAGCATCACAATATATAGCAAATTTTATACATTTTGTTAACCATTACACTACCTGACTGTTTTGAATTTGCTTACAGAGTTGACCAATTTGGTACTCACGTGCATCACCACGTTTACATTCACCCCAGATCTTATATGAACTGATGACACAAAATATCTACTAAAGGAATCATAAATTCAGATACTTTGAGTTCCACTTAAGGAAATGCAAATGTATATGGAACAAAATTCTCTTCAACACAAAACATACATTTTCACGTACCATTCTGAAACTCCTCCAACATTAATATGATGGGCATTCTGTAAGTAATGCAACATATTTTTATTTCTAAAAGCAGGTTTTATTCAGGATTCCAATACACAATATTATTCCCCAATTTTTTGGCTTAAAAACCCTCTGTTCAATGTAATGGGCTTATGACACCTTACTGGGAGGGTCTGTATTGCACACATGGTACCACTGTACTGGTCAACATAAGAGTTAATGTCTTGCTGCATCAATAACCTCACTGTCAACCACATAATGCTTCCCATGGATTTCATCCTTTGTTGCACCAAACAGATGGCATCAGAAAGTGCGAGACCTAGACTGTAGGGTAGGTGCGGAGGAACAGTCCTATGAAGTTTTAGGAGCATTCTGTAGGATGGACAGACTAGTGTGAGGTCTTACATTGTCATGAAGAAGGAGCAGTTCATTTGCAATTTTTGTGACAACCTCAAATGATAGTGTCTTGCACATTCCAACACTGCAGGAGTCACAGTTGTGTACAGCCGGCTGGCAAGCGGGAGATCAGACAGGTCTGCTCGACTTTGTTACTTGATGACTGATACTTCACCCAATGACTCACCATGCTTTTGTTCACTGCCAGGTCTCTGTTGACATTCTGCAAGTGATTGCAAATATCTATGATCCTCTGGTTTTCTGCAAAAAGAAACTCAATGACTCTCTGTTTTGAATGTAGTTCCATTACAGATGCCATTTTGAAGGCTATATGTAGCATGAGCACCTGTCAAAACTTCATGAAACTATAGAGGCTGAAGTGAGAATATCCAACAACAAATTCTGCACTTTTTCAACCAAAATTGGCTACAAAAGAAATGCGTTGCATTTCTTATTGAATTCCCCTCATAGTATCTTTCGGTTAGAGAAGTCAAATTATGGTTTCACTTGAAAAATATGAACAGATGAATCATTGAGTCTTTAGTGATTTGTTAACCTGGAACTTATTAAAGGTAGGGTGTTATCTCTGGTAGACCAGGACGTGGGAGCAAATTCAGCCATAGTCTTACATCTCAGCATTTTCCCAAAACAATTTTGGCGAACCATATAAAAACTAAATTAGGATGACTAATGGGCATTTGAAGTGGGACACAGAGTGCATTTGCCTATCAGTTTATTGATGTTAGCATTTTGACATTGGCAACTGAATAATCAAAGTATTTAGAAACCAAATATTGTTGGTTCATCTTAGATACAATAATAAACAACAACAACAATAAGTGTCTGAGAAATCATTGTAGATGTTTATCACACTGCTGGACTAAATTCTGCTAAATATTTTTACCTTTCTTATCAAGCCAAATCTTATCCATAATGCTTACATTTTCCCTGCATGCTACAGGAGCAAAGCCCAAAATGTAGCTGTATGTAAACATTGTCTCAAATATCTTAATAATTATCTCACTTTATCAACAGGTGAAGTCACTACAGTTGACTGATATGTGTTCCAATTTGTTCATTAGAAAAGGAACTAAGGTTACAAATGACCCAGTCTCTATCTTTTGTTGCATTACCATCTTTTGTGACCCATAATGTTTGTTCATTCTATAAAATTACAAATTCATCTGTAAAAGGATGAGCACATCACAAAAGGAGAAAGACTGAAAATAATTTAAAGGATTTCCAATTATTTATTCACTAACAGCTGCACAGAATATCAGTCATGTACAGAGAAAATAGTTCTACAACCATTTCTCTGTCGAAGAATAATTAAGTTACACAGTACATCTTATATGACCATTATTTTTTGTTGCAATACAGTTATGAAGAAACAGGTTACAACATCCACAAAAATTCTTGTTATTAACTGTCCCTCACAAATGTTTCCATTCAACATGACCTTCTATACTTTTAAAATATAGAGGCTGATATGGTTTTCACACAACTCCAACAAAGCTAATTCAACACAAAGTCAATTAAGTTATTCCACAGACAGAAGAGTGTCTTAAAAACTTGGAACAATTATTCTTAAAAAATGTACAATTTACATTTCTAACACAATAATTACACAAACAAAAGCAATAAAACGTTGTACAATGTCAATTTTGTTTCAAATGTTCAGCTGTGATCTGCTCTCTCTCTCTCTCTCTCTCTCTCTCACTCACTCACTCACTCACTCACTCACTCACTCACACACACACACACACACACACACACACACACACACACACACACACACACACACACACACCAACAGATATTCCATTCTACAGATGGTTACAATCTTCCACAAGTTAAAAAAATGCCATCACGCTAAATATTTGACATATTAAGAGATGAACTTGAAATATAATACTTTAATGAAGTCAGCTGTGATCCTGCATTTCATTCCTACTTTAAAACATCTATTTTTTGTTTTGAAACTGATTGTTCTTGTGACAGATTAAGAAATACAGAGGAACAAACATTAAGGTGCACACAACATTCATACTTGGAATATAAACATGCAGTATTGCTGGAGGTCAGTAGGTAGAGAGCCCATGGCAAAGAGGGGCATAACTGTAGAACAGAGACATAGTTTCATAGCACCTTCAGAGTTCTGGTAGATAAATATTTAAAATGGATATTTACAAAAATTGAGACACATTTTTAAAAGTTCAGTTCACATGTACAATAGAAGAGGATATAGTATCATACAATAGAAGGAGAATAACATTCATCATCTTTCACAAATACAAAAAAGACAATACAAACATTGTGAAACATGGAATGGACTCACAAATGAAATACATCGATCATGATACATATGTACATCTCATATTTTACAGAATCACACATATCTAAAGGTTCCAATGAAACAAAAAGCAAACAAGTAGGACTATCATAAATTACTAGTAACAATGCTGCACACCTTTCATTGCTCAGTTTACCACAACACAATATTAAGGCTATCAATACATGAATAGTTCATTGAAAGTAAACACAGTTCTGGGACAATGTTATCAAAATAAGCCACTCTTTTTTTCTTATTTGTATAAAACAAAGTCAGATTGTCAACGTAGCATGGGGTAACACACAATATTTTTATGTTTCTTTTGGTATCTGACACACCATTTGCTTTTTAATCATCATTTCTGAGCCAAATGAAAACTTCTGTAAGTAGGGTGTCCATTAATTTCATCCATTTATTATACGAGGCATGGCTAGTTCAGTTTCATCAGTCATAACAGGTAATACAAGACAAAACATGTTGCCAATAGTTTCAAACATAATTCTTGAATACATATGTGTAGTTTTACTTGCTAAACTTGTAACACCTTCACTGAATGTAACAATTTACCCCTTTACTACTTCGACACTTGATATATAATAGATGAGAAATGTTACATGGACTTATTGCACATTTTCCCACAGTTTGTAAATAAGCATATTTAAAACTGTATGTGAAGACAAAAATGTGATGTGCACACATACATCACATTCCACAGTCACTATGACTTGGAAAAAAGAACATATAGAGTACAGTCAGAGGTTTAAGACATCACAACTAATATTAATTTGTATCTGATATTCTTATTGTTACATCAAATGAATGTTCACTTCATTAGTAGCAGAGTATCATTTTTAGACATCGAAAATTTATGGCTGATCCATGTACTATACTGAAAGGCAGTACTGTAATATTTCTTACAAAAACTCTGCATATTTTAGATAAACATCACATTATATGTCATTGAAACACTGTGAAATACATACCTCACACTAAAGATCATTCAGTGTTATAGAACACATGCAGACTGAAAATTAAAAGAGTCACATAGGACATGGTACATAAAAGAGATTGCCTACTATATAAAATTGTACTTTACAATTAAAATTTAATTACATACATCACTGAAATTTAATACTTGCATCCATTGTTACACAATACTATATTTACATGCCTTGTAAATTTACATGTCTTGTAAACCCTGTGAATATTTTGTTTCAAATACTCATTCGTGTAAAGCAGCAGATCTTTGCTTAGTTACAGCTGAACAGTTCTTTGATCATAATTTCATGTCACTGTTCAGGTAGCTACCTGATTATGGATAAAGTACCAGAGATGCATCATTTAAAAATTATACAACACAAAATCATTAAACATCATCTTCAAAATCAAATCCACTACATCTATACAGCCTTCACATCTCAAAACAGACACAACATTTAATATCTATACACCAGAGCCCCTTTCATCTGTGGCCTTGTTTGAAGTTCATTTTATATGGAATGTTTCAACTGTTGAAATACAGAAAGATGTAGACACAGTGAAAGGCTCATTTTATATACATTGAGTATGAACTTTCTTTTTAAATTGACAATTTATTATTGTTGTCATCAGATGTTTCTTTAGTCTCTTAAAAACTATGTGATACTGTGAGAAGAGTAAGCGTATACAGTTGATTGAGTACAAAACCCTGTCTGCGCTCCTCCCCTGACTATACGCTGACACCAACAGTGAGTCCACAGGGGGCACTCGTGGCTATGACCGTCAGAAAAATGTACATCATGCTTACAATAATGACTTTCAACTGATCAAAAAATGCTCTATATGATCCAGAATAATGAACAGAAATAAATAAATAAATAACATATTTATATGTTGTGACTTTTCAACTACACAATAACTCTGTCTCTACCTGTGTTGTTTCAAATAATATTTCTTCTAACTTGCTTGATCCCTCTGTATAAACTCCGGTGATGTATAAGCGTACAGTTGTGTTCTTAAAACACAATGCCTGTATTTGTTTGTGATATATAAAATAAACTTTATATAAGATATATATATATATCCAACATTACACAAAAATTCTTGAAATGCTAATTTAAGGGAAGTATGAAAAGCTGTCACAAAATTATATATCTGTTCATCTTTATCATTCAGTTACTTATATCATCACTCATACTCTGATTTAAATTTATAAAAAGATATTACTCTGGCCAGGAAGGCATACTCACACATGTGTAGTTGCAAAGTCTTTCCATTTCATCAAATACATCATTAAAAATCATTTATTATAGAAATATTTATTACACTTTTTTCAGCACTATCACTCTTAATGAGGATGGAAGCTGTGTACACTTTTCTAGCTATTTTGTACCTGTAATAAAAATAATTCCTGATGTTGGGTCCAGAAGTAGACTGAAGGCTCACTTCAACCTGAGTTGGTATCATATTCTCACAATCTAGGAGAGACCAACTTCTGCACAGCTGCTGTCCCCTGGCAAAAAGAGGCCGGGAATAAATCATTTTGTTTAAGTTTGCAAATAAATATAAAGTTAAAAGTAGTGCAATTGCTATTTTACAGTCACAGACTTATAAATAAACCACTTAGTTTTAGAGGTACACAAAAATTTTAAATGATTCACTTCAAATTGACAAAGGGATAGCCAATAAGACTTTTGTCAATAAAAATGCTGATAACTTTCATGTATCACTCAAACCACAACTTATATGATAGGATGTGAAATAGAATTTAAAATTTATTCTGTATTTCGTGCATTACTTTGATATATGAGGAAGTAACTGCATGAATACATAAACTGAATCATAATCTTTAATATGTAACTTCCAGTTTCATAGCTTGTATTAAATGTTGAGAAAGCACTACAAAAATACTGTCGTAGAATATGTAGAGGAATAAAATGAACAATAAATTTTATTATAAGAAGCTGGGACACAGACATTCTCCAAACATCTGTTTGCAAAAAGTCTCACTATCAATGTCTTCTGAAGTAGATGCAGTTGAGCTGAAAAAAAAAAATTCAGTACATATTTCTTCCTACAAGTGATGTAATGAATAACACATCATTAACTATGACAGTGCAGAACAGGTCAAACAAACAAATCTCAGACACAGAGTGCTGATGCATTATAACTCGGTGAGAAGGGCAGCAGTATTTAATTCATTTTTCACCAGTATCAAATAGTTTTCATTGGCGTTAAGGCTACAGAAAAGAAAGGAAAGCCTTGTGAGTGTAGCATAGTGAATAAAAAACTATGTATATATCCATCCTTGGACATACACTATTCCACTTCTTATTTTATTTTCCAATTATATATTTTGCTTTGTACTAACAATCGTACACTGCCCAACAAAACAAAAGTAAAGCATGCAGCAGGGGAGGAGCAACTGAAATGAAACTTCATGAGTTGAGAGGGTACATGGTGATATTATTTCAGTGGTTGCTAAATCCAGTCAAATTTACGAAGAACTTGTCAGTTTGAGTCCACTTATCAGTATGACATTGCATGTCAGACGAGGAGTATACGTTCTGTGTTTCCAGCAGACACAGTTCCTTTGTGGCATGAACAACAGGTGTATCGTAGTGGGTGGCTGAAATGATGTGGCAACTGAACACGTACTTCAAATTTGAAGTATGTGTGACAGTGAAATTCTTGTGAGGTAAATGTCTTAAACTGCATACATTCACTATAAAATTGTAACAGTATATGGACCAAATGCAATGTTGCATCTAGCCATAGTGAAACGATGTGAACAATTTGAACATGGCCACAAGATACAGGACATGCTGAATCAACAAGTCCAGATCTTGCACGGCATGATTTTCATCTTTTCAGCAAATTTTATGGACATCTGGGGAGGAAGAGATTTTTCAACTATGAGGACGTTCACACAGAACTTTGTGAATGGCTCTTTGACTGAACTGAACAACAGGCAGTGTGGCAACATCCAAGGATTGCAGTGCCATAACATAGTCAGCACTTCACATTGATACCACAAAAGTTAACAATGTCTTGCTGCATTCTGCAACAACGAATAGGAGGTGCTGTCAAAGCCACACCGTCCCTCCCAGCTCTGCAGTGCCACCACATGGATGGTGATATACAGCCAAGCAGAGGAAGGTTCACACAGTTTGTTATCAGTGAATAAGACGGCAGAATCATCTTAGATAGGACATCAGTGAATATTACATCTTGTGCTGACCTTTAACTGTGAACATTATGTTGATATACTTCAAGTGAAGATTCTTGTTAATTGCCTGTATCCAGAGATACTTTAATATTCAGAGACAGTTGTAAATAGTCAGAACATCCCTGTGGAAATGTATTATACAAAGTAGAAGTTAATCTACATATCTCTCTTGTAATAAAGTGAACTAATGTTTTACATGTTCTAGTATCCACTCATTGTCCTCTTGGGGCAAGTAATTAACACATCATTGTACTGATGATCATATTTTTGTCACGTACAATTTATTATCGATGAGATTTAATGACTTGCTCGCCTGCTGCATGGTTTTTGTGTGCACATACCTGACTGCCTAGTGTTGCCAGCTTTCTGTTTTAGAATTTATGTATCTTACCTAGTATTTCATCATGTCTGAGCTGCCACAGGAAATGTCTCTAATCAAAATTGTTCAGTTCCAGGTGCTGCAGGTTTGAACACCTGCTGCTCAGTGTACAAATGACATCACTACTCAACTGCCAAGCAGCTCCGCCATGGGTTGCCACATCTAAATTTCATCCATACCATTGTCAGGAAGAAGAACGGTCAGAATATCGAGTGCAATTGTAAGCCTGTTCAGCTACTTACAATAGACAGGTATGCAGTGCAGTGCTTATTTTTTGTCAATGATGGGACCCAGTGTTTACAGCCTGTGTGTAAAGTTATGTCCAGATACTAGTCCCGAACCAGTCAAGTGCGATGATCTTGCCGAGTTGCTCGAAAAACATTTTGATAATCAGGTCTATGTTGCAGCAGCAAGGTTTAAATTTTTTTGTCTCAAGCAATAAAAACCACACATTGCCCAACTCAAGGCTAACCAAGACATTGTAACTTTAAGTCTTCTTGTGGTATCAGTTATAGATATTTCATGTTACATGACTCAGTCATACAGAATGTCTCAAATGCGCACATTTGCTCTGCATTTCTAAAACTATCTGATCCCGATTTACAAACAGTTTGGGAATCTCAAACAATTGTGGACTCAACAGAGACTGATTTTGAGGCTCGATGTGTTTCATTGCTCAATGTGCACAAGACATTAATTCTAAAGTATATGACAGCTTTAAAGTGATTAAACACAGGGCTCATACAAACAGTGAGCACAGAAGTAAAAACCTTCAGTCTCGTGGTACATCATGTGTGTTGCAAAATTCTCTCAGGAAGTCTTGTCCGCAATGCTTTTTGAATTACACCTGGAAAGCTTGTCCTCATTGTGATGCAACATGCTACCACAGTGGAAGGCAGTCACATTCAGACAGTGTGTTTACGTGGCACTTTAGGATCAGCAACCAACTGCTGCTAGGTAAACGCATGGCTGCAGCTAAGCTATCAACACATGCAAAAGGTTTCACTGAAGACATTCACAGCAGCACCAGCCAAACCTCACAATCTCCACATCGCAGAAATCTTCCAATACCATAAGTAGGCATGTGAAAAAACTTTTTGTTCACTTATAAGTGGAACAAAAGACAATTAAATTACAGCTGGACACTGATGCTTCTGTTTCCATGATTAATAAACTGACATATGACAGACTCAGTAGCCCACCATTACAGCAGCTCTGTTTTGTCTGCCTATAATGGGCAAAGAATTCTAGTCCTTAGTATGTGTAGTTTGCCAGCAACTTCTTGTGGAGTGACAATCTGTGTTTTGTTTCATATACATCCTGACAAAACTCTACCATCTGGTATGCAAGATGTATGAGACAGGCGAAATACCCTCAGACGTCAAGAAGAATATAATAATTCCAATCCCAAAGAAAACAGGTGTTGACAGATGTGAAAATTACCGAACTATCAGTTTAATAAGTCACGGCTGCAAAATACTAATGCGAATCTGCAAAATACTAACGCGAATTCTTTACAGACGAATGGAAAAACTAGTAGAAGCTGACCTTGGTGAAGATCAGTTTGGATTCCGTAGAAATATTGGAACACGTGAGGCAATACTGACCCTACGACTTCTCTTAGAAGCTAGATTAAGGAAAGGCAAACCTATGTTTCTAGCATTTGTAGACTTAGAGAAAGCTTTTGACAATGTTGACTGGAATACTCTCTTTCAAATTGTGAAGGTGGCAGGGGTAAAATACAGGGACCGAAAGGCTATTTACAATTTGTATAGAAACCAAATGGCAGTTATAAGAGTTGAGGGGCATGAAAGGGAAGCAGTGGTTGGGAAGGGAGTGAGACAGGGTTGTAGCCTCTTCCCGATTTTATTCAATCTGTATATTGAGCAAGCAGTAAAGTAAACAAAAGAAAAATTCGGAGTAGGTATTAAAATCCATGGAGAAGAAATAAAAACTTTAAGGTTCGTCGATGACATTGTAATTCTGTCAGAGACAGCAAAGGACTTGGAAGAGCAGTTGAACGTGATGGACAGTGTCTTGAAGGAACGATATACGATGAACATCAACAAAAGCGAAATGAGGATAATGGAATGCAGTCAAATTAAGTCGGGTGACGCTGAGGGAATTAGATTAGGAAATGAGACACTTAAAGTAGTAAAGGAGTTTTGCTATTTGGGGAGCAAAATAACTGATTATGGTCGAAGTAGAGAGGATATAAAATGTAGACTGACAATGGCAAGGAAAGCGTTTCTGAAGAAGAGAAATTTGTTAACATTGAGTATAGATTTAAGTGTGAGGAAGTCGTTTCTGAAGTATTTGTATGGAGTATTTGTATGGAAGTGAAACACGGATGATAAATAGTTTAGACAAGAAGAGAATAGAAGCTTTCGAAATGTGGTGCTACAGAAGAATGCTGAAGATTAGATGGGTAGATCACATAACTAATGAGGAGGTGTTGAATAGGATTGGGGAGAAGTTTGTGGCACAACTTGACTAGAAGAAGGGATCAGTTGGTAGGACATGTTCTGAGGCATCAAGGGATCACCAATTTAGTATTGGAGGGCAGCGTGGAGGGAGACCAAGAGATGAATACACCAAGCAGATTCAGAAGGATGTAGGTTGCAGTAGGCACTGGGAGATGAAGAAGCTTGCACAGGATAGAGTAGCATGGAGAGCTGCATCAAACCAGTCTCAGGACTGAAGACCACAACAACAACAACTTAATTCTCAAAAGAGTAGAAACATTTTTGTGTTAGACTTATTAGATTTGTTCAACCTGTGCAGACAAGACAGTGTTTTACAAATCAGTGTTTCAGTGCCTCACTCTAATGTTTCTGATTTGTGTAGTACGTACAAGGAATTGTTTGAACCATGTTTATGTGGGGGCCAGTGACTTTTAAGTGCACATTACAGTGAAAGGCAATGCAGAGCTGATTTTTTCACACAGGGTCTGTCTCTCTCCCGTGTAACATCTAAACAAGTTGCTCAAAAACTGCACAGATGGAAAGACAATGGCATTATAACAAAGCGTTCAGGTGGTTTATGTCTGTGTGCCTTCTGTAAAGCAATTGTAAACCAATAATTTTCATGGGTACTTTACCTCTTCCAAGTTCAGAGAAACTGATGGACAGACTGGGACAGGGCAAATATTTTTCAAAGATGGTTTGTGTGAGGCATATTTACATTTACCACTGGATGAGCAGTCCAAGCAATACTTTGTGCTGAACTTTCACCTATGTTTGTTCCCGTTTCAGAGACTGCAATTTGGAAGTGTTCCAGCTCCTGCAGTTTTTAGTTGTTGCTGGAACAGTTTTACATCTACATCTACGTAGATACTCCACAATCTACCATAAAACGCATGGTGGAGGGGACCCTGTACCACTACTACTCATTTCCTTTCCTGTTGCAGTTGCAAATAAAGTTATGCCTCTGTATGAGCCCTAATTTATCTTACCTTATCTTCATGGTCCTCACTCACAATTTATGTTGGAGACAGTAGAATCATTCTGCAGTTAGCTTCAACTTCTATAAATTTTCTTAACAGTGTTCCTTGAAAATAATATCGCCTTCCCTCCAGGGATTCCCATTTGAGTTCCTAAAGCATGTTACCTACCAGTAACAAATCCAACAGCCCACCTCTGAATAGCTTTCATGCATTCCTTTAATTCAACCTATTATGGATCCCAAACACTCAATTCTTACTCAACAATAGGACACACTGGGGTCCTGTATGTTATGTCCTTTACAGATGAACCACACTTTCCTAGAATTCTCCCAATAAATCAAAGTCGACTATTAACCTTCCCTACCACAATCCTCACATGCCCATTCCTTTTCATATTGTTTTGTAACTTATGCCCAGATATTTTAATGTGACTGTGTCAAGCGTGACACTGCTAATGCTGTATCCAAACATTATGGGTCTATTTTTCCCACTCATCTGCATTAACTTAGATTTTTCTACATTTTGAGCTTGCTACCATTCATCACACAAATTAGGAATTTTGTCTAAGTGTTCTTGTATCACCCTAAAGTTGCTCAACTTCAAAACCTTACCATACACCACAACACCATCAGCAAACAAGTGCAGATTACTGCCCACCATGTCCACCGAATCATTTATGTACATAGAAAATAACAGCAGTCCTATTGCACTTCCCTGGGGCACTCCTGATAATATCCATGTCTCTGATGAGCATTGACCAATGAGGACAACATAGTGAGTTGTATAACAATTAACTAGTTAGACAATTGTAGTCACAAGTTGTACACTTGCTGATTGTGTAACACACTTAGACTGTTTGTTTAAAGTTCTTTTTCTGGCTGGCCTAAAGTCCAACAAAGAAAAGTGCTCCTTCTTACAAGGAGAACTGGACTACTTAGGTCACATAATTAATGCACTGGGTATTAATGCTACTACATTGCACTTGGCTGCGTAAACTGTCATGGGGAAGCTCACCTATTATATCAAATTTATTCCTAATGCTGCACAAATTGGTGCACTGCTCAACTGGCTGTGCTGGGAAAACATTCCTTGTGTTTGGTCCAAAGAGTGCCAGAATTTATTTCAGCAATCAAAGGATGCAAGGACACTTTGTTAAGCCATCATTATTTGATTCATTTTGACCCAGCTAAGCCTGTCATGTTAGATGTGAATGCACCTTCTTATGGGACCAAAGCAGTGTTCTCCCAAGAAACTGGTTCTTCTGGTACACCTTTTGCTTCTGCCTTGAAAACTGTGAGCAATGCACTGTGTAACTACATTCAGCTTGAAAAAGAGGCACTTGCCATTATCTGGGGTCTTATGAAGTTCCACCAATGTTTGTATGGCCAGATGTGCTGTTTGCTGACAGATCTTTGGCCTTCGACAGCCTTTTTCAAGCATGTCCCGACTCAGATGGTGCAAAAATTGCAACCTTGAGCTCAGACATTGTCTAATTATCAGTATTAATTGTTGTTAACTGCCCAACATTCAAATGCTGACTTCTTGTCTTAGTTATCGGCCAGTACCAACACAGTGTTTGATTCATCTGAGGATTAATGTTTTCAGATTGCTTCTCAGGATTAAATTCCTCAATTTTCAGCTTGTTGCCACAGCAACTGCTTCTGATGCAGCTCTGCAGGATGTTTAGCAAAATGTGTGCCACAGGTGGCCACACAGATTAAAAGACATTCCCCACCCCATGGCATGTTACTACTTTTCATTTTGTCGTGAGTTATCCACATGATCAGGTGTTCTGTTGTTGCATATGGAGAATGGTGATATGTGTATTGTGATTCCTCACTCCCTACAGCAGGAAGTTTTGTCTTTGTTGCAGAAAGGTCATTTTGATGTAGTTCACACAAAGCAACCTGCTAGACATCATGGGCTGCAGGAAATGAGCTTCCAGATGAAGAAAGTGACATTTCATTGCAAAGTTTGTGCAGAACATCAATCAGCTTACTGCAATGCTTTTCTCAGTGGCCACATCCATCCCGACTGTGACAATGCAATCATATTGATTTTGTGGGTCCACTCTGGTGGAGGTAGACACTTAAAGTAAGTTTCCTTTTGTTATCCCCATGTCACCCACCCTACTGCAAGTACTATATCAGCTTTATCTTCGGTCTTCCAGAGGGCACTGTCTTGGACAGTGGACTATATTTCACATCCAACTGTTTTGTGCTGCCAATAGCTTATACCATGTGACCACTGCAGCTTTTCACCTGCAGTCTAACAGTGCAGTTGAACAGTTCATTTGAATGTTCCAAAATTACATGGAGAATCTACATTCCTCCCACTTATGGGTGCACACACTGAAAAATTTTCTGTCCTCTTACTGCTCTTTGCCACGTGACAGCAACTTGCCAATATAATTGTCACATGGTCATGGAACACCATACTCTCCCGATCTCCTGAGGCCACCAAAGAAATAATTCATTCTGCCAGGTCAGCCAAAGTTTTGGCTGCAAGTTGAAGTCTTCTACAAAGTATTCAGGGAAAGAAACAGTGTTGGGAACGTGGAGTCATTACCAAAGCAATCGAACAGTCTTCTTACATCATCGAAGGTTCCCTTGTGCTGCAGCAGCATGACCTAAACTAGGTGTGGTGCACTTCTGAGTATATCAGTGATTCTGCCACAAAATGTTTGCCCACAGACCTAGCATGTAGTTAGGGTCTACATCAGCTGTCGCTTCCATCTCTCTGCGGCTCGCTGCCAGCACCCTCCACTGTGGTGCCCACTGAGATCGAGATTCTACCACTGCCACCGATGCCAGCACCTGTCCAGTTGCCAAAACTGATGTTCATTTACCCCTGGAAGGTTATCACACTGCTCCAAAAGCTTTCTTTGTCATGCACCAGACAACAGCATCTGCGTCTCTGGATGCTGGCGTGCACCCTATGACTGACTTTTTTGGCCAGTGTTCCCTATCACTCTCAAGGTGGATACTCGGGTGTGGGCAGGGAGGCACCCTCCCTGCCTCCTCATCTGATCTGCATTCAGTCCTCCGCCCAATGTCTTCACTTGCATCTGCCCTATGCAATAATGGTGCAGAGGTCTGAGGGTGTGAAATGTTACATCATCCAAATGTTGTTGAACCTCGCGTTTTGATACCACAGAAGTGAAATATGTCTTGCTGAATTCTGAAATGATGAATGAGAGGCGCTAAAGGAGCCACGCCCTCTCTCCCAGTTCCACAGCACCACTGCACGGAGGGTGATACACTGTTGAGCAGAGCAAGGCTCATGTAGTTTATGATCAATAATTAAGACAGCAGCACTGTCTTAGATAGGGCACCACTGTGTGTTATGTCTTAAGCTGAACATCAACTGTGAACATTATGTCTGTGTACTTCAAGATAATAATCTTGTTAATTGTCTGTATCCAGTGATACTTTAATATTCGGAGACAACTGTAAACTGTAAATACTCAGCTCATTCCTATGGAAAGGATTACACAATGGCATGTGAATCTTCATATCTATCTATTTGAGTACAGTATAGTAGTGTGATGCTTGACACAGTCATGTCCATTAAATATCTAGGCAATACGTTACAAAGCAATATGAAATGGGGTGAGCATGTAATGACTGTGGTAGGGAAGGCAAGTGGTCGACTTTGGTTTATTGGGAGAGTTTTAGTAAAGTACTGGGCAAATTTTAGTTAAGTGTGGCTCATATGTAAAGGAGACTGCATATAGGACACTAGTGTGATCCACTGTTGAGTACTGTTCAAATGTTTGGGAACCACACCAGGTCGGATTACAGGAAGATACTGAAGCAATTCAGAGGCTGGCTGCTAGATTTATTACTGGTAGGTTCAAATAATATGCAAGTAAGTATTACGGACATGCTTCAGGAACTCAAATGGAAATCACTGGAGGGAAGACAATGCTCTTTTCGAGAAGCACTATTGAGGAAATTTACAAAACCGGCATTTGGGGCTGACTATATACAACTATTCTGTTGATGAAAATTTACTTTTCACATAAGCAGCATGATGATAAGATTACAGAAATAAGGCTCATACCAAGGCATATAGACAGTTGTTTTTCCCTCACTCTATTTACGATTGGTACAAAAAAGGAAGTAACTAGCAGTGGTACAGGGTATCCTCTCCCACGCACGACATGGTGGCTTGCAGGATACATATGTAGATGTAGATGTAGATGTAGATGTAGGTATCCTGTAACAAAGTGAACTAATATTTTATGTGTTCTAGTTTCCACCCAGTCTGCTCTCGGAGCAAGAGTGAAGAACTCAACAGTGTACTGAAGATTGTATTTTTGTCAGGTGCAACAGGAAGAACATACCAATTGTTGTTTACAGAGACTTGGTGACTATGTTGAAAAGTGTGTCATGTATCTGTGTCATTTTAAAGGAAAATGCAGCTTTCAGTAAAAGTTACTTGGCCTGCCATAATAATTGTGTAACAGAACTTTTCGAAGGCCCCTCGTAGATGTTGATGTAGCCCGTGAAGCCTGTCTCCTATTCACAGTTTTTTGGTCAAAGATGAGTTCCATCACTGTGCGACCCCTCTTGGTTGTAGTTTCTATTATATCTGACGTAGTGAGTAAAATATTCAAGATTAGTCACTAAGGACGTTGTTGTATACGTGAAAGTACTATCATTAGATAACTGTGGAGCAGTTCATAATTAGCTGTATGTAAAGAGAATCTTGTTTACAGCAACTGTTAATGTGCCTGTACAAGATATGTTACACAAACAAAAGTCCAATAGCACAACATTGATAACTAGTGGTGCTAAATCCCATAGCATAGCATACAGCACTAGTGATAATGTTCTGTGCTGCGCACACTTTCGTACCAATTAAATATTTGTGATCAATGTTCACAAAGGGGAAGCAGCTGTTGAAGGGTAAATAGAAAACTTGGATTCATTGAGGGAATTTTGGAAAAATGCTATACGCTATTAAAAGAAAATCAGCATATGAAGGTAATTTGATTGGTCTGTTTACTTTCCCTCCTATGTTGTAAGCTTGTCAATGCTTACAAGAATGGTCCAATAATGTGATAGTAGCTTTCACATTTCATTTTTTACCAACAAACCAAGTTTTCAGGCAGGGAACAGATGACTGCAACTTTGTTGTCTGAAGCATTGTTCTCATAAAGAGTCCTTCCTAGTGTGCTAGATAATCTTCATGGTTTCTTATTTTCAAATGATTTAATAGTGAATTCTGGTAGGGGCCAGTTATTGCTCTTCCTTTCCAGGATAATCTAACAGGATTACAACCTAGGAACACTTTAAATCAGTATTCATTACATTCTATCCACCAAAAAATCTTTTTTGTCATTGGTGAGCTTTCTTAAGCCTTGTATACATGACTTTTATTTTTTTCTGGAACTGAAGTTTGTGTTAATAAGTCCATGTTAGCAGTCTGCGTGAAAGTTCAGTGGCACACAATACAAATAGGGCTTTCTGATGTTCATTTGTCACTACCCCCTTCCACTTGATATGTTTTCAGTACCACCTCATACACATTTATTTTGGAATCTTCCATTATCCATTACCATATCATGAACTGTAACACTAATTTCTTATGTGCTGGTTTTCTTTCTCTCTACATCACATACCACACAAACCATATATTATGGCTGCTTACAAATAACTATAAACAATAGCTGTTTGAAAATTCCAACAAAAGTAATACAAGAACAGTACATTGCAGTAGTGATACAATATTTGTGTGAGCTATTTTTGAGTTCTTCTTAATTCTTTGGAATTAACATTAGAATGTAAATGAAGAGGTTTTAGTGATTTGGACATGTGCTGGTAGTGTTTGCAATTGGCTGTTGTAGATATAAGAGGGTTTTAGTTACATACAAAGACACACACATAAAGAGCCTTTTTCTTATATTCTTTATATGATATGGTGTACCCTCACTAAGTACCCTACAACTATTTGCAGAGTAATTTTGTAAGCACAGTTATAAATGTAAATAGTTAATGTCTACAAAGAACATTGTTTTTCTCAACATTTTCAAGTGACCTTTTCCTCCTCCTCTCAACAACTTAGCTTTCACCTTTACAACTTATCTTCATGATTTGTGAGGAAAAAACACAATAAGATTTAGTAACATCCACAGAACAGACTGCAAAACTGCAGAGTAAGGGGAAGTAAAAGAAACACAGAGAAGAAATTATGAACTAAAATAATTATACAACTTCGTATTTCTGTTCAAAAAGTCCATAAATGATAGCTGTTTATCTCACCTGACAGCACCCCTGGAAGTGATCCTCTCCGTTGTCCTGTGTTTGGTGCAGATGTACCAAACATCTCTGGCCCGCCTGAACTTCGCCGTCGCAGCATTTTCTTCCTTGTGCGCCACCGTCCTGTTCCTGCTGTATCTGGTACATCTGTTCCATTGGATCTCAGTATATTTTCTGTAAATAATTGAAGATATGCATTAGTATATGTGCATTGTAAAGTAATGTGTGATTGACACTTCCAGTATACTTTATATAACAATAGCTGACAAATTTGGCATTGCCTGGGTATTCATTTTGTAAGTTTCTATTAGAAACAAAAACAAAAACTGAACTGTGTTTTATATAACACTAGCTGACAAATCCAGTATTGCCTGGGTATTTGTTTTACAAGTTTCTATTAGAAACGAAAACAAAAATTGAACTGTGTTTGCAGTGAAGTATTGAAAAATTTCATTTCCAAATATTTGTGAAATTGCCCATACAGTCATATAAAGATGTATGCGTAATGTAATAATGAGTAAGCACAGTATACAGATTAAAAAACATGATCCAAGACAGTTTCTATATGCTGCGTGCAGCTGATTCACATTTGCACTTTTGTAAACATCTCTATGACAACATCTCTTCATTAGCACTATAGACAGCTATCGTTTTTGCCTACAGCCATTTGCACTTCACAGCTGAAAGCTGTCAAAGGTGCTGCCAGATGTCATGGATTACCAGCTGCAACATAATCGTGAAT
The DNA here is from genome assembly GCF_023864345.2 of Schistocerca serialis cubense. Lineage (NCBI taxonomy): Eukaryota > Metazoa > Arthropoda > Insecta > Orthoptera > Acrididae > Schistocerca > Schistocerca serialis. The sequence continues at coordinate 182,025,346 of NC_064642.1, forward strand.
ATGAACAGTGATCCAATACTGTCAAATGCTTTTTATTCCAGTCTTTGATTGTCAAAGAAATTGATATTGTGATCAAAGACTGGAATAAAAAACATTTGTCACAGATTAGGCTGACTCCACTGTACGAGTGTCTTAGTAGTGAAGAATACATGTATTAAAACTGCATGTATGATGCGACATTTTTTTTATGTATATCAGTATCTATGACATCGTATCTGTTGATCTGTATGTTGTACAATGATAAACTTGTGTAGGTACATTCAGAAGCATTTATGGATGCAGCCAGCTAAGTATGTTGTGAATAGAGTGGGTATCAAAGAAGTAATAAATTTAAACATCATTCCTGATGCGACAGACTTTTACACACCTCAGTGTGTATGATGTCACATCTCCTAAACTATGGGTGGTACCATGATATACTTATGTAGGTGCATTTAGCGGCATATGTGGATACAGCCTGTGAAATTTACTGTGAATACAAATAGCAGCACATTTAAACATCATGCATGATGCGTCAGTTTCTTAGGCATCTCATTGTTTATGACATCATACCTCTTGAACTATGATAGGTACATAGTTCTTGTCCCTACAGCAATTGTTGCCTGTCAGTAAGGGGTATGTGTACCAAGTTTGGTTGAAATCAATCCAATGGTTTAAGAGAACAAGTGGAAAAACACACATGCACGCATGCACACACCACATACACAAACACACCACACACACAAACACACACACACAGACACATTTTTATAACACACATGGATGAAAGAATATCAAAATTGAAAACTTTATGTATGTATCATGTAAACCAAGCTGTACAAAGTGGTTCATGGAATGACACATGGACATCAGAAGAAAAGAAAAGAGGAAGAAAGACTGCATAACTGGCAGAGTGAGAGGGGAAAGGGGGCCATGAGTTCATTTTTTTAATCAGGTACCATGACATTATATGAACCAAAGCCACTTAGTTGTGGAATTAATAAATTCATAGTGTACAGAATGCTGATGAGAAAATTCATAAAGAAAAGACACGAATGAATTAAGAAATCACAAAAAGAAATGTAACACATTACAGAGAAATACTAGCAGTTTATGTGACCATTCTTGTACAGAATACAAGGAATGTGCAATAAGGAAACCATTCACCTTAGATTTTAAGCCTTGGGGCTTATTACTAATCCTTTTAGTTGTGTTCAAAGTCTAGAACTGGTACTGCAGATTTACCTTATCAACATCTTCTTGGCTAAGAAATATTCTTGGTGAGTCCACAGAGTTGCCTCACAACACGATACCACAGGAGGTAATAGAGGGAAAGTTAGCAGAGCAAACAATATTTCATGTTCAGATGTCAGTGACAGTGCAAATTACTTTTATAATGAAGATTGCAGCATTTAGTTTCTGCACAAAGATCTTGGGGCAATAAAATTTCTCTTTTCTAAGCACTCCATCTCAGAAACAGTATGTGCTGTGTTTTGTACTAGTGAAGTGTTAATCTGTAGTCTGAAAGCTCTATGCTGATGTTATGGCATAGCGTATTAGCTACGTCATTTTCATTACACCTTCCAGAATAACACTTTTGTCATCTGCAGAGACAGAGAGAGAGAGAGAGAGAGAGAGAGAGAGAGAGAGAGAGAGAGAGAGAGAGAGAGAGAGAGAGAGAGCCTGTGGCAGCCCTCCCCCATGTTCCATGTTACATGACCACAGTCAGACACGAGCCTCTTCCCTTTTTGTTGACACTGGGGACAACCTTCAGCTCCTTAGTTGGCAGATATGAAATGAGCCACTGTTGAGCATTTTCCCTAATCCCATAATGTTGCAAAAGTATTGCATGGTCCACACAATCTAATGCTTTGTTAAATCAAAGAAAATACTGACTGTACTCAATCTATTGTTTATCTCTACTAGTGCCTACGCACAAAAGAACAAATTTATTTATTTATTGGAATGTTCCTTTTCTTGCAACCAAACCGCTAATCTGATAGCAAATTATGTTTACTGGGATGTGCCAGTGCTGTCTTACACATTGCTTCCTCTTTTTTTTAACTAGCTGGTAACTGTCTACATTCTCTCTTTTTATAATGTCATATCACTAACTAGTATTTCAATGTCAGCAAACTAACCACACCTGAAAGACACATTGTGCACCAGTGATTGATAT